>NC_057345.1:158257565-158910065 GCF_016509475.1 Prionailurus bengalensis
CACTTAGCAATATGTATTCAAGGTTCCTCCATGCCTTTTTTTTTTAATAAGCTTTTAAGAACTTATTTTTTGGTGTACATCAATGGATGAATGGATAAAGAAGATGTGTGTGTATGTGTGTATGTATATATATATACATACACACATATATATATGTATATACATACACACATACATACAGTGTGTATGTGTGTATGTGTATATATATATACACATATATATGTGTATATATATATACATATATATGTGTGTGTATATATATATATATATATATATATATATATATACACATACACACATACATACAGTGGAGTATTACTCGGCAATCAAAAAGAATGAAATCTTGCCATTTGCAACTACGTGGATGGAACTAGAGGGTATTATGCTAAGCGAAATTAGTCAGAGAAAGACAAATATCATATGACTTCACTCATATGAGGACTTTAAGATACAAAACAGGTGAACACAAGGGAAGGAAAGCAAAAATAATATAAAAACAGGGAGGGGGACAAAACAGAAGAGACTCTTAAATATGGAGAACAAACAGAGGGTTACTGGAGGGCTTATGGGAGGGGGGATGGGCTAAATGGGTAAGGGGCACTAAGGAATCTACTCCTGAAATCATTGTTGCACTATATGCTAACTAACCTGGATGTAAATTAAAAAAAAATAAATGAATACTTAAAAAAAACCTTATTTTTTGGAAGTAATTTCAAGACAAGGGAAGTGAGAACAACACAAAGAACACCCGTGTGTTCCTCATCCAGGTGCAGCTATGATTTTTTTTCCATTTGTTTAATCTCTTGCTCTTTCTTAACATGTATACGTAGCATTCATATTTTTTCTAACCCTATCACTTCCTAAGAATGAGGACAGTGTCTATATAATCAGAGTATGGTTATCATTAAAAAAAAAAACAACAAGCCCTCATCTCTATCCAGTCTACTGCCTGTATTCCAGTCTATTAATTGACCCCATTCTGTCCTTTACGTAACATTCTTTTTATCTCTATTCCAATATCCAGTCTAGGACATTGTGCTGATTTTATTTACTTTTCCCAGCTTTTTTGAAATATAATTGACATATAAATTGTATAAGTTTAAGATCTGTATAGCATGACAAATTTATATATGTATAGATTGTGAAATAATTACCACAGTGTTAGTTAACATATCCACCTCCATGCTTTTTCGTGGCTTGATAGTTCATTTCTTTTACTTTTGAATAATATTCCATTGTCTGGTTGTACCAGTTTGTGTATCCACTTACCTATTGAAGAACATCTGGGTTTCTTCTGAGTTTTGGCAATTATGAATAAACTTCTATGTAAACATTCTTGTGTAATTGTGTAGATGTAAATTTTTAACTCCTTTGGGTAAATACCAAGGAGCACAATTTCTGGATTATATGATAAGACCATATCTAGTTTTGTAGGAAACTGCCAAAATGTCTTCCCAAGTGGTTCTACCATTTGGTATTCCCACCAGCAGTCAATGAGAGTGTCTGTCTACATCCCCACTGAAATTTTATGTTGTTAGCATTTTGGATTTTAGCCATTCTAAAAGATGTGTAGTGGTACCTTACTGTTTTAATTTGCAACTTTGTAATGACATAAGATGTTGAGCATCTTTTCATGTGCTTATTTGACATCTGTATATCTTTTGGTGAGTTATGTGTTTAGATCTTTTGCTCATTCTTTAATTGGCTTGTTTTCTTTTGTTGAGTTTTAAGAGTTCATTGTATATCTTGGATACCAGTCCTTTATCAGGTATGTGTGTTACAAAGATTTTCTCTCTGTGGCTTATCATTTCATTCTCTTAACATCTATTTTTTTTTTGCAGAGCACAGGTTTTTAATTTTAATGAAGTCCAACTTACCAATTTTGTCTTTCATGGATTGTGCTCTTGATCTTACACCTGAAAATTCATTGCTGAATTAAATGTCACCTAGCTTTTCTCTTGCATTATTTTCTGGAAGTTTTTTAGGTTTTGCAATTTACCTTTAGGTCTGTGACCCATTTTGAATTAATTTTTGTTAAGGGTGTAAGGTCTATGTTCATTTTTTCCCCCTTGCATGTGGATGTCCATTTGTTCAAAAGACTATCCCTTTTTTTGTTGTATTGCCTTTGTTCCTTTGTCAAAGATCAGTTGACTGTTTTTGTGTGGGCTTATTTCTAGGCTCTTTACTGCCTTGCTTTTTAACTGCAAATTTGTACTGGCTGTCTTGGGTCTCTCCTCCTGTTGATTCTTCCTCTAGTCAGTATTTATAACCATGACTGCTGAAGGCCCCTGCTTGTTTGTGTCCTTAGCATTTCACTCCTTCAAATAGTCTTTGTGATGTAGTGAAAGAAAAGAGCAGCATTTCACTTCTCCTTGTCTTTATACACTTATTTGTCACCAACTTTCATTGTTAAAGTCAAACCTATTCTGGTAAATGAATTTAATACATAACACACGGTCTTCTTAATGATTTGTATAGTATGGCTTATAGGAATGAATTGCATCATCAAAGTCAGGGATACATATATGGATAAAGTACTTTTTGTCTGTCTGTTGCCTCATTTGTAAAATAGAAATAATACTCCCCTTACACAGAGCAGGGTTTCTTTTAAAAAATACATCACAAAATATATGTGAAAACACATGAACAGGGAGGGCAGTGATGATTCATATGTATTACAGGGTTCACTTTGTCACTTTTCTCTGTCTTCATTTTATACTTCCTCCTAAAACAGCCAGTCTGTTCCCCTAATTTTAATTATGCCCAAATACTTTGCATTGAATACCCTGATCTGTGTTTTGTAGACAATTGAATTTCCATTGCAGAAATTTCCACCCTCTTGCATAATCATCTATACCTCCTCCCCCTCCTCCTCCTCCTTCCTCCCTCCCCTCTCTCTCCTCTCTCTCTTCTCCCTATCACCTTAAGAATGTGATTGGTAGAGAGGAGGTGAGGTGCCTGTAAGGCTGTAATTTCATAGTGAGAATGTTTAGGTACAAAATATTGGTTGGAAGGATAACTATCAGGTATAAGCCCTCAAAACATTATTTCATCATTATAATGTAAGATGCAGCGATAGACATGATCTGCTTAATACTGTTGCTAATGTTTATAAGTCTAATAAAATTGTAAGTAGCTTATCTATGTACTATACAGCCTTATGCTTGCTTTAGGCTTGATTACTACATTTAGCTGCTTCTGAAAATGTATTTTTTCTCAAACTTCATAACACTAATTTTCTCTCCTCCAACATTATTCTCTAAACCACCTGAACTATATATAACTTTAGTGAAAAGTCCATGCCATTCATAAAGCCTTTGAAATTTTCTGCGTACATAATTTAACATATATTAATATATACCAAGTTTGTTAGTAAACTGCTTTTTGATGTCTGTCTTAGATGGTAAGTTAATAAGGAGCAGGGGTATGCTGATATATTTTGTAAATCATTGACACACATAGCTTAATAGTCTGGAAATGGTTTCATGAGTAATGAGGGAATAGCCTCTGTAAATAAATATGTTAATATGGAGAAATTAAAGATTAAGAGAGGCAAGAATAGAAGTTTGTTTGAAAATAATATAGCTATTCTGGTTTTCTTTTACTTACTGTATACATTGTATGTTTTTCATCCTTTGCTTTTAATCTATTTAGGTGTTTATATTTAAAATGAGATTTTTGTAGGCAAGAAAGTTGCCTTAGTTGGTTCTTGCTATTTTGAAAAATTCTGACAATTTCTGTCTTTATGTGGGTGTTCTGGATAATTTACATTTAATATAATTATTGATATGATTGGATTTAGGTATACCATTTATTGTTTTCTGTATATTCCCTCTGTCATTGATTGGTCTTTTTCTTCCTTCCTGTCTTTTCTTGGATAATTTGAATCTATCTTTTTTAGAATTACACTTTTATTTATCTATTGTTTTTTTTGGCTCTCTCTCTTCAAAAAAAAGTTTCTTTTTAATGGATGTTTGAAGGTAACAGTATACATACCAAAACCTTCACAATCTACTTGGAGTTAATATTGAACTAGTTAAAGTAAAATATAGAAAACTTAACAACCATGTAGGTTCCTTTATCCTCCTCACTCACCTTTATCTTCTAGCCATGATATGTATTACCCTTATTATATACATTGAAATTATATATATATACACATATACATATATACATATGTATACGTATATACATATATATATATATATTAAAAACCCCAGGGCTTCTGGGTGGCTCAGTTAGTTGAACGTCAGACTCTTGATTTTGGCTCAGGTCATGATCTCCTGGTTCATGAGATCGAGCCCTGCGCTGGGCTGTGTGCTGACGGCATGGAGCCTACTTGGGATTCTCTCTTGCCCTCTCTCTGCCTGTCCCCTGCTCAGGCTGTCTCTCAAAATAAATAAACTTAAAAAACAAAAAAAAAGAAAACCCCAGCAAACAACAGTATAATTTTTACTTCCAACAATCATACACATATTAAAGAATTTTGGGGAAAGAGGCATTTATATTTACCCCAATATTTATTATTTCTGTTGTTCTTTAATTGGTGGAAAACCCTAGTTTCTTTCTGGTGTCATTTTCCTTCAGCCTGAAGTGCTGAAGTGCTTTAGCATTTCTTTTACAGCAGGTTGGCCAAAAGTGAATTTTCTTAGTTTTGCATTGCCTAAAAATGTCATTATTTAGCTTTCTTTTTTTAAAAAAGATTTTATTTATTTATTTAATAAATATCCTTTTATTTATTATTATTATTATTATTATTATTATTATTATTATTATTGAGATGTGGGGCTTGATCTCGTGACTCAGATCATGACCTGAGCTGAAATCAAGAGTCGGATGCTAAACTGACTGAGACACCCAGGTGCCCCAAGATTTTATTATTAAGCAATCTCTATACCTATCATGGTGCTTGAACTCCCAACCCTGAGATCAAGAGTTGCATGCTCCACCGACGGAGCCAGCCAGGTGCCCCTATTTAGCTTTCTTTCCTGAAAGATATTATTACTGGATATAGAATTCTTGTTTGGCAGTTTTCATCTTTCAGCACTTTAAAGAATACCCAGGTGCCCCCCACCCCTACTTTTTCCCTCCTGGTTTCCAATTCTTTGCTGAGAACTTCTGTCTTTCCATTCATCCTATATTCTCATGGAGGATATTATGATATCTACCCTCTGGGTCATCCCAGGGTTAGAATCTGATTGTTTTTTTCCCTTGAGAACTAGTCATGTTCTCTTAGTTCTTTGTATGTGGAATGATATTGGATTGTAGTCTGGACATTGTGTATGTTATGCTGTGTAAATTCTGGGTCCTATCCTGATCTTCTGAACAATGTTTTTTGTTTGATTTTTGCAGGCAGTGAACGCAATTAGATTCAAATTCCATTTCTGTCTCACCTTCTATGGGTGGTGGCTCTAATCTCAGTTCAGTTTATAAAGCCTTTGCTATACCACTTCCTTGCTCAGGGTAAGGCCAGGAATTATGCAAGTTTTTGTGTAGAATTAGAGAATTCTCTTCTTTTTTATTCATTCTCTGCATGAGTCCCTCCATACTCTGGCCTGCCGAGGTCCTTTTTCCAAGTTCCTCTGACCAGAAAGCAGTTTCACTTGGAGATTTCTCTGTTCACAACTGTTGTAGTGCTGCTTTATTGCTCTGCCACGGAACTTTGGACTGGGTCCTGCTCCAGAACAAAACTGCCAGAATAAAATAATGATAAGAAAAACCTGAGGGGTTCACCCCCCTTTTAGGTCGTTTCTCTAAGTTTTGACTCTCTTCCACCTTTCACTTTTTTGTGTTTACTTTTCAGAGTCCTCAGCTTGATGGTTTTTGTGTTGTGTCCAGAGTTTTTACTTGTGAAAAGCAAGAGGAGGGGTTGTGGTGTGCTTACCACCACCACCCCATTAGAGGAAATGGAACTCTGTTTTGTTTTTGCCTCACAAAGAATCTCTCCCGTCAGAGGGGAGAATGCATGATGTAGTGAATATGGTGCCCATATATTTTCCAAAAGAGCTTGCAAAGAAGATCCATATTTTGTTAATAAATGACAGTTTGACATCAAGGTAACTTCAGGTAGTAACTTCTTTCCTTTCACTGTTTTGTAAGATGTAGGTTGCATTTATACTCTGCAGAGGCAGGTAATATTTTATGAGATGAAACACTTAAATCCAAAAGGACTTGGGAGATGTAGAAGCAAACAGTGCCAGCGAGTTAAGGGAAGAGCTGTGTAGTCTGAGTAGCGGCTGGTTGCACACATTGGAGCCTGTGACCTGACTTACAGCTAATTGCCATTATCACCTTATTTTCTTAAATGACCGAAAGAAAATGTTGACACGTGTCAAAGAAGATTATAAGATTAAAAGGAGGAAAAGAAGATTAGGTCAGAAGTATTTAAAATTAAGGTGTGATTCTGCCTTCCTTGAACTAGGACTTTGAGCCCACATTTGGCTGTATTTCAGCCAGAAGATGGTCTTTTAGTGTTTGTTCACTTTGAACTTACTCATTTTAGAGTGATAATATTGGCTTCTTTATTCTTGACTTTAGAATGTGGCAAAAGCAACTCCTATAGTTCTATCATTTATATTAGTATATTTCCTATATCCTATTTGTTCTTATTAAATCCTGGAATTTTTTTTTCATGAAAGTGATGAATGCTTATTGTAAACACCTCAAGCAATAAGAAGATATACAAAGTAAAAAAGCAAAAACTGACCCTCAGTATGTTACCCTAAGTATATTATACCAGTATATTACCCTAAGTATTCATAATAGTGTTTCAGGAATTTTCTAGTTTCTGTTTTTTTTTTTAAAGATTTTTATTGAAGTAGTCTCTGCACTCAACACGGGGCTCAGACTTACAACCCCAAGATCAAGAGCTGCACACTCCACCAACTGAGCCATTAGGGTTTCTTTAATTGGGAGGGGGACATAGTTGAAATTGTTGCATATTAAGAGCTTTTGTCCTGGGGGCGCCTGGTTGTCGTCTGACTCTGGATTTTAACTCAGGTCATGATCTCACAGTCCATGAGATCAAGCCCCATGTTGGGCTCTGCACTGATGGTGCAGAGCCTGCTTGGGATTCTTGGGATTCTCTCTCCCTCTGTCTCTGCCTCCCCCCCTCCCCCCCCCCCCCGCCCCCCGCCGATTGTGCTCTTTCTCTCTCAAAATAAATACATAAACATGAAAAAAAACCCAAAACTTTTGTCCTGTCACTTAAGATAACTTTATTTATTTTTTTAATATGAAATTTATTGTCAAATTGGTTTCCATACAACACCCACGGCTCATCCCAACAGGTGCCCTCCTCAATACCCATCACCCACCCTCTCCTCCCTCCCACCCCCCATCAACCCTCAGTTTGTTCTCAGTTTTTAAGAGTCTCTTATGCTTTGGCTACCTCCCTCTCTAACTTTTTTTTTTCCTTCCCCTCCCCTATGGTCTTCTGTTAGTTTCTTAGGATCCACATAAGAGTGAAAATATATGATATCTGTCTTTCTCTGTCTGACTTATTTCACTTAGCATAACACTCTCCAGTTCCATCCACGTTGCTACAAAAGGCCATATTTCATTCTTTCTTATTGCCAAGTAGTATTCCATTGTATATATAAACCACAATTTCTTTTTTTTTTTAATATATGAAATTTATTGTCAAATTGGTTTCCATACAACACCCAGTGCTCATCCCAAAAGGTGCCCTACTCAATACCCATCACCCACCCTCCCCTCACAATTTCTTTATCCATTCATCAGTTGATGGACATTTAGGCTCTTTCCATAATTTGGCTATTGTTGAAAGTGCTGCTGTAAACATTGGGGTACCAGTGCCCCTATGCATCAGCACTCCTTTATCCCTTGGGTAAATTCCTAGCAATGCTATTGCTGGGTCATAGGGTAGATCTATTTTTAATTTTTTGAAGAACTTCCACACTGTTTTCCAGAGTGAGTGCACCAGTTTGCATTCCCACCAAAAGTGCAAGAGGGTTCCTGTTTCTCCACATCCTCTCCAGCAAGATAACTTTATAACCTAAGTATTTTCACCATTTTTACACATAATTTAAAAATGCTTCCTAAATGTAATTTTAATTTAAAAAATTTCAAAGGGTATAACTGAATGTTAAAATTTTCTTTTATCCATCTTTTCATTTTCACTCCCTCGTGGAAACCATGAGTAACACTATTCCTTCTTGTGTGGTCCCACAGATGTCTTATGCATAAAATTATTCGGTAAAGGAGCTCATACTTTACATTTCATTCTTTTTCTGAATATGTAAATATTATTAGAACATAAACATTTCTCTGTTGGAAATACTTGCAAACATAATTTGTAATGACTGCAAAATTTCTGTTCTGAAATTGGGTGTTTCGTTGCATTCTTTTTTTTTTTTTAACAAGGATTATTTATTTTTAAATTTTTATTAATTTTTAAAATTCGAATATAGTTGACCCACAGGGTCACACTAGTCTCAAGTGTATAACACGGTGATTCCAAAAGTTTATACATTGTGCTGTGTTGACTACTAGTGTAGCTCCTGTCTGTCCCCATGCCCCACACCCTATTACAATATACTACTGAGAGATAGTTTGCTTTTCAGTCAACCCCAACAGCTTCTCAGATCCATCTTATCAGAAACATCTGATCGCTTTTAGCCAGTTTAGTAAGATAACTTGTGAAAACACCTGGCCTGGCTCTTGTAATAAGGTCATTAGTTATTTTTAGACTCCACCTCATCCTTTGTCACTCTTTCAGTTTTCCAGCGACCAGCACAGGGCAGATGCAGGAATGGGTGAGAAGAATCAATTCTAGACGAATGCCATTAAGCAATGTGCACTACAGCCTTATTGTGAACCGAGTGCTTGGTATTAAGTGGCTTTTGTCATTGTGTTATGGCTTCTGCATCTGACAAGACACCCGTGATAAGTACTTAAACCTCTCATAGTGTAAAATGCAGAAGAGATTCAGTCAATAAAATGTGAAAAGAACACCACTGTGGAAGGGATAGAAGAAAGTCAAGTAGCCTGTTCCTGAGGACCAGGTGATGCTGGTTGAACCTTGGGTGACTCCTGCCTTGGCCGGCTGGCTCCACCCTGAGCCACAATGGCACCATCTTTGCAATGAGAATATTATTTGTTATTTTCCAAGGTTTTGTGAGGAGTCAGTGAGAACTCTGTGAATGTTTTTCATCATCCTTTACCTCTCTGTGTTGTAATACTTTATCACTTCCATGGTGGCATTTGGGCCATTGTAATGAGATTGTTACATGTTGTTTGGTCTTTATCAGTCCTCTCTGGCTGAGAGGTCAGCACGAAAGAAGGCAGAGACCAGTCTATCTTGTTTCCCAGTAGATTCTGTAGGAGAGATAAACTTTCCCCTTGTTCCTTTCCAGCTTCTTTGACTAGCCTAATAATTACATTGACATAAGGTAGATTAACAGGAGAAAAACAAATTAGATTTTGTACTTACGGGAATTCATAAAAATATGCGACTCAAAGAAGTGACTAAAGCAGGCAGCTTTTATACCTTTTAGGCAAAGAAACAATATTTGTGAAGAATTGGCAAGACAGAGAGGTTTGGGTTGGGGTAGTAAATTAGTGAAGTAACAAGGTTTGTTTATACAACCTTGTCTGCCTTACATTCTCTCTCTCTCATGGTAAGGACATGTGTCTTCCTCTTGGGACAAAGAGGGTACCTTTCATATGGGAGATTCATTGCTTGCTTTCATGGGGACAGAGGAGGTCAGAGTGTCCTCCTTGCACTGGCTGCTTCATAAGTAACTTTAATTCAGAATAATCAGTACCCCAGAGTGGCCTATTATAGGATGGTGTATTCTGTTTCCCTTCAATTCCTAGTATTTACTTTTTTTTTTTTTTTTTTTTTTTTTTGTAGAGCTCAGTGGTTAAGAGCCTGGACTCAGACTGCCTCGCTCCCAGGTTTTTAACTCTTTGACCCTGGGCTTTGTTTCTGAACCTCTCCATCCCTCAGTTTTCCTCATCTATAAAATGAAGGAAAAAATGGTGTCTTCTCTTTGGATTATTATGCAGGTCAAGTAGGTTAATATTTAAGTTAGAACATGTATCTGACATGCCATAAAGGCACATAGATGTGTGTTAAACAGAAAAGAATGGTTGCTCAGTGTCTGTTAAATGAGGATGGGTGGGCCTTCAGCAGCCGTCTCTGGTAAGCTGGGTGGAAGATGCGTTGTCAGACGCCGTGTCCCCTGGAATATTATTGTCACCCTGTGCATTGATTCACTCACTGCTGTGACATACAGTATTTCATGAGGAGGACTGAACTCTCATGAGTAAAATATGCTTCTTTGGAACAAACTAACCAAGAAGTTATGGGTTTTTACTTATTACAGTTTGACTCTCAGATTTCTGAATTTTATTTAGGCAAAGTCAAGTCTATGCTAACCCTGTCTACTTGCAGTCAAAGTTAAAGTGTTTCGTTTCAAGACAAAACAGTAGCAAATCACCTGGGTTTTTAATAATGCCAGGGCTTAACCCAACCTGACAGAGGTGGGAAAGGCTAGCCACAGGTGCAGAAATGCAGCCTGCTTTGTCCCTTCCAGGTTGTACCTGTCTGCTGTGCTCAGTCTTGCTTCAGGGCCTGTGTATGGAGGCAGAGGTGGATGTGTTCAAACAATCAAACAATAAAGAAACAAAGACCACAAAACAAAATAAACAACAAAACAAAACCTCAAACAAAACCCCGCCCCCAACCCCCTGCAGGAGGGCCAAAGGCCAGTCCTTACAGGTCTTGATCTGGTTGCAGCATCTAAAAGTATTTTTGTGTTTTGAATGTGATGTCAAGACCACTAAAATTTGAAAAACTTAAAAAGCATTTCTTTCCCCAAAATTATCATGACTAATAGATGCCCATTGCTTTGTTGTTTCCAGCGTGTTTTCACATACAGTGTCTTTATCTGTCCCACAATTCTTTCAGGGGAACATTATTATTCTCACTTTGACTTTACAGTAATTTTATTTTATTTATTTATATTTACCTACTACAAAAATTCAACAGGTACGGTACGGTATTTAGCAAAATGCAAGGCTGCATTCCTGCCCTGTCCCCCAACTACCCAGTGGCCACCCAGTTTGTATCCTAATGCTAGTACCCTTTGCCTTTACAAACATACACATCTTCCTCCCATCTCCACTGCTCCCCATGAAAGCTAGCACCACCACCTTTGCTGTTCCAAACTGTGCTCTTTTCACTCATTGTGTATTGTGAAGATTGTCCCATGTTGGGGCACAGAGACCTGCCACATTCTTTATACCAGTTGCTTAATATTCCTCTTGTTTAGTAAATCTCCCTGAGAGAATACCTAAATTACTTCCATTCTCTTGCTTCACAAAACTGCTGCTGTGGATAATCTGGCACATAGATTTGACACATGTGCAATGGTTTTAGTACAAAGGTTTTTAAAATTTTTTTTAGTTGACAGAAGACTCAAAAGTCATAATGTTCTTTGCAGAACAGTACCACAAAATAGGAAGATACTATATAAAATAACTAAAAATTTGTGCTAGAGTAGAGATTATCATAGACTCATATAGTGAAATGGTAGCAGGTGCTTCAGGTTTAAGATAAAAATGGTAAGAAACGGGTACCTGGTACCAGTAGAGCGTGTGACTCTTTATCTCAGGGTCATGAGTTCAAGCCCCACTTTGGGCATGGAGCCTACTTTAAACAAGTGGGAAGAAAGCCCTTGATCCTGAGAGGGGACATTGTCTGTTGGGTCCCCACACTATTGCCAGCATTGAAACAGCATTCTATAGAGTGTGTTGAGTTTATAGCGGGCACATCCCTTTATTTTTCTGCTTCTTACCTTCCTGCTCACAGGGTTTCTTTGGGAGTCCCATAAAATATATAAAAATATTTCTTTGAAAACTTTGAAAGTACTGCATATGAAATGTTATTTTTTAGAGCACTTAGTTATATCATGTTCCTTATTTATTTCTAGTAGTAGCCCTAGATTTTAGAGGAGTCCAGCAAACATGATGAGAAAACATGTTTCACGTCAGAATTTCCTAGATTAGCTTGAGGCTTCCATTAAAATCCTAAAAGGGAAACTTTACTTTCAGCTTCATTGCTAAGTGGATGTTGATGGACCCAATCTAATCTTTTTCTGACAAGTTGGAACCATTATTATCAACATTGCTTAATGTTCATTAAACAGATTTTTTAAACCCTTAGGGGTTTTCCTGTTCTAAAAATCCAGAAATGTATGTGTGCATGTATGTGCATGTGTGTGTGTGTGTGTGTGTGTGTGTGTGTGTGTGTGTGTGTGTGTTTATTGCCTCTCAGGCTGAGAGCTGTTAATTTGTGCCAGAAATGCACCTGCCTCCACAGGTCTTCTATCCAGTTGGCTATTTTTTTTTTTTTTAAGAGCGAGCATGAGCGGGGTAGAGGGGCAGAGAGAGAAAGAGAGACAGGGACAGAGAGACTCTTAAGCAGGCTCCATGCTCAGTATGGAGCCCTACATGGGGCGCGATCCCAAACCCTAGGATCATGACCTGAACCAAAATCAAGAGTTGGACGCTCAACCCACTGAGCCACTCAGGTGCCCCCAGTCTGCTATGTCTAGTCCAGTATAGGCAGATATTTCATGATTGTGTCTAAAGTATAAGTAAACTGCTCTGACTCACAGTCTGAAGGGCACATAGGTAGCCTGGGAAAGTTTTCTCTGAAGAAAGCCAGTTAGATTGCTTTTTTAGAGAAAAGAAAGTATGGTAGACAGAGAGGCTATTCTAAGTATGCAGATAGTGACGGAGTTGTATGTTAGAAACAGTTTTGTCTAGTCATAGTGGAAGTCATTAACATGGATTTAAAAATTCAGCAAACATTGGGGCATCTGGGTAGCTCAGTCAGTTGAGCATCCAATTCTTGATTTTGGCTCAGGTCATGATACCAGAGTCATGGGATCGAGTCCCATGTCTGGCTCTACCCTGAACGTGGAGCCTGCTTGGAACTCTGGCTCTCTCCCGCTCCTCTCCTCTGCTTGTTCTCCCTCTTTAGAATTAAAAAAAAAAGTAATAATTCAACAGACGTTGACTGAGTACGTTTTATGTACTCATGCTTTATGTAGGGAAGTTAGCAAATGATGAACAAATACAATGTATCAGGTGCTGATAAGTACCATAAAAATAAATAAATGAATAAATAAGGAGGTAAAGAAAGAAGGAAAAGAAACAAAAAAGAAAGAAAATAAAGGGGGACAGATATATAAATATATACATAGGGAATTGGGAGTACTACAGATGAATTTTTATGCAGGTAGTCAGCAGAACTCTCTGATAAGGTGACCTTTGAGCAAGGACCTGAAGGAGGCTGGGGCTAGGGAGCAAAAGCAAGTGCAAAGGCCCTGAGGCAGTACCTGTATGAGTGACCTACAAAAAGGAGGGGCTCAGTGTAGCTGCTCTAGATGGGCCATGTGGAGAGCAGGAGGAAGTATGTGTGATAACAGCTGAGTGTGGGTCTTAGAGGGCCTTAGAGACCCCTTTGAGGCCACTGGCTTTTGCTCTGAGTGACATGGGAAGCCATTGCTAGGTTTTGAGCAGGAGTTTTGAGTCACAATGACATGAGCTTAACTGACTGGCTGCTGTAAAGGGAGTTTAGATGCAGGAAAGGCAGTTAGGAGGGATGCTTGTGAAACCCACAGATGACAGTAGCTTTGAAATAACAGAATCTAAGGATGCTTGGGTAAGTAGAGGAGATAGTTAGGGAGGCCCTTACGAATAAGGATGGAAAAGTGCAGGTGATCTTAAATGGAAGGTTCTTGGTGTTACTTTCCTCTCCCCTGGCTTTGCACCCTGAGCACTTCCCAGCAGGCTGTTCTTCTAGCCACTGTCTTTGACGTCACCATTCCTTCCCTGCCAAAGGTTAACCTCCAGACAAAAACATTTAAATTTGATTTGTGGACTCCGTCTTTATAAACATCACAATTCTTAAAATACTTTTATTGCCCGAAAGGTTTGTCAGTATTTAAAACCCATTTCTAAGGTTATCAACAACTTCCTTGATGAATTCAGTAGCATTTTTTTCCCCTTTCTAATTCCTCTCCTCTTCCTTTCTTCCGCAAAACTGCTCTCTGGCTTCCGTGATTCTGCAGCTGTTTATGTCATCCCAATGCTGTTTTCATGCCTTCCTTCCCCCCCACCCCCGACTCTTGATGTGTGTGTCCACCAAAGTAATGACCTTCACCCTTTGCTCCTCTTCTTTTCAAGCACTCTCTCGGTGAATTCATTACTTCTTTAGTTTTAACCATCCTTTGGCAAGGGTCACAGAGCCCCTCCTCCAGCTTCGACTTGTCAGCTGTGTTGGACTATATTTTTATTAAAACTGGCTTCCTGCCCCCATTTCTCTTATTGGTGCTGCCATACTTCTTGTCTCAAAATAGAGCCCATCCTGACACATTTTTCTGCTCCATTTCTCTTCCAATCTGTTTTCAAATCTTATAGATCCTTTTTTTGGAGTGTCTTTCAGGTTTGTATTTTTTTCTCTTATAATAGACACTCTATAGCCCGAGGCTTACCGTCTAACTCATGGATTCCAGCCACAGCCTGTGAGTAGCTAATTTTGATTCCAGCCTCCCTGAGCGCAAGTCCGTCTGGCATAATAGTGATCATTCATTTTGCAAATATTTACTGAATGTTTACTGTATGCCAGGCACTGTTGGAGGCACTGGGGATATAAACCAAGCAATAGTCCTGCCCTCGGGGGCTTATATTCTAGGGTGTGGGGGAGACAGTAAGCTAAATATGTAGAGGAATGTATATTTGGTCGTGTTGGTGCTAAGGAGGGAGGAAAAAAAGGCAGAAGAAGGGTAGGGGTGAAGAATGTCAGATTGGGAAGAGGTTTGAAGTTTATAATGAGGTGGTAAGGAAGGGCTCACAGAGAAGTTAACTTATTTTACATTTTTATTTTATTTTTTTTTCAACGTTTATTTATTTTTGGGACAGAGAGAGACAGAGCATGAACGGGGGAGGGGCAGAGAGAGAGGGAGACAACAGAATCAGAAACAGGCTCCAGGCTCTAAGCCGTCAGCACAGAGCCCGACGTGGGGCTCGAACTCCCGGACCGCGAGATCGTGACCTGGCTGAAGTCGGATGCTTAACCGACTGCGCCACCCAGGCGCCCCTATTTTACATTTTTAAATCAAAAGTAGAATAGATTTAACATGGAGTTTTACCATTTTAACCATTTTGAGTATACGGTTCAGTGAAGTGTCACATTGTTGTGTAACTATCACCACTATCCATCTCCAGAACTTTTTCATCTTCCCAAACTGAAACTCTGTATGTATTAAACAATAACTTCCCGTTCACCCCTCCCCTCCGCCCCCTGGCAACCACTATTCTGCTTTCTTCTATATATAATTGACTATTTTAGGTACCTCATACAGGTGCAATCATACATACTTGCCTTTTCATGTCTGGCTTATTTCACTTAGCACAATGTGTTCCAGGTTAATTCGTGCCATAGCACGTGTCAGAATTTTGTTCCTTTTTGAGGCTCAGTAATACTACATTGTGTGTATGTGACGCGTTTGTTTATCCATTTATGTGCTGATGGACATTTGGCTATTGCTCCCTTTTGGCTCTTGTAAATAGTGTTGCTATGCACATGGGTATACACATACCTCCTAGAGTCCCTGCTTTCAGTTATTTGGGGTATTTACCTATAAGTGGATTTGCTGGATTATATGGTGATTTTATTTTTAATTTCTTGAGGAGGTGCCATATTATTTTCCACAGTGGCTGCACCCTTTTGCATTCCCAAGAAGATAACTTTTGAGTGAAGACATAGGGAAGTGACAGAGTGAGCCAGGGGGACATCTGAGGAGAACATGCTGGGTAGAGGCAACTTCACAGGGAAGGGCCCTGAGGGGGCAGCATGGCTGCCTTGTGCAAGGCTTGGTATGGAGGCCAGTGTGACTGAAACTGAGGGAAAGAAGTAGCAACTGAGGTGGGAGATGGAGCAGGGGTCCAAATTATATAGTGCTGTGTAGGTCCATGTAAGGACCTTGATTTTACCCTCAGTGATACGGAGAGCCCCCAGAAGATTGTATCATATGAATCTTTTTTTTTTTTTAATGTTTATTTTTGACAGAGAGACAGACAGAGCATGAGCGGGGGAGGGGCAGAGAGAGAGGGAGACACGGAATCCGAAGCAGGCTCCAGGCTCCGAGCTGTCAGCACAGAGCTCGACGTGGGGCTCGAACTCACAGACCATGAGATCATGACCTGAGCCGAAGTCAGACGGTCAACCGACTGAGCCACCCAGGCGCCCCCATATTAATCTTTTTTAAATCCTACCATCATCATGGCCAAACATGATCTTAGTAGGCTTGGGGCACCTGAGTGGCTCAGTTGGTTAAGCGTCTGACTTTGGCTCAAGTCATGATCTCGCAGTTGGTGAGTTTGAGCCCCACATCGGGCTTGCTGCTGTCAGCGCAGCACCCACTTCGGATCCTCTGTCCCCATCTCTCTGCCCCTCCCCCACTTGTACCCTTCCTCAGTCAAAAATAAATGAACATTAAAAAAAATCAGTAAGGCTTCCCAAATGCTTAGCATTCAGTCCAAATTGTTGTGGTTCCATTTGTGCAACCATATACCCCATAGCTTCCCATAAGCTTATTCATGGGTACGCTCAGGCTTGCGTCCTGTTTCCACCAGTTATATTCAGAGGTGCCTTGTATGGCTCACGTGCTTCCTTCTGTGTGGAATTTCCTCATTGTCTTCTCTATTAGTTTCATCACATCGTGTTTCCACTATGAGCTTTTCATCACTCAAGTCTGGTTGTCCTAATCACTGTTGTCATTTAGTACTAAGTCATTTTTTTATTTTAAGGAGAGAGAGAGAGAGCATGAGTGGGGGAGAGGGTGAGGAAGAGAATCTTAAGCAGGCTCCATGCTCAGCACAGAGCCTGACATGGGGCTCAATCTCATTACCCTGGGGCCATGACCTGAGCGGAAATCTAAGAGTTGGGCACCCAACCGACTGAGCCACTCAGGCGCCCCAGTACCAAGTTATTTTTATTTTGTGTTTTTGTCTCTTCAGTTAGGTGTTAAGAGACCCTTCAAGGGTCATTTATTATAGTGCTTTAGGTCTTCTGTAATAAGAGGATAGTGATGAGCAATTATTATTTATATATGTAAACCCTCCCCCATCCAAAAAGCATAAGCTGGGGTGGCCGCATAGCCCTTGGATAATAAACCCTTGTGCATAGGTTGATTCTTTACTTGCTGCAAGCATAGTATGGCAGTTTATATAGGTGATAAAATTAAATAGGTGTCAATCATGCCTGTTTTACTAGGTGTCTAAATTAGCTTTTTAAAGCTGAAATCTAAAGGATTGTCTTTAAAAATTAAATTAAATTAAAAATTTTAAAATTTTATCTTAATTCCAGTGTGGGGACTATCTTTATATTTGCTGTACTGTTGTTGTTATTGTTGTTGTTGTTTTTAATTAGCTTGCCATCATGGAAACTAAAACCTGCCAATTAAGCACTTATCCAATTATTAGAGCTTCAGAGAAAAGCAGCGGATTAGCATTTTATGAGTTACTTAAAAAATATTAACAACAATTTGCAAAGTGTTAAAGCATCTAAGACAAAAACATTCATTTAAAAGTCACATCAAATACTAAAGAGACTGAAATTCTACCCAGTGTGAGTTTTCAGCTAGCTTATGTCCATTCATGCTTTCTAACTGTATAGCCAGGACTAACTTTGGATTCTTGGTATGTGCCATTATTTTGTGGCCTGGTATGTGCCATTTATTTGTATCTGGCCTGGAAATGATCTGGTGAGTCGTTATCATGAGCAGGCCTTTCTATAGCAACATTATTATATACTAAGAAGCCACTACCAAGAATAAAATATTGTGAACTTTTGCCACTCGAGGTCCTCTGTTTCATAAAGGAAGTAGAACATCATACGTGAAATTTATCTTTATCTTTAGTCTTGGATCCTCTTGTATCCCACAGTTCACCATCATCATGAATTTAGTGCCTCTTCTCCTAGTCTTTTTCTTATACTTGAATATTAAAGTATGTACTCATAAATTAAATCCAGTATTATTAGTATTTAGAAAATTTATCTAAATGTTATTATAGTTATCTCCAGAGAAAGAGAACCAATAGGATATCTATAAAAATACATTTATAGGGACGCCTGGGTAGCTCAGCTGGTTAGGCATTCAACTTGTTTTCCCCTCAGGTCATGGTCTCAGGGTCTGTGAGATCAAGCCCCACATCCGGTTCCCTGCTGGCAGTGTGGGGAGCCTGCTTGGGATTCTGTCTGCTTGCTCTCTGCCCTTCCCCCCCATAAATAAATAAACATTAAAAAAGATATTTATTAAAAGATCTCTATCAATCTATGTATCAATTCATCTATCTATCTAAAGGGATTTATTATAAGAAATTGGCTCATGTGATTATGGAGTCTGGGAATTCCCCAGATTTACCACAGGCAGGCTAGAGATACAGGAATGCTGGTGGTATAAGTTCCAGTCTGAGTTGGAGTCCAAAGGCGGGAGAAGACCCACGTCCCAGCTCAAAGACAGAGAGAGGGAGAATCTCCGAAAGTCATGTGGTTGTCATTGTGTACCCTGCTTCTCTGAGGCATTCTTTGATATGGATCTAAGTTATTTGTTTTAGCTACTATATAGTAATTCTGTTTGATGAACACAGTGTTTAATTTTTCATCTACCAATTAATGAATGAGTAAACGTTTTTTTACATCTCTGTGAGTAGTAGTAATAAAGTAGTAGTAGTAATGACTCTCTTTAAGGGATAGGCCCCCTTGGCTGTTGGCCATTGCTTACAGAGCACCTCACAGCTGAGTGGTACACATGGGGGCATAACACATGGGGAGCACCAGTCTAGTCGTTCAGGGATACGGCAAGAGCACAAGGTCCACTTGCTGCCTTTGCAAGTTCTGAAACCAGCTGATGAGTCAGACTTGCCAGATTCGGAGAATGGACTTCGTAGGATAATTTGCTCCCACGTTTGCTCCTTCTGATGCTATTAACCGACTGATTCTTTTTGTCTTAGTTCAGACTCTTCAAAAAAAGACCTGACTGGTAAGCCAAAAATATAGTAACTTTCATGAGGAATAAAGCATTGTTGCATTTAAAGCGGATTTAAGCCAATTTGAATGCTAACTTTCCCTCTTGTAAAGTTTTAGTGGCTAAAAAATTAGTCTCATTTTCATTATTGACATTCTTTTTTCCAGTTACATGTATTGCCTAGGTTATAATAATATATATTTTTCCCAGTGGATTAATTTTTAAATTATTAATATTGAAATGATTTCCAACTTATAGAAAAGTGGCCAAATGGAACAAAGAACTCCTTTATCCTCAGATTCCTCAATTGTTAATATTTTATGGGTTTACTCCATTGTGTGTGTTTTGTGTGTGTGTGTGTGTGTGTGTGTGTGTGTGTGTGTGAGAGAGAGAGAGAGAGAGAGAGAGAGAGAGAGACAGAGACAGAGACAGAGACAAAGACAGAGAGAAATCATTAGTCTTTTTCTTAACCTTGGAAGAGCAAGTTGCTGACATGCTGTCCTTTCCCCTCTAAGCACTTGCAGTGTGTATTTCCTGCAAGCAGGGATGATGCTCTCCACAACCAGCAAAGAGTAGTCTAAATGAGGAAGCGGGCTTTGGTACAACACAGCCATTCAGTTTGCAGTGCCAACGTTATAAACTCAACAGTGGCCCTTTCCTTTCTGGCCCAAGATCCTGTCCAGGAATATGTGTTACATTTAATTCTCATGGCTCTTTAGACTTCTTCAGTCTTTCCCTATCTTTTGTATCCTGGACAGTCTTAAAAAGTACAAGCCTTTAATATTGTAGGATTAGGATCTTTCTGATATTTCCTGCTGACTAGACTCAGTTAATGCATTCTGGATGGAGTGCCACAAACAGGATGCTGGCTTCCTCTCAGGGCATCACATCAGAGGGACAAGAAACTGCCCTGTCCTGCCACTGATGATGTTAACATTAATACCTGGTCGTGTTTGTGCATGCCAGGTTTTTCCAGAGTAACTGTATTATTTTTTCTTTGTAATTGATTAGTATTTTGTGGGAAGGTTTTCCAGACTTTTGCCAGCATCTTGTTCTTTATCAAATTTCCACTGATCAGCATCCATTGACAATTCCTGCCTGAATCAACTACCTCTATAACAGTTGCCAAATGGTACTTTCTATTTCTGTGATTCTTTCTACATTTATTTGATGGCATTCTGCCCTAAGGAAGATGTTTCTCTTCCCCTCCCTTTCTCCCTTCCTCTCTCCCTCTCTTTCTTTCCTTCCCTCCTTCCTCTCCCTCTCTTTCCTTCCACCTGTCTGTCCATCCTTCCTTCCTTTCTTCCCTCTGAGAATTCTTTCACATTTATAACTATTAGATATTTCTAATTTGATCCTCTTGATACTGTGCTTTAAGCACTGTGGAGAATAGGTGCTAGGTATATTTAACACATATGTAATAAATGGGCTGACATAGAGGTTGTGCCCTCTATTCTTAGACAGTTGCCTATTTCAAATTATGTCACTGAGCCTGAAGGCATTTAGTTTTTGGTTTTCCTGTTTGCTCTCATCCTTCTTTTCTGATTGATCCTGGGCAATTGTGTCCCAGGAGTACAGTAAAAAGGAATCTGCTCTGTGCTTGGGAAAACACAAGAGCTGATAAACCCTTTCTCAATTTCTGACAGTTTTGGGAAACATTGATTTACAATAGGATTGTGACATCAATTAGAGTAAGTTCATAACTTCAGGGCACTTCGTATTGCATCTGTAGGACAATCAGCAAAATCTATGTAAAATAGCAGTCTCCTGAATTGAAACAGTTGGGTTGTACTTAGTTAAAATGGACAAATAATATATAAAAGGCCAGATTTCCTGCATCCTCAGGCCAGCACATTCTCTCAAGTCAAATTCACTGTCTCCCTAGACAAGGTGTGAGTGGACACTTCCAATCTGGCTCTAAGCCACCTCCCTTCCTTTTAAGCATCTGTTCTGCCTCTTGAACATCATCCATGTGCCCCTTAGATACCTTAGTGTCTTAGATCAGGTTGCTGGTAAGTGTTTTCAGATTTAGGGGCTGTTTTGCTCCTTTAGGTAACTTTTATATGTCTCTTACCTGTCTGGGGTTGATTTCAGAGTTTACTCTTGAGATAGCAATGAAACTGGCTGTAAAAGAGTTCTGACTAACTCATTCTTGGTAGAGTCTTCTTTAAAGACTGACAGTTGCGGCACCTGGGTGGCTCAGTCAGTTAAGCGTCTGACTTTTGATTTTGGCTCAAGGTCATGATCTCACAGTTCATGGGATCGAGCCCCGCATCAGGCTCTGCACTGACGACGTGGAGCCTGCTTGGGATTCTCTCTCTCTCTCTCTCTCTCTCTCTCTCTCTCTCTCTCTCTCTCTCTGCCTCTCCCCTGTCCGTGCTCATTCTCTCTCAAAAATAAATAAATAAACATTAAAAAAAATAAAGAATGACTCCAGGGATGCCTCGGTGGCTCAGTTGGTTAGACATCTGACTCTTGATTTAGGCTCAGATCGCAAGCTCACGGTTCGTGGGTTTAAGCCCCACATTGGGCTCTTAGCTCAGAGCACGGGGCCTGCTTAGAATTTTCTCTCTCCCTCTCTCTGCCCATACCCCACTCACTCCTTCTCTTTCTTTCTCTGTCTCTATCAAAATAAATAGATAAATTAAAAAAAAAAAAGACTGAATCTATACCCTTAGTTGACTTCTGAAAGTCTGTGTACTGACTTGACCAGATATTCTCTTTTATTGATCACAAATTCAAACACTTTTAAGCACTTTGACCACAAATGGCATTTCCTAAATTACTTTTTATGAAACAACAAAATCATGGAGAGCAACAACCATTTTTTTTTCTTTTTATTGCAAAATCACCTAAGGTAAAAATCACCTATATTTCCATCCCACTAAGATAACTGGTTTCATTTTTTAACACATTCATTTATTATAGCATTTCTTTTTCTGCATTTATTCCAGTCTTCATATTGGAAAATAATACATCCATAAACCAGGTTGCATTTAGAGAGAGAACAGTGAAGACCAGACCCTACCTGCTTATATGGTTTATCACTATTTGTAGTTAAATCAATAATTACTGTATATATTTTCATCAGTATGTAATTATTCTATAAAACCAAGAACTATGATTACATTTCCTTCCTTGTTTAGCTTTCCCCCCTTTATCTTGAAGTTTGTGATTTTAAAATTTATATTCCTTACTTTTTCTGCCATCAGCATGGCTCACTTATTTATTTATTTACATTTGTTTATTTTTGAGAGACAGAGACAGAGCACACGTGGGGGAGGGGCAGAGAGAGAGGGAGGCACAGAATCCGAAGCAGGCTCCAGGCTCTGGGCTGTCAGCACAGAGCCTGATGTGGGGCTTAAACCCACAAACCATGAGATCATGACCTGAGCCTAAGTCGGACGCTTAACGGACTGAGCCACCCAGGTGCCCCAAGCATGGCTAACTTTTAGTGAGAACTTAAGGTGCCATGTAATTTCTAAGTGTTTCACATGCACTGATTAATTTGATCCTTAAAACAGCATATGATACGGGAATTACTCTAGGCCAGGAGACCGAGGAATAGAGAGATAAGCTAAGTAAATTGTCCAAGGTCATGCGAGTGCTAAGGGCTGGAACAGAGATTTGAACATAGGCCACTTGGATATAGAGGCCATGCTCTTAGTCCTCTGCTGTTCTCAGCACAGATTCAGACAGATTGCTAAATTTCTCAAATCTCCTTTGTTCTTCCTGCCTTTCTCCATCCTCTTGTCCTAGTCTAGACTAATTGATTTTCTAGCTCTGAGACACAGCTACTTCCTTTATATATATATATTTTAGATATTAATTGTCTTCATTTCTGTCCTGGTTGGATCCACAGTTTCCTGGATCCTATACCTTTCTCTTTAATAGTTTATGTCTACATTTTGCTATCACATCAATAAACAACTTCCTACAAAAGGATGTATAAAAAGTAATGGGTTCTTGTGTTTCTTCCTTTTGTGTGCTTTTTTTTTTTTTTAATCTATCATCTGCCATTGCATTAATAGTTTGGCTAATTGGAAGTTTCTGAGTTGAAAATCATTTTCCTTTGAAATTTTGAGGGCATGGCTTTGTTGTCTTTTTGCTTCCAAAGTGGCCGTTGAGAAGTCTTCTGCCGTTCTGATTCTCTGACCTTAGTATGTCTTATTTACTGTTCTGAGGTTTCACTTAGACAAGAGTTGGCTTTCCATCATGCTGAGCATTTTGGGCCCTGTCAGGCTGAGGACTTAGAAATTTTACCTTAGTGCAGCTTCTGGTGTTATTTCTTTGAAATGTCTACCTTTGGTAGTCCTTGTTCATTTTTCTAGAAATAAAATTCTAGTTTGCTGGAGCTTCTCAATTCTTAGTTTTTCTTATTTATTTTCTTTCACATTAAAGTTTTATTTTACTAGAGTATTATCTACATACAGCAAAAGTCACTCCTTTTACTATATAGTTCCATAAATTTTGACAAATGCATACAGTAGTATAACCACTATCACTATCAAGATACAGGGTCCACGTTAACCAAAAGGTGGAAACAACCCATGTGTCCCTTGATGGATGAATAAATAAAATGTATATATGTCCATATCTATCTATCTGAATAAACAAAATGGGGTGTGTATGTGAAATATGTCTGTATTCACATCCATTCATCCATCCATCTATCCATCCGTCTCTTATAACAGTGGAACATTATTTAGCCATAAAAAGGGAAGGAATTTTTTTTCTTTCCAAGTTTTTATTTAAATTACAGTTGGTTAACATACAGTGTAATATTAGTTTCAGGTGTACAGTTTAGTGATTCAGCATTTATATACAACACCTGGTGCTCATCACAACAAATGCCCTTCTTCATACCTATTACCTATTTGATCCATCCCCCTTCCCACCTCCTCTCTGATGACCATCAGTGTGTGTTCTCTATAGTTAAGACTCTGTTTCTTGTTTTTCCTCTCTCCCCTTTTTTCTTTTTACCCCCTGTGTTTATTTGTTTTGTTTCCTAAATTCCACATGAGTGAATCATATGGTATTGGTCTTTCTCTGGCTGACCTATTTTGCTTAGCACAAAACTCCCTAGTTCCATCCATGTAGTTGCAAATGGCAAGATTTCATTCTTTTTGATAGCTGAGTAATATTCCATCACACACACACACACACACACACACACACACACACACACACCACATCGTCTTTATCCATTCATTAGTCGCTGGACATTTGAGCCCTTTACATAGTTTGGCTATTGTTAATAATATTGCTATAAACATCAGGGTGCATGTATCCCTTCAAGTTAGTATTTTTGTATCCTTTGAATAAATACTTAGTAGTACAATTGCTGGGTTGTAGGGTAGTTCTATTTTTAAGTTTTGAGGAACCTCCATACTGTTTTCCAGAGTGGCTGCACCAGTTTGCATTCCCACCAACAGTGCAAGAGAGTTTCCCTTTCTCCACATCCTTGCCAACATCTGTTGTTTTGTATAAGGAAGGACATTTTTAAAAAATTGTTTTCATGTTTATTCATTTTTTGAGAGAGAGACAGATGTGAGTTGGGGAGGGGAGAGAGGGAGACACAGAATCCAAAGGAGGCTTCAGGCTCTGAGCTGTCAGCATAGAGCCCAATGAAGGGCTCGAACTTATGAACCACGAGATCATGATCTGGCTAAAGTTGGACACTTAACCGACTGAGCCACCCAGGCGCCCCAGGAAGGAAATTTTAATACAAGGTACAATGTGGATGAAACTTTAGGATGTTTTCCTAAGTGAAATAAGCCAGTCAAAAAGAACAAACCCCAAGGGCACCTGGGTGGCTCAGTCGGTTGAGCGTCCGACTTCATCTCAGGTCATGATCTCGAGGTTCGTGAGTTCAAGCCCCACGTTGAGCTCACTGCTGTCAGTGCAGAGCCCTCTTGGGATCCTCTGTCCCTCTCTCTTCTCCCCTTTCCCATGCACTCTCTCTCAAAAAATTAATAAAGAACAAGCTCCATATGATTACATTTATATAAGGTACCTCAGGAAGTCAGATTCATAGAGACAGAAAGTAGAATGGTACCAGGGAGATGAGGGGGGAAATAGAACGCTATTGTTTTTAATGGGTACTGAGTTTCAGTTCTGTAAGATGGAAAGAGTTCTGTAGTTGGATGATAGTGATGGTTGTTTAATAATATGAATGACTTAGCGCCTCAGAGTTCTACAATTAAAAGTGGTTACAATGGTAAGATTTTTGTTATTTGTATTTTATTCAAATAAAAAAAAAAGACCGAAGATAGTCTCAATCTCTTTCCTCTACCCCCAATTCCTTCTCTCATATTTTGAAAATTACTAAATTACTTCATCTTTTTGGTCTACATTATGGAATATTTCATTGACTTTTTTCCCGCAGGTCTATTGGTTTCTTACAAATTTCAGTAATCATAACAATATTTTAAATTGCAAAGTATTTTTATATTTTCTGATTTTTTCCCCCGAAGAACCTTGCTTCTATATTACGGATCGTGTGTCTTCTTGAATTTCTATGAGAGTAACTACTTAAAATTTTTTTACAGTTCTCTTTTATTTCCTTCTGCTTCTTCTAGGAGGTCAGCTGGTTTGGGTTTATATTTTTCTCTCACTTTTATTTTGCAATCTTTCCTCAAATGTTTAGTTGTCTTTGGCTGTCCCACATACATGGGATTGGCACAATAAAGTTAATTGGCAGCTGTGTGTACAAGAATGAAGTCTGTTGACTTTTTCAAAAATAAACTTTTTATTTGAGAATCGTTTTAGATTTACGAAAAAATTGCAAACATAGTTCAGAGAATTCCCATATATCCTAGTGTCGGTTTCCCCTGTTTCCACTCCCCCCCGCCCTTGTCTTTCCTGGCTTTCTGTGCCCATTTTCACCTTGCCTGAGTTGGGAGAATCCTTCTTTGCCTTGGTTTCTTAGGGCCCTTCTTGGCTCCACAGGGTCTCCTGGGGGCTGTCATGGTCCCTACCAACATCTTCCTGGGTTGGACTTTCCGTTTGTGCTTG
The DNA here is from genome assembly GCF_016509475.1 of Prionailurus bengalensis. Taxonomy (NCBI): domain Eukaryota; kingdom Metazoa; phylum Chordata; class Mammalia; order Carnivora; family Felidae; genus Prionailurus; species Prionailurus bengalensis. The sequence continues at coordinate 158,283,650 of NC_057345.1, forward strand.
GGAACTAATTTGATGTGGCTGGTGGCCCCCTTGGCCTTGGTGTTGGTGGGCCTAACAGGGAGGCCATGGTGCATGCCAGGGTCTGCTTCAGCCCTTGAGCTGGATGATGGCCACCATAGGGCCTTTCTGCAGGATGTAAACTGTGATGGCCACTACTGAGGTACCCTGCTGCTGCTCTCCTGCCTACAGCACTTCTAGAACCACACACAGATCCAGACAACCCAGATGACTGCTCTGTGGAGGTCAGGGAAGTTGAGGAGGTAGAGGTGTCACTAGGGGCAATGCTCCCAGGAGCCACTGAACGCGCTGATGCAGACACAGATGCAGGTAGTCAGCCCCCCTCCCCAGCGGTGAGCTGTTCCCCATTGTTAACATTTTGCATTAGCATGGTATATTTGTTACAACTAATGAATTAGTATTGATGCATTCTTACTAAATGACATCCATACTTTATTCAGAATTCCTTAGGTTTTTTTTTTATGCCATTTTCCTTTTCCAGGATCCCATCTGAGATATATTACATTTATAAATTAAAAAAAAAAATAATGTTTATTTTGTTTTTGAGGGAGAGAAACAGAGTGTGAGCTGGGGAGGGGCAGAGAGAGAGACACACACACACACAGAATCTGAAGCAGGCTCCAGGCTCTGAGCTGTCAGCACAGAGCCCGATGCGGAGCTCGAACTCACAAACTAGGAGATCATGACCTGAGCCAAAGTTGGATGCTCAACTGACTGAGCCACCCAGGCGCCCCTCGTATTACATTTAGCTGTTATGTCTTCTTAGGCTTCACTTGGCGGTGACAGTTTCTCAGTCTTTTCTTGTTTTTGATGACCTTGACAGTTTTGAGGAGTACAGTGGTTAGGTATATTGTAGAATGTCCCTGAGTTAGGGTTTGTCTGATGTTTTTCTTTTTAAAAAAAATTTTTTTTCAACGTTTATTTATTTTTGGGACAGAGAGAGACAGAGCATGAACGGGGGAGGGGCAGAGAGAGAGGGAGACACAGAATCGGAAACAGGCTCCAGGCTCTGAGCCATCAGCCCAGAGCCCGACGCGGGGCTTGAACTCACGGACGGCGAGATCGTGACCTGGCTGAAGTCGGACGCTTAACCGACTGCGCCACCCAGGCGCCCCTGTCTGATGTTTTTCTAATCATTATACTGTGCTATGGGTTTGGGGGAGGAGACCCTCGGAGGTAGAGTGCTGTTCTCATCCCATCCTGTCATATCAGAAGGTCATACCACTGTTGATGTTAACCTTGATCCCTTTGCTGAAATAGTGTCTGCCAGGTTTCTCTGCTATGAAGTCAGTCTCCCTGTCTGTGCCATACCCTTTGGATGAAAGTCACCACATTCAGCTCACCCTTAAGGAATGGGGAAGATGTATTGGTGTTTGACTCTCCAGACACTATAACTTCTTTTTCGACTTTTTTTCTTGAGGGAGACTCCAAGTTTGGGTCATTTTCTGGTCATTTTACTCGGAAGGGTTGGATGGAAAAGGAGTTTCTGTTTTGTATACAAGAGTTTCAGTTACTGCCCTGTATCTATGCTGCCCCCTATTGCACCCGCTTTTACCAGCTACTAAGAATGAGCTTCTGTGAGGCTGATCAGCGCCTGCCTACCTACCTCACTGCCTCTCAGGGTGCTCCAGGGTGTGGTTTCCTTTGCCTGCTCCCAGTGAGTAGTTCTCTTAAATCTGTCTTCCAGAAATTTGTTATTGAAAATTTCTGCTTATAGCTCCTCATACCCTAATCCAGTTGTTTTTCATGTTGATTCTGTATGTACCATCTCCATTCCTTTCCTGTCATTTTAATCATGGATGTCAGAAGACATGAAGAAAGAGATCAACCCACCATTTTAAATATAAAGTCCTTTTCTTAAGTTGTGGTGTAAAAACATAAGGTGGTATAATTACTACCTTTCATTATTTAATGTTTGTAACTTGTTTTAGGTACAATAAAAAATATAACATTATGATGGTTTCCTACCAGTGGTATAAAAATATTGTTCTGATCCTCTAGATTGAAACAGGAAAAGAATAATGTAAAAAGTGTCATGAAAATTGGAACTGGCCTGGTCTGTGTTGTTGGTTTTAAATTGTCTGGTAGGTTGTGTGTCAGGAAAATGAGAATTTTATTTTGGAAAGAGTTTAAGAGGATGACAAGTAGGGCTGAATGGAACAATTGCATTGAGGAATTGACTGGCATAGATTAAGAGAAGCGTGAAATTAAATGATTACTGGTAGGATACAAAAATACCTACTATTTATATTTAGTCTTATGGTTGGTACAGAGTAAGATTTTTTTTTTCTATTTTTAAAACAATTTATCTTGGATTATTTTATTTTTTTTAACACTTATTTATTTTTGAGAGAGAGAGACAGAACGTGAGTGAAGGAGGGACAGAGAGAGAGACACAGAATCTGAAGCAGGCTCCAGACTCCGAGCTTTCATCACAATGCGGGGCCCGATCCCACAAACCCACAGTCATGACCTGAGCCAAAGTCAGACGCTTAACTGACTGAGCCACCCAGGCATCCCTGGATTATTTTAGATATACTGGAATGTTACAATGATAGTATTCCTTTATTACCTTCCCCAATGTTAACATTTTACATATTCATAGTGCATTTGTCAAAACTAAAAAAATTACATTGCTACAATACTATAAACTGAAGAGTGTATTTGGAATTCACCATTGTTTCCACTGACGTTCTTTTTCTAATGCAGGACACAACCTAGAATATTACATCACACAATTAATTTATTTTTAAGTCAGAAAATTTTTATTTGAGCCACATGCCTGTCATTTAGCAACATGTAGCATATATAAGTTGATATTCGTGAATTTTATCTTCTTTCAAATGTTCTTTTATGTGAATGAATAATTATTGCTCTTAGTCATTTATGACTCACTGATTGTGGACATAAGCTTTGGGTGGGCATTCTCAAAATGAGTTTTCTAACATTAGGGAGGAAGACCTCAACCTTATTTTTAAAAATTCTGATTAAAGAGTTTGTTTTAATTTTAGCTTTTAAAATAATGCATTTTATTTATAGTGTGTGGGTGTATATAAAGACATGTACATAAGTGGTACTCTATTGCTGTGTTATGCTTCATGGTGCTCTTATGTATGAAAGGCAAGACTCAGTAACTAAAAAAGCTAGAGATGGAACAGCCTACTTAAAGGCTCCATGGGAGTCAGGAAGTCCGATTTCTAGTCCCAGATCTGCCATTTATTGTTGAGCTCTAATATGTAAAATCAGGAAATGTCAAGAGTTATGTTAGACAGCTCTGGACTGGAGCTCACAGGTGGTATATCCATCCCTGAATCATATGTTAAATCTCTCCACAATACCTGTGACCAGATAAATTTTGGTTGAATACTTCCAGTGATGAGTGTTCTGGTTATCTATTGCTGTATAGTGAACCACACCAAAACGTAATGGCTTAACACAACAGTTTATCATTATTTCTCACAGTCCTGGGTTTGAAAGGCTCTGCTGGGTGGTTCTTGGTTGGGGTTCCTCATGCAGTTGGCGTCAGTAGGAGGCCAAGGCTGGAGATGGCTGAAGGCTTCTTTGAGTCATACATTTGACACCTGAGGTGGGGAAGCTGGAACAGACCTGAACATTTGGGGCAACTCTCCCTGTGGTCTCCAAATGACTAGCCAGGGCATTGTCATAGCATGGTAGTCTCATAATAGGTGGGTCTTGCACTTGCTTGTTGGCTCCCCCCACCCCCACAGCTACTCTATAGGAAGTAGTCTATTAAACCTTGGGCCCAGAAACTGGCACAGGATCACTTCTGATGCATCCCATTGACCAAAGCGGTCTCAGAGCCTTCCAGATCTGAGCAGAGGGACCATAGACCTGTATCTCTTGAAGGGAGGAAAATCAGAGATTTTGTGCCCATCTTTAATCCATCTACTACAATGAGAAATTCATTACTTCTTGAGAAGTTTATTTCATCTGTAGATAGCTCAGGATGTTTAAGCAAGATGACATCTGCTCTCACATGAGAAGTTATGGAAGTTATAAGGTGATTTCAGCCTGATGTGCTGTAGGTGTCTGCCCGTTGAATTACTCTGAACTTTTCTGTAGAAGCCTATTTCTTAACACATACACACACACACACACACACACACACACACACACACACACACGCACCCTAGCTAGGTCTAGGCCAAAGGGACCAAGTAGGTTTACTTTTCTCTAGGGACCTCCTTTTCTCCAGATTCTACCGTCCTCTTCACGCTCCTCCACCAAATGGTACACAAACTTCGAATTAGCTACCGCGGTGAAACTGTTGATTTCTTAAATTATAGCACCGAGGATTCACATACAGGTATAGTCCCTGCAATTAAACAACCAGAGTCAAGTATAAAATGAAGTGCATTAGTGTGATAGTGCGTGATCAGTTCAGCGGGGCACATAGGATGGGGGAAGTATTGCTGCGCAGGAGGAGTTAGGAAAAGTTTCAGGGAGAAGTGAAACTTTCAGCCAGTTTTAAAAGACAATGACAAGAATAAAAACAGTAATAGTATACCACATTTCTTGAGCATATGTGCCAACACCATTCTAAGAATTTTATGTATATTAACTCATTTAATGCTGACAGTGACCTTGTGAGGTAAGCGTTATATTATCCTTACTTTACAGGAGAGGAAACTGAGGAACTGAGGGTAAGTCACTTCCCTAAGGCCACACAGATAGTAAGTGGCAGAAATTCAACCCTAGGCATTCTAGCTCCAAGGGAGTAGCAGATAGGGATGACAGGTTCTCCAGGAAAGGGTTAAGGTTGGAACAGCTGAGGCACAGTTTGAGGACTCCACAGACACTGCTATTAGCTACCAGATCTTTCTTCTTCCTCCCTAATTAACCCCCTTCCCTGCCAACCATATTTAAGGCAGCTTCCATGCCTTTAAAAATGCTGCTAAAAACGACACATTGGAAAAAGGGTTAGTACCCAAAATCTATAAAGAACATATCAAACTCAACACCCCAAAAAACAATCCAGTGAAGAAATGTGTAGAAGACACAAATAGACACTTCTCTAAAGAAGACATCCAGATGGCTAACAGACACATGAAAAGATGCCCAGCATCACTCATCATCAGGGAAATACAGATCAAAACTACAATGAGATACCACCTCACACCTGTCAGAATGGCTAAAATTAACAACTCAGGAAACAACACATGTTGATGAGGATGTGGAGAAAGGGGAGCTCTTTTGCACTGTTGGTGGGAATGCAAACTGATGTTGCCACTCTGGAAAACGGTATGGAGGTTCCTCAAAACATTAAAAATAGAACTACTCTACAGCCTAGCAATTGCACTACTTGTATTTATCCAGAAGATACATGAGTGCTGATTCAAAGGGGCACATGCACCCCAATGTTTATAGCAGCACCATCAACAATAACCAAATTATGGAAAGAGCCCAAATGTCCATAGACTGATGAATGGATAAAGATGTGACACACACAGACACACACAGACACACACACACACACACACACACACACACACACACACTGGAATATTACTCAGTGATCAAAAAGAATGAAATCTTTCAATTTGCAACAATGTGGATGGAACTAGAGTATATTATGCAAAGCAAAATAACTCAGGCAGAGAAAGACAAATACCATGTGATTTCACTCATATGTGGAATTTCAGTAACACAACAGATGAACAGATGAACATAGGGGAAGGGAAGAAAAGATAAAAATATAGAGGGAGGCACATAAGAGATTCTTAAATACAGAACAAACTGAGGGTTGGTGGAGGGGAGGTGGGTGGGGGTATGGGCTAAATGGGTGATGGGCATTAAGGAGGGCACTTGTTGGGATGAGCATCAACTCATGTTGGGTGTTATATGTAAGTGATGAATCATTGGGTCCTACTCCTGAAACCAATACTATACTGTATGTTAATTAACTTGAATTTAAATTAAAAAAAAATATATATAATCAAGAATGGATCGACCCAGTGAGGAAAAAAAAGAATAAATTAAAAAAATATGAATAATATTAAAAATTATAAAAAATATTAAAATGCTGCTAAAACAACCAAAAATGTCTTCACTTTTCTTTCATGCTTTTTATACTCCTTTTCTTGAGGCCTGTTTAAGGCCTTTCTTTTTTAGGAGGTATTTCTGAAGACTGCAGCTTGTATTGACCAATTCTTCCCTCTCTGCTTCCCCTTTCTCTTTGTTCCTTCCGTAGGACACGTCATTATTATGTGCCTACTGGTGCCAGCCATGGGCATGCTGAACATGAGCAAGAGCAGGAAATACATTCTAGACCATCTAATCATTATATCAAAGAAGGAAAAATTACAGTGTTCCAAAGTATTATGAAGGGGCGACACGAGACAAGAAAGGTTTATGATAAAGAGATTTGTGATCTTTATTACATTGGAATCCATTTACATGTTATCCCTAATAGGTTAGGTTTTAAGGTTTTAGGCTTTGTTAGGTCTTAAGGTTTTTTCCACCAATAGTAGAGTGTTTATTATTATATATACAATAGAATACTATATAGTGTAGGGGAGAGAAGATTTTTCCTTCTTTCCTTCTAGATTCTTTGGCTGGTTTAATATGACATAAGACAGATTAACAGGAGAAAAATCTAATTTTGTATATGTGAGAACCCCAGAGATAGGAGGCTCTCTGAGAGGTAGTTGTGGCTGACATGCCACCCTGAGTAAGGGGAAGTGGAAAGGGGTCTGGGACTTCAAACGGGAGGAAGACAATCCACAGAAAGCTGGGAAGAGCAAATGTTTGGTAAACAAATGTTTGCCATGCTCTGCAGGTAAGTCTTTCTGATGTAAACAGCTATCTCTGTAATAGCTCTCTTTCTGGTTCAGGCCCCCTATTTGAGTTCTTTTAGACAGATATGGGAGAGGTAAAAGACTTTCTTGAGTCCGTTAGGCCTTGATTGTCTTTAGCTGGAAATAATCCATATGTCAAAGTGGCACATTCTGGAGTGGCCTACCTTGAAACCCACCAAAAGCAATGAAAATGAGTTTACTCCAGTACAAACCACATGGGATAAATGTCACAATAGTATTTACTTTTCATATATTTTCTCATGGTATTTTCCATGATTTCCATGACTTTCCATGATTTCAGATTCCACAGATCATTGAAGTCAGGAGAATCAGTCCCACCCTAGGGCTTCTGAATTCCTAGTTCCTCTTTGTGTTGAGGGCTCCATGCTCAAGCCTGGTCCACTGGAAATCCCATGGCTGGGACATCCAAGAGGCAAATGGCAGCAACCTGTTTATCCAGCAAGGATCACACTGGGGAGAGTCAGGGGTATAGCTCTGTGGATGAGTCATGCAGTGTGGGGCCAAAGCTGGACCAGAAGGCTGTCAGAGACAATTGCTGGGGTTTTTGTGTTTGATCTCCCAGGTCTGATTGTGTTTAGAGGAAATAAATTCTGCTGCTGTGGGGATTTCCAGGTTGGCAAAGGGCCAGCAGAGAGGGACTGCAGGAATCTGAGGCCATTTAACACTGGGTTCACAAGGGTGAGTCCCTGCTGAGGTGGCTGGCTTACTGTCTGTGGACCAGTCTCCATGGTCCTGGCTTTTGTTTCTGATGCTGCTGATGTTGAGCAGAGTATTCCCCTGGAGGTACTTGCATACCTGTCTTTGTACCTGAGATTTGCAGTTACCTCCTCCCTTTCTTGAGTGGTTGAGTCCTTGGTCTTTGCAAACAGTGTCTACAACACTTGTTGCTCTTACCTTCTGTAGATGGTAGTTTCCTGATTCTCTACTATCTTTTGGAAAAAAATGGCTGTAGGTTACCACTGGGAAACAATGGAACTTAAGTATTTATCTATTTATTCCTGGCTTTATTTCCCCCCCATTAAACATTTTTAAAAAGTGAACGGTTTCTGAAATGTTAGGTAAAAACTTGAGGACATTCATCTGTCTTTTTCTGTAACCTCTAAGTATAGGTCTCAGTTTATAAATATTGCTTCCCTGGAATAACATCTCTTATCTCTTACTGTGGCTTCTCTTGTTGATATCTGGAAAATTGTTTGGGTATTTAGAGTCTCTTAAAATTAATAAGCTTTTCAGTTCTGTAATTAAAAGACCAGGGGCTTTCAGAGCTTTCTTTCACTTTGATAGAAAAAAAGCCCAACAGAATTCATGGCAAAAGGTGAAAACCATATTTGTAAGGGAGGAAATATTCATTGTGTGCAGCATGCAGAGTTTTTATAGCGCTCCGGGCAGACTTTGCTTCCCGTTGCTACATCAACAGAAAGAGCTCTGGGCTTACTAGTCTCATCCCTTAGAATAATGTTAATAAGCCATAGTTTGGCCATTCCTCCTAAAAATTCTTTATCCTAGAACAGGTTAAAGTGTGTTCCAACTTTGCTAGTGAGAGGATATATTTTTTTTCACCTTTCTGTACATGGCTTTGTGTGACCAAATAGGTAAGAACACCAGTTTCTTGGTAATGTGTCAAGGTTGAGACATTTTCTTGGAATGTGGGCTCCATGAGGAGCTGGTCAGACCGTTCCCACTTAAAGGGCTGACAGCATTCTGTGTGGAAATCAGGTTGTATAATTGCTGCCTCATGATACTGATGGGGCTCTCAAAGACACATAGCTGCTGCTGTCAGCCCTCTCCAGGGGAAGAGAAGAAGCCACTGCAAGTTGGAGGCAGTACTCTTATGCCTGTCCTGTGTAGGAAGGTGCTTTCTACCCTATAGTTTTTGTGATCTTTCCCTTAAGAAACACCGCATGAACCTCCCTCGGGAGTTGGAATGCTCTGAATTTAAATCTTGGCCCTGCCACTTGCCAGTTGTCCCCCACGCCTCACCTCCCTTGAGCAAATTAGCCTTTCTGGGGCCCATCTTTTCTCATTTGGAAAATGAAGTCAATAGCAATTAATTTTTTACCTTGTGATTGTTGTATAATGTATGGCTTACAGTAAGTGGCCCCGCTCTGCTGCCATTTCTTCCTTCTGTTCCTCTGTAGAGGATGAGCTCTGATGTCAGACACAACTTGGATGAAATCCCACATGAGCTAACTATGTGCTGTATGACCTTTGGTCAGGTTTTTAACTGCTCTGAGCTGCAGTTTTCCAATCTGTTAAGATGGAGATAGATACACACACCTTCCAGTGGTGTTGAGAGGCTTTGTGACATAATGAATGAGCATAACCTAGCCTAAGAACTACAGTAACTTACCACAAACTATCTTTCTTAGTAACACACTTTCTCTGTTAGTCTTCTTTCCTTCTCTCTCTTGTCTTCCTTTGTTTCCTACTCCCCGCCCCTGTTCATCCTTTTCTCTTTGCTTCTGATGGCCTTGGGACTTTGGTTGTGAGATGGAGCTAGACCAGCCGTTGAGGAGTGAAGGAGGGAGTAGTTCCATTAGAGATCATCTTGCCACTAATCCCTAGCTTTGCTTTCCCTTCCTCCCCAGGCCCCTTCCCCATATGAAGTACTGGGCCTAAAATACAAAGTAGAAAGCAATCTGTGCTTTATACTGCCTTGTTATTCTCAAGGGCTGTGTATGTAAGAATAATGGAGAAGGAAAGGATAGCCACTTACAGTGTTGTCATTTGTCATTTTTGGTTTGACTGTGTCCTTAGAGGAGTCTGGAAAAAATTTACATGTTTTTCTAAAAGTTTTTTGTCTCTTTTCTAAAAGTCATAGTCTATCAGGCCAATTTTTGGAACCAATAAGTGCTCCCTCTGGCCTTGAAAATTTCTCAAGAAGTATAGCCACCAAAGTACCCCTGGAAAGAGAGACCTGCTCCCTTGTAGTATCTCTCTTTCTTGGGGGTGTCTCCTTTTTTCCAATGTTGCCAGTTATTCTGAGATACTCTTCATGTCTGATATGGCTTGTTTTTCCTGTATTTAACCAGATAAAACCATTGTTTGTTGACTATAGAAAGTTAAAGATTGGGCTAAAGGAAAAAGGCATACCTACCCTTTAGTCCTAGGGGACTGCACATACACACACACACACGCACACACACACACGCACGCACACATACACACACACTACTTTCTTTTATTTTAATCTGAGAATACGGTATATAATCACAAATTAAAGTGGCTTTGGGGAGATTTATTTATTTATTGGGCAAGAGTGATTGCTTTGCCAAATGTGCTCTTCAAAGCCAGTGACACAGATTTTATTGAATGGGAGAGGAGAATCTGCCTCTTGGGTTAGTAATACCTTCTTTTTTTAGGAAGTAATTCCTCAGTCAAAGAGAAACAGTAGGTAGTAGAAAGTGAAAATGAGTCCATTTCTAGCAGAAATTAGTTAATAAGAAGAATAGGAAAAGAAGAATGAGAACCTTCAAGTACAGTTACAGAACTAGAGAGACCAGTGGGATCATCTGGTACCTTAGTTTTATAGTTGAAGAAACCGAGTCATAGTAAAATAAATGAGTTGGCCAAAATATTCAGACTGACTTTGTAGCATCATCAGAACCAGACTGAAGCATACCCGAGTTCTGGTTCTGACTCCCTCTATGACTCTGTCTGGATTCCAGTAATAAATGTGTGTCTGCCCACACAGGCATGTGTGGGCAAAAATAATTTAAACTTCTTTGTAATTGATTTCTGACATTGGAAGCTGGAAACAGGAATACATGAAAATTTAGTATTTCAGACAGTTTCCTTGAATAACCTTTAAAATTATTATTGTCATGAACATGAATTCATTTAATTATTTTACTGAACAGTTCAGTTGTCTGTAGTTAAGTATTGCAGGAGAGCATAAATTAATAATTTAGTAATTGAGAAATGACAATTATATATTTTTGACGTTTATATTTTTAGCACACAAAACCACAATTGTATTGCTTAATAAGTTAATAATGTCTGTCCAAGCCCAGGATATAAACTAATAAAGTAATTTTTTATTTTCTATTTAAATGTAATTTAAAATTCTTAATGTTTATTTATTTTTGAGAGAGAGAGAGAGAGACAGAGTGCAAGTGGGGGAGGGGCAGAGAGAGAGGGAGACACAGAATCTGAAGCAGGCTCTGAGCTGTCAGCACAGAGCCTGATGTGGAGCTCAAACTTGGGCACAGCAAGATCATGACCAGACCATGGCTTAACTGACTGAGCCACCCAGGTGCCCTTCTTTAAATGTAATTGTTGATAATTGAACCATGTGGTTACTATAGGGGAAACTTCCTAATAGGAACATTCTTTTCAATTTATTATTTATTTATTTTTAAATATAATTTATTGTCAAATTGGTTTCCATACAACACCCAGTGCTCATCCCAACAAGTGCCCTCCTCAATGCCCATCACCCACTTTACCCTCTCCCCCACCCCCCTCCACCCTCAGTTTGTTCTCTGTATTTAAGAGTCTCTTATGGTTTGCCTCCCTCCCTCTCTGTTTGTAACTTTTTTTTCCCTCTTCCCTTCCCCCATGGTCTTCTGGTAAGTTTCTCAAGATCCACATATAAGTGAAAACATATGGTGTCTGTCTTTCTCTGACTGACTTATATCATTTAGCATAATACCCTCCAGTTCCATCCACGTTGCTGCAAATGGCCAGATTTCATTCTTTCTCCTTGCCAAGTAGTATTCCATTGTATATATAAACCACATCTTCTTTATCCATTCATCGGTTGATGGACATGTAGGCTCTTTCCATAATTTGGCTATTGTTGAAAGTGCTGCTATAAACATTGGGGTACAAGTGCCCCTATGCATCAGCACTCCTTTACCCCTTGGGTAAATTCCTAGTAGTGCTGTTGCTGGGTCCTAGGGTAGTTCTATTTTTAATTTTTTGAGGAACCTCCGCACTGTTTTCCACAGTGACTGCACCAGTTTGCATTCCCACCAACAGTGCAAGAGGGTTCCCGTTTCTCCACATCCTCACCAGTGTCTATAGTCTCTTGATTTGTTCATTTTAGCCACTCTGACCAGTGTGAGGAGGTATCTCAATGTGGCTTTGATTTTTATTTCCCTGATGATGAGTGACATTGAGCATCTTTTCATGTGTCTGTTGGCCACCTGGATATCTTCTTTGGAAAAGTGTCTATTTGTGTCTTCTGCCCATTTCTTCACTGGATTATTTGTTTATCAGGTACTGAGTTTGGTAAGTTCTTTATAGATTTTGGATACTAACCCTTTATCCGATATGTCATTTGCCAATATCTTTTCCCATTCCATCAGTTGCCTTTTAGTTTTGTTGATTGTTTCCTTTGCAGCGCAGAAGCTTTTTATCTTGATGAGGTCCGAGTTGTTCATTTTTGCTTTTAATTCCCTTGCCTTTGGAGACATGTCAAGTAAGCCTTCTTTTCAACTTAAAGATGGCCTTGCTCCACTATCTTTCAAAACATTAGAATTTTTTAATGTTTTTTTTTTATTTTAGAGATAGCGTGAGTTGGGGAGAGGGGCAGAGGGAGAGAGAATCTTAAGCAGGTTCCATGCTGAGCATGAGGCTCAATCTCATGACAGTGAGATCATGACCTGGGCCGAAATCAAGAGTCAGACACTAATCTGAGCCACCCAGGAACCCGAAACATTAGAATTCTAATCACCAAGTGGAGGGGAGTTGATGTGGAAAGTGGAAACCACTCTAAGAACATTGCCAAACATGTCAGTAGAATAATGATTCTCTCATTTTCCAGGACTCCTGGTTCTCATGCTTTTGTCTCAGGAGGAAAGTAATTGGTCCTGTTAAAAGGATGACTCAACAAGCAATTTTAAGAAACAGACCTTGAACATGACTAGCAACAGAAGGAATGTGGTATTGTAGAAGTCAGGATTGGTAGGTCCAACTTGCTTGTGAAATTGGGCTACTATTTTTAAGAGTACAAGTTGTGCCAAGAAGAGAATCTGTAATGAGGCAATTTTGTTGGAGAAGTTGTACTGTAGCTGACATTACTCTGTAGCTTTCAGGGATCCTATCCCTGGTGACTTTTTTTTGGAGAAACACCAGCTCATGGAGATGTCTGTCTCTTGCAGTATAAAATAACAGAAAAGAAATAAGGAACTCAGACCCATTTTGTTGGATAATCTTCAAGTGGAGCTGGAATTTCAGAATCTGGAACATGTTTGCATTGGCTTATGCTGTATTTTAAAATTTTATACAATGGGCCAAGTCTTCTGTTTTCAGTAGTTGAGACTCCCTTGAAGTATAGTTTCTAGAATATTCAAAATTCAACATTTTCCTTGACTGGAGTACCAAGTAATGGGACTGTGAGGCCCAGTCTATGGGACGAATATAGATCTGAGTTGTCCTAACACTTTAAAGTTTAAAGAACCATTCTCTCTCTGCCTCTCTCTCTCTCTCTCTCTCTCTCTGCCTCATCCCCACTTGTGCTCTCACTTCCCCCTCTCTCAAAATAAATAAATAAACTTTAAAAAAGAAAAAGGGGGCACCTGGGTGGCTCAGTCGGTTAAGTGTCTGACTTTGGCTCAGGTCACCATCTCACAGTTTGTGAGTTCGAGCCCCACATAGGGCTCTGCACTGGTGGTGTGGAGCCTGCTTGGAATTCTCTCTCTCCCTCTCTCTCTCTGCCTCTTCCCCACTTGTTCTGTTTGCCTCTCTCAAAATAAATAAATAAACTTAAAGAAGAAAAAGAACCATACTGACCCATCATGGAGTAAAGTCAGAATGGAAGAGAATTCTAGAGATCACTCAGGAGAGATATCTAGCTTCTGCTTGAATGTGTCTAACATCAAGCAGATAAATAATAATAGCAATATTATATGTACTATAAAATATTGCATAACAGACAATATTGTTATTTTAATGTTAATAACTGCAGTAGCAGCTATAATGTTTTTGAGTAGCTGTGTGCCAGTTCATGTGCCATGTGCATTATTTCATTAATCCCCTAATAGCCTTATGATATAGCAGCTGTGTAGCAGTTAAAAGCACAGATTCTGGAGTAAGATCATCTGAATGAATCTGAGCTCCATATTTGTTTGCCATATGACCTTAGGGAAGTTACTTAATCTCTCTGTACTTCAGTTTCCTCTTTGGTAAAATGAGGAATTATAGCAGTATCGATGTTTTAGGATAGTTTTAAAAAATAAATGGATTAGTTTGTGTAAGAGCTTAGAAGAGTGCCTGGCCCAGAGCTGTTGGGGTAACTTCCTATTTTAGAAATGAAGAAAGTGAGATTAAGTTGTTATTTGATGGGTGACCTTAGACTGGAAGAGGCTGGTATTCAAAGCTAAGTCACCCACCTCTAAAACCCATACCTGTTCTTTACCTTTAAACATACTGCTTCTCCTGTGTCATGGCAGCCCATTTCATTTATGAGCAATTCTTATGAAAGTCCCATGAGATAGTCAATTGAATTGTGGTTTCTTTCAGCTTTGTGCTCTTGATCTCAGGTCTATGAAAACATAGTTCTTTTTCCAAAAAGATGAAGAAAAGAAACAATGCAAGCTTGTGCTTGTTCTGTTCCTCATTACTGTTCGCTAACAGGCTTAATGTTTGATGGGTGTTGTTTGGACTCTGGAAATTTTATGATTGGGAGAGAAAGGAGGAACGCCTAGTTTGCACATTTCTCCTATAAGCCCAGAGGAACTAGAATTGTGTCTCTTGTTTAATTGTTTTCCTGGTAAAGGTCAAGTTCAGGAGGATGCATGCGAAGTTTAGGAGCATACTGAGAGATACATGGGATGGGAGTGGTGGTTGGGGAAGGCAAGTGCTGGTTACAGTGTGAAGGAGGATGTTGAAGCCTTTATTACCTCTTGTTTTGGCTATTGGGGCAAAAATAGTCCAGGTGGAAGGAAGAGACACAGGCGTCCTTTTTTTAAAATTTTTTATTGCTGTTAAAGATCTTGAAAAATTTTCCGTTGGAACTGGGATTAATTTAAGAAACCTATACTAATAAACCACAGAGATGGCGGGAGTGTAAGAGATGACCCCTGTCTTAATGATCTGTTGGAAGATAACCTCTAAAGTTTTGTGGGGGAAAGTGTGTTCTTTCCACTTTTTGTTTGGCAGGTATATACCAGATAGTGTTGCCATAAATTCCTTTTAGAATAAAGAAAAAATTAAGATGCGTGTCCTTAATGCATTGATGTGGCATGTTAGTGTATGACAGCAATACAGCAGAGCGATTATAATTATGAATAATTCTGCAGTGGAGGATTTTTTTTTGTGCTTTAAAAACATAACCATTTTTAAAGGCCATTGAAGGATATGCCATAATTTAGTCATTGTTCATTTATTCTCAATTAGAAATCTAGCATAGGGCCCAACTCTGTGTATTCAGCTTTATTTTCCCATCTCTGTGCTGTAAGGCAGAGCTGCCCCTCCCACAGAATTTAGTTGCCTCATCTTTGGTTGTTTGGACCTCTGGCATAATGAAGTCCCAGAGGATGGGCCACTGCTTTGTAGGGCTCAGGGTCTTAGGAAATTGTGGTTGAATTAATTGTATAGTAAGATCATCATTAAAACCCTTCCTTCAAGAAGGGTTTTTATAAAAACAGCTTTGTCTGTATGTGAGAAATGACTGTTGAAATCTTTGGGATTTCTGAACATTTCATAGTGAATGCTTAAATGACTTACTATACACTTTGGAGAAAAACTATATGTATATATTTGTCTCTTTCTCTTCCTGCCTCTTGCCTCCCCCTTCCCCTCCTCCTTCTCCTTTCCTGCCATTTAGTGACTGGCATATCCCAGGGCTCAAACCTGTGTACCCATAGCAGATGTTCAATAAATATCTGTTAACTGGTTAAAGAGTAATTTTATGTACATCGTAAATTTGAATTAATGTTTTGGTGTTCATTAATATTCCCTAAAATGCTGGCCTTGATAGCATTTTTCAAATAGTCTCATTGACCATACATCATAAACTACAAAGTCTTGGCAATATTCTGCCATATAGAGAAAAATATATTGGGAGCTAGGGAGATTTCTTTTCAAAGGGTTATGGTCCTAAAAATTTTTAAATAAGAAATGGAC
Source organism: Prionailurus bengalensis (assembly GCF_016509475.1). Lineage (NCBI taxonomy): Eukaryota > Metazoa > Chordata > Mammalia > Carnivora > Felidae > Prionailurus > Prionailurus bengalensis. The sequence continues at coordinate 158,299,579 of NC_057345.1, forward strand.
ATTTATGGCACACCTTCAATTATATACCGTAGGTACATTTTGGAAAGACTTTCAAAATCTTTTTCTCTCTGCTATATGAATAAAATTTGTTTACATTTATGAAAGCATTAAAATATTTTCTGTTTCCTGTAGATACATATATTTCCATTTTCTATTGATTACTAAATTAAGTTTGACAGAATTGGTTCAAGCTTAACTCTTCAGGGAAATAAATTTGATCTGATAGACAAAATTTAAGAATGCAAAGCTGTACAGTCATAACATTGGAAAGCAGCAGAGGAGATCCAGATAGTTTCCAAAGCTGGGATCTAAGAACCAGCCTAGATGCTAAATACTGCCTGATATCAAGTGGTAGTTTGTAAGCGAAATATTCTAGTGTAACACTTTGGGTCAGGGGGGAAACTGAAGCCGTATTTATTCCTCATTGATTTGGTTCAAAATTGGGTCATATTTTTCTCTTTTCTAACAAGAGAGAGAATGCCCCCTCCATAGGCCTGACAGATTCATCACAAGGATTCCACGAGATAAGGAGTACAATAGTGGCTTTGAATAACTGAAAAGCACCAGGTGCAGGAAAGGGGGGGGGGCATGGAGGGGGAGGAAGAGATGATGATGATGATAGTAACAGAGCTTTGAGGGAGAGTTCCAGCAAATTACTAATGGGACTTCTTGGGTGCATTTGAACTGTAGCACTTCCAGACAGCATGTCTTGGGTTCTCACTAAGTCAGAGGTGAAAGATGAGATGTTGTCATGTTAAGCTAATAAATGACATTAGTAAGGCCAGAAGTTGAAAAGAATTCTGCCTACAGCTTGGGAGCTCCCCCACTGAAGGTTTCCAAGGTCTGGGAGCCAAGACATCACTCATCTCTGACAGGAACAACGGAAAGATCTAAATTAAAAATGGAATAGCCTTCAGAAACCTTCAGGCCCTAAGGGGGTTCGCTGAACATAATTTTCTTTGAATGGAAATAGTTTATAATTTCTTAGAAGCAATTTTTCAGAGGTAAAAAATTGAAGCATATAGAGGTTGTTCCTGTCTTTCCAGCTCCTTCAACAAAAGCCAATTTTGATAAGTGTGTTATCTTTAAGATTTCTGTGCTGGGCAGTGATTGATTTGAGAACACAGTTGGAGAATTTATTGTGAGAATGATCTGTGTGTGTGTGTGTGTGTGTGTGTGTGTGTGTGTGTGTACGTGTGACTTTCCCTAGTTTGGAGTCTTGCCAGTCCATTGAAAGTTGTGCAGCTATGTGTTCTGACATAGTTGCATAGCACTGTTATTGAGCACTGAAAAGGAGCTCAATTATAATTACGGATTTTGGGGTCTGTGTAACAGGCATTGGGCTGGATGCATAAGCAGGTTTTTGTGGAGTTTTCAAGACAGCTCAGCTACTTCATATAGGGCAAAGTATTGGCTATTTTGAAATTTATAAAGTATCTTTTAAAGCAGGTGTCATTTTGAACTGCACATTAAAAAATATTTCCTGTTACCGTGAGTCTAATCCCTCCTGAGCAATCATTTTCTGTCATTAAAAAAAAAATGTATTAGTATACTGAAAGTGTTAGCATTCAGTAATGGTTAGGAAAGGATTTCCCCAGCAATCTAAGTGAAATTTTGAGTGAAGTGAGAGAGAATGGTAGCAGTGAGAGACCAAGAGCTTTTGTGTATTTTCTAACTACTTGAATGAATAGACTAAACTCAATTAAATACATCTCAGTAAATATTCAAGTGTTTATTATATGCCAGGAATAATAGTAGCCATGTTAGAAATGCTTTTGGCTATAAAGTAATAATACCTGATTGACATTGGCTAAATGAAAAAGTAATTTAATTAACCTTCTATAACAAGAAGCACAATAGGCTAGTGGCTCTAGTTTGGATGCAGTCGCTTTACAAAGCCAGTGGAGACCCAGGCACTTTTTGCCATTCTGCTTTGCCATTTTCAATGTTTGTTTTTTGTCTTTGGGCATATCACCTCTTGATCCCATATGGTGGTCACTACTCCAAACACTCTTTTAGAACAAGGAAGGAAGGAAGAAGAAATAGGCTGAGTGGACAAATAAACTTTTTTTTTTTCAGGGGGGAATCTTTCTAAGTCCCTTCCACACCCCCAGTAGCTGCTAGGGAAACAGAGAAAGCAAATATTTGGAGAATAAGAATCTGATTTTCATATTTGTCTGAGGTGAGTCAATCCATAGTCAGCCTTTTTAAATAAAAGAGGTGTTTTGTTTGCAAGGAAGAAGGGGCGGTTGTTGGGTGGGGGTCCAACATTGTGTACATGGTAGCATGTGCCAGGCTTTCAGAGAAAAGAACATGTGAACTTGGGGCATCCAGGATCTCACTACGTGATGGTGGGGAGAAAATAAGTGACCGGATGACCGTAGCGATCTGTGGAATCTGAACAGTTGTCAAAGGAGTGCAAATGCAATCCTGTTGCAAGAAGATTTGGAGAGAGATAGGCTCAAGAAAATCTTGGGAAAAGATAACATTTGAGATGGGCAGTGAAGTTTTCAACAAGTGTAGATGGGCAGCCAGTGGCCTTCAGACCTGCAAAATCAGAAGCCTTGTGTTTGTATAGCAGGGGTGTGAGGAGAGTAGCCGGTGGTAATGGTGGAAAGTGTTTGAAGCCCAAACATGCCATGGTGGTTGCTGAGTTCCTACATTGGACAGTAGCAGACAAATGAAAGAGTGACCTAATGTGTTCTGGATGTCTGCCTGTTATATGCCAGGTGAAGTGCTGGGTGTTTCTCCAAATAGACCACCTTCTTGGGTGTACATGCTCATGTTTCTTTCCTTTTCATTCTGCTCGTCCACGGGCCACTCCCAACAGTGTTCAAAATTGAACTTCAAACTCTGTTTTTGATGTCTGTTTGTACCGTAAGTGCAGGTATTACTGTTTAAGTTAAAGGAAGCCCCCGAGGACCTCAAGTCACAGGTCCAGCTTTCTTAATGGAATGTGATAATATCATACAGCTTAATGAGCTGTGGTAGGCTTGTGATGCTGGCGATTTACATTAGCTTCATTTTGAACGGTGTTTAACAAACCATACCAAGTTATTTTTGGTACAGTTAGGACAATCATTGAGCTAATATTTTCTGTATGGGAAGAAATTAATGAAAAGCAGTGGTGACTGTGACACAGACGGAGCAAAGTCTAGTCTTCCCTAAAATCTCCATCCAGATTGTCCAACTCCACCCCTTACTGCAGCCAAACCGAGGCAAGTCTAGAGACTGAGGTGGAGAAGGAACTAAGAGGCCCAGGTGACCTCCCAAAGAATGGTATTTGCAGAAGGAAAAAAAAGTCATAAACAGATAAAAAATAGTATTATTGATATAGCCCTCAAGGGGTTGGATTGATCATAAGCCTGGTGAAGGAAGGGGCTGCCAAAAACTCGTTAATGTAGCTCCTGATTATTGACATTTGATTCTAGAATGAGAAAGAGGATACTTTTATTCTTCTCTGAGTTCATAGATTTTATGTATAGTATAGATACATAAAAGCTATCTTTTATGCATCTCTCTGTATAAAGGAGTTATTTTAACATAGTTACAGTGCCATTATCACACCCAGCAAAATTAGTTGTAATTTTGTATATAGTATTAGCAAAATATTTTACCATATTGTTTCTATGCATATTACGTAAATAAACTATGTCTCTTATCTTTGTAGACCTTTTACTTCTAGAAAAGAAGATTCAGAACTTGACCTGTTTTTGAATGTTGTAGGATTGTCATGTGGAAGAAAGTTTGAAATTTGTTGTCGTCATTCATCTTGTTAGGAAAGGCCCAGCTGGTAGAGTTATGGGGGGACACTTGGGCTCATTTCTAAGGAATAATTTTCTAAGAGCACTGCCCATAGGTAAAATGGGCTGCTTCAGGTGCAAGAGAATTCCTTCATTCCTTAAGACCAGTCTGTTCACGTCTAGCCTAATGCAGTGGTTCTCAAGCTTCAGCATGCATCAGAATTACCTGGAGGGTTTGTTAAAACCCAGATTGCTAGACCCCACCTCAGAGTTGTTGATTTGGTAGGGCTGGGGTAGGGCCCCATAATTTGCATTTTTTTTTTTTATAATTTTATTTATTTTTGAGACAGAGAGAGACAGAGCATGAGCAGGGGAGGGGCAGAGAGAGAGGGAGACACAGAATCTGAAGCAGGCTCCAGGCTCTGAGCTATCAGCACAGAGCCCGACGCGGGGCTCGAACTCACAGACCGCGAGATCGTGACCTGAGCTGAAGTCGGACGCTCAACAGAATGAGCCACCCAGGCGCCCCAATAATTTGCATTTTTAACAGCTCTTCAGGTGATGCTGATGCTGCTAGTCTGGGACCACGGTTTGAGAAGCACTGGGCTAAAACATGTTTATCAAACTAGTAATCGTTTGTGTGTAGGAATCATTTGGGGAGTTTTCTTAAAACACAAAATCTGGTTCAGTTGGGCTGAGATTGGGCCTGGGATTCTGCATTTTTAGTGTTTCTCAGGCAATGCCAATGACTGGTGCATGGTGCGTGAGCAACAGGGCTAAAGAACTCTCAAGAATGATGAGGCCTGAGGAAATTTAAACTTCCAGAGGGGGCAGTTAGACCAGAGGATGTCACTCTGAGCACCTGTGAAATGATTTTATTTTTGTAAATCTGTGAAGGAAGCAAAGAAAAAGTTGACTTTTGCTTGAAAGTTTTTTTTTCATGGTAAAATACCCTTGTATTACAATTATCATACCATAGTTACTAACATTTTATGACCCTCTTCACAGGTCTTTAAATAAGAACTCATTTAACTCACTCTATAAGCTTTGGCCCCTCAGGAAAATGCCTCATTGATTGAATCCACAACCAAGCTTTAAATGGAAATGACCTTCATGGCCTTCTATTTAATTGAGCTCTGATGTTTACTTGCAGATTTGGTTATTTCTCATAAATGCTCCCATTAAAGAATTTTGAGGGTTTAATACCATTATGCTTACTCACCGTGCTTTCTCATGATGCCGCTGCAGTTGTGGCTGTGGAAGGCTTACAGTACATGAAGAGATTACTAGTCTTTTTAAAAATAACATGGATCTGTATCCATTGCTTGCATAATACAGGGTTGCATTAAGAAAATGGAAATGTCTCTCGCAGGGAAATGCATGTTTCCCAATCAAGAGCTGAGTGCACGTTTTATTCTGTTTCCTCCTATTTACTCCATATGAGTAAGCTGTGTTTTGCCTTTGCTGTCTTCAGAGTTATCTCTCCACCTCTTATTTAAGCTTTGATTCTCATCTCATGAGCTTACATTGCTTTTTAGGTTTAGGTTTTCTGACATTAGGGAATATTCTCATAGAATCACACACAGATCTTAGACCAACTGAAATGATAAGATGAAGATCTCAAAAAAGAAAAAGCAGATGAGTAATAACTCTTCAAGCTTTTGATGTGTTGTTTTTCTCATACAAAGGGAATGAAAGCAGCATTTGCCCGCCTGTGTGCCAGGCACTTTACATTAATGTTTTATTTAATCCTTACACAAGTCATGTGGCCCAGGTTGTATGACTGCATCCCAGGAAAACTGGCTCAGGGTGGTGAAACAATTAACCTCACATCTCACAACTAGTAAGTGCTCAGACCGGGATAGCCTCGCTCCAAAGCCACTTAGCTTCTTTCTTTTTTTTTTTTTAAGTTTTTAAAAAATGTTTTTATTTATTTTTGAGACAGAGACAGAGCATGAGTAGGGGAGGGGCAGAGAGAGGGGGGAGGCACAGAATCTGAAGTGGGCTCCAGGCTCTGAGCTGTCAGCACAGAGCCTGATGTGGGGCTCAAACTCACGGAGTATGAGAACATGACCTGAGCTGAAGTTGGACGCTTAACCTACTGAGCCACCCAGGCGCCCCGACTTAGCTTCTTTCTATACGATGAGGCTTCTTAAAATAAACAGCAAATTCTTTGGATGGCAGATGTTTGCACATCACATACCAGTGGTGTGACAGCAGAGGGTTTTGAGTAGGGAGCGAGGAAAAAAAAATGTCCTGGCCAAATCAGCATCTCTTCAGTTTCTTCCCCAGGAGCCACCAGCAGATCGTGTATCAGCTGTGCTAAAAAATCAAATGAAGATGATGTCCGGTTGTCAGGAGCATCCCCAGACCGAAGACTTTGAACATGCGAAGAACACTGTGCTGATTACTGAGCCATCATCTCTCAGCTACAAACCCACCCTTCTCATTTTATTTATGGTGTTGGGACTGAGGCTCTAAAAAGCCCGTTTCTCCTTTGCCAGCTGTCTCCCTACAATTGCTGCCAAGACACTGGAGGGAGGTGGCATGGCCAGAGGACTGTAACCGGACATGCCCACCCTGTTTCCCTGCTTTCCTGAAAGAGTCACTGCAGGGACAGTTCTTCCCCCACTGGATGGTTTGTTTTTAGCAATTGACTGTGGCTCTCACTTTCCAACATCCCCAGAGGCAGCTGTGTCATGTTGTCTGTGGGGCATCGTGCCCCATTGGGAGCTACCCTTGCTTGGGGCTCTGGGTCATGCCTTGAGGTCCCTCCCCAACCTGTCCTCTGTTCCCGCACCCCTAGGGCTGCTGGCTGCTGTTGCTTCCTCTGTGACATCTCAGGGCTGCCTTTGTGTCATTGAGTGCCCTGATACCAGTGTAACTAGTTCCTTAATTGAACCTTCTCTATTAAAATAACTTGGGGTCTCTCTTTTCCCGACGAGATCCTCACACATACACACTCCCTTCAGGAAAACTTTGAAGCGTGCTGAGTGTGGCCTGAATACACATGCCCGAAACACACACTGTCGATTGCTGACAGAAGGCAGGTGGGCAGAAGTTACGGAAGGACTTGAGGGATTTGCAAACAAAATGGATAGGTTCACATTTTCATAGCACTCTTCAGCCCTGGGATAGCACGTTAAGTATGAGAAAAGAACAGGAAAAGGCAGCCGACCTAGAGAAACCGTGTGTTCCAGAATCAGTTTGGCGCCCAGGGTTGGGAATGACACTCTCTGGGCCTCAGTTTTCTCACCTTTAAATCTTAGGTAATACTAATTACAAGGTCAAGTGAAGTCAAGAGAATTAAGCAAAATTGTAAAAGGCCTTGAACTAAACTGTTATGATGATCAGATAAATACTGTAATGCTGTCATTGCTTTTTGTGTGAAGGAGTTGGCTGAGACCATAGGAGTCTTTAAGAGATAATGGGTGGGGGTTCTGAGAGGTGATAGACACCAGGCCCCGAGTACGTGCTCTGTCCTGCCATTATGCTCAGTGTATCACATATGCTACCATTCAACTTTTACCGTGTAAGTAGTAGACTGATTTTGCTGATGTCGAGAGTCAGCTTTCTTAATCATTCTCTGTTCCTGTCAGTGTGTGAATGATGCTCCCTTCCTTCTGCCCCATTCTGTTTTTCACAGTCATCTTTGCTTGTGGAATAGACACATGATAGGTAATTGGTGTTAAAATTTATGTTCAGCTTCAAATTCTCCTGGGGGGAGGTTTAGCACAGTGGTCCATCATGAGCTTAAATGAAAGCCTTTATGAAACTTCTTTGTGAATCGCCGACTCTGTTTTGAGCTTATGTAAAGTCATCGTGTCAGTAGTGATCCACCAAGACACTGAAGGACACTATCCTGGTTTATCTCTCTACATGCACCCAGGAATCTTCAATGGTAGACCAAAAGTAAAACCAGGCATTGTTTACTGATGACCAGAGTTTGTGGTTTTGAGGCACCAATGAGCAATCCTTGTGGCATTGATATCTAGGCCAAAAGCACTGTTCATAGACCCATGAGCATGTGTAACCAACTGCAGTCAGTCAGGAATGTTGAGCGAGTGCAGTTGTTGGAGTAGAAGAACAGGGGTGTTTATTGGTGTGCACCTCTAACCCCTTCTTGTATGGGTCAAGTCACGGAACCATTGAACTCTTCTTATGTAGAACAGTGATAAAGTCAGTTTGCTTATCCCTTGGAGACATTTTGAAAGTTGATGGAGGTAAAGTGTGAAAAGACGTGGTGAACTGTAGGGCACCTGGCATATGCAATAGAATGAAAGGATTAATGCATACAGGAAGGCTTGAGACTCTTCAAAATCTTAACATTTAGCTTTAGAACCAGTCTTGAGATAGAGCTACCAGTAATGAGGTCCTGTGAGACAGTCTGTCCCAAGGCCTTGAAGGCCTGCTTCTTGCAACTCTGCTTTCCTCGACTGGTCATCTGAAGGAGATGAGTGATCCAGGGGTACCTAAACCCTATCACAGAGCGAGCATGAGGACAGTGACGAGGAAGGCATCTGTGGGAGTGCCGAGGGGTACCTTTGCAGGGACTTCTGAGGCTCCCTGGCAGAGCTCCTGATTTGTGAGATGTGTCAAAGTTGACGGGCTGCCCTGGAGGCAGCAGTTAGAGATGGGGTTGCCGACATTGCAGTCAATGAGGTAAAGAAGCAGGGCCGACAGCAGGACGCATTCTGGGAGGGTGCAGTTCTGTCCCTCAATCGATGGTCCAGATAGTGTCATTCTGAATGTGCAAAAACGAGCAGATTAAAAATAACTCCTTACTCACACATGGGCAATATTTCCCCAAAGAGTGATTGAATATAAAACCTTACTCATACGTGTGCAATATTCCCAAAAGAGTGATTGACAATTATGGTAATTTTATCAGTGTCATAATGGAAAGATCAGCTTAGTGGTCACATATTAAAGACTTTCCTGACTACAAGGCTATTTTCATATATCAATACGTGCTGTACGGTTTTTCTTCTAAATATCTTTGATGCCTTTTATTTGTTATTTTTATGCAAAATACAAGGACATGTTTTTAATTAAGACACAATTTCTTTGAGTTTTATGAACTTTTACTTTAAAGGCCAGACTCTGTGCTTCTTGAGTAGTTGAACTCATGACAAAATATCTGAAGTCCTGAGTTTTTGTCTTCAGACTTCTGGAAATGCATGGCAAGGAGAGGCAGTTTTGACATTTCTCAGGTCAGCGTGGGCTTTCCAAGATCTCAGTTCTCAGTTGAAAGCATTTGAAGGTCTTCTGGTTTCTGATCTGCACCTCTGGCTGCAGTGGGTGTGGACTAGATTGACAAATCCCTTCACTACAGCTATTTATGATTTAGCTATGACTTTTAGAAGGCCTCTTGTGAAGATTTTTTAACAGCAAAGCCTGTGCCAATGGTCGTTTATTAATAAAAGCAGCCATCATCTCAGCGTCTCTTCCACTTCCTTAAAGAATAAAGTCAGATTCAGAAAAGAATCCTTAAAATTCTAAAAAGCAAAAATTTAAAGTTAGAAACAAAAAAGATGGATGAGGAAAGATTTGTAGGATCCCAGCTGTTGATTCTTGAAGAGAGAAGAATGCGGGATGACTTAATCAGTGCTTTCCGGTATTTGAGGAGGTTATTAACTGTACCGGTCTCTCCAGAGAACTGAGAAAAGAGGAAATGGGTTTACATTTCAACAAGAAGAAATTATGCAGGAAGAATATTTTGAGTCAAACATGATGAAAAACTAAAAGGATACCAAAGGAAGATTGTTTCTTATTTAAAATTTTTTTTACTTTCTATTTTGAAATAGAGATTCACAGGAAATTGTGAAGAAATGTACAGGAAGGTTTCGTACCTGAAGGAAAATTTTGAATGAGGTCTTTAGAGAAAAAATCTTGCTTGGAGGAAGAAAGCTGAACCAAGTAACATAAGAAGCCCTAAGTTTTCTGGCTCTTTGACGAATTATTGCCATTCTTATGTTCTTCCTATAACGCATTCCCCCCTGGAGGTCACCGGTCAGCACAGAGTAGAGGTCGTCCTAGTGTGTGAAATGTATTCTTCTTACAATGAAAATTTGAGACCAGCCAGCACTTACTGAAGACTTTCCAAATGTTGAACGAACACTGTGGTGTGAGGTTTATAATCATTCTTTGAATGTTCACACAAAATTTGCAAAGCAGGTTTTACTGTCTCCATTTTATAAGTGTGGCAACTAAGGTCCAGAAATATTAAGCAGCTTTCCAAGCTCAAGCTCAGGGCAGATTCACTAGGGATATGGGTTTGTTCTAAAGGAATTTTCCTTTTTACTGTGTGATGCTAGAAAATTGCCTTCTGCCTGCACACCACCCTGCGGGCCATCTTCCCCTATCTCTCTCCCTTCCCAATGTGTCTCAAGATGCCAGTGATTTAGAAATATTTCCCAGCATGAGACAGAGTGTAATTATAGTTTTCATTATAGAGATGAGGAAATAGGTTCTGTGGTGTCTCCGGGCATAGGCAGAAGCAATTTTTTTCTGGTGGCATCTCAAAATTCTCAGTGTATTTATTTTAATGTTGGTAACACTTTTCTTGAAGTAATTTCAAGCAGTTTCATAGTTTTGTATCTTTTCGTGTTCCCATTGACTCAAATTTCATCCTTTCTCTACTTGACAGGGTTCTGAGATGGCATTTTATTTTTATTCCACCTACTGTTCTCTTCCTTGTCTCAGTCACAATGGAATCCTTTGCTTGAAGAGCCCTGTGGAATTAGCTGAAATGCAGCTGCCTCAGGGCTTTCCATATTCAGTTTTTGTGTCATTAAGGTTTTGAATCTTACCTGGCACAGAGATCATTCTGTTCATCTCTATTTTTAAAGATACTTAGTTTTTACGTTTGGTCTTTGAAGTCTCATTTGAAGATGTTGAAAAACAGAAAAGCATAAGAAAGAATGTTAAAGTGAGCAACAATCTTTTTACCTGGCAGTGGTCATGGTTAACCTTTCAGTATATTTTTAATTTCCTTTATATGTCAGAAGTTTATATGTTATCTATATGTAGTCATGTAAACATTGCTTTACCTCTTCCTTCTTTGCATTTTTATGTTATTAAATACTGATTGAAAGCATTTAAATGTTACTTATTCTTAAAATAAATATAAAGCATGCATACATACAAAATTAATACAGAAAAATATAAAATGCAAATCAATCTTATTGACCCCAAAAAGATTGTCACCATTAATGTTTTTCACTACTCTTCCTCATAAAACTGTTTTTTAAGTAAACATGTATAATAGTACTTACTGTCCTGTATCTTGCATTTTACATTTAGTATTATGTCTGGAAACATAACAAATGTATCTCATTTTAATAGCCTTACAGAATTCCATTGTATTTCATGTATATCATTCTTTTTTTTTTTAATTTTTTTTTTAATGTTTATTTATTTTTGAGAGAGACAGAGACAGAATGTGAGTGGGTTAGGGGCAGAGAGAGAGGGAGACACAGAAGCAGAAGCAGGCTCCAGGCTCTGAGCTGTCAGCACAGAGTCCAACGCGGGGCTCGAACTCACAAGCTGTGAGATCATGACCTGAGCCGAAGTCGGACGCTCAACCGACTGAGCCACCCAGGCGCCCCTATATCATTCTTTTTAAAAAAAATTAAAAAAAAATTTTTTTTCCAGTGTTAGTTTATTTTTGAGACAAAGAGACAGAATGTGAGTGGGAAAGGGGCAGAGAGAGAGGGAGACACAGGATCCGAAGCAGGCTCCAGGCTCTGAGCCGTCAGCACAGAGCCCGACATGGGGCTCGAACTCACGAACTGGGAGATCATGACCTGAGCTGAAGTTGGACGCTCAACCGACCGAGCCAGTGAGGCGCCCCTAAAAAAATTTTTAATGTGTATTTATGTTTGAGAAACAGAGAGACAGAGCATGAGTGGGGAATGGGCGGAGAGAGAGAGAGACACAGAATCCGAAGCAGTCCAGGCTCTGTGCTGTCAGGCTAGAACCCTGTGTGGGGCTTGAACTCACTAGCTGTGAGATCTGGATCTGAGCCGAAATCGGACGCTTAACCAGCTGAGTCACCCAGGCACCTCTCATGTGTATCCTTCTGATAAATACTTGTTTCCTGCCTTTTTTGTTATGTCAAGCAATATTGCAATAAACTTTATTTAAAAAAAATCCAGTATATTTGTAGGGTACGTTTCTGGTAGGATATATAACTAGTAATGCCCCCAGGGGTTAGGCATTTTAACAATTTGTTAAATACTGGTAAATTGTAGTCCAAAGATAGTACCAGTTTGGATACCCATTGACAGTTTATCAGAATACCTGTTTCTCTTTACTATTACTAGCTTTGAAATTTATCCAAATTAAAAAATTTTTGCAAATTTTATAGGTGAAAATGATAGTGTTTTTTAAACTGAGTGTGAAGGATCATCTTTTCATATGCTTATTGGTCATTGTGACATATTTCTTTACTAAATTTACCTGAGCTTGGGGTGCCTGGGTGGCTCAGTTGGTTAAGCATCTGACTCTTGATCTCATCACTTCACGTCATGAGATTGAGCCCCCCATCAGGCTCTGTGCTGATAGTGCAGAGCTTGCTTGGGGTTCTGTCTCTACTTCTCTCTCTGCCCCTCTTCCATGTGTGGGCTGTCTCTCTTTGTCTCTCTCTCTCTCAAAATATATAAACATTAAAATTTTTTGGGGCGCCTGGGTGGCTCAGTCGGCTAAGCGTCCGACTTCAGCTCAGGTCATGATCTCACAGTTCGCGGGTTCGAGCCCCGCGTCACGCTCTGTGCTGACAGCTCAGAGCCTGGAGCCTGTTTCAGATTCTGTGTCTCCCTCTCTCTCTGACCCTCCCCCGTTCATGCTCTATCTCTCTCTGTCTCAAAAATAAATAAACGTTAAAAAAATTTAAAAAAAAAATTTTTTTTTTCACAAGTGGTTTATTGGCATTCTTGTTTCTCCAAATCCTCAGCCATGTTTTACATTATCAGATCCAGCCTGAAGTTTGTAAAATGGTATTGTAATTTTCTGGTGAGGTTGAATATGTCTTTATATGTTTATTGATACTTCTGTTTTCTGTGATTTTGCATCTTTTGCCCATTTTTCTACTGAGCATCAAAAATCTTTAAGAATATAAAAATTTGGCATGTAGAAGAAGAGTCTAGAGATTTTCCTATTCAGAACTTGATGACTGATTTATTTGAAGCTTTGGAAATATTAACTAGCAAGGGTGATCCACAATTCAAGTGGTAAAGATCAAGCACATGGAACAATGGATAATTATCCTGTGATGACAGTTATTTCAAGTCAATCTGAGGAGTTTAATTATTCAAATTCATCTTTGCTTGAATCTGTATTGTGGTAATATTTTGCACTTTGACCAGAGTTTTTACTGTTGGAAAGGGTCCAGTGGCTGTTTCCTGAGAGATCTCCACAACAGCAAAAAGGAAGAACATTTGGGTCTATGTTAACAGTTAAATACCACACTTTACAAGGGTATGTAATTTCTTGGGAGAAATATTCACAATAGGAGATTAAAGCAGATTATTAAATACATATAGTAGGATATAGTTTTTAAATAAAAATACGGTAAACACAGTATTAAAAACATGTAAAGTATATGGGGGAGAGGTAGCAGAAAAATCCTCAAATGCCAATAAATGTTTATCTGTGGGTGATGGCATTCCTGGTGATTTTTAATATTATTTGATGCTTTTTGTTGCTCTTACACTTTGCATACTGTATACCACTTTTAAAATTCAGAAAATGAAGTCTCAGTAGAATTTTGATGTTTCTTGAGCTCTTGGAGAACTTGACTGTTATACAGTTGGTAATTGTCTTGGCCCTGTCCATAATTCTCTTTTACATCTAGGTTCATTATATTTTTATGAACTACACCACCTTTTTCAACCTGGGTTTTGTTGCCCAACAACAAAGGAAACACAAAAGAAGTACAGTGCTAAATTCTTCTCATAAAACATATTGATTGTTATTTTTCAGATTTTATTCTATTATGTGTTTTATTTTATAGTTGTCATTTTAGTACATATAGCTGCCACTGCCTTCTTCTTCTCCTTCTCCTTCTCTTCCACCTCTTCCTCCTCTTCCTCTTCCTCTTCCTTCCCAACTTATTTTTTAGATTATTTTATTTTAGAGAGAGTGTGAATGGGGGAGAGGGGCAGAGGGAGAGACAATCTGAAGCAGGCTCCATGTTCAGCATGGAGACTGACGCATGGCTCAATCCCTCGACCCTGGGATCATGAGCTGAGCTGAAATCAAGAGTCAGATGCTCAACCAGTTGAGCCATCCAGGCACCCTAAAATTTATTTTTTTTAATTTCAGTATAATTAACACACAATGTTATATATTCATTTTGGGTGCACAATATAGTGATTCAACAATTCTGTTTTACTCAGTGCTTCATGATAAGCATACTCTTTAATCCCCATCACCTATTTCACCCATACTCCCACCCATCTCCCCTCTGGCAACCATCAGTTTGTTCTCTATAGTTGGAGTTTGTTTCTTGGTTTGTCTCTTTTTTACTTTGTTCATTTATTTTGTTTCATAAATTCCACATATGAGTAAAATCATATTGTATTTGTCTTTCTCTGACTTATTTCACTTAACGTTATGCTTTCTAGATCCATCCGTGTTGTTGAAAATGTATAGCTTGCTTTTTAAAATTACCTTTGTATCAGGGTGCCTGGGTGGCTCAGTCGGTTAAGTGCCTGACTTCGGCTCAGGTCATGATCTCACAGTTTGTGATTTTGAGCCCTGCATTGAGGTCTGTGCTGACAGCTCAGGGCCTGGAGCCTGCTTCAGATTCTGTGTTTCCCTCTCTCTCTGCCCCTCCCCTGCTCCCACTCTGTCTCTCTCTGTCTCTCAAAAAAAAAAAAAAATTAAAAAAATTAGTTAGAAAAAATAAAATTACCTTTGTATTATAAATTTTCATGGTCCACATAGTTTATGTATCTTTTTAAATCGCTATATAATATTTCATGGGGTTTTGTAATTTACTTAAACATTAAACCTTGAAGTCATCCTAGGATTTATTTCTTTGAATCTTCTCTTTCATATATTTACACTCACTTCCCAGGTAATTTAGTCCTAAGGCTTTATATGCCATCTGTATGTTGATGACACCAAAGTTTATTTTTAAATAATATATAAAATACAAAATTTATTTTATTTGTATCTCTAGCCCAGACCTTTCCTGAATTCCAGACTGCTATATCCCACTGCCTACTTGACATGCTCTCACCTTAGAAGCCTTCAACATCTCAGTCATACTCCTACCTCAGGGCCTTTGCCCTTGACTGCTGTTCCTTTCAGAATTTTCTCTGCGGCCTTCCCTGGCCAGTCTATTAAAAATTGTAACCCCACTCCTTCCTTCCAATAAGTGGGCTTTACTCTCTAGTACTTTTTCCTATCTGGCATAACATACACTGCTCTGTTTATTTTTAATCTGCATTTCCCCCACTAGACTGTAAACTCTGTAAAAGGGATTTTGTTTATTGCTGCACCCCCAATACTTAGAGCAAAGCTGAAGTAGCATAGGTGCTCAATGAGTCATTTGTTAGTGAATCATTATTCTGTTTACTGTTTTTCTCTATTATAAGTAACAATGCATAAAAACCTTTACATTTATGGCTTTTTTCTTTATTTGACGGATTTCCTTAGATAAATACCTAAAAATGGGATTACTGAGTAAAAGTGTGTAACCATACCACAAAATTTTAACAATACTTATGCAATCTACTTACCTTTTTTATTTAAGGAAAGGGAAAAATACTGTTTTTATTAATAGGTTATGGTAGGATTGACTGGGGCAGAGTCTTTTTTAAGACATTTACTTTAAGCTTTAAGACCTTGGGCACATCCTTTAACTTCTTTGAGATTTAGTTTATATTTCTATAAAACGGGACTAATATTTACTTCAAAGAGTTTTTCTTGGGCTTAAAAAAAGAGAATAAAATGTTGCAAAGCACTTGGCACATAGTAACTGTCAATAAATATCAGTCTCCTGTCTCCATATTGGCCTTCTTTCCACTAAATGTTTGTTTCCTTGAAACATTTTATCTAAGGATTATGGAACACACACATCCAGGCACAGACACACCTATATGTCTGAACATGCACCTACATACTATCTTTCCAAATCTGATCTCTACTGGTCTTGTAAATTAAACATTTTTAATACCATGATCCTAGCCATGGCATACCATTACTGATAAAGTGTTGGCAGTCAAGCAGTCGATTGAATCAGTCACCTCTCCCCAGTCCTTCTTTCTTGGAATCCTCACTTGTCCGTACTTAGGTTCCTTTCCAGCACAGTCTGAGTGGGACATATGTTATTTCATTTAAGTATTTCATCAGTTATTGGTTGTAATTCCAAGGACTTTTGTATTTGCCAATCTATTTGCCATTTCTGAAGTTCTCCATTCATTCCTAAAGATGTAAGTTTTCCTCTGGTTGTGCTTCCTTTCAGCCTAAAGAACTTCCTTTAATTCTGTCTGGTTGACTTTTGATATTTTGACTGTGTTATGTCTAGGTTTTCTTCATTTGAAACTTTCTTCTCTGGGGGTTCTTGAGCTTCTTGAATCTGTATATCTTTTATTACATTTGAGAAGTTGCAAACTGTATACTTTTTTTCTAATATTTTCTTTTTCTTCCCCACCGTGTGTCCCTTTTTTCCTCAAACTAAGATTACCCATATATTAGCCTTTCGGAATTGTTCCACAGGTCCTCAAAGTCAGTTTGTTTTTGCATTTTTTTCTCTCTTTTTTCAGATTGCATGGTTTCTGTTCACCTACCTTTAAGTTTATTGCATATCTTTCTGTCTTTTCCCCTAAGAATGGGTTATAGTTTCCTTTGTTCTTCATCAGCGTATTAGATTGTCAGGAGATTTATGTAGTTGGATTCAAATTGTAGCCTATCATGCCCACAGTGGACAGTGGCTTCGGGCTCAGCTCAGTTCTTTAAATCTTAGCTTCTAGCTGCTTTCAGTTGACCTTGTACATACATGGTTCAGAGGCCAGCCAGAATCATGCTTTGTTTCTATACAGAATTAGGGATTGGCTCCTCTGGATTTTTGCCTTTCATGGTTTCTCTCATCACTCTGATTTTCCCAGGCTCTTCCTCTGGTTCCAGCAGTTAGAAAGAGAATGTTTTTTTTTTTCCTTTCCTTTCCTTTCCTTTCCTTTCCTTTCCTTTCCTTTCCTTTCCTTTCCTTTCCTTTTTTCTTTTCTTTCTTCTGAATTCATTAAATCTTACTTTATTTTTTATTTTTTAAATTTTTTCTCTTTTTAAAATTTTAAATTTTAGTTAATTAACATACAATGCAATATTGGTTTCAAGAGTAGAATTCAGTGATTCATCACTTACACACAACACCCACTGCTCATCACAAGTGCCTTCCTTAATACCCATCACCCATCTAGTCCATCTTCCCTCTGTCAACCCATAGTTTGTTCTCTATCATTAAGAGCCTCTGTGGTTTGTTTTTCCCTCTTCTCTTTTTTTCTCTCCCTTCCCATATGTTCATCTGTTTTGTTTCTTAAATTCCACATGTGAGTGAAATCATATATTTGTCTTTCTCTGATTGACGTATTTCACTTGGCATAATACATTCTAGCTCCATCCACATCATTGCAAATGGCAGGATTTCATTGTTTTTGATAGCTGAGTAATATTCCATTATCGAAATATCTATATCTGTATCTGTATATCTTCTTTATCCATTAATCAGTTGATGGACATTTCGGTTATCTCCATAGTTTGGCTATTGTTGACAAGAAAGAGAATGTTTTTCAGTTAATGTTTTATCTGCTTCTGTGACTGTGTCTGATATCAGGGCAGAGCTGCAAAATAAACATAAATAAATAGTCAAGGAGCCTACTCTCTGCTGGTTGCTTATACCTACCTTTGACTCCTCTCCAGAGCCGACTTGTTTTTATTCATTCTCCCAAGCCTCCAGCTAGTTTAGTTTAGGAGGGATTAGTATGTTGTACAGAGTTTTTAAAGATGAAAAATCAATGTTAGGGCCTCATTCTGTCACATGAAAAACAATTTTTTAAGTCCTACTTGTGGATTTATTATATAGCAAGTCAAAGATACAGAAAGGTATGGACAAATCCCACAATGAGGCACTAAAGCTAAAGAAATAAATTCCCCTCATCATCTTTTTAAAGTTGGCTTCTCATTAGTAGAGATAAATAATCTACAATTTCACATTTTTTTCTATGCTCCATCTCTTTTTTTAAAGTTTCTACAGTATAGTTAATATACAGTGTTATATTTGTGTACAGGATAGTGACTTAGCACTTTCATATAGCACTTGGTGCTCATCACGACTGCCCTCCTGAATCCCCATCACCTATTTAACCCATCCCTCTGCCCACCTCCCCTCCAGTAACCATCAGTGCGTTCTGTATAGTTAAGAGTGTTTCTTGGTTTGCCTCTCTCTTTCTCTTTTTGTCCCCTTTACTCATTTGTTTTGTTTCTTTTTTTTTTTTCAACATTTATTTATTTTTGGGACAGAGAGAGACAGAGCATGAACGGGGGAGGGGCAGAGAGAGAGGGAGACACAGAATCGGAAACAGGCTCCAGGCTCTGAGCCATCAGCCCAGAGCCCGACACGGGGCTCGAACTCACGGACCGCGAGATCGTGACCTGGCTGAAGTCGGACGCTTAACCGACTGCGCCACCCAGGCGCCCCTGTTTTGTTTCTTAAAACCCACATCTGAGTGAAATCATATGGTATTTGCCTTTCTCTGACTTACTTCACTTAGCATAATATTCTCTAGCATCCATGTTTTTGCAAATGGCAAGACTTCATTCCTTTATATGGCTGAGTAATATTCCATTGTGTGTATGTATATATATACATACATACATACATACATACATACCACATCTTCTTTATCCATTCATCAGTCAATGGACATTTGGGCTGTTTCCATTTTTGGCTATTATAGATAATGCTGCTATAAACATTGAGGTGCATGTATCCCTCTGAATTAGTATTTTTGTAATTTTGGGGGGGTAAATACTTGGTAGGGTAATTGTTGGATCGTAAAGTAGTTGTATTTTTAACTTTTTGAGGAATCTCCATACTGCAAAAACATAATTTTTTCGAATTATTTTTTTAATTGAAATCTTTATTGAGAGAGTTGTAAATTCACATGCAGTTGTAAGAAGTAATACGCTGAGAGTTCATGTACCCTTTACCCAGTTTCCCCTAATGGTAACATTTTACAAAACTGTAGTGTGATATTACAACCAGGATATCAACATTTATAAAATCTATTGAGCTTATTTAAATTTCTCCAGATGTACATGTACTCATTCATGTGTGCATGTGTGTGTGTGTGTGTGTGTGTGATTTAATTCTGTGCATTTATATCATGTGTAGGTTTATGTATCCACCACTGCAGGCTTACACCTGCTTCGAAAGGTGTAGTAAATACTAGAGATAGAAAGGACTGAAAGTCTCGGGCCATATTCCCCACTGAAGATGATTACATGGTATCAAGAGATCCGAATTAACATTTACCCTGTAAACATTTATTTGCTTTTCAAATTAATTTCCTTTACCATACTGTAAACATTTTGAGCGCAGTAATCGCCTCATGTTTTGTGTGTATCTTCATCCACACCACAGCCCAGAGCTGACCCTGGTGCCCTGTGCAGTGATTTTCATTCAGTTCATTTTTAAAGTACGAATACCTGTCGTTAAATAGAATTAAAAGGTAGAAATGTCTTAAGTATTTTCTCTGTTTTAAATTGAGATTAGTATTCTTCAAAGTTCACATCCTGATTATGTTTCCTTGCACGTATGTTCTACTACATGAAAGTACTTTATAGATGTTTGATCTTGTGAAGGCTGTGTTGTTGCCTTTGATAAAAAAGTAATTAGGTGAGCATTTCCTGGTAGAGGTACTCATCAAAGTTTGAAAGTACATATTTCCTTTTAACTATTGTATTTGTAGGGACTCCCCCCTACCCCCCATCTGTCTTTCTGTCTCGACAAACCCATGAAAGACCGCTTTTGTGACCTTATTTCTGTTAGAGCCAGCATTGAAAAAAAAAATCCATCTTTTCTTTAATGGACCATGACAGTAGGTAACAAAATTATGGTAGTTGTGTCATAGGTTTTATGTGGTTTCTAACACTCTCTGGAAAAAAAAAATGCCCAGCAGTGTTTCACAAATTCTTTGGAGAATAAATGCAAATAAAATTTCTGTCTTTTCATATAATTAGGGATGCTATTAGGAAAATAAAAAAATAGGTCTTTCTTTCTTCTCTCATTTGAGATTACATCTTTTCTGCCTATCTTTAGAAGTTTTTTATTTTATTTTTTATTTTTTTAATGTTTATTTTTGAGAGAGAGAGAGAGCAAGAGACAGAGCACAAGGAGGGGAGGGGCAGAGAGAGAGGGAGACACAGAATCCGAAGCAGGCTCCAGGCTCTGAACTGTCAGCACAGAGCCTGATGTGGGGCTTGATCCCACGAACTGTGACATCATGACCTGACACGAAGTCGGACGTTTAACCGACTGAGCCACCCAAGCGCCCCTGAAGTTTTTTAAATCTTAGAAATGAAGTGCCTAGCTGTGTATGCTAGGTAAGTTGAAAAGAGAGCACCTAATGAGAGGTTGGTGGAGTCAACACCGGTGCTCTGTGGATGGCTTTGACTGAGGCAAGCGATTACTCTATTTGATGACCCTTGTCTTTTCAATTGCCTGTTTAGGTTTCTGGCCTTGTTTGCTTGGTACCATTAGAACCCACTGGGTGCCCATGGCTTAGCACAGTGCAGTTGAAGCTGAGTGGGTTTCTGGGCCCAGAGAAGTCATGATTGTGTAAACACTATAATACAGTATGAAACCATACAGATGGCACACATCAAAAATGTAGACAAAGAAACCGAGTGACATCACGTTTCACCATACACATATGTTTATATACACACACAACTTATATACATATGTAGTTATTAATTTTCTTATGTATGCCGAGATTGAGGCACAGAGAGATTACTGGGGGGTGCCACAGCCAGATTGTAGCAGACATTATTTCTACCCTCTCCTTTGGACTTTGCTTTAAAAATCTGTTTACAGAGCATCATATTTAAGTGATAATTTTGATTACCAAAATTTGATAAGTTTGGTGATCAAGAGATATGCCTTCTTCAAGGTGCTATTGCATTTGTTCTTGAAATTCAGTGAAGAGTTTTTAAAACGTGGTTTGAGGCTTAAAAAGAGAAGGAGAAATACATGAGACATTGCATTGGGCTAGACACTAAAAAACCTTTTGAATGCTTTTGTAAGTTATTGCAGCATGATAGCAAAGGTGGGGAAGTGGCTTTTGAATAAATTCTATTGAGTGAATTTCTTGACTCTCCTACTGCTTGCCCACTCATCAGGCACACAGAGAAGGTCTGTTAACTTGTCAACAGCACTCAGAACAGTGGTAGCAACAATGAACACATATTTACTGAAGACAGCCAGTTGGTCATTTATTGACCCCCTCCTGCCGACGCCCAACGATTTTCATGGTGTATTCGGAGGTGAAAAGATTATCCTCTCCATTCATACTCTTAACTCTTAGAAGATGGAAAGAAAACCATGTACTAGAACAGAAGGATGTTACAAGGATAATGGCAAATTCAGAAAGGAAATTTGAATAATATTCAGGAGTTGTGGGGATGGGGAAGATGAAGGAAGGCCGGAGAGAAATCCAACAGGGAAGAGTAATAGAAGGCAACCAATGACAGGTTGATTTTGGCTCTTATGCCAATTTAATTTTGCTGTTTACCTTTTCATCCCACTCTTGCTGGACCTTGTATCTTTTCATACTCCTTATGGTGAAGAGGAAAAAAAACCCCACAAAGCAGGAAACTTTGTCCATCAAACATCACTTCTTTCCACTAGCTGTAGCTGTAGCTGTAGTTCCAAGATTATTGTTCATAGTGAAGACCCAGAATTATTTGAAAAAGATTACATTTCTCTTTAAGAAGGTAGTGGCATAGGTAATATGTCTTAGAATATTTTACATTAAAAAGAACTGAAAATGCAGAGGCGCTTGGGTGGCTCAGTCAGTTAAGTGTCCGACTTTGGCTCCAGTCATGATCTCACAGTTCATGAGTTTGAGCCCCGTATCAGGCTCTGTGCTGACAGCTCAGAGGCTGGAGCCTGCTTCAGATTCTGTGTCTCCCTCTCTCTCTCTCTCTGCCCCTACCCTGCTTGTGCCCTGTCTCTCTCTGTCTCTAAAAAATGAATAAACATTTTAAAAAAAAAAAAGAATTGAGAATGAAAATTTGGGGAAAACTCCAGTTCTAGAACAGTTACATACTAGGAAAGGTGGTAAGTCCTTCTTCCCAGCTTTGTTCCAGAGAACCAGCAAAACAGGTATTATATTACATTTTCTGTGTATATCTTTCCTGGGTGAGGCTTGCATGTACAGTATTCCATTTTCCTGTTGAAGTAAGTGTCTTCTCTTTAACTTGAAATAGGACCCAGTGAGATATTATATGGTGTATATATGTAAACTTCATTCATCCCACTTAAAAAATGTTCCTTTGTCTATTCTTTAATCTCATCAACTGTTATTAAAGAAGCTTCATGATCTGTTTTGTACATTTATCAGTTGTTGCCTTTCGCCAACGTTAACTTGGGTAATACTTTGATCTGATGTTTTATTATTTTGTATTAGTAGAAAATGTTCAACGTCACTACTGAAAAGGAACATTCACAAAACCTTATTTCTTGAACATTTAGTCTAAAACAACTCTTATTAAAGTTGTAAGTGCTTAAAAAAAAGTTTCAGAGATGTCAGCATACCTTTGGGGCCCCCTGCCCTCTGCTGCTCCTTCAGTGCCTCCTTCACATGTCAAGCACAAGCAGAAATGAAGCGAAGTCTTCCCATTCTTCTGGACATAGTCGTTTGCTTAGGATAAAAACAGTGCAGCAGATGCTTGTAATCATTTCAGACTTTTCAGCTTGTCTGGGACATTGTGCTATCTGACATCCTTCATTACTCCTTACGAGAAAGACCCAAATAACCACAGCGGCGCCTGGATGACCCAGGCAGTTAAGCAACCAACTCTTTGATTTCAGCTCAAATCATGATCTTGTGGTTTGTGGAATCGAGCCCACACTGGGCTCGGTGCTGACAGCATGGAGCCTGCTTGAGATTCTCTCTTTCCCTCTTTGCCCCCTTCCCATCTCAAAATAAATTTAAAAAATAAACTTAAAGACACAAATAACCACAAAGCAAGAATTTTAAGAAGCCATAAAGAATTGGGGCTGGGGCGCCAGGGGGGCCTGAGTGGGTTAAGCATCTGATTTCGGCTCAGGTCATGATCTCAGGGTTTGTGAGTTTGAGCCCCACTTCAGGCTCTGTGTTGACAGCTCAGAGCCTGGATCTGGCTTCAGATTCTGTGTCTCCCTCTCTCTCTCCTCCTTCCCTGGTCACACTCTGTCTCTCTCTCAAAAATAAACAAACATTTAAGAAAATTAAAAAAAAAAATAAAGAATTGGGGCTGAATATAATGCATTTGGATTTTAGAGACAAAAATGGCCAATTTTATGAGGTAGGAGTGATCAAAGGTACATTCTCCATGTGTAATCAGATGATTAGTAAACACTTTGTCATAGTGGAAGGTGTAACATGACAATTGTTAGTGAGATGTTAGTAAGAAAAGTATAAGTTAAATCGTTTTAAAATGATGGTTTGTTTGGTTCATATATCTCACTTATGGTCTTATATTTGTCATCTGGTAGTCTTTCTACCTGTTCAATCACATTAGAACTTAAGGATCAGGAGATTTCAATGTTCTAAAAGGATTTCTTTTTTACTGTCACTGTTGGAGGCCTATAGGAGAGAAGAAAAGTTAAATCTGTTTTACATTGACTGATGAATGAATGTCAGCAGTGTCCACCCAGCACTTCATTGGGACAGTTGAGTAATGTGTGATTAATTGGTGACATTAAGAAAAGTTATAGAAAGAATAACTTCTTCTGACCTTATTTTATTTTATTTTATTTTTAAGATTTGTAGCCAAACCATGTGCCATCGCCCTCAACATTCAGGCCAATGGACCACAGATTGCCCAGCCCAATGCCATTCTGGAAAAGGTCTTCACTGCAATTACGAAGGTATGATTGCCTTTTTGGGTGGTATGAGTTATCATGACCACCATTCTCAATCTGAAATTATTTAATCCCTTCTCTCCTGGGTTTGAGAACTAATTGCCCAGCTTCATGCTGGAAAGTGTGCTCTTCGAAAGCGTGCAAACATTGTGACTAGGCCAAACAGGTAGAAGCTGAATAAATGTGGGCATATTTGAGACCTGTTTATTTATTCTCACATTGATTTTAGAAGCTGGTCTGTAAAGAACAGTCTAGATTAGATTCTAGTGATTAATCTAATTTTGTGTCTCTTTTAATCTCACATGACATGAAGCAGTACATATAATGGTTGGATGGGATTTTGTGGAGACGACTGGGTAAAGCTGAGGAATATAATTAATGTACAGGCATACGTTGGAGATGTCACGGGTTTGGTTCCAGACCACTACAACAAAGCAAATACCACAGTAAGGCATGTCAAATGAATTTTTGGGTTTTTCCAGTGCATATAAAAGTTATGTTTACATTATACTGTTATCTGTTAAGTGTGTGCAAATAGCAGTCTGTCCAAAAGACAATGATGCCTTAATTTGAAAATATTTTATTGCTTAAAAATGCCAATCATCATCTGAGCCTTCAGCAGAATTGTAATGTTTTTGTTGGTGGACACTCTTGTCTCCATGTTGATGGCTGTTGACTGATTAGGGTGGTGGTTCCTGAAGTTTGGGGCGATTATGGCAACTTCTTAAAATAAGACCGTAATGAAGCTTGCTGCATTGATCAGCTCTTCCTTTCATGAAAAATTTCTCTGTAGCATGGGATGCTGTTTGATAGCATTTTACCCACAGTTGAACTTCTTTCAAAATTGGAGTCAGCTTTATCAGCTTTATCAGCTAAATTTATGTAGTATTCTAAATCTTTTCTTGTCATTTCAACAATCTTCAAAGCATCTTCACCAGATGGAGATTCCATCTCCAGAGACCACTTTCTTTGTTCATTCATAAGAAGGAGCTTCTTACCCATTAATATTTTATCATGAGATCTCAGCAATTCAAATATAATATTAATGAAAATGTTTGAAATATTGCAGGAATTACCGAACTGTGAGGTAGAGACACAAAGTGAGCCAATGCTGTGTTAAAAAGAATGGCACCGATAGACTTGTTTGATGCAGAGTTGCCACAAACCTTCAATATGTAAAAAATGCAATTATCTGTAAAGTGCAGTAAAGCGAAGTGTGATAAAACAAGGTTTGCCTGTACGTATGAAAGGAAGTGCCCATTTGCTTCTAGCATGGCCCTTGTGTTCCAGCAGTTATGAGACACAGGCAGATGTAAACAAAAGAGGGGATAATTAAAGGACAGAAGAGTTGCAAGATGAAAGAATGAAAGACAAGGATCTAGAGAGTTATAAGTTATAGATTCACTGCAGAGAAAACAGAAGAGATTATCACTGTGGTGAGAGTGAAAGCCAAACCAGGAGCAGGGAGAGGAGAGCAGGGGAGGGGGCAGATCTTTGCCCCTCCACTGATATCACCTTAAGAACAAAGAGGGGAGGAGAAAGAAGCCAGAAACCCTCCATCTAAGGCTGTGAGAAAACAAAGCACATCACAGCATCCCAAGTATTTTTTTACTCCTATATTGCCCTTCATCTTACTCTTGTATAGACAAGAAAGAAGGACAGGAGGAGTGTAGTATTCTAGAAGTATTGTGTGTTCGTACATTAAATGGTTCATTTTCCCTTTTTCATTTTTCTGGGAAAATTACTCAGGCTTTTAAAATGTGATTTGACAGTGTTAAGTTTTATTCCTTTTTTGGTATTTGTATTGCTAACCATTTGTATTACTTGTCTCTTGTCTTAAAACTATTAATTCACATATTCAAACATTTTTATTTATATTATGGTCTTTATTTCTGCCAAGATTTTCTAGGATTTTCCCCTCTCTCCTTTTAAAAATGATATTTCTCCTGGAGAAGTAGAAGAAAGCACTAGGTACTTCTTATATCTCTGTCAGGAAGAAGAGAAGAATGTATTAGGAAAAGCTCTTCTGGTAGTTTTATGGGCTGGTTTTAGATTGCCAAGTTCTTACCTGAAGGGGCACGTATCTTAATGGTACTTAAAGGAAGAAAATATTAAGAAAAAACTTGTATTTTCTTTGAACATAGCAATTTGCTGCAGCAAACACTTCTTTCCCTCTGAAAAAGCAGAAGTATAGGAAGTTATCAGGTTTTTAAAAATGAGATTATAATATATTAGTGTTTGTCTCGTGAACTACTCTGAATGCATAATAAAATGAGTCTACCCAAATGTTACGTGTCCCCTTAGAAATTCTACAGTGGACATTTTATTCCCTTGCCATATGTTTATTGTGGTTACTGGAGAAATTTCCTCTATAAAGGTAGTAAAAGGAATTTGGAGTCATGTTGATGGCTCTAGAGAATATTTGCTTCCAGCTAATTTTAATCATCTGTCTTAGTTTTCCAAGGTGATTCTTTTGGACATTTTTACATGATTAGAGAGGAAGCCTCATGATTTAAATGTAGAGGCAGCAAACGTTGGACCAGTTGTCCCTTGAATTCTTTATAGTTGTTCAGTGTTATTTATGATCTGAGAAAGTAACAGGCCAGTTGACTAGAGTAGAAGTAGCAACATATGAAGAGATTAAACACTGTACGTATTTGAGTGACCATTCACCAACCTGGCCTTGACCATGATTCCGGGTCACCTTTGGAGAAGGGCCTGGTTATCATCTTTCAATAAAGTAGGGGCGCACTCTCAGAACCTTCAAAATCTGCGATGCATAGGACATAATTTGTGGGGCCAATGCAGAATGAAAATGCAGGGCCTCTTGTTCAGAAAGCATGAAAAAATGCCATTTAAGGCATAAAAATATAAAGCTTTTTTTCTTTTCTTTCATAGATTCTTTTTCTTGACCTGTCAACGTGTTTTTTATTTGTTATTTAATGTCATGCCCCCTCAGGCATGGGGATATTCATGAGGCAAGTGTAGAGCCTCACATGTCCTGGGGACCCCGCACTATGACTTACTGAACACACAGCCCATTAGCTGTGTCCAGACTGGGCCGATGTGCCTGCCCCTCTCTGGCCAGAGGTAGAGAAGTTGAGACCGGCTTCACCCCTTTTGATGGGCCTACTGCCCCAACCCCCAGGGCACTGGTGACTGCCAAGTGTATTGCAGTCTCTAGAGCAGGACACACTTGGCAGCTGGATTGGGGTGAGCAAGTGTATCGTCCCCACTGAGTCACCTACCAAATGCATCAGGGCACTGCCACCCTGGGGTGCAGGCAGCTACCCCCATGTCCCATGCTGAGACACCGCAGGTATACATACCCAGTTCCAGCCCTTTTCATGCTTGCCCCTGGGGCAGCAGTAGTCACTGGGCAGAAGTGGGAAGGAGTAGGAGGTCTGGGGAGCCAGGGGACAGAGAACTAAGTTCCCCAGAAGTAGTTGGGGGAAGTGGTGGGACTGTGTGTGAGCCAAGACTCTGAGCCCTAACACGTGTTCCTCTGTCTCATTGGCCTTCATATACAAAATACAAATTCCATAACAAAATTATTAAGAATTTCAAGATAGCTGCCATAGAACTTGAAACCCCAAGCACGAGCCTTTCTGAATTGTGGATCCCTGTGTGACCGCACTGGTACATGCCCTGTGTAGTTCTCATCTATGTAATTATCTGATAAATAGGTAATATCTGTTTGTCTCTCTGTATATCTGGTACAAACAAATGTGCGTGTGCATAGTTGTTTATTTATATTTATTTATTTATGTTTGGGGTCTCCTGCCATACTATTGGCACATATCTATAATCCTAACAGCCTTACTTTTCTAAACCTATCAATTCTTGAGCCACTGAGGAAAAAAATATATATGTCAGCTGTGAAACCAGGTTTTATGACACAGAAAAACCATACCATCATCCACTTTTGGTATGTTACTCTATATCTTAAAAATTATAGGCAAATTTCGTATAATTTGTTCTCCCTTATTCTCCTTTTATATCTGTCTCTTTCTTTCCTTTTTCCTCCCAGTATTGATTATGAATATTAAGGTCAGCCTAGGTATTTCTGTATAAAAATGTGTATATATGTCAGCATTGTTCATTTCTTTCCTTGGAAATCTTAAAAAAGGAAAAAACTAAGGAGAACAATTAAAAATGCAAAACATTTAAAAAAACGCACACAAAGAAGAAGGAGAATCTCCCAAACTCTATTTTTGGCAAACCAGTAGATACATATCTCTAAATTTCAAAATATATATTAAGGCTAACAAAAAAAAAAAAACAGTTGGTGGGTTGGGCAGAAGCCAAGCAAGAGGAAGTGAAGAGCATGGAGTGGGGGTAGCTCTCAGGAAAGCCAGCAAAAGACAGCTTCTAAATGTGAGGGAGACAAAAGCTCTAACCAGTGTTTGCAACATTAGATACAGAAACTGGTGAGCAAGGCCGGAGGTTGTCCTCCTGAACTCAGTTTAATTCAGAGAACTGGAAGAAGTTCACAGACAACAGTGTGGATGGCACATTTTCAGGAGATGGTCTCCCTTGGTGGCAGCTGAACTGCACGAGCATTCTCCCTGCTCTGCATACTCCCAGGAGCTGGTCAAAAAACTCTGATGGACTCAATGATGAGTAATAAAGAAGGAACACACACATCGAAGACAAGGAAAAGAATGTGTAGCAGTGCTTATTAACAAAAATTGTTAGTGGAAAAATGAGGCCACAAGGCAAATGAAAATTGTGATTAAATATTTTACCATAAACTAAAAAAAAAAAAAAAGCAATAACTCTGTGAAGGAAAACCACAAAAAAAAGAAATGTAAGACCTAAAAAAAAAAATAGTTGGTCAACAGGAAAAGGGACGCGTTGTGAGCTGGTAGCTTCAGGAAAACATACTAAAACTATCATAGAGGGGCACCTGGGTGGCTCAGTCAAGTACGCGTCCAACTTCAGCTCAGATCATGATCTCACTGTTTGTGAGTTCGAGCCCTGCATAGGGCTCTGCACTATCAGTGCTTGGGCTTCTCTCTCTTTACCTTTCTCTCACTGCCTCTCCCCCAGGTGCACTTTCTCTTTCTTAAAATAAATAAAATAAACTTTAAAAAATAAAAATAAAAGAAAACTATCACAGAAATGAAGACAAAATTGGAAAGAATACAGGGAACACAAGACACTTCAGAAAACTCAGCAAGGAACATGGGAGATAGAAAACTGTTATATGAGACAAAAAGTGCTAAAAATAATTACATCTTTAGATTGAGCAGATCCAGCATCTGTATTATCAGAGTCCCGTAAGGAAAAAGCAAAATAAAATAAATATTGAAAGATATAATTCAAGAAAATTTTCCTAAAATAAATGGGGATTTGTTTTAATATGTTAATGAAAATGCAGTAAAAATTGACCCAAGAAGGTTAACTTATTGGACTTGAAAAACAAAAGAAAGAATTCTTTGAGAAGCCAAGGCAAAAATCAAATCACTTAACTAGCAAAAAAATATCACCATGACTTTAGTCTTCTTTATAGCAACATTTCCAACATTTTCAAGGAAAATGTGAACTAAGAATTTTATATTTAGGCAAATTGGTTTTACGCTGTAAAAGTTAAAAACAAACAGATTTCAACATGCAAAAATATGAGGGAATTGTCCTCATGAGTCCTTTTTGAAGAAAGTATTATAATCATTAATTTTAGCCGATCAAGAGGTTACTGGAGTGTTGGTAAGTTTGGATACATTTCAACTGTTGAAAGAGAGAAAGAAATGTGAGGATCAGGATGACAGCACAGAATGTAAACGTTCATATGCGTTCACATAGAAGTGATACAACTAACAGTAATGGGGGTGGGGAGAAGAAGGTGAGAGGTAGAATACATTCACTAATCGCATAATCTCTAGTAGCTGGGAGTGAAAGCAAATCAGTTTAAGCAGCCAAATTGAGTAATAGAAGTACAAACATATTTAACAGTATAAGAGTAAACTGTAAAAATGATAAAATTATTGATTAATATTGGGTGGGGTAAGGAGAGGAAATATGGTAGTTTTAAATACTGCTTATGTGGAATTATTGACTGAAAACAAATAGAAGAGTATTGTAATTATGAATAACCACTAGAACAAAAATTACCCACAGAAAGGAAGGAAAGTAAAACAAACACTACTTGGTTTGTCATTTTTTTTTTTCACCTATCAAAACAGAAAGCATAACAGGATTAATGTGAGGGAACTATAAACAAACATTCAGTTATATCAATATGTGTAAATGGGTTTGACTCCTCTAACTATTTTAGTTTTGGGTCCTTCAGATAAAGTAATTATAAATATTGAAAATAAAAGTATGAGTAAAGGTATATAGACAAATACAGATAAGTAGGGTTTTTGTTTTTACATAAAAGTGGAAGTCAGACCAAAAAGGAATTAAGTAAAATGAAGAATTGGCTTTTTATTGCCAGAAGGTACAATTCATAATAAAGATAAAATAGTTCTGACTAATATGCATTGAATGTCAGTGTATCTATATACTAATAAAAAAGAATGAAAAGAAATAATAGCAGGGAATTTTAATTTACCTCTGAGTCATGACAGATCAAGTGAACAAAATGTAAAACTGAAGATAGAAATTGTAAGAGGCATAATTAATGAGGAAGATCTAAGTGGTACATTTAGAACTGCATCCTGTCAGCAATACCGGAGTCCACGGTGGTCCCACCAGACAGCACCGTGTTAGCGTAGAAGTCCTTCCAGATATCAGCATCACACTTCATGATGGAGTTGAAGGTGGTCTTCTCAATGCACAGACTATACTTTCTTTTAAAGAACCTATTAAACATCTACAAAAATGACCTTTATTATATATACAAAACTGAGATAAATTTTAAAAATAGGCACAACTTAATAATACTAGAACTCAGAAACCAGAAAACCTGTTGCTCTCTTAATCAACTCTTGGGTAAAAATAGAAATTCAGAATATTTGGTAGCAGTAATGATAAAAACACTACTCATTTGTACTGTGCCAAAACAGCGCTCAGATGAACATTCAGATGAAGTATATACATATATGAAGTTAAACACTTAAGCATTAGAAAAAGAACAGAACAAAGGCAAGCAGAAAGCAGAAATTAATGATAAATGCAGAAATTGTGTTAGCAAAACTATAGAATTGAAAATCAATTCAAAAGTACCTTATCTGTTTAATTTTTTTTTTTTTACAGAAAGTCAGCTAGTCCAATCAAAAAAACAAAGCACAAATTACAGCATCATAATTAACAACATAGTAATCAACAGCCACAGAAATGGAGGAAAATGAAAAGGATATATTTCTGTTAATATGGAAAATAAAATATAAAAACTTGGGTAAAATGGTTATCATTCTAGGAAAATATAATTTACCAACTATATATATGTATGTGTGTATATAAAGATTAAAATCAAGAGCTAAACTGCAAAACAGGATGAGGCTCAGATCCTCTCATAAGAAAAATTCTAACACACTCTTAAAGAGCAGATAATTCCCATGGTATTTTACACTGTACCAAAGCATAGGAAATTAAGGAAATTATCCAGATTCCTTTTTTATGTAGCAGCGAAACATTAATTTAACATTAAAGTCTGACAATGATTTAACCAAAAAAAAAAAAAAAAGAGTAGAGACCAGTTGGACTTAATATCAATGAAAAGTCCCAAATAAAAGTTAGTAAACAGAACCTAACAACACAATAAAAGAATTGTTTAACATTACCAGAGAGGATTTATTCTAGGAATGCAAGGTCTTCCCTGAATTCAACATTACACAATCTATGTAATACACTATATTAATTGATCTAAGGAGAAAAAGGGTATGATCATCTCCATGGATGCTGAAATCTAACATTATTGTGATTAAAATAAATTTATCTAACTAGGTAAATGTGGTGTTTTTTTTAACACAATAAGTCTATTTGTATGTCAGTTCCAAATCTGGCCTGTTGCTTAATAGGAACAGTGGTATTCCCATTAAAGTCTGGAACAGATAGAGATGGAAAACCATTGTTCTACATAGTGCTAAGTTTTACACTGAATTAGCGAATAGGTAAGAGAAAGAAAATAAAGGCATAAACATTAGAAAGGAGGTGGTAAAGCTATTGTTACGTGAATTTGAATCCTTCCTGTATTTTAGGTACTGGTGAAAAAAGATACAAAATTTTCCTTTGTTTGCAGAGCTTACATTGTGATGACATGTTATTATATGACTATACACTTGGAAAATTAAGGAATCAAGTGAAAACTTACCACAAACAATACCAGAAAAGATAATATCCCTAGGAATAAATGTAACAAGGATGTGCAAGGTGTGTGAGGAAAATTTTCCAACACTGTTGGACACAAAAGACAAATTGAGTAAAGATGTCAATTCACCCTACATTAACTTCTTGAACATTCAGAGTAGGAAAGGCTTTTGTTATTAATGACCCCAAATTCAGAAGTTAAAGCAGGAAAAAATGGTAAGTTCAGATATGTTTTTTAAAAACTTCAAGAAAACAAACAAGCAGAAAACCCCATAAGCAAATTCTACAACACAAAGATACACTGGTACAAAGTACAACCTGTGGTACAGACACAGATTAACACATGAAGAAACTCTACAAATCAGTAAAGAAAATACCTACAAATCAAGAAAAACTGGGCAATAGGTATGAAAAGACTGTTCATAAAAAGGAAGTGTTAATGGTTTTTAAAATGTGAAAAGGTGCTTCTTTCATAAAAAGAGGAAATCAAATTAAAAATATACTGAGATGGGCACGGGGGTGGCCGAGTCAGTTAAGCAATCTGACACTTGATTTTGGCTCAGATCATGGTCTCATGGTCGTGAAATTGAGCTCCATGTCAGTCTCTGCGCTAGGCGTGGAGGCTGCTTAAGATTCTCTCTCTCCCTGTCCCTCTGCCCCTCCTGCTCTCAACAGATACACTGAGACTATATATATATATCATATATATATATATATATATGATATATATATATATCATATATATATACGTATATATATATGTTATATATATATACGTATATATATATCAGACTGAAAAAATTGAGAAATCTGATAACATACTCTATTGGCAAGGCATTGGGAATTGGGCACTTTTGCTTATGAGAGTATAAATTGGTAAAATCATTAGCAAGGGTGATTTTTTAATATATAAATAAATTGCAAATGCATAGTTCTTTGATCTCCAGGGTTCACTTCCAGGAATTTATCTCTGTATGTATGCCTGTATAAAATGACCTGTCATAAGATTATTTATTACAGCATTGTTTATAGTTAGTGGAAGTCTGGAAACTACTTAAAGATCCATTAACAGGAGAGTGGATAAGTAAACTATAGTATATCCTGACAGTTCTACAAAAGAAAGAGGGCATTCTTTTTTTTTTTTTTAATGTTTATTTATTTTTGAGAGAGAAAGACAGAGCATGAACGGGGGAGGGGCAGAGAGAGAGGGAGACACAGAATCTGAAGCAGGCTCCAGGCTCCGAGCTGTCAGCACAGAGCCAGATGCGGGGCTGACACCCATGAACTGCGAGATCATGACCTGAGCCAAAGTTGGACACTTAAATGACTGAGCCACCCAGGTGCCCCAGGAAGGCATTCTTTATATTCCAAGATACATTGTAAAGTGAAAAACGCAAAGTTCAGAATGATACATGTAGTATGCAAACATTTGTGTGACACAGGTCATATATGAATACATATTCAATTTATTTATATTTGCACAAAATAACTCTGGAGAAGAAGCTGATTTAATAACTGGTTAGCTGG
Source organism: Prionailurus bengalensis (assembly GCF_016509475.1). Classification (NCBI taxonomy): domain Eukaryota; kingdom Metazoa; phylum Chordata; class Mammalia; order Carnivora; family Felidae; genus Prionailurus; species Prionailurus bengalensis. The sequence continues at coordinate 158,333,239 of NC_057345.1, forward strand.
TAGGAAGAGGGAGAGTCATAGGAATAAAAAGGGAAGGTGAAACTTTGGATAAGTTTTAGTTTGTGAACCATATGAATGTTATACCTATTTAATAAGGTTAGAAAACAAATTAAAGTTAAAAATGAATTCTTCTAGAAAATGGTGTAGCCAAGGTATAGAGTAAGATGTAAATTTTCTGTCTTCCCTGTTATTTTTTAAATTAAGACAGACATGAAAGGAGAGTGTAGATGGTGTCATGACTAATAAAGTCACGTGAAAGTACACACCTCCTGAAAGCTGGCAAATGACTTTCACAAACAAAAACTCAGCACATTTTATAACCTCAGTCATGATACTGAAGCCACTTACTGTGTTTCCTGTGTATCTGTCATCTAAAATTGCTCGAGATGTTTTGATAAGGTGTCATCTGTGCATCCTACCCTTATAATTTGAAGCTGGTTGGCCTGCCTTCCCCTCCCCTGCTTTTGGTTATTTTCTCTGCTCATTAACAGCTCCTTAGCAGTAAAGATAGAATAAATAAAGGAAGAGAACACAGCTTAGTTTTGTTGTGTGGCAGGGCACATTCACATAACTGTTGGCAGGATGCTCTTTAAGATATTGAGGAGAGGGTAGGGATAGGAAATGGGAGAAACACATTTACTGACTTAGACATATTTTTTACATTCGGTCATCACCACAGTCCCATTTAGGTGGATAAATAGCCCTGACAAGTGAGGCAACCGAGGCTCAGAGGTCATTACAGTGAGGAATTGAACCAGTCTGTTTGTTGCCTCCTAATGTTAGAGAAATGAATGAGAGACAGAATAGTATCATCATATGATGAGCATAAGTTGGGTCTCTTCCCCATTCACCGTGTTTGTGTCTTCAAGGAATGCATAGTTGTTGTAAATTTTGATGGGGATCTGATCAAAAGGAATGAACAAGAAGAGGGGTAGAAGAGGGATTTGTGAAAAACAGAGCAGAGAGAGAGAGACAAGGAAGAAAGAGAACACCTGTTTTGTAGTAGAATTGGTACCTTAGGCTAAAGTGAGCTATGAGATTATTTCGTGCTTTTGTCTGTCCTACATTACCCTCATGTGTGATAATTGGGTATAGCATTTTTTTTTCCTGAGAAAGTGAGACATGTGAATTATGCCTCTTAACTCCTTTCCTTGAAGGCTGATGGAGCTGACTCAGCCAGTTGGCTCTTTCATCGCATCTCCATTGCTGATAAGGAATGCAAGCATTAGAGGAGAGTCTAGGTGGCTCAGTTGGTTAAGTGGCTCACTCTTGGTTTCGGCTCAGGTCACAATCTCGCAGTTTGTGAGTTTGAGCCCTGCATCAGGCTCTGCGCTGTTAGTGCAGGGATTTTCTCTGTCTCTCTCTCTCTCTCTGCACCTCCCCTGCTCGTGTTCTCTCTCTCTCTCCGCATAAATAAACTTGAAAAAAAAAGTGCAAGCATTAGAGCAAGATTCACGTTTTTCACTGTTGTTTCGTAATGAGTAACTTTTCTTCTCCTGAGTGATTATTTTTTTAAACATATTTTTTTAGCGTTTATTCATTTTTGAGAGACAGAGACAGAGCGCGAGCGGGGGAGGGGCAGAGAGAAAGGGAGACACAGAATCCTAACCAAGCTCCAGGCTCTGAGCCATCAGCACACAACCAGACGCGGGGCTCGAACTCACGAACTGTGAGATCATGACCTGAGCTGAAGTCAGATGCCCAACCAACTGAGCCACCCAGGTGCCCCCAGAGTGATTACTTATATTCATGCTACTAATGGAAGGACTACATCCTCAGTGGTAAATACAGAAATCTCAGTAGCAGGTAGTAAATAGAGGTTAAAAAAATCAACTTAGACAAGGGCAGATGTGTTTGTGGTGAAGATGAAAATGATTTTGCTGGTGCCTTGTTTCATAGCATCCTGATGAAAAGAGATTGGAAGGCCTCTCCAAACAGCTGGACTGGGATGTTCGCAGCATTCAACGCTGGTTTCGACAGAGATGCAACCAGGAGAAGCCAAGCACGCTGACGAGGTTCTGTGAGAGCATGTAAGTTGCTGTTACTCTTTTTGAAAGCAAAACCTGCCTAAGTACTCCTCCTGTCCCTAACTTAAAAATAAAGGCTTCGTGCAGGCTCCAGCAGCCCCTGTAAAGCATGCCACCTGGTGGAAAAAATAGTCCTCAAAAACTGGGGGAATAGTAGTTTGTAAGAATTTGTGATTAACACTTTGGATTCAGTAACTGAAGTTCACTTTCTAATGTAGTTCCTACAAGGTATTGGCAGATGGTATTTTCAGGGGCCTGCGATGGTATTTTCTTCCAGCCACCTTTGAAATAGAGCACTAAAAGTTATTACTTTAATGGTTTGAATTTTAATAGAGGAGACTTTGTCAAGATGTTCTTTCCACGGGTAACAGCTGAGATGCTAAGATGTATAATCAGAGAGTCATGATTATGTCCCATATTCCTGGAGATTTAAGAAATAACTATATTATATTCCTTGGGTGAATTTAATGAAGCATTGCTTGAAGGTGGGGGGTGGAATGAAGGTCTCTTCCATTTCTGAAATGCGAACTTTATGGTGTGTAAATTATCAATAAAGCTGTTAAGAATAATAAAAGACCTATAGAGAACTAGCACAGTGCCGTTTTGAAATAGTGACACTCAATGCACTGACCTAGAGGAAAGTTAGAGAAGGAAATACTGAAGCATTGAGCACATTTCCAACAAAGGGAAGGGACTGTGCCTTGAGCTCGTTGGTGCATTTGGTCTTCATCCTTTGGGATGTGACTGTGCCTTTGTCTAACAGCTCTGTGCTTTGGGAGCTTTTTTCCTGACACCTGGTCATTTGAACAATAGTGCTGTCATTGTTCCCTTTGTTGCAGGCTCCTTCTGTTTGGGGTTAAAGTTGCATTTTCAGGTTTAGCTTTCAATTATGCCAAAAAAGTATTTTAGCAATTACAATCTAAAACTCAGAGGGAAGCCTGATGTTCTGGGAGAAGTGAGTGAGGGGAAGAATAATAACCATAAATTCCTAGGGCTGGATAAATATGGGGAGCATAAACAGGGTCTTCAGGAGGTCAGAATATTTATAAAACATGGAAAAACAACCGAGTAGATACAATCTGCACAGCCCTTCCTATAATTGAACTGAGTGGCAATTTATGGAAGAAGGATTTATGCATCTGGGCTCCTGATCAAAAGCTGGAATTGCTTCCTGGCCTGGCCCCACCACATACATGAAGGACCTGTGTTCCTTCTTTGGGCTGTGGGTCTGAGTAGTGGTGAAGCTGAGTCTTGGCATCGGGACCACATGCTGAAACTCACGTGCCATCAACTTCTTTGGTAACTCGACACTCGTCCTTTCTCTACTATACTGACTCTACACCAGTTTCCATACCAGTATGTATAGGAATCAGTCATTGAATGTTGTTCAAGTGCAGATTATCATTGAGTCGGTCTGATGGCAACCGAGGGTACATTTTTAACAAGTTTCCAGGTGATGCCACTGGTCCATGGACCACATTTTGAAGAGCAAAGCTCAACACTATACCAGTATCTATGTCTTCTCCCTGAATTCAGCTGGCCTTTATCTGCAGTTAGAATCAGCTAAAAATATTTCTAAATGATTGATAAAGGCATGGCAATGTGAAGGCGCAACTGGGGGGGAGAGATGGTACCTAAATGTATCAATTATGATCTTTTTCCTCAAGTGGTTTATTTTAATAGTTAGTGTCAAGGAGATATAACAAATATCTGAGTATATGCACATCAGGGATATTAAACAATGAGCAGATAGACGTGTGCACGAAACAATTGGCATGGACCATCAGTAAGTAAAGATTAGAGGAGAAAGATCAGCTGTGGGCTAGGGCACGTGGCAGGGCTATTGGGTTAGAACTGAGACGGTACTGGTGGCCTTTGACTTCTCTGTTGCAGAGGACTGTGCTGATGAACTTTGTTCTGAAACTCTCTTCTTCCTTAACCTCTGGATTGCCACTAGATTCTCCTGTCCTTCCAAGAGCAACTGTTTGTATGACTTACTCTGCATTTTTCCATTTTCTTGAGTGGGCTTCTCCAGAGTCAGCCTTCAACCTCTTATTTTCCCCGCTCTACCTTCCATCCTCTGTGCAGAAGTAATTTTCTCTTGCCATCCTCTTCCAAAGTCATGTGTCCAATGACAAGGCATCGTTCTGCTGTCTCCCAGCTGGCAACTCTGACTTGCTTCCATTGCTGACTTCCCTTCACCTGTTGTTTGCATGCCTCCATTCTGTTATAGGCTAGAAGCTCAAACCAGTCATTTGCTGGGTTCCGTTAGTTCTTCATAAAGCCGCTGCTGTGGCCCAGATCTTAATTGCTCTCATAGCTATCCTTATTATTTATGTCACACTCATAGATATTTTGCTACAAAAAAATTCCTAACATGCTACTATTTCCATGTTCTCCTGCCTTTAAACTCTGATTTTTTTTTGCAACTGTTGGATAAATTATTAGGCTCCTTAGCCTGTTAGCTAGACTCTGATTTTCATGTGTTTGGTATCAGTCACCCAAATGACCCCTTCCTTCCAGAAGGTTGTCTTTTCACTGTCCATACTTTGTTCAATTGCTGCCATGGTTTATACTGTGCTCCTGGCATGGACACCTATGTTCCTCTGCCCTGCCCATCTATCCCTTACCCATTCTTCAAACCCGAGGCCCTCTCAGAAATGTGGCATGACTGTTGAGTGTCTGGAATGAGCATGACTTTTTTGGAATTTTAGAGTCCTCACTATAAGTGCTAGTAATTTAATATTGAGTCACATGCTTTCTTATGTGGTGATTTAACTTAACTTGTCCATATATTTTTACCCTCAGTATATAATACTTGCTCCTTGAGGGCACGAGAACCACATCTTGTTTTTCTTGCATTCTTAGTCTTTATCACCACATATATACTGCTGAATAAATATTGGTTAAATGACTGTAAGTTAAAGTGGCATTTTTTTGGAAGGATTTACTGATCTAAGTTGGCACGCTGCCTCCCCAAATGGAAAGTGCCTTTTATACACTGACTTAGCCTAAAATTTGTCTAGGAAAATTATCAAACTGTGGAAAGCTCCAAGACTGTATCTCAAAGAGATTAGAGGAAGGAATGGGCTGGCAAAGGGGAACATTTAGCTAATGCGAGGCAAATAAAGCAGAATTATATTGGTCACTGTATGCACGAATGTATGCTATAGTTATTGCTCATCAATATAAAAAATGATCTGGAATAATTGTTCCTAACCAAGGGTGCACTGCATAATCACCTGATGAGCTTTTGTAAATATACATACCCAGCTCCCACCCCAGGATGTCTGAATCAGTGTGGCATCCTAGGTGAGGTCTGGACATGGATATCTTGAAAGAAATGCCCTGAGTACTTACGGCACATATCCATGGTTAAGAAGCGCTAATCTCCGAAAAGAGATGACTGCTGTTCCAAAATACTAAAAATCAAATTAGCAAGCAAGCCAACACAGGTTTGGGACCTGAAGGTTTAGGGCCGGAATGTAAAGTTTCTATAGTTTTTCTGTTCTATCTAAATTACTATTTTAGAAAATACAGAGTCCCTTCGTGGGAATTGTGTTTCATCTTGCAGCGGTGGGGAATGGCAGCAGTATGCATGCCAAACCACGCTGGTAACCATCTGCTGGCATGTCCGACTTCTGGCATACCTGTTTCATGCAGATGAGCTGAGTAGAAGTTGTTCAACAAGTAATGTGTTGAAACATTGACATGAATTTCTTTCCTTCATGCTTGATGTCAGTCATTCGCAGCTGTGATAGTTTTGATGAATATTTCTTCCCGAAGGGTTTAAATCTTTATTGGCGACTGAAATAGAGATTTTAAAGAGGAAGTAAAGAATTTATAAAAATGAGATATCCTGTGATACATTTTCGGAGGAACTCTTGCTAAATGGGAGTCATTTAGCTGGGGGATCATGCTTTGCAGCAACTGAAGTTTTACCTCTCCCCTCCCACAGTTGCATCAGGATAATAGGAAAGTAAAGAATATTGGCAATAAAAAAAATATCTGCAGCATGAAACAGGAAGAGGCAGAGATGTGTTTTCAGAATAAATGGCTTCCCTCTCGTTTGTGCACTATCAGTGTTCATCATTTTTAAATATTGTGCAGTATATTTAATAGCACATGCCTGGGAATAAATATTATATATGGCTTTCATTTAAGCAGTCTCCAAATGACTTCATACTGACAGGTAGATCTCCCATATGATAATATGAAGATGTAGGGCAAGGAATATTACATTTCACAGATTAGTTCTGATTTATGTGGATTGAGGTTTGCTCAGGTGGAACCTTGTTGTAAGTTGAGGACCCATGATTGTCTTTTCTTTAGGGATTTCATTTTAGAGTTGAGGTTGATTAAAACTACCCCCAGATGCTACCATACTTGGATGCAAGCAGGCCAAAATCTGGGAACTTTTTGAAGCTGTGACTTTATTTCTGCAAAGAAAGCTCTATGATCTTAATTTGTGATTTCATTGAACTAAGGATAAGTCAGCAATGAGAAAGGAGTGGTTTACAAAATCACCCTCCTGCTACCACTCGGTGACAGATTTTGCTATCTTTTTACTTGAACAAGTTCGCAGTGCTGTCTTGTGACCGCAATAAGAAAGTGGAACCTAATAATTGAGGGAAAAAAGAGAACAGGGCAACACAGGGAGCAAGCTGAGTCAGATATCCCTTTATTTCAGATCAGTCTTTGATCTGAGGAAATGTGAACATATTCATCAAGTTGGCATAACAGTCACCTATTTACAAAAAAAACCACAACCAAGTATTTGTAAACTGCTTTAGAATCTTCCATATATTGCACACTGTGGTGAAGAACAAAATTTTGCCTAAGAGAAAATTCCGTTTTGATTATTTTCACAAACAGATCGTGACTTGAGCATTATTTACTACCAAAGTTCTCCTGAAGACTGATGTGGTGCTTTGTTTGTTTTAATGCAGTTTTTTTTTTTAATTTAAATTCAAGTTAGTTAACATACAATGTAGTATTGGTTTCAGGGATAGAACTCAGTGATTCATCACTCACATGTAACACCCAGTGTTCATCCCAACAAGTGCCCTCCTTGATGTCCATAACCCATTTAGCCCACCCATCTCCCCTCCAGCAACCCTCAGTTTGTTCTCTGTCTTTAAGAGCCTCTTATGGTTTGCCTCCCTCTCTGTTTTTATGTTACTTTTACTTCCCTTTCCCTATGTTCATCTGTTGTGTTTCTTAAACTCCACATATGAGTGAAATTATACGTTTGTCTTTCTCTGACTTATTTTTCTGAGCATAATACACTCTAGTCCATCCATGTTGTTGCAAATGGCAAGATTTTGTTCTTTTTGATCGTTGAGTAGTATTCCATGGTATGTATGTGTATACATATATATATATATATATATATACACACATGTACATATATATGTATATATATCTCACATCTTCTTTACCCATTCATCAGTCAGTGGATATTGGGCTTTTTCCATAATTTGGCTGTTGTTGATATAGCCAATATAGCTATAAACATTGGGGTGCATGTACCCCTTCAAATCAGCATTTTTGCATCCTTTGGATAAATTCCTAGTGCAATTCCTGCATCATATGGTAGTTCTATTTTTAATGTTTTAAAAAGTTTTATTTATTTATATGAGAGAGAGAGACAGACAGACAGAGACAGTCAGCATGAGCAGGAGAAGGGCAGAGAGAGGGGGAGAGAGAGAATCCCAAGCAGACTCTGCACTGTCTGTGCAGAGCCCGACGCAGGGCTTGAACTCATGAACTGTGAGATCATGACCTAAGCCGACATCAGGAGTTGGACCCTTAACCAACTGAGCCACCCAGGCACCCCTCTATTTTTAATTTTTGAGGAACCTCCATACTGTTTTCCAGAGTGGCTGCACCAGTTTGCATTCTCACCAGCAGTGCAAAAGGGTTCCCCTTTTTCTGCATCCTTACCAACATCTTTTGTTTCCTGAGTTGTTAATTTTAGCCATTCTGACAGGTGTGAGGTGGTATCTCATTGTGGTTTTGATTTGTGTTTCCCTGATGATAAGTGATATTGAGCATCTTTTCATGTGTTCGTTAGCCTTCTGGACGTCTTCTTGGGAAAAGTGTCTATTCATGTCTTCTGCCCATTCCTTCACTGGATTATTTATTTTTTGGGTGTTGAGTTTGATAAGTTCTTTAAAGATTTTGGATATTAACCCTTTATCTGATACATCATTTTCAAATATCTTCTTGCATCCTGTAGGCTTCCTTTTAGTTTTGCTGATTGTTTCCTTTGCTGTGCAGAAGCTTTTTATCTTGATGCAGCCCTAATGGTTTATTTTTGCTTTTATTTCCCTTGCCTTTGGAGATGTGTTGAGTAAGAAGTTGCTGTGGCTGAGGTCAAGGAGGTTGCTGCCAGTTTTCTCCCGTAGGATCTTGATGGTTTCCTATCTCACATTTAGGTCTTTCATCCATTTTGAATTTATTTTTGTGTATGGTGTAAGAAAGTGGTCCAGTTTTATTTTTCTGCATGTCACTGTACAGTTTTCTAGTACCATTTGCTAAGAGACCGTCTTTTTTTCCATTGGATATTGTTTCCTGGTTTGTTGAAGATTAGTTAGTCATACATTTTTGAGACCATTTCTGGGTTCTCTATTCTGTTCCATTGATCTGTGTGTCTATTTTTGTGCCAGTACCATACTGCCTTAATGGTTATAGCCTTGTAATACAGCTTGAAGTCTGGAATTGGGATGTCTCTAGCTTTGGTTTTCTTTTTCAACATTACTTTGGCTATTCAGGTTTTCTGGTTCCATACAGATTTTAGAATTGTTTGTTGTAGCTCTGTGAAGAATGCTGGTGTTATTTTGATAGGAATTGCGTTGAATATGTAGACTGCTTTGGGTATTTTACATATTTTAACAATATTTGTTCTTCCAATCCATGAACATGGAATGTTTCTCCATTTCTTTGTGTCTTCTTCAATTTCTTTCATAAGCTTTCTATAGTTTTCAGTGTATAGATCTCTTATCTCTTTGGTTAGGTTTATTCCTAGGTATCTTATGGTTTTTGGTGCAATTGTAAATGGGATTGATTCCTTGATTTCTCTTTCTGCTGCTCCATTATTGGTATATAGAAATGGAACTTATTTCTGTACATTGATTTTATATTCTTTAACTTTGCTGAATTCATGTATCAGTTCTAGCAGTTTTTTGGGTTGAATTATAGAATATCATGCCATCTGCAAATAGTGAAAGTTTGACTGCTTCCTTGCTGATTTCTATGCCTTTCATTTGTTTTTGTTGTCTGAGGGCTGAGGCTAGGATTTCCAGTACTATGTTGAGCAGCAGTGGTGAGAATGGACATCCCTGTCGTGTTCCTGACCTTAGGGGGAAAGCTTTCAGTTTTTCCCCATTGAGGATATTAGCTGTAGGTCTTTCATATATGGCTTTTATGATGTTGAGGTATGTTCTATCTGTACCTGCTTTGTTGAGGGGTTTTATTAAAAATGGATGCTGTGTTTTGTCAGAGGCTTCTTCTGCACCTGTTAAGAGGGTCGTATGGTTCTTACCTTTTCTTTTATTAATGTGGTGTATTACATTGATTGATTTGTGAATATTGAACCAGCCCTGCAGCCCAGGAATAAATCCCACTTGATCATAGTGAATAATTTTTGTAATGTACTGTTGAATTCATTTTGCTAGAATCTTTTGAGAATTTTTGTATCCAGGTTCATAAAGGATATTGGCCTGTAATTCTCTTTAGTGGGGTCTCTGTCTGGAATCAAGGTGATGCTAACTTCATAGAATGAATCTGGAAGATTTCCTTCCATTTCTCTTTTTTGGAACAGTTTGGGAATGATAGGTGTTAACTCTAAATGTCTGGTAGAATTCCCCTGGGAAGCCATCTGGCCTAGGACTTTCGTTTGTTGGGAGATTTTTGATAATTGATCCAAATTTATTTGCTGGCTATGTGGGTCTGTTCAAATTTTCTAGTTCTTCTTGTTTCAGTTTTGGTAGTTTATGTTTCTAGGAATTTGTCTATTCCCAGATTGCCCAGTTTGTTGGCATATAATTTTTCATAGTATTCTCTTATAACTGTATTTCTGCAGTGTTGGTTGTATTCTCTCCTCTTTCATTTGTGTTTTTATCTATGTGGGTCCTCTATCTTTTTTGTTTGATAAGTTCTGCTAGGGGTTTATCAATTTTGTTTATTCTTTCAAAGAACCAGCATTTAGTGTCATTGATCTGTTCTGTTATTTTGTTATTATTTAATAATAATCTGCTCTAATCTTTATTATATCCCTTCTTCTACTGGCTATAGGCTTTATTTGGTGCTCCTTTTCTGGCTCCTTTAGGTGTAAGGTTAGGCTGTGAATTTGGGGCTTTTCTTTGTTCTTGAGACAAGCCTGAATTGCAACGTATTTTCCTCTTAGGACTGCATTTGCTGCATTCCATAGGGTTTGGGCTATTGTGTTTTCATTTTCATTTGCTTCCATATATTTTTAAAAATCTCTTCTTTAATTTTCTGGTTCGTTCATTCTTTAGTAGGATGTTCTTTAACCTCCATGAGGAGGTTTAAGGGGTTTCCAAATTTTTTCTTGTGGTTGATTTTATGTTTCTTGGCATTGTGATTTGAAAATATGATTGGTATAATCTCGATCTTTTTGTACCTATTGAGGGCTGATTTGTGACCCAGTATGTGATATAATCTGGAGAATGTTCTATGTGCACTCAAGACGAATGTGTATTCTTCTGCTTTAGGATGAAATGTTCTGAATATATCTATTAAGTCCATCTGGTCCCATGTGTCTTTAAAAGCCATTGTTTTCTTGCTGGTTTTCTGCTTAGATGATCTGTCCATTGTAAGTGGAGTATTAAGGTCCCCTATTATTATGGTATTATTATCAGTGAGTTTCTTTATTCTGTTATTAATTGATTTATATATTTGGGTGCTCCACATTGGGGGCATAAATATTTACAATTGTTAGATCTTCTTGGTGGGTAGTCAGTCCTCTTAATTATGATATAATGCCCTTCTTCATCTCTTGTTACAGTCTTTGGTTTAAAATCTAGTTTGTCTGATATAAGTATGGCTATTTTGGCTTTCTTTTGTAGTCCATTAGCATAATAGATGATTCTCCATCCCCTAAAGTTCAATCTGCAGATGTCTTTAGGTCAAAAATGAGTCTCTTGTAGGCAGCCTCTAGATGAATTTTTTTTAATTCATCTTGGTGCCCTGTGTTTTGATTGGAACATTTAGTCCATTTACATTTAGAATAATTATTGAAATATATGAATTTTGTGCCATGTATTACCTGTAGTGTTGGTGTTCCCAGTGGATGTTTTGTAGTACTTTGTAGTCTTTGTTGCTTTGGTCTTCTTTTTTTTTTCCCCTTCCACCCAGAGAGTCCCCCTTAGAATTTGTTGCAGGGCTGGTTTAGTGGTCACAAACTCCTTTAGGTTTTGTTTGGGAAACTATCTCTTCTTCTATTCTGGATGACAACCTTGCTGGATAAAGGCTGTGTCTTTTCCCCATTCAGGACGTTGAATATTTCCTGCCACTCCCTTCTGGCCTGCCAAGTTTCAGTGGACAGATCTGCTACTAACCTTGTGTGTCTACCGTTGTAGGTTAAGGACCTTTTGTCTCTAGCTACTTTCAGAATTTTCTCTTTATCTTTGTGTTTTCCAAGTTTCACTGTGGTATGTCATGGTGTTTGACCTATTTTTGTTGATTTTGAGGGTAGTTCTCTGTGCCTCTTGGACTTGAATGCCTGTTTCCTTCTCCGGATTAGGGAAGTTCTGAGCTATAAGTTGTTCAAATAAATCTTTTGCCCCTTTTTCCTTTTCTTCTTTTGGTACTCCTATGATATGGATATAGTTTCATTTTATGGAATCATAAGTTCTCTAAGTCTCCCCTTGAACTCTAATAATTTCCTCTCCCTGTTTTTTTCAGCTTCAGTATTTTGCATAGTTTTATCTTCTATATCACCTGTTCTCTCCTCTGCTTTTTTTAAAAACTTTTTTTAGGTTTACTTATTTATTTTTGAGACAGAGAGAGTGGGAGAGGGAGAGGGAGAGAGAGAAAGAGAGCACATGAGCAAGGGAGGGGCAGAGAGAGGGAGAGAGAGATAATCCTAAGCAGGCCCTGCACTGTCAGTGCAGAGCCTGATATGGGGCTGAAACTCACTAACTGTGAGATGACTTGAGCCAAAATCAATAGCTGGATGCTCAACCAACTGAGCCACTCAGGCGCCCCTTAAAAACTGTTATTGGGGTGCCTGGGTGGCTCAGTCGGTTAGGCGTCCAACTTTGGCTCAGGTCGTGATCTCACAGCTCATGAGTTCGAGCCCCGCGTTGGGCTGTGCTGACAGCTCAGAGCCTGGAGCCTGCTTCTCATTCTATGTCTCCCTCTCTCTCTGTCCCTCCCCTCCTTGTGCTCTGTCTCTCTGTCTCTCAAAAATGAATAAATGTAAAAAAAAAATTAAAAAAAAAAACAACTGTTATTAACTCATGGGTTGTACAAAAACAGATGGTGGACTGGACTTGGCAAGCAAGCTGTAGTTTACTAAACACTTCTTTCAGATTATAGTACTATTAGCAGTTCTTTCAGAGTTTCAGGAAAGAGAATGTGGTCTTATAGCACAAGGCACAGTCATCCATTGCTCAGTGTTGCCATATAATAGAATCATTAGAACAGTTCTGTAATTAGTATGCCCATTTAATATTCTTGGCACAGGGTACCTTGATGCTCTGTAGTTTCATTTAACTCAATCAGGCCCTCTTTGAAGTTGTTAGTAGTCAGAAGACAGTATCACTTCCACTACAAAAATTCTGAAGATTAATGAACTGTAAAATAGACAGTCTGCTCTTTTGCCTTGGGTAAGCTTTTGAAAGCTTTTCCTTCCTTCTACTCCTGACCTTCCATCTGTGGCATGTGAACTCAGGTTTTCCATGTAGATTAGGCCTCCCATAGTCCTTGATGGCATATGGCTGGGCCTCTAATTTATGTGTACTGGCTAATTAAGAAAGCAGATTTTTGCTAAAAGTATCAGGCCAAACTTTGGTCAGTCTGGCTGCATATTAAGTACTGCTGGTCAGTTTTCTTTAAACCCTAAATTTCTCAAGACTCTGTAGATAGTTTTTCCAAGAATTTTATTCAATATGGAGTTGGATCGAGATGAAAAGGACAGAATATACAGAGGAATCATTGAATTTATTAAGGTCTAATATTCTTATTTAATTCTTGTCTGCCATTTTTGAATCTATATGCCATATATTTATTGTTTAATCTACTTCAAAAGTTATTTCTTTTTTAAGTTTATTTATGTATTTTGGGAGAGAGAAAGCATGAGTAGGGGAGGGACAGAGAGAGGGAGAGAGAGAGAATCCTAAGTAGGCTCTATACTGTCAGTCTGGAGGCCGACATAGGGCTCAAACTCATAGACCATGAGATCATGACCTGAGCTGAAATAAAGTCAGATGCTTAACTGACCAAGCCACCCAGAAGACCCAAAAGTTATTTCTGATTTAGAACCAAATCATGAAATCATTATAATCAACTTTGATTGTAGAGGATATATAAAAGTACACATAATGTTTGTAAAGTTTGGGGAATAAACATTCCAAATAAATACTTTAACTTTTACTACTTGCACAGGATTATATTCTGTACATGTGTTCACACAGATATACATACATGCTGTGTATCTAAGAGTGGTGCCTGCCCTTCTTGGGATATCTTTATAGAACTTGCCTCAACAAAGTGCCTAAAGAAGGCTATAGGAACATTCTGTTTTAGGATCCATAAGTCGTGATTCCCTTAGTGGCAGTACAGTCAGTTGCACTGTAACATGATATACACGTTCCTAAAAATTGCCACACTGTGCAGAATTACACAACAACACAACACAACACGGGGCTTATGAGAAAAGTGAGTCAAGGCACAACACTCAAAAACTGCATCAGGGACATTAAAAAAAAGATAGGAATAATAAAAACAGCACAGTTTTATACATGTGAAGTGGTTAAGAAATACATAAGGACTATAATACATATGGTATTTTACCTTGAAAAAGACCTCAAAGTTGCTTGGAAGTTAGGGTTGGTAAGTATTGGGTGAGCTGCCATAATAAAATACCACATACTGGGCGCCTTACACAACAGAAGTATATCTCTCACAGTGCTAGAGGCTGGCAGCCCAGGATCAAAGTGTCTTAGGGGTGGTTTCTCCTGAGGCTTCATTCCTTGGCTTGCATATGGCCACCTTCTTCCTGTGTTCTCACACGGTCTTTCCTCTGTGTATGTTTATTCTCAGTGTCCCTTCCTCTTCTTTTAGGACGCCATCCATGTTGGAATAGGACCCCACTCTTACAGCCTCATGTAACCTGAATTGCCTCCATAAGAGCCATATTTTCAAATATAGTCGTGTTGGGTGTTAGAGCTTCAGCGTAGGAACTTTGGGAGGACGCAGTTCCACCCGTAAGAGCGTTGGAAGTTTATAGTTCATAAATTACTATGAAGCGGTAGAAGGAGGATGATCTGAAATTTGAGAGAAAGTTATGACAGCAGGTGGATGTGGCTCATACATGTGGACTGAGGTAACTCGGAGATGTTTGAGAGGGGTATGTGTGCCCGTAGGTGTGTGTTTTGTGTATTCTGACACTGCTTGGGTCCACTGAGCACGTTTCTGCATTCACCTAGTGTTTCTGGCAGATAAGATCACACAGACGCCAGTAAGAAATTTGTATTACGCTTACGAAACAGTGGAACATATCAGTACCAGGCTTACAGCCTTGCTGTGATAGCACAGGGTAGGGGTGCAGTGGGTGAGCTCTGGAGCCGGGCAGTCTGACTTCAAATGTTACCTCAGAAAAATCTGTGGGATATTTGAGAGAGCCGTTTGGCCACCCTAAGCTTCAGTTACTTCATTGTAAAACAGGCATGTTAGCCGTGCCCAACTCATAGGGTCCTTGGGAAGACTACAGGCCTTAACCTATGAAGTGTTTGGAATGGCGTCTTGTGCACAAGGGGGTGAATGCTAGCTACCATCAACACCATCGTGTTGTCTGTTATTTGTCAAGTTGGTGTAATGAGAGCAGGAGCAAATAGCTAGTAATCTGTCATAACCATGCAATGCAAGAGCCGTAGGCATGTTATTCGGCAGAGGCAGCTCCGGTGTTTGTTGTTTTAGGAGGAGAGCTTCAAGAAGGTGCGAGGAGAATAGGTTCTTAATTTAGAATGAAGCTCTTTTATTCCCTGGAACTCCAAGAAGGCAGAATCATGTGGATTCACAGGACCGTCAGCTTGGGCTTTACTTACACACGAGAAAAAGATGCAAAATTCATCCGAGTTCAGAGCGTCAGACCCTTTGGCTTGCTGCTGTGTAGCGATGTGGCAGAAGTGGATGAGAAAAGGTGTCCTACTTCAGCAGGGAATGATGCCCGCTGTGCTGCTAGAAGCCGGGGCTTTTGAAGCACCGCACGAGAAATGTCAGAACACGCAGCGGATATCTTTGAACCACAGAGATTTAAAACTTGCCCAGGTGATTCTGAGGAAGGCGCAGCTTGCCTCTGCCAGGGGGGAGAGAGGAACAAAGCCTGGAGCTCAGTGGTGCTGGCTTTAGTAAACCCACCTCTGCTAGGGCCGGGACAGTCCCCTCAGCCTTAGGAGATTGGCATGGCTTCTGGGTGTAAGAGTTTGCTGTTAAATGTAATATTTATTGGTTACCTCCCATGTGCAGGTGAAGGTGCTGTGGAGGCAGTTGATCTTGAACAAATTTGAGGTTGGGAATTAAATGTGGCTGGTTCATGTCCAGGCTCAAGCTATTTAACCCTAATCGAGTAATTTACCTTTGCTAGGTCCCAGGTGCTTCTTTCGAAAAGGAGAAATAACTCCTCTATTTATAGGGTCATTCTGGGGATTAAATGAGAGGGTGCGGGTATAATGTGCATCTCTTAGTGCCTGTTTCTCTTTCAGCTGGGGTTGCAAAGTTGAGTAAGCAACAGTTTCTGACTTGGTGGCACTCACAGGGGCAATTGATTCTGCATATTAGTAAAGTTCAGTACATCAGATGGAGAGATATAACCTGTAATACTTAAGCGATGAGGCTCTTTTCTAGAGCCTTTTCCTTAGTGCTCTAGCTGTGGGGTTTTCTGGGTCTTTTATCTTAATATGCCATCAGGAGAACCATATTAAAAAATTTTTTTTAATGTTTATTTTTGAGACAGAGAGAGACAGGGCATGAACGGGGGAGGGTCAGAGAGAGAGGGATATACAGAAGCCGAAGTAGGCTTCAGGATCCGAGCTGTCAGCACAGAGCCTGACACAGGGCTTGAACTGACAGACTGTGAGATCGTGACCTGAGGTGAAGTCGGATGCTCAACCAACTGAGTCACCCAGGCGCCCTGGGAGAACCATATTTTAGATTGTTTGAAGAGGAAGCGCTTTGTTGCTTCCTCTCGGGAGTCCAGTCCACCTTGCCCTCTTTTTCTGTTCTTCTTTTCCTTCTCCCTGCCTCCCTGCCTCCTTCCCTCCCTCCCTCCCACCTCCTGCTGTTACAGGGGCAGGTGCTTTCTGCTTCCTCCTGGCTATTCACCCTTCTGTGATTAGCTTGTGGGGGCCACATCCCTTGTCAAAGGGTGGACAGGGGACTTCATAGAATCCTCGACCATTTCTAATTTGACTGTAACTGTCTTAAAACTTGGCACATTGCACTTGACTCCTGAGATTTGAATACAGCACCTACTAATTAGGGGGTGAAAGTGTTTGTGTGTAGGATGTGGTAGTGAGGGTAGGCACTTGGACAAAGCAATGGGAGGTGCAGCTGTCCCCCCTTTTGGAAGATTTGGGCAGATTCCAAGTGACTTTTGGGGAAGAAGGTCTTAGAGGTTGTAGGCCTTCCCAAATTTAAATTCATAAATGAGCCTTCTACAAGATTGGAAACTTACCTAAAAGCAACTAAGGCCAGTTGTTTTGATTTTAAATGCAAGTTGAGCTGCTGGCATTGTATATAGGGCTGTCATGCTTTGAGAGAATTAAGGTATTTTAGAAAAATCACTTTAAAATTCGGTCAGTATTTCGTATTTTGCCTCTCTCCTGTCTTGCAGCAGTTGCCAACTGATGGGAGGCTATATATTGCTCTTAGGGCTCAACTACATAGAAGGGTATGGAACTGTGCTGCAGAGCTTATGGTGTGAGTGAGACCATTGGTGTAGCATCACACACATCTTCCTTCATAGGTTATCACTAGCCTCCGAATTGGCATTAAAGGGTAGTGCACAAGTCTTGGACATATCACTTCATCCTTCAGCGTTCTGATAACTCCTGTACTTAGCCCCAGGTGGAATAAAATTGCATATTTTCATCTTACATATGATTATATAACTAGTCTTCTTGCAGGTGTTAGTGGACACCTGTGCTGGTAGGAGACATAGACCCCAGGCAGGGAGAAAGATGTTTACTAACGTTATGTTATATTCCGGGTACCATAATGGGGCCTTTGCAATTAATCCTCACAGCTACCCTCTGTTGTATGTTAGGTGTTACGGGCCCTTCTTAGTCGTGAAAAAACGGAAGCAGGGAGAGGTAGAGTAATTGAGCGCCACTCGGCTAGAAAGTGACAGCTGGGATTTGTACCCAGGCTCGCCCAAACCTGGGACTTGTTAGAAAAAGCTCAGGAACACAACATGTTATCACATTCAGAGCAAATACAGAAAGGGACACTTGGTGTTCTATTTGCATATGGCAGTCTCCTTTCCTTTCCTTTCTCCCTCCATTTATGAAAGATTGGAATTAAATTTTCTTGCTGTCTCTTTGGCATACCAATTGCACTTTTAGTTATTCTCTTCTAGAGCACTACACTTGGAGACTTGTTATTTTCACTATTTGCATTCCTCTCTGCTATTAAACTGTCCAGCGCCTTGACTGCTGGCACTTCTTATTCTAAATCTTTTCATCCCCACAGGTCAGCACAATGCCCGGTGCTTTGTAAGACCCCAGTAAATGTCTACGGGATGAATCAATTATTTAGATTAGGGACTGGACTGAACCTGTAGGGACTAAGGGACTGAGTGTAATTAAGAAGAAGCTCAAGTTTGATGTCTTTCAAATAATCGTAGGAAGATTAAGGTGGGAGGGAGGAGGTGGGAAGGGCCTTCTGGAGGAGGCGACACAGCTGGATTTTTAAGGAGGATGACAGTGTCCAGGTCGAGAAAGAGAAGGAGGGTGCCAAAAGCTGTTCCAGGCAATGGAACTTGCCCGAAGAGCAAGGTGGGCTTGGGGAACTCCAGTCAGCACGAGTGGTGAATAGGACAAGGGAAGCCGGTCGGCAGCAGCATCCCTATTGCCAAGTGAAGGCCCTGGGCATCTTCTCCTACACCTTCCTGTCTACGCATCTAGGGCCATCTGACCTTCTGTTCTAAAATGTCCTTGTTGGGGCGCCTGGGTGGCACAGTCGGTTAAGCAGCCGACTTCAGCCAGGTCACAATCTCGCGGTCCGTGAGTTCGAGCCCCGCGTCGGGCTCTGGGCTGATGGCTCGGAGCCTGGAGCCTGTTTCCGATTCTGTGTCTCCCTCTCTCTCTGCCCCTCCCCCGTTCATGCTCTGTCTCTCTCTGTCCCAAAAATAAATAAACGTTGAAAAAAAAAAATTAAAATGTCCTTGTTTTGCCTGCATTCACAAAAATCTCATGTTTACTAAGTGTTTGGCTCATTGGCGAATGGAATCGGTGTTTATTGCCAGTGCGTTATACCAATGTATATGGCACAGTTTGAACCCTTGTATTTTTTTGTTGGAAAAAAGACTTGCTCATTGAACATGAGTCTCTCATTGATTAGACATATGTGATGGAGATGATCTTGAACAGGCACCTTCTGTGTTCCTTGTGAAGTCCATCTTCCTGCCTTTATCTTGTTTTCTGAAGAGGATAATATAGTGCTTAGAATCCGCATAATGACTTCTCCCCTTTTTTTTCTCACCTCCCATACAAACCTGCAAAAAATTAAACATCCAAAGGAAAAAAGAAAGAAAACCACATTATCACCTCACTATTAGCTATATCGGCTGCATCATATTTTACAGAGAAAAAAATCAGGGTATGGGACCCATGATAACTGGTAGTATGCCATTGACTCAGCACTCTGCAGTCAAGGTTCAACATTAAAAAAACAAAACAAATTAGGACATGCGGTCAGAAAAGCATGAATGTGCTTTTATGGTTTGGAGCAATTGAATATTAGAAATCAAGATTGTCTCAGAAAATCCAGAAAGAAATCATGGGGCCCCATGACTGAATTCACTTCAATTTCCCAAATGGTTACAGAGGACTTTATGTGGCTGGGGCTGGGTGCTGGGGGATTTAAGGTAAAAAGGAAAAAACTGCTATTCTCTGGCATTCAGAGTGTAGGAGGGCAAAAGGCACAACAATTTAGAAAAGAGCTACAGAAAAGAGCTACAGAGCTACAGAGCATCCTCTCCCTGGGGACAGGGCTGAGTCATTGGACTGTAATAAGTACTTGTGGGTTAGCAAACCAAAGTTGGGATAAATAAATCTAAGAATTGGCCAATGTAAACAGCATCTTATGAATGCATTTATGATGGATTTGGGGACAGAATTAAGATTGAAGTATATAAAATATTGAATTTTATTTATAGAATCTTTTATCTTTCAAAAGAACAAATTCGTCTGGTGATACCCATGGAATAACAAGTGGTCTCCTTGTAATGGGATTCTGCCAGAACTTCCTACGATGAAGCATATACCATTAAGCTTCCCTGTGTTTATTACTGTTCTGGGTGCTAGGAGAGTCACTTTGCCTGCAAATTCCTTACTTATGGGGAACTGTATTTGGTGCTCTAGATAAGGTTATTTGGTGCAACTAGCTTTCATCCAGAGCCGTCATTGATCTTTCTTTTCTGTCTCCTTTTCTTCTCTGTGGGTGGGAGGCTGAGGACTGGGATAGGTGAAGGGCTGGACGGGTGGGAATAGTGTACGCGCTTTCTACATTACATCAGGTCCAAACCAATGATTTGAAGATTGGGATACTGTTTGCAGTAAGAAATTCTCAACGTGTGGGCACTGTGGTACATGCTGTGATTTGTGAGGTATGAGAAGCACTGGTCTGCACCTGCAGCACTAGTTAACATGTCCATACAGATTTCAAGAAGTAGCCAGATACAGAGTTTCCTCCAAATTTGTTCTTCACATGTATACTTTTCAGCAGATACTCTTGTTTTTCTTCTGTTACTCATTGAAGTGGCTGTTCTCATGTAATGTTTTCTCTCTCATTGTGAATTTTAGTTGTGGAAATGTGTCCGACTTGATTTTTGTTCTTATTTAATTCTGAAATAGGACTTGAACCTGTGTGTATCATTTCAATTTGATTCAAAATACGATATTGTTTTATCTTAAATTATGAAGGGTTCACATGAATCTTGGCTAAACCTCTTGTGTTCTAAAATCTAAAAGTTTTTCTTGCTTCATGAATTTAAGTGTTCCTATTTCTGTGTGTTGCCAGTACTTAGGTAGTTCAATAAACATTTTTTTGGGGGGAGCCTTTACTACATGCTGGGTTCTGTATCAGGATGCTAGATGGATATTAGAACCTCTTTCCTTGATGGATTAATGACAGTATCTCTTTACTTCACCCTCTAAACCTGAATTTCCTTATCTGTAAAACAGGGCTAATAATCTTAAAAACCTGACAGAATTTTTATAACAATTAAATAAAATAATTCTTAGAAAGCACCTAGGATATGCCTACTACATTGTAAGAACTCAAGCAAATTAATTACTTTAGATCAATTTGAATTTCTGTGTACTAGAGGCTGGCAAAATGAATTGAATTCCCCTGCCCAGTCAAATACTATCATTCTGAGCTTGCTTAATACCCTAGGGTACCACACTACCACCATGTGCTTAATCAGAGGCTTTATTTCTGTTAAATCCCCAAATATCTGGAGATGTAATTATTTGGTAGATGTGATATGATGGCTTTTGTTGAAGGAACTCAAACTCATCATTTTAACTTCTAATTCTTGACTTACTTTAAAGAAAAGCTTCTTGCTGGTTGGAGTAAGAACATGGCTTTCCAGCTTTCCGACTTTTAAAGTAGGGTGTAATTTGAAACCACCGTCTTATTTGTCTAGAACAGCAGGATAAGGCCCTTGTGGTGGAACTAGGAGGTTTATATCTCAGGCAAAGAAGTCAGGGCACACAAGGCCCAGGGGCAGAGTAGTCTAGGGTGCCAGCCCTTACCAACTTGCATCAGACTCAGTTTCCTGAAACTTAACTAGTCAGAATAGTACTGCAGATTGAAATTGGGGCCATAGTGTCATCCTGCATGTATAAGGCACTCGTGCTTTAGTAAATGTTAGCTGTTGTACTAATGATCGTTAGTAGTAACACTATAATTATCACCAAAGCAAATAAGCACCTTCTCTGCACGGACTCACTTCTTGAACAAGTTTTCACCTTTTCTGAGACTTTCATGAGGATTTATAAAAATGGCTTGTACTGCTAGTGCCATGCTTGTTCCTGTCCCTTTGCCTTTGCTCATGCCGTCACTGCCCACAAACCTCCTACCCCCACCCACGCTGCCTTATCCACTTGATGGATATCTGCTCATCCATCAGGATTTCATTCAGCTTCATTCAGCAAACTCTAGGCATTTATTAAGTGACAAATTTATGCCAGGCACCGTGCTTTGTGTCTAGCGGAGATCATTATTAACTTGTGTGGTCTCACCGACTCTATGAAGGAGTCATATACCCCATCCTCTTTTTCCCTAAGTAGAAACCAACAATTCCCATGTTGGTGTACGCCTTTAATAATAACAGTAAGAGTTCACTGCTTTCCTATTTCTTTTTATCTGCTAGCCTATCAAGTTCTTTAGTGCAAAGAGAACATCTTACTTCTATTTGAATTCCCAGCATCTAGGATTATGCCTGCATAGAGAAGTTGCCCAATAAATGTTTTTAGAGCGGATTAACACATGTTTTAGGGCTGATGACCTTTGTTTTTGTTTCATGTTTTGCTCAATTGTATTTTGAGTGCCTACTGTATGCCAGGCCCTCCTTTCAACCATTGGGACATAGTTTACATTTCACTGGGGAGGAGAGAGTAGACAAATCAGTCAAGTGTTTAGTACAGTGGTTGGCTCAGAGTACTAGGGGGGTGAATTCCGCTGTCAGCGAGCTCATTCCTGAGGAGGTGGGGTTTGAGCCAAGATCTGAAGGAGGTGAGGAAACCTCAGGCAGCAGAGGAGGGGGGCAATTGCAGACACTTGAAGAGGAGTGCACCTGGTCTCAGGTGTCTGCAGTCGAGGGGAAGTGAGGGGTGACAAGTAGAAGGTGAGGCAAGGGGGTGGCCAGATTATGGAGAGCTCTGTGGACCCCTGGAAAGACTTGGTGTTTTCCTCAGAGAAGAGAACCCACTGGAGGGTTTTGAGGAGCAATGTGGTCTGATTAACTTCCTAACAGATTCACACTGGCTGATTTGTTCAGACTGGATTGTAGGGAGGTAAAAGCAGGCACAGGAAACCAGGCAGAAAGCTCCTGAAATAATCCAGGGGAGAGTTCTAGGTGACTCAAACCAAGATGGTGGCAGTGGAAGTAATGAGAAGAGTTCAGGTTTGGAATTTTTGTTTTAAGTTTATTTATTTATTTTGAGAGAGAAAGGGAGCACAAGCAAGGGAGAGAGAGAGAGAGAGAGAGAGAGAGAGAGAGAGAGAGAGAGATTGAATCTCATGCAGGCTTTGCTCTGTCAGTGCAGAGCCTGATGTGGGACTTGAACTCATGAGCCGTGAGATTATGACCTGAGCTGAAGATCCGGATGTTCAATTGACCGAGTCACCTAGGTGCTCCCAGGTTCAGGATTTTTAAAAAAATTTTAATTTTGAAAAATTTCAAACATAAAAAGGAAACCAGTAGTTTAGTGAACACCCGTATATTCATCAACATTTGACATGTTTACATTACCTATGCCTTTTTTTGGTGAACCATTTCAAAGTAAATTACAGATGTTATGAGACTTTGTGCTTCAGCATAAATCTCCAGAAAATCTCAGGTTGTTCTCTTACATAAACAGAATACCATTATTACACCAAACTAATACATAGTTTGTATTCAGATTTTACCAGTTGTCTTCCCTGAGTTGCCTTTTATATCTGTATTTCTTTCCAGATAAAATCCAATCAAGATTCATTCATTAGAGTTGTTATGTCTCTTAAATCTTTCTCTTTCACATTAACTTCATTAATTTGAAATAATTTTAAACTTACAGAGAGGTTTCAAGAATTGTATAAAGAAATCCTGTATAGACATCACCCAGATTCACTAATTGTTAACATTATATTGTACTTGCTTTAATATTCCTTCTCTGTTAAGTTTCAGATCAGGATTTACTTTGAAGATAGAGTCAACAGAATTTGCTGAGAGGTTGGTTGTTTGGTGTGAGAGAAAGTGAGGTTTCAAGGGTGACCTTCAGGTTTCTGGCCTGAGAAGTTAAATGGAAGGAGTTGCAATGTACTGAGTTGAGGTAGGTGAGGGAGGAACAGGTCTGGGAACAAAGTTGGGATCTGAATATCAGTCACGTCGAGTTTGAGATATCTATTAGATGTCTACATGCAGGGGTGCCATAGGCAGCTGGGTGTATAAATAGGGGGTTCAGGGACAAGGCTGCAGCTGTAAATGTGGCAATTGTCCCTGGAGAGGGGGTGCATAGAGCCCTGAGACTGAGATCAGCAAGAGCGTGAGGGTAGGCGGAGAGGATGACTGAGGACTGAGCCTTGCACTGTGCTTGTGTTAGAGATGACAAAGTTGAAAGGGTCCAATAAAGGGACTGTGCAGGAGGGACACACGGGTAGGAGGAGGCTATCACCTGTGTCACACATTGCCGATGGGTCATGTAAGTTGAGGACTGCACAGTGACCCTTGGATGTGGTTACTGGTGTCACAGACGTCATTGGTGTCTTTGACAAGAGCAGTTTGGATGGGGTGGTGGCAGTGAAACCTCAATCTAAGAAGGCTCAAAAGAAAATGAGAGGAAAGAAATTGGAATATAGGGACTCTCAAGAAGTTTATTGTAAGAGGGTGGTTTGGAGAAAGGGGGTAATAATTGGAGGAGGAATGTGAAGTTAAAGATTTTTTTAAAGAAGGGAACAATTATGGCATGTTTGTATGTGGATGCTTCAGCAGAGAGGGAGAAATGGAAGACGTGAGAGGGGGGAGGTAAGAGCTCTTAGCAGTGGCAGGGATGTAGTGCAGGTGTACTGATTGCCTTAGATGGGAGCGTGGACAGTTCTCCATGGCAACAGGAGAAGCCAGACTCCCTGGACCAAGATGCAGGCAGATAGAATCATGTTGAGAGCTTGTGGTGAGTCCAGAGATTGCTTCTTTCATCTTGGTGAAACAGAAACAGGGTAATCAGCAGAGAGTAGGGAGGGAGGAGGAGATACTAGAATCTTGAGAGAGGAAAACACCTGAAATAATTGTCTGGAAATAGACTTATTAATTTCTCTGGATGGAGTATGTTTATCTGTGTGTGGGGTGGCAGGCTGTGAGGGCAGTAAGGGGCATGAGTAGATTGCCTTCTTTACGAATGAGGTGTCAGTAGAGTGTGGTCATCCTCTCTAATCAGAAAGTTGAGATTAGAGTTGGGATCAGCCCTCACAATGCAATGAATAGCTCCTTCCTTTTAGCTTAGGAAAACTAAGCTAAAAGCAGAGATTTAGAGCATTGCCTCAGGCATTTATCAAACCGCAAATGTTATCAGACTGCAAATGTTATGGACTGAATGTTTGTGTCCCTCCAAAATATATATTTTGAAGACCCAACCCCGCAATGTGATGGTATTTGGCAGTATTAGATTTAGATGCAGTCAGTCATGGAGCATAGTACTTGTGTGATGGGATTGGTGCCCTTATCAGAGGAGGAGGAGACACCACAGTTCTCTCTCGTGCTCACACCAAGGGGCCAGCCACATGAGCACGCAGCTAGATGGTGACCATCTGCAAGTGAGGAAGAGGGTCTTGAATGAAAATTGCATCTGTTTGACACTTTGATTGTGGGCTTCCCAGCCTCCAGAGCTGTGAGAAATAAATGACTGTTGTTTAAGCCTCCCAGTCTGTGGTATTTTATTAGAACAGCCAGAGCTGACTAAGACAACCAATTAGCATTTACTCATTCTTTATCCTTGCCACATTCATTGTCTACAGGAGGACCTCCTAGGGGAGGTGTAGAGCAAGTCACTTACATCCTTCAGTCGGTCTGCAACTTTGGAGATACTGAGGCGACAAAACTGACCCATGGAGCCTATTTTGCATGTGGTTACCTTTAAGGAAAATGCCCCCATCTTAATAAAGCACTATTGTATCTTTTAGTTCATTATCCTGTGAGCTGCTGAGGTAGTAAATTCTTGTTAAATTGGATGATGTTCCATTCCAAACTCCCTTCTGTTCTAAGAAATTCTGTACCACATGCTGAAGATTCTTAAGCTGCCACATGGATTTCTCTTGAGCTTTGGATGACTTGATGCATTAGATATTTTTATTTAATTTATGCTTTTAATTTTAAGAAACACATCCAGATATGCCTGCAGCTAGCCAGCCAGTTTTTTTAATCTGTGTATAAATAAGAGAGGAGAAAAAAAAAAAAGCAAGCTATATGTGTTTTTCTCCTTTCCCAGTTTTTCTCTTTATGTGAACATTGTATCCCCATTACATGTTTTAGATCCAAGTTTCCTCCTTTAAAAATAAGGAATTCATTAGGAAGACCATTAAATAAGCAAATCAAAAACTGTAAGGGATGCATTTTTATAAAATCCCATGAGTATAACTTTTTTGATACTTAACAAGTAATCTATGCCTCTGGTAATTATTTCAAATAAAATCCTTTTTTACCTCATATTATTAAGTGTTTAATTTAATGTTGGCAAGATCTCATCTAATAGCTCAACTCAAATAAAAATTATGTGTAAACATAATAAAGTTTTAATCTCACTAGGGAAAAATAATTCTTTCAGTTAATTTTAACTTTTTATTTTCAAACATATGCTGGGTACCTGGGTGGCTCAGTCAGTTAAGCATCTGACTCCTGGTTTCAGCTCAGGTCATGATCTCACAGTTTATGAGATCGAGTACTGCATCAAGCTCTGTGCTGGCAGTGTGGAGCCTGCTTGGGATTCTCTCTCTCCCTTTCTGTCTGTCTGTCTCTGTCTCTCTGTCTCTGTCTCTCTCTCTCTCTCAGAAATAAATATTTTTAAAATGTTAACATATGCAGCAAAGAAGAGAGAATACTGTAATGAATTCCCATGTGTCTATCATACAGCTTCAACTATGATATACATTCTGCCATCTCCTTAAGCTGAAAGCCATAAATGTTATTAAAAACTTTCACAGACAAAACATTAATACATGGGATTAATATGCTTAATATACTTTAGGGTGGAGCCTCCAAATTAGAGACCTAGGGCCTGCAAAGGTTTGAAACTGGCCTGATTAGTTCCCTGTGGCCTCAAGTTCACAGGGCTTACCAATTTTTCTTGTTCAGCCCCATCCTTACTTGTTATGCTTTGGTAAGAAGTGACTGCTGAGAGTTCTCTGCACATTCTGTCCCAGCATCCCTTTCCCCCAACTTTTTTTCTCACAAATTCTGTCCCAGCATCCTCCCTCCCCCTTTTTTCTCTGCTTTGAACTCTTTTTCATTTCTTCCAAGTGCAGCTCAGGTACCTTCTCCTGGGAGGTCTCTCATCACCCTACTCCTTGTGATACAGGTGTACCTACCTTCGTTCCCATAAGAGCCCTGCCTGTCTCCCTGCCTCTGCCCTAGAGTAAAAATCTAAACCAGTCACCCTGGCCTTCAAGGCTCTGCATCTTCTGGATCTTGGCTGTCTACCTCTCTGACTTCATCTCCTCTAGCTAGGCTCCAGTGACATCGATGTGCTCTCTGAATGCCAAGCCCATGCCTGACTACAGGCCTTTGTACTTGCTGTTCCCTCTTCCTAGAATATTTTGCCTCACATCCTTGTCTGGCTGCTGCTCCTAGAGGCCCCCCAAGAACCCCTTCCAGATCACAACACTGCTTTTCTTTCCAAGAAAGAAATACCATTACCACTTTTGTGATACTCATTTTCTTTTACTTTCAGTCTTAACCATTTATACGTGTATTCAAAAAAAAAAAAAAAAAAACCAACCATGGTTTCATGTTGCCTATTTTTAAACTTAGAAAAAAATTTTTTAATGTTTATTTATTTTTGAGAGAGACCGAGTGCAAGCGGGAAAGGGGCAGAGAGAGAGAGGGAGACGCAGAATCTGAAGCAGGCTCCAGGCTCTGAGCTGTCAGCACAGCCCAGTGTGGGGCTTGAACTCACGAACTGAGATCATGACCTGAGCTGAAGTCGGATACCTAACCGACTGAGCCACCCACGCTCCCCCTATTTTTAAATTTAATAGGAGTAGAATCATACTGTATGTTTTCTTTTGTGCCTTGCCTCTTTAGCTCAGTTGCTTCTAAGGCCTATCCATGCTGATCCGTGTATGTGCAATTGTCAGTAGTTCATTCATTTTCACCACAGTATGGTATTTCATGGTATAAACATACCACTGTATAGTTATCTCTTCTACCAGTTTTGGATATTTGGGCTGTTTCCAGTTTGGGAGCTGTTCTAAGAAATAATGCTATGAATATTCTTGTATATACATATCTGGGGAGACTGTCATAAATTTCTCTACTGTGTAAATAGGAGGGGTTGGGTATAGATAGGGTAGCCATAAATTAATGCCCCAACTGGGACATTTTTGTGTGGAATAAATACTAAACTTGACATCAGGAAACTAGGTGAAGACAGTGATTATCCCGGTCAGACTGAGGTGTTTGGTCCTGTATTAAAAGTGTATGTGTGGGGTGCTTGGGTGGTTCAGTTGGTTGAGTGTCTGACTCTTGATTTCAGCTCAGGTCATGATCCCAGGGCTTTGGGATCGAGTCCTGTGTCAGGCTCCACACTGATGTTTTAAGATTCTCTCTCTCTCTCTCTCTCTCTTTCTCTGTCTCCCCTCTCCCCCATCTCTAAAATAAATAAATAAATAAAGTGTATGTATATCTTCAAAGTTACAGCTAATGTTAATCTGTTTTCTAAAGGGATTGGGATGCATTTATACCACCGCTAGAAGTGACAGAAATTTCTCTTGCTCCACATTCTCACCAACACAGTATTTTCACATTTCATATTATTTCCCAGGCTTGTTGTGGTTTTAATTTGCATTTGTCTCATTGATGAAATGGAGTTGTGAAGTATGTTTAAATATTTTTTAACAAATATATTTAAATATATAAACATATTTTTAGCTTGACTTTGAAACCACATCACACAATTTTAATAATAAATAAATAAAATGATTTGTATTTTATTACTATTTTATAGAAAATATTTTCCATTTTTTATATTTTTGATGCAACAGTTACTTAGAAATGTGTTTTCAATTTTAAAATATGTGGAGATTTTTTTAAGTTATTTTAAAATAATTTTTAGCTCATGGTAAGTGATCATGCTCTGTATGATTTTTCTCCTTAGAAATTTGTCGAGATTGCTTTAAAGTCCAGTATATGTCAGTGTTTATAAAGGTCCTTTGTATGCTTTAAAAAAGAATGTGAATTCTGCAATTGCTGGTTATAGTGCTGTATATGTTTCTATTTAGTGAAGACTGTAATCACGATCCTCAAATCTCCTGGGTTCTTACTGACTTTTATTTTTATTATTATTTGTTTTGTTCTGCTTATTCTGTCAATTGCTGAGGGAAATGTTTAAAATCTCTTGGTATGATTATAGATTTTTCTGGGTTTTTTTTCCTTGTCATTTTGTCTATTATTGCATTGAAAAAATTTAGGCTATGCTTTTAGGTATATAAACATTTAAAATTATAATGGCTTCCTGTTAAATTGAATGTTTTATTAGTATGGAGTGATTGTCCTATATAATCATGCTTTTTACCTTAAAGTCAATTTTGTCTTATTAAAATAGCTACCCCACTTTTATTTTAATGGGTGCATAGTACCTCTTTTCTAAATTTTTATTGAACTCTTTTGTATTCTTGTGTTTTAGATGTGTTTCCTGTGGATAGTGTATGGTAGGATTTGGTTTTAATTCAAATATTTGTTTTCTTTCCACTGAAGCTTAACTCACATACACTTAATATCACTTTTCAGTGCTTGTAGATCTCCATGTTAGTTGGTGCTTTCTGTGTTTTGTCCATTTGATGTTTCATCTTCACTCTATTCTTGACTTTTAGGATTCCATTTTCCCTCCTGATTTTGAAATTATATTTTCAACTTTTAATTATTTGGTAGTTACCCTAGAAATTACAATGGATTTACCTAAATTCTCAAAATTGAATGGTAGTCCGTCTTTTACCCTATTCCTGGAAAATCTGAGGTGTGTATAATACTGTATCTCCATGTATCTGCTCCTGATTTATGTTGTTTTTTCACGCCTCTTATTCTGTGGTTTTTAACCTCACAGACATTATTAACCTTAAAGAACTTTAAACTCAGTGTTCTTTTAGATTTGCACATATGTTTACCATTTTCTTTGCTCTTCATTCTTTTTTGTACTTAGACCTTCCATCTAGAATCACTTAACTCTTTTCTGAAGATCCTTGAGGCTTCCTAGAGATGAAACCTCTTAGTTTTTGTTGTTGAAAATAATTATATTTTGCCCTCATTCTTGAAAAGCTTTTTCTCTGAGTGGAGAACACTAGATAGGCAGTTACTATCTTTCCGCACATTGGTGATTCCATTCTACCGTCTTCCTGCTTACCTTGTTGCTATATAGAAGTTGATTTGTTGCTGTAAAGAAGTTGATGCCAGGTCTGTCATTCTTTTGAAGATAATGCCTTCCTCCACCCCCTTGTGGTTTAAGAGTTTTCTCTCGGTATTTTTTGTCTTTCCGTACTTTCACTATATGCAGTGTGTAAGTGTCATTTAAAAATTTTTTATCCTTAAGATTCACTGGGCTTCTGGAATCTATAGATTGCTGTTTTTAATCAGTTCTGGAAAAGTCACACCATTACCTCTTCAAATATTACCTCTTCCCTAACCTGTCTCTTTTCTTCCTCTGAAACAAAAGTTAAATGTATTTTAGATCATCTCACACTGTCTTCAGTGGGTCTTAACTTCTGTTTCCTGTATTACATTTTTATTTTTGTTTCTCTGGCTGAATGCTAGGTATCATCTAACCTTGTTTTTAAATCACTCATTCTCTTATTCTTTCTAACTTATTATTTCTTTCTCCTCCTAGTTTTTAATCTGGTTGTATTTTTTACTTATAGAAATGGACTTTTAAAAACCTGTCTCATCCCTTTTTATAGTTTGCTATTCTCGGCAGGTATGTTTTACCTGGTCTTTCTTTACAGAGAGTAAACATAGTTGTTCTGTAATCTGGGTTTGACAGTTCCATTATGTATGAGTCTGTTATTGATTCTGACTCATGGTACCTTTTTTCCTGTATGTGCTTTAATTTTGTGATACTCTTTGTTCTTAAAAAATATGGGTGTGATTCTTGAGGCCTAGAAAGGAGACTTTATGCTTACGCTTCAGTCAAACATTTTCAGATACTACCAGTCCATGATCCCCTTAAACGAAGTCCATGGTTAAAGATGACTAGGACCACCAAGGCATAGTGAATTTAGATTATGGTTACAGTTGTGGGTCTTTGACTGTAACTTCTCATGGAATTGTTTTCCCATTCCATTTTTTCCCCTCCTGTTCTTCTTAGTGTCAAGGTAACCATCCCTACAGTTCCCCAGAGTTAGGGGTAGGAATAGGATTTCTGTATGGTTCATACCCCTATAACGGATATAATCTCTTGGGTCCAAGCTAAACGTGGACATTGTCCCCTATAATATCTGCTGCTTTGCGTGGGCTCTTGGGCTTTGATTCTCCCCTTTCCTCCAGGAAGCTGCCAAAACAGAAACCCAGATTTACTGGCTATGGCAGATTCCACTGGAGTAAAAAGAGTGTGGTACTCTACTTAGGTCCCTAAGTTCCTAGGCTTTTTGCAGATGTTTTCCTAATAGCTTCTTACTATCTTGTCACCTCAGCTGCTTTTAGGGATTTTTTTCTAATTGAGAAGTTTAGTTCTTAATAGGTCAGGGTAGCAAGGAATTGGTCTGAATAGCCATGTCTGCTATTTCTGGAAAAGGAAGTATTAGTAGACCTTAAATCTAATAAGTATCATCTACTGGGACAAATATTGTGTGTGCTGTGCATACAGAAGTTTTGAATGTGATAAAGGGTTTTGAAAACTAGAATTTTTGTACACTTTTATTTATGTGATACATCATTTTAATACTGATGTGAAATTAAAGCAAGGTCAGTTTGGCCTTGTATCCAGTGTGACTTCCACTTTTAACCACAGCAATTTCCTAAAACTACATATGACAACTTTCCTAATGAGCCAGTGAAATAGCCATCTACGCCAAGCACGCACAGGGTACAGTTATGGTATTAGAGAGGTCTTGGGGGACATGGCCTTTCAAAGACACGGAAGATATAAGCCTGTCTACATTGTTTTCTGCTGGGCATTAGGCAAAACCTGACAAAAAGATTTTTGCCTAATATGCACCAGAAAACAATGCAGACAAGGCTTACTATTACAAAGTAATGCCCAGACAAATGTAAAAGTAATCACATTTGGCTGGTTTGGGAAATGTTGGTTGTACGCAGCACAGGTTGATCAAGTCGGTAGTGTTAGGCACCAGATCTCTTAAAGGGTGGGAATCCCAAGGAAAATTTGGCATCTTAGAAATAGAAGTTAGTGACAGTGTGACAAGTGTGAGTTGGTAGGAGATGGAGAATTGTAGAGTCAGGTGTGAGTGAGTAGAGTAAGGGGACTGACAAGCATGCCCTTTTGATAAGGACTGCCCCAGGAAAGTGGTTGGGAAATGCGCCAACTAAAAATGGTATGAGAGGAGAAACCACTTCAGTTCTGACATTTAAGAAACATCCCCAGACCTATCTGGATGGGGGCAAAGCCCAGTTGCCCCTAGTTTTTTAGCCAACCACAGAATCTGTGTGGCCTCTCTTGCTTCTTTCCCATTTACTTTCTCTTTTGACTTTGAAAAAAGAGCTGCAGTTTAACCAGATGCAATGAACTGAGACCTCTTGGTGGCCTCCCTGGGTCTTAGACTGTACCAGTCATTAGGCCTGCAGAGAACAGTTCCAAAATAGCAGCCCTTAATATTGTTAGGGTTGTTTGAACTTTGGGAATAGGATAGTGAGCAGTTGTAGTTAGTTGAAAGGCTGTAAGATTAGTTTATTAATATAATTATTTGCTTTCTCATTCAGATATATCATTATTTGTCATCCATGGATATGGAATGCGTTCTCTGATTCAACAAAATGAATGCGGACTCTATGCTGGGGGATTGCAGGCACTGTGCATTTTTCCTCTTTGGTGATTGTTTTAGTAGCCTTTAGCCATCAAATTCAGTAAATTCAGTATGTAGTGAATACCTACTATGTTCCAGGGTCTCTACTTATGTCATCTTACTTAATCCTCACAACACTCCTGTTGGGTAGATGATTTTATCTCAATTTGAAAAGCTTGTGTGTGTGTGTGTGTGTGTGTGTGTGTGGTGTGTATGTGTGTAAAACGCGAGTCAGAATCAGTGTGTGACTGATAAACAACCACATACTTCTTCCTGTATACAACCACCGAGATTGTAACTTTAAAAGTAAACTTTAGGGGCGCCTGGGTGGCGCAGTCGGTTAAGTGTCCGACTTCAGCCAGGTCACGATCTCGCGGTCCGTGAGTTCGAGCCCCGCGTCAGGCTCTGGGCTGATGGCTCAGAGCCTGGAGCCTATTTCTGATTCTGTGTCTCCCTCTCTCTCTGCCCCTCCCCCGTTCATGCTCTGTCTCTTGTTGTCCCAAAAATAAATAAACGTTGAAAAAAAAAAATTAAAAAATTAAAAAAAGTAAACTTTAATGGAGTTGAATTCCTAAGTAACTTCTGGCAAAACTGCCTCTCTCTCTCTAAAACTCTCTCTCTCTAATACTGCCTTCAAGGTATTTTTTTTTTTTTTAATGTGGAGCCACAATATAATAAATACTCCCAGGGAGCTGCAATCAGATTATATCTTTAAAAGAAAATTGTTTTTAGGTCTCTCTCACCTCCCATGTGTTTGGTATAGAAAGTACCCGGCCCTTGTGGATAGTTGTTCACTAATATGTTCACAAAAAAGTGTCACAGTAAGGTCTGCATGTTTGGCATGTGTGAGAGAGACAACATTGAGATAGCCTGTTAACTTACCCATGACCAAATCCTAGAAGTACATGTGCAAAGCTTCTGTAGGTCTCACCAAGACTAAATTTGATTACCTTTCCTAATTTCTTTTTGCACAATTTCCCCATTTCACTGGGGATCTCTCCCTTATCATAGGATCCCATGGGCTCTTCAGTTTATACCAACAACTCTGGTAAAATAGACAGTGATGTGATATCAGTCACTGGGGTTGGATAACACTCTTTGAATCAAAATCTATTCACATACTTCAAGACCTTATTTCATTGAAGTGGGAAGTGCTAATTGGCAATTTGCTGTGGAGAATTTGGGGCTAGGTCTTTCCTTTTTTCTATCCCACACATTAACAAACAAAAACAGCTGCAAGATATATTTTTCGGTTTGTTTATTCTTTGTTTTATGGCATAAAATAAAGTGGTTAAAAGCAGGGCTTAGATTATTTTCCTTTGAAATGGTTGGAGGAAGTAGAAAATATGTAAGTAAATAATTTCTAGATTAGTGCCTGCATTCATTGACAGTTTTTGGAACACTCTTAAGGTGGAAGCAACTGGCAGAAAGAGTTACCAGGGTTTCAGTTCCTGCGTTAAGAATTTAACAAAGACAGGGGCTCTTGGGTGGCTCAGACCGTTGGGCACCTGATTCTTGATTTCAGCTCAAGTCATGATCCCAGGGTCATACAGTTGAGGCCCGTGTTGGGCTCTGTGCTGAGTGTGGAGCCTACGTAAGATTCTCTCTCTCTGCCTCCACACCTCTCCCCTGCTCTCTCTCTTAAAAAAAAAAATCAACAAAAACAAAGGTAAAATCTATCTCTGCTGTGCTACAAAAGGTGGTTGATTCTTCTAATTGATGTCGTAGTGAGTATGCAAGTGGTTGTGTTCTTTGACCCATTTCAGGAAATACACGACTCACTGCTTCACTGGGGCCCAGCTATTAATAATAGTGGAGAAGCATGCTCATTGAATGCTGAGCAGGTAGTACCTGCCTGAGTCTGGGTGGTGAGATTAAGGCCAGATTCTTGGTCACTGTCTTTATTATTGTGTTAGTTCATTCATGTAATAAATATTCATCAAGCATTGTTGTGAGCACTAGATGCAGGAGAGACAGTGATGGATAAGATACTATGCACCCTCATGGAATTCTGTGTTCTACATTCTTCACCTATCAATGTCTCTCCACTAAAAAGTATGGCCCAGTGCTCAGTCTTTGAAGTCAGACCTGGCTTCAAAGACTCTACTTACTAGACTCATGCTGTTGACCAAGCCATTTTTGCCTCAGTCAGACTCCCTTTCTCCATATATACTGCAGGTGTAAAGCACATCTTGTAGGTAAAGGGCTTTTTTTCAGGGCCTGTGGCGTAGCGAGTCTCCATGGATATGAACTATCTGTGCTCTTATTATAGTCATTGTTATGACTGTATTCTGGCCTCGGGGTTTGAGGAAGAGGAAAAGGAAAAGGAAAATAAATTGAAAGTATGTGGTTGTTAAGTATGTCAGAGAGAAGAACCAGAGGCTCATAAAAATACAGTTCTAGCCCACTAGCGAAGAAGGTACGGCTGATCCTTTGCAGATGTGAGACTGTATGCCTAACTATCTAACTTCTTTCCCCTTCCAGACATTATTTTAATTTGCCCCCCCCTTTTTTAGGTTCAAATAGTGGACAGTTAGAAAGGGACACACGCAGTGTAATTTACCCAGAATCTTCCACCATGTTAAGCACAGCTGTGCCTGGGCCAGGGAACCTGAAGAGGGAGAAACAGAAGTGGCTCTTTGTAGAAATTATCTGTGTATTGGGTAATCTTTTCAAATATTTAGCCCAAAGGAAAAGTTGCAGAAAGGCATTTAGATCCTTTAATAGAAGTTATCTTGAGTGGCATAGCTTGCTAGTGGCAGTTTAAGGTACTTTGAAAAAGAGAGAAAAGGAAGCTTACCATGTATGTCTCTGTCCTTTAGATATTCAAGGCTGACACTATGACTTATATTCCAGAAAATCAGAACTAAAACAACATTCCTTTGCCCATTATAAAATTTAAAAAAATTTGTGAAGCATTCCTCCTTTACTTGATGAAAGCCATTCTATTTCAGTGAAAGTTGAAAGATTTTTAAGATAATTGCAAGTTAGATTTTGCATAAGTATGTAAAAGACATACCCATGTATTTTTTTCCTCCTTTATCATGTACCTTTAGGGAAGTTTTAGAAGGTTGTCTGGTCCTCAAAAATACCGATGACCGTGTTTATTAGAAATGTTTAACTGTGGAGCAACCCAACAGTAGGCATGTAGGAAAAATGAATTATTTAGGAACTGTTCCATTTTTTCATTTTATTTTCCATATGTTTATGCACATTGTCATGGGTCTTGGAGTTGTGAAATCTAGGTTTGAATTGTAACTATCTTCCAAATTCGTACATGTCCCTGAGCAAATCACTTAATTTTCCAAGTGTTTTTCCTGACTTAGAAAATGGGAATAATGTTACATATTTCAGGGGGCAGCTGTGAACTTTAAATAATACAGTATGTCAGATTTCTGTGTACATTCTTGGTATTAGGGGTGCTCGGTAACTGTTAGTTGAACCTGAACTGGCGTGTCTTTCAATTTTGTGTTCTCCACGCTGGGATGCATATTACCCCTCTTTGTGGCTGTCACAATATTGTGTTAACAGTTACCAGAGAGATCCTATTCTGTGGTGGCTACTGAGTATGGTAGCATACTGCTCAGTGTGAGGATGTTATTTTCGTGGTTGCTGGGATGCACCAATTTAGGAGGTAGAGATGAGGCTGAAAATAAGAGAATAGTGCTGTTCCTTGCCAAGGGCCTGTGCGTAGTGAAGGCTTCCTTGGCCTCTGCCTCCATGCAGAGTGCTGATTGTGTTAAATGCTCTTCCTTTTCTATTTGCTTTTGGCCAGAGGTAGTAGCCAGTATCAGCTCTTGGCTGTGAAAACCTTCTTTGCCTTCTGGTGGGGGTGCACTTTGAGAAAAGAAGCTTCAGGGAAGGCATTTGATATACAGGCAAAATCAGCGTGATTAGTATAAAATTACCGAAATGAACTTCAGTCGTGAGTAGGTGAGGGTTTTTGTGTTAGCCTATTTTTTAGTCTCATTTTTGAAATGCAGAAGTAGAATATAATGATAGTATCACAGTATTACTGCTAAATTTTCCTGAGTGCTTACTTTGGGTAAGGTACTGCTGTAAGAGCTTTATTTTGATTTTAATTTTAAAAGAAATTTAATTGTGGCAAAACACACATCACATAAATTTGCCATCTTAACCATTTTAAGTACATGCACATCGTACAACCAGCATCACCACCCATTTCAGATCTCTTTTTATTTTGTAAATTGAAACTCTGTACCTATTAAACACGAACTCCCCAGTCTCTTCCCCCAGCCTTACTTTGTGTTGCTATGAATTGTATTAGTGTAGGTTCCTCATACAGTATTTGTCCTTTAGTGACTGGCTTATTTCACTTAGCATAATGTCCTTGGGGGTCGTCCATGTTGTAGCATGTATCAGAATTTCCTTCCTTTTTAAGACTGAGTAATATTCCACTGTGCGTATACTGCATTTGGTTTACTCATTCATCCTGCAACAGACACTTCAGTTGCTTCCAACTCCTGGCTGTTGTGAATAATGCTGCTTTATGCATGGGGCGCAAATATCTGTTTGAGATCTTGCTTCCAATTCTCTTGGGAAGAAGTGCAGTTACACAGGCAGAAGTGCATTCGCTGAATGTATGGTAATTCTATTTTTAGTGTTTTGAGGAACTGCCATACTATTTACTATACAGGCTACACTATTTTACATTTCCACCAGCAGTGAACAAAGGTTTCAGTTTTTCCACATCCTCACCAACACTGGTCTTTCTTTCTCTCTCCCTCCCTTCCTCTATCTGCCTGCCTTCTCTCTCTCTCTCTCTCTCTCTCATTAATAGGCATCCTAATATATGTGAGATTGAGTGCTTTATTTAAAGTGTACTAACTTCATCTGTTAACATTCTTGAGGAAGGTTATATTTTCTTCGTTTGATTTGAAAGAAGAGGGACACAGAAGACTAGAGGTGTTGGCTGGTAAGCAGAGGAGCTGGGATTGAGTCTAGGTAGTGTGGTTCTGGAGCCTGAGTTCCTACCACCCTGCCATCACAGCCTCTCTCATTATTCAGTCACTGCACCAAATTAAACAATAGAGAAATGTTTGTGATAACATCTGAGAGTTTACCCTAGCTCCAATCCCTTATATGCCAGAAAATCAATCTCAGATAAATTTTGTGTGTTTCCTTCCAATGGTGTATAACATATGTATATGTATATATACATATATACATATACATATATATGTAT
This sequence comes from Prionailurus bengalensis, assembly GCF_016509475.1. Lineage (NCBI taxonomy): Eukaryota > Metazoa > Chordata > Mammalia > Carnivora > Felidae > Prionailurus > Prionailurus bengalensis. The sequence goes on from NC_057345.1 coordinate 158,370,865, forward strand.
ACATATATACATACATGTGTACATACAATGTACGTATATATGTATATAGTATACATACTATATATACATTATATATAGTATGTATATACATACTATATATACACATATATTACATATATATAATGCATATATATTGCATATATATGTGTAATTTTTAAAGAGTTTATGCTTTACACTTTGTTCTGGCAGTTATTTTTTTGTTCCACTTGTTTATTAAAGACAGCTTTCTAGATCAGTACATATAGATTTAACTCATTCTGACTAATGACTACATTTGGCAGAAAGCTCATTTGTTTTTCATTTCCTTATTGGCATAACCATTAGAAAGAGGGCTTCAAGACACATTCTTATGTGCATATTTCATGTTAGTTTTTTTTTCAGAATAAGTTCCTAAAAATGGATTCTGGGTTAAAGGGTGTATATGCTTTATGTGTGGTCCACAAGTTAAAGCTGACACACAGCCCATGAGTTGAAAGAAGACCTAGCCAGATGAAAGACTTTGGCTGCCTCAGATTGGTTAAGTACAGCCCCTAGGAGAAGGCTCAGGAACTGAGCAGATGCCTGGGTTCCAGCCTGGGAGATGTTTCAGTTGGGCAAGGCTAGCTTCAGGGAGTCCTACAAATCAGCTAAGTATGTGACCCTGTGCATTTGTCCAAACTACCAAGAGCCTTCTTGCTGTGACATTTCTTTGACCTGGGCAACTGGAAGTGGTCATGGTCATGGTTAAAAGAAAACAGAAGAGTGAAGTCTGTCCTTTTGTTGGAAGGGTATAGCCTAATTGGGTCTTTCGGTTTTTTCTAACTTAAGCTGAGTCGCTAATTTAAATAGGCTATCATATAACTATTGTTACCAGAGAAAAATGACTTCTAAATAAAAATATTTGAATTTAAACTGTCAAACATATACACATGTATGTGTGTGAATGTGTATATGTATGTATGCATATATATTTTTTAAAAAAGCCTCTTAAAGATGGTTTTAAAGTAAAATTGATTGCTTTTCACACCCATTATGTAAGAATATATCAAAATTATAGAATTTTGAAACATAAAAGAGTAAAAATGGAGGGGAATGTTTTAGTATAATTAAAGAATTTTCAATGTATAATTTTGTGTTTTTTAATATAGTTGTGGGGTCATATCGCATATACAGTTTTATCTCCCACTGTTAAAGTGCTGGACTTGAAAGTATACTATGAGTTACTGACCACCATTGGGGTCACCATCCTATATTCATTAACTTGTTTAAGTTTTATGGTGTTCATCTGTGGTAGGTTCTGTTTTTGTTCTCATTTTGCAGTCCGAGAAATCAAGACTTAGAGAACCTGAGTAACTTTCCCCAAATCCATAACCAGGAAAGTCTAGTGAAAAGAATGAATCAAAATAACTTGTTTGTATTCTCCACCTGTAGAGGGACAGTTGTGATTTGCATGATGCTGTTTCCCATGGCATGAATGTCCCCTGACAGTGCCCTTTCTTTCTAAATGTCTGCTTGAATAGCTGAATAATATTGCAGCTAGTGCATGTCCTAAGATTTATTTTGTTATTCTGCTACCATGTAGGACCGTTCTTAATACAGTTTTTCCTTTTTTAAAAAATTTTGTTTAGTGTTTATTCATTTTTGAGAGACAGAGACAGAGGCATGAGTGGGGGAGGGGCAGAGAGAGAGGGAGACAGAATCTGAAGCAGGCTCCAGGCTATGAGCTGTCGGCACAGAGCCTGATGTGGGGCTCGAACCCAGGAACTGTGAGATCATGACCTGAGACGAAGTTGAACACTTAACCAACTGAGCCAGGTGTCCCTAGTTTTTCTTATTATAAATGTCTTAAAACTATTCCTAATGGCTCAGGTGTCAGGTTCGTCTGTGTGAATGATGAACATCTCTGGGTCTATTATTTTCCCTATATTTTGGATTATCCTTGGAACAGAGTCCAAGGAAGTTAATTGCTTGATCAAAATAATTTAACTTCTAAAAAGACAAAGATTACTTTATTTCTAAAAGATAAAAATGACTTACATATCTTTACATAATATTATTGGTGCTGTTTTCCATTGTCTCTAGAAGACAGCAAAACTCAAGTTGACTTCATCATCCACAGCATGAAACTTCACATTGTCCCTAGAGAAAAAATAATTTCTTCGCTAGCAGCTGTGAAAAATTGACTTAGGTAGCATGAGCGTTTGATGCCCAAGTTGTCATTATTGGCATTTAAATGAGATCACAGTTGTATATAATTTGGGTTAGCAGTGTTATTATATGTGTAGCTTATCCTTGAAATACTCGGTGACTAATGCTTATGTAACCACTATTCTTAACATTATCTTAAAGTCAACATTATTTGCTCAGTAAAACCTTCAATGAGGAAAATTTATTGTTTTTCATAGTAGACCATCCTTTTTGTCAGAGTCACTTAAATTGTATCATTTTAACTATTGGCTATTGGAGTGCCCCCAGCAACAGATACTATTTCTCTGTTGAGAGTGTTTGTTGGTGTAGTTTTATTGTTATAAAGATGCATAAAAACAGATTCCAGAAAAAAGTTTTAGGTTGGAAACACTTGAATTCTGAGAAGTATAATTCAAAAGGATGTAGAAATGTAGGCTTTCCCAGCCCTCCTTAGATTTTAGAAGTACAAACACTTTCTGAAAGAATAGAGTGGTTGTCGATGTGGATCCTTTGAAGCTGGACTATGGAATGGCATTAGAATAGGGAATACCAGGATTGAGGTATTCTTTTCAGAGTAAGGCCACTCTACTCTTCACTTTTGTTGTGTGGGCACCTATCAACTGGGTATCACATTGAATATAAGGGCGACAATTCTGGTGAAACTTCGGATTTAGGAGAGAAGGGAAGAGATGAGAACAAAATAAATGCCCCAAATGAAAAGAATGTGTATAATATGCCAGGCATTGTGCTAGGCGCTCTATTTACAAGATGCCACAGGGCTTCAAATGGAGTGAGAGAGCTAGCTATATTTTTAAGGATACAATGGTGTGATGTTTCAGATAGGCAAGGAAATATGGATTGGATCTTGCCAGGCAAAACATACAGAATGGGTAGAAAGTGCCTCTTAGCCAAAGAAAGAGCATGAACTAAGGCACAGCCCAGGAAAGCCCTGGAGAGCCTGGCCCACCCACTGATTGGAGCTCAAGCCATGGGAAGGGAGGTGAGGCTGGAGAAGCAGATGGTGCCTTGTAGGAAGGGTGATGATGCCTATCAGTGGAATTTAAGTGATGGTTTGTAGGTTTCTGTGTGTGCGTGTGGGCTCTGTGCATATGTAGATGCATGGGTGTATGTCTTTTAGCAATTTTACTTAGGCTAAAATTGCCAAGAGCTGTGCTGGGTTCTTCATGTCATCTAATTGCATCTTCACAAAAACCCACTGATATAGGTACAAGTAGTATTTCCACTTAGTAAATGAAGCTGAGGAATTGAGAGGTTAAAAGAATTGTCTACAACCCCAGCCTGCATCTCAACACAGGTCTTTTGAATTTAAATCTTTTTCACATGGCCACGATATAAAATTTTGAAATTTAAAAGTAATATAAGAGAAAAAAAGCTATAAGAAGCAAAACAAACAACAAAAAGGTGATATAAATTCATATCCTCCGTATATTTATACCAATAAGCAGTGCTTTTATTTATTTATTTTTTTTCAACGTTTATTTATTTTTTTGGGGACAGAGAGAGACAGAGCATGAACGGGGGAGGGGCAGAGAGAGAGGGAGACACAGAATCGGAAACAGGCTCCAGGCTCCGAGCCATCAGCCCAGAGCCCGACGCGGGGCTCGAACTCACGGACCGCAAGATCGTGACCTGGCTGAAGTCGGACGCTTAACCGACTGCGCCACCCAGGCGCCCCAAGCAGTGCTTTTAAAAGTATTACTTTTTTCTGTCCCCTTGTCAATGATATATTTAAAAATTTAAATACCATTATGATATGAAAAAAGTGTTTTAATTTTCATTTCTTTAATTATTAGTAAGTTAAGTGGATTTCTTCCCTGAACTATTTATGTCTTTTTATTTTTTCTATTGGATTGGTAGTATTTTTCTTTTTAGGTACAGAAGATACTAGCCCATTTCCTTTCATTTATTATTTTGGCTGTAAAGAATTTGTTATAACCAGGAACTTTTTTCCTTTATTTATGTTACAGAACTTTGTAGTACATCTTAATTTTTTGAAAAAGGTCTCAGTTCCCTTTCAGAATCTGATTTTAAAAAATTCCAGAAAAATTCATATTTATGTATATCTCCTAACTTTGCACAAAATTTCCAGTGGTTCATGAGACCCTAAACTGAGTAAGAGTCCTTTGCTGTAGTGCAGAAATGCCAGTTGCCCTGCAAACTTGAATGAGCTCTAATCATCGTCCTGTGTGCTTGGGAACCTGCTTTATGTGTCAACACGCTCCAAAGAGTGGTGTTGCCAGGTTGTTTTTAGTTGTACTTTCAAATTGACCAGCTATCTGATATTTCTGTTTTATTTTAAAACTCTCAAACTCATCTTAGAGCCCATGCCTTTAGGCTTATGTTAGTGTTTATAATCATTTCATTCTCAACACAGGTCCCTTCCTGAATATTTTCCCCTTAATGAAGAAAAAAGTATGCTCTGTGAAAATACTGTCGTTACACTTACAAAAGTTATTTCTGAGGCAGTGGTTATAAAAGTTCCTGAATCCCTTTTTGTTAATATCTTATGTAAATTACTTTGTGTTTGCTTCCTTCATTTAGTGACTTATTCAAAATAGGAATACTTACTATGTAGTAAGACAAGATGAATGATGAATATTTATTCATTCAAAAAATGTTTACCATGTACGTGCTTTGCCTCAGGCATCGTCGTAGTCTCCAGGGACACAGCAGTGGGCAGAGCACACAGTCTTGCCCTGGCAGATCCCAACTAGACTGCCTATGTGTGCAGGATATGCTTAGGGAATATGTGGGGGGGGGGGGGGGTTGGTTGACTCAAGGTGAGCCTAAGGAATATATTACTTTCCTTTGAGATGAAGAGAATTGCCTAGTGCTGTTTTGGGACTTTCGGATACAGGGCTACAGTTAGCAGCTAACTCTGAAGTTCAGTGAGGCATTGTTAATGAAATGACTGTTGCCCTTTACTGGACTTTCACTGTCAATCTTACAAAGATGGGAGCCCCCTGATGTGGCCCTCTTGGGTTGTCTGGTTGACACTTTCTGGTTGCAGAGGGAGTCTCTGCCTTTTTAAAGAATATCCTGCTAAGTAAACATCCTACACAAGACTACTAGATCAGGACCCAGAATGATCGATGTTGTCCCAGCCTGCCAGGGTATGTCTGGGAGGACTCGTGGATGCCAGAAATCAAGATGCCAAGGAGAGAGCCGGCTGCCCATGCATGAGCACCCTTCCTTTCAAGTCATTTCTTGGTTGATTTTAGGGAAGTTTGCTGGATCCAGTTTCTATGGCTCTCACCAGGGGAAGCATCGTACCCGAGAATAAGGAGCAGATGTATTTACATACAGTGCTTCAGAACCAGTCCACTCCAATCCTGTCAGGTGGTGAGATTTGGGAGAATATTACGAGTCTGAAGAGAGGAATTATTGTTTCGTCTGAGATTTTATTTTATTTTATTAAAAAAAATTTTTTTTAATGTTTATTTATTTTTGAGACAGAGAGAGACAGAACATGAACAGGGGAGGGTCAGAGAGAGAGGGAGACACAGAATCTGAAGCGGCTCCAGGCTCTGAGCTGTCAGCACAGAGCCCGATGCGGGGCTCGAACCCACGGACTGTGAGATCATGACCTGAGCCGAAGTCAGACGCTTAACTGACTGAGCCACCCAGGCGCCCCTGTCTGAGATTTTAGCCTACACTTTTCTTGCATGTGCTTTCTGCTTGAGAGTTCTTAGACCAAAGTTAAGTTAAATGTTGAGGCTGTGGGGAACTCTAAAAATCAATGAATGAAAGACAAAGATATAAATGCCATAATTGCAGGCATTCATTTCGCCTTTACTCCCTTTTTTTTTCTTTTTTAATCCTATATCTCCTGACATTGGATTATTTATAATAGCAACTTTAACTCACTGACTTGAGTGACACAGCATGAAAACATTAACTTACATTTAATACAAGACTGATGGTACTATGAAGAGCATCTCTTACATGATATTATTTTTATACATTCAGTTACATCACAGAAAATGAATTTTAATGGTTTGAATTGCTATCATCTTCACCTATTCTTTATACAGACATTAAATAACCTCTCCTAATGTTTGACTCCAATTTACAATTGGCAAAACAGTTAATGCTGCTGTTTACACAGTTATTTAAGATTTCTGGAGGAGACTCAAGAGACGAATGTTATGTGTTTTCTTTTTGGCAGACTTCATTGTACAATGTAAGTAGTCTTAAGTGGGCTTCATATTTTCTTCCAGATGTAAGGGAAAGGTGCCCAAAATAGTCTTATAAAATTATTTATATGGGAGCTGCCAAAACTCAGTATTTATTGATAAGTTTTCACACATCTGGCTCATAGACTTGGATTCTATTCATGAGTCACGAAGGAAGAAAGTCAGTTTGTTGTGAAATAAGTGGCTTTGGTTTTGGATCTCAGTGAGGGCATTCAGTTTTTTGTTGATCACAGGGTTATGTGAAATGAGATGTTAATAGGTGGGGGCTAGATTATATGGGGAAGTGTTAGGCTCTTGGGCAGGTTTTTACCTAACTTCCTGGCGTGTCTCAAGAATGCTTCTTTCAGGGAAATGTAGACAGATGGCCCCTGAAGAACACAACTGGAGTGGAAAATGAGAGGTTAAAAGAAAAACTCAACAATTTATTTCAGTGGCTTGCTTTCTTGCCTTGATTTATTGAACTATTGTTTCAGGACCGTGTCCACTTTAGCACATAAAATTTAGAGTTAACAGCAATGCTCTGGAAAGTTAGGGCAACTTTTTATTAGTGTATGTGTTTTTTGTTTTTTCCAGTAGAAAATTTGAGTGTGGGAATTTTTTAATCACAGCAAAAGTGATAAATAGTCTACCTGGTTTCTTTGTAATACAATGCTCTGTTCCCATGTCTTTTGAACTCTAGCATTCAATTCCGTATTCTAACTAATCGTGGACCTGCTTTCACACTACGGGGAAATTTGCTTCTGTTTTTTTTTCAACTGTCAGATACTATAGATGGGCAGAGGTGGGAGGTGGGTCCCCAGTTTCCAGTAAGATAAAAAATATTTAGGGTCAACCTAAATGTATAAACTTGTGGAGGTAGAATAGTATCACACATAGGTTAATAGCATTAATAATATGTTTATCGAGAAATGTTTTTTCTATTCATTTTCATGAAACAATTTATTCAAAGCCTACATTTGGATATTTGACATCATGTCTTCAACGTACTGGACCTACTTGAAGTCATCGATTATAGTGTGTCAGAGTACAGTATCTTCACTCCCATGGACACTTTCGTGTTTTTGGTATCCATGTATGAAGTTACTTCTAAATTTTATCCAAGGCCCTAGCACACATTTCAGACTTTTATTTTTGCCCTCTATTTATATATATATTGGAGATCTCCAAAATGTAACCATTTTATGTGCTATTTTTGTAAAGATTTTATTTTTTAAAGTAATTTCTACACCTAGTGTAGAAACTTACAACCCCAAGATAAGAGTCGCATGCTCTGCCAGTTGAGCCAGCCAGGCACCCCTGTACTATTTTTAAAAAAGATCTTTAAGGGGCGCCTGGGTGGCGCAGTCGGTTAAGCGTCCGACTTCAGCCAGGTCACGATCTCGTGGTCCGTGAGTTCGAGCCCCACGTCAGGCTCTGGGCTGATGGCTCGGAGCCTGGAGCCTGCTTCAGATTCTGTGTCTCCCTCTCTCTCTGCCCCTCCCCCGTTCATGCTCTGTCTCTCTCTGTCCCAAAAATAAATAAAAACGTTGGAAAAAAAATTAAAAAAAAAAGATCTTTAAAAGATGGCATGTAACATGAATAATTGTGAGGAAATAGCCCTATAGATAATGACTAAGCTTTTATTAAATTTCTTTGTTTTCTTAAAATAGCTGCTTCCAACAGCTGACCTTTTGAAGCCTCTCAAACTATCATTGATTGAGATTGTTTCAGATTTGAGTGTCTTCAAAGAATACTTTCTTTGTTTAAAATGAAGCACTTGTGAGTCCTCTGTCAATAAAATATTGTTTAAGGACTTGAATATATGGCAACCCTCTCTTTTGGGAGGAAAGAAAAGAAATCTTCAGTATATGTGGCATAGTAACTAACCAAAGGTTTTCTCCTTTTTTGTATACCTACTGGCAGAATTATTTTCTCATTATATATCCATATACATTTTTAAGGTTAAAAAAAATAGTTTCAAATATGTGGCTCACTGGAAGAATAGGGAATTTAAGCTAATAGTTCCCATATGGTGCTTGTATAATATTAATAGTTAATATGTGGCAATCCAAGACACAATGCCCTTCTAGAAAATATAACTACAGAATTTAATGGAAAAATAGGTCTCAATTCTCAAATAGTATAGAAAGAAAAACAACTTTGCTTACAAGATTTTCCTTAATCTTCCTTTCTCCAATGTAGATCTCTCTCTTGATCCTTTGTATCTTAATTTCTATTGAAAATGGTGTCAAGTATTACAATGATACGACAGAAAAATTAATACAAAATCTGAGCACTTTCTTGGGATAATCTGGTAGTTTGAGGAAGAGCAGGTGTGTACAGAAGAAGAATGTTAATGGAAACGACTACAACGAATTCTCCGCTCTTGCCCCTCTAGCAAGAGAAGCAAGTGTCAGGAGAGGCTGAGGAGAGTAAGTGGGCAGCTTGTAATAACAGTCACTTGACATTTATACAGCTCGTAATTTTCTTGGAACTTTTGTGAGCATTATCTAATTCCCTTGTCTCCACAACCTTGGAATGCACACTGAGGAGCTAGAAGGATTCTCACATTTGTGGGGCACCTGGGTGTCTCATTCAGTTAGTCTGACTCTTGATTTTGGCTCAGGTCATGATCTCGTGGTTCATGAGATCAAGTTCTGCCTTTGGCTCTGTGCTGACAGCACAGAGCCTGCTTGGGATTCTCTCTCCCTCTCTCTCTGTCTCTGCCCCTTGCCTTCTCTCTCCCTCTCTCTCTCTCTCTCTCTCTCTCTCTCTCTCTCTCAAAATAAATAAATAACCTTTAAGTTTCTTTAAAAAAAGAAGGATTCTCACATTTTCATCCTTTCCTTCTCCTCTGCTTTCTTTTTAACATTTAAGGAAACTGAGGCTCTGTGAGGTTAAGCGAATTGATGAGGTCATCTTGTAGAAGACAGAAAAACAGGAACCAGACTGCTTCTCTGAGGAGAGGAAAAATACTGGTACAGGTGCACTGTGGTTTTTGTTTTTCCTCAGATCCTATTTCTCATTTCCGTTCCTTCTAGGGACATGTAAAGCACAGTTCTGAATGTGTTTTAAGGGTGATTATCCTAGAGACTCTTCCCATGAGTCATTCATTACTTGTTGAAGAAAGGCAGTAAATTCTTATCGTTTCTATATTTTCCTCTCTGCATTTTTACTTTTGCCAATGAGATTGCAGGCACACTTAAGAACAAAGGAGACATCAATATCTTTTAAAACGAACACTGTCAGAGTAAATCCAACTGTGAACTGCCAGGGTTTATTATATTGCTCTGAAAGACTTCTGAATTTAAGTAACGTAATCGCCAACCCCAGATTTTTTTTAGATTAAAAAATATTGTTCTGTAGAAGTAATTTTAGGAAATTTGATAATGTTCATCTGAGATCTGTGTAACATTTGTTTGAGACTTTTATATATAGTTTTATACGATAGAGGTTTCTAGATAATAGTCTGAGGACGATATGAACCCTCCTGGATCATAAAGTACCCACTTTTTTAGAACATTGTCTTAAACTTCACGTGTGTAATCTGGTTGGCAATCTTGGATAAATATCATTAAATGTCACAAATAATAGAATTCTGAATATAAGCCCCAAGCGGAGCTGGTGACATGGAGATGAGCTCTTTCCCTTAAAGGGGGTTAGCAAAATTGTAGTAAGCATAAGACAACAACAAAAATGTCTCTAAGGCAAAGGAGAATTAATAAAGAGGGGTACCCGGGTGGCTTAGTCGGTTGAGCATCTGATTCTCAGTTCAGTTCAGGTCATGATCTTGGGTTTGAGCTGCGCATGGGAGCCTGCTTAGGAGCCTCTCTCTGCCCTCCCCCACTCACACTGTCTCTGTCTCTCTCAAAATAAATAAATAAATAAACTTAAAAGAATTAAATGCAGTAAGAGATTTTTATAAAGTTCAGGGGGAGTATGCACACTGGGTTGGGAATATCAGGACCAGCCTCACAGTTTGGGATGGGCTCTGGAGAAAGCATGTTGTTTTGGTGGTAATAGATGGAGGTTTTCATTGGAGGAAATAGTGTGAGTGACACTATTAAGGTCTGACAGAAGCAGAGAAGTCAGTGGAGGGTATACAGTATGTGAGAAACAAGGACTGAGTTGAGAATGGCAGGAAGAAAATAGAGTAGGTGATTGTGGACATGGCACTTTTGGAAGAGTAATGAATATGTTTGTGACCATTATGTGAATTTTGACATTCTTGGGGATTTAGGGAGAATTTTCCTTTCCCTTAATTTTTTTTTTTGTTTTTTTTGTTTGTTTGTTTGTTTTAGAGAGAGAGAGCACTAGTAGGGGAGAGGGGCAGAGAGAGAGAAAGAGAATCCAAAGCAGGCTCCACACTCAGTTTGGAGCCCAACGTGGGGCTCAATCCCACAACCCTGGGATCCTGACCTGAGCTGAAATCAAGAGTCAGTGCTCAACTGACTGAGCCACCTAGGTGCCCCTCCCTTAAAGGATTTTAAAGGAAGGAAGGAAAGAGGGAAGAAAGCTAGCTGTGTTTTGAACTTAGAAATATTTTAGCTATGTGAACAAAATTATACCTATGTTGGCTACTAACACATTGCTTCTACTATGTCAAACTAAATTTGACAGAGAGGAGTCTCTCCTTTTATCCAAAACTTTCTTGCTACCAAGGGCTCAGCATGCAAGGAGGGACACAGAAATCTCTATCTGGCTCTTGCCCTGTTTCCTTCCAGCCAGTCCTCTATTATCCTTCAAGGATATACTTCTTGCTTCCTTACAAATTAATTTTTATCCTTGATGATGCTTCACTGTGGTTTGACACAGGGATATTTGCATTTTTATAGACATTCACTCCTTAACCAAAGTTTTTTTTTGTTTTTTGTTTTTGTTTGTTTTTTTATCTCCAGTAGTAGACTTTTCATATACTGGCAACGTATTGGTGGGGATTTGGAACCAAAATGGGTTTTGGAGTCTGATTCATCTGGTTGGAGTCTGGCCTCCCCTCATAGGAGCTTTTCTGAGACCCACTTACTGGTAATATCGTGATTCTTACCTCATTGGATTGTTGTAATGTTTGTAACTGGCACATGGAAGGCTTCTTCCTTTTCTCCCTTCTCACCATAAGTATTATAAGTGACAGTGGTGTCTAGTTAATCCAACTTCTCACCTTGTGATTAGGAAACGACCATAATTCTCTTCCAAGTTAGAGACCCACAGAGTCCATGTTGTTGTCCAGGCATTTTTCACGTGTCCCTTCAGTCTTGTGTTTCTGCTGCTCGGCCAGGTAACATCTGAAACCTGAAGGCATCTCAATAATATTTATCTCATGTGGCTTCCTTCGTTGTGGTTATTTGTATATTTATTCCATCCTCTTTTTTGCCTAGAGGTTCTATACTGTATATTCCTTAAGGTCATCTTTCCATATCCTGTGGTATCTAATACAGTGTCCTGCACTCATTAAATTTGGGGGTTGAATTAAATTGATCTGATGCCTTTATAATGCTCACATATAAATAGTAGCCAAGTCCAGTTCATGCTTTTCTATGGTACTGGGCGAAGTTAACCACCATCCCATCTGTTTACCAATATACCACAAGATATCTTCTGTGTGTCTAGAAACATCCCACCCAAACACACCTCACGGATTGATTTTCTCCACTCTCCAGAACAAATGTGGACTTATTACCATGACATATGAGGCTTGTCTATCTGTTTCTTCACATTCCCTACCACCTAGTACTTATTACACTTCAGCCTACGCCTATGATTCAACCAGGCAGATTGGCCAAATGTACTCCCCTTCACAAAGGTAGATAAAAATATCCATTGTCAGCTGACAGAATAGGTGGCTTTCTCTTACCATCTAGAATTCCATAAAAGATGTTGGCATAGTCTCCCACAAAAGGTCATGGCCTAATCTGGGAAACAATTTTGAACCAGGCCACAGTACAATCTCAATACAGAATCTCTATTCCTCAATAAATCTTTTATTTCTCAATAAGGAATCTCTGTGTCTTTCCTTGATGTTAACTTATGATTTAAATTAGAGTTAATTTGTATCTCTTGGCAGTATTGCATGCTCATTTGTTGGTTGCTTGTTGATCTCTGCTTTCTGAAGACAAAGACTGATGATGACTTCTGATTAAGTGGTTTCCTAGCACTAGCACTCATACAGTGCAGCCATCTCATTTTATAGGGGAGGAAATAAAAAATTCTCAGGGAGACACCAATTTCTTGGCCTTACCTTGGTACCTTTTAAAAACAAATTTAATTCACAGGTCTTATATATGAATGCAAGTTTGAGATTTAAAATATAGAAAATAGAATATTTTAAATAACTCCCAGAAAAGGAGGCACAGTTGAAGTAAAATTTACTGCTCTTCCTAAACCACAAAGTCATAAATACCTTAAATGAAATGCCAAGCCAATGAAGTTGATTTAGACAGGGTTTGAGGAAGCAGTCAGCATGCTATGTACATATTTTGATAGTAATAGTGATACTACAGAAGGTGGTGGTCACAAATTCTAAGGAGTATTACATAATATAACCATTGGTTGATTCTTTTCTTTTCCTTTCATTTAAAAAGCACAAGGAAATTTATTTTCAGAACTTTTTTAGGATCAGTGACATATTAAAAATTAGTTTAGCAAAAACTAAAGAACATAGAAGTATTTAATAAATATATCTGAGTGCTACTAGAGAAGAGATACATAAATTATCTATCCACTATAGTACTTTACTCTCTATAATTTCAGTATTTTCACCGAATGTATAAGGACTAAAATATTAGCCGATTTCTAGAAGCAATAGCTTTAATTGAATCCAAGTCTTTATAGCTTTAATAAATAAAATATCACCCAGATCAGTCCACCTATATGTATAGACTTTTTTACAATGTACACATTGTAAATATCATTTTCCAGTACCCAGACTTCTGCAGTGCCAGTATTGAGAGGGTTTACATTAAGAATTCAGATATAGTTCTTTGCTCCCAGGGAGCAGAGAAGAATAAATAATATCTACATATGCAGCGCCATCAACTGATATAAATTAACTTGAATTCATTAATATCGCCAGTTAACATCAAGGATGGGGTTAAAATCTGATCTAATGAAGTTCAAGAATGTGTTATTTGTTGTGCATCTGGAAATGGAGTTTGGGGTTTGACCTTGGTAGTCACTCCTTGGGATCTGGGCAATATTTGACTCAGACCTGAACAGGTCACCATTCAAGAAAAATGTTTCCTATCATGCTGACATTCAACGGAAGCTCTTTTGGGCACTGAACAATCTCTAAATCAGCATGAAACCCATTACAGCTAATTTGTTCTGTGAATTTACATTTTATGAAATATGTAGATCATCTGCTTCTATATAGTTTGAAAGGACTGGAAAAACCACCCTGTCCTTGCACTTCAGCATTCCCAAGTAGTGAGCTGGTAACAGTGGTCTTCCGTTCTGTTGAAGGAGACACAGAGAGGCTCAGCTTCTGACTTCTTTATTACTCAGCTGCTTTTCACTGACTTCCCCTTTGAAATATTCAGGTGATGTTTGTAACACTACAGTGTTTTGGGTGAGTGTCTTACCATTTTGAGAAAAAAAAGAAGTAAAATATGTCCAAAGGCACATTCTAGGTGGGAAGATAACAGACCTTCCTTCTCTGTTTGAACATTTCCCTTCCCATTGGCCCCATAGAATCATCCCGAGTGTCTTAGATGGATGACTTTTTGTGTTTTCTCTTGGTAAGTGAGAAATGCAGAAGAGCTTCCCGGTATCCCAGAGAATATCATAACATTTATGGAAGATAAGCACAAGGAACGATAATCAATAGGCTTGTAGGTAGATTAGTATCTGGGCATTGATTTTGAACAATTTAAAAAAATATCAAAGAATGATTTAGCTAAATGGTGCCTGATTTTACCAGAGATTTTAATGTTTCTAGATGTGCCATATTCACTGAAGTGCATTTTTCTTCATGCCCTGGCAGCAGCCCTCCCAGCAGCCACTCAGCACTCTTTTGCCAGCTTTTTCAATAGATGTAGGGTCTTAAGGTCCTGTTTTCTCACAGATGTCAGTGAGAGAACTGATTGTATTTATAGCTTCTATGATGTGGCATCTTTAGAAGCAAAGCTGGACTACAGCTGTTGGCCTCATAACCAAAGAACCTTGGTCAATAGGCGACTAAGGCAGTAGAGGCCCAGAATGGTCAGCCTCCTTGAGCCAGGTGAGGCTAAGAAATGTTGTCTAGGCAGAGGTGAGCTTTGTCTGTGGGTTGGTTATGCTCTCTAGTCCAGAGTCTGTTTCTATGTCTGGCTCCACATCTTACTTAATCTCAGCACTTTATTGACCTCGGGCCCAAGATAAGTAGTGAAACAGTAAACTTGTGTGTGTGTGTGTGTGTGTGTGTGTGTGTGTGTGTGTGTGTGTTTGTGTGTGTGTGTGTGTGTGTGTGCGCGCAGTGAAATTGTGGAGAACTCTAACTAGGTATGGTTTGGAAGGAAAATGGAAAAAAAATCTTGTTAAAAGAAGTCAAATGTGTTTAAGGTAATCAGTCTTTCAGAGAAGTCAACAAAGAGGTAAACATTTTTGCATTACTTGAAGCTGCTCTTAATTAAGGTGGCTTTGCCTTTAGTCCTTTCTCTTACCCTCTAATTCCCCTCCAAAGTAGTAAGCACTATGGCTTTGAAGAACACGACTTCACAAAGTTCTAATTCTACCTGGCTAATCTATTTGAAAAGATTGGTGTCATGTGATATTCATGTGTGTGTTTAGAGGTATCTAGGCCAGGAGGTGGCAAACTATGGCCAATTGAATCTGGCCTGCTGCCAGTGTTTGTATGACCTGTGAGATTAGAATGGCTTTCTCATTTTTAAGTGGTTACATTTTAAATGGTTACGTAAGTCTTTCATTTTGCCTGTTGGCCTACAAATACTAAGTATTTACTATCTAACTTTTCCAGAAGAAGCTTGCCAACCTCTAGAATGTGAAATCAGGCATCTCTCTTGATTTTGATTATAACAAATAGCTCTACCTTTTTGTTCCATTCTTTTTCCAAGATACCAAAACTCGTATATTTTAATAGAAATGTCTCATGTGTTTTGCAGTCTTTTCAGGGGTCAGTAAAGGGGGAAAAAAAGGTTTGGTGCAACATTAAAAAAAAAAAAAATTAACCAGTAGTCCTCATAATATATTTTGGAAGTGTACAAGAAGAGAATTATAAAATGCCTTCCATATGAAGGAGTTGGCTCCAGGGCTCACACTGAATAAAACATTCCTTAAATGTTTGCTTCCATCATGAAATACTTGGGACACCATTTCTTTTTGCTTCAATGTACTGTGCTTTTCAATACATCAGACAGAGAAGCTAGTTGTGAGCTGATCCTCTCGTGAAGCAGATAGAAAAATTATGGACAGCCAGGGTGGATGGTCCTGCACTTAGTGAGAGCTGAGGCATTGTTGTTTGTTTGTTTTAGCACCTTTATTGAGGTATAATTTGCATCTGGTAAAATTCGTCCATTTTAATCATACCACTCAATTATTTTTGGCAACTTTACAGAGTTGTGCAAGCATTACCATCCAATTTTAGAACCATCACCCCACAAAGAATACTTGTGCCGATTTGCTGTCACTCCCCACCTCCTTTCTCCCTCAGCCCCAGGCAACCATTAATCTATTTCCTGTCTTGATAGACATGGCCCTTTTCTGGATGTTTCATATAAATGGAATCATCCAGTGTATGTTCTTTTGCAACTGTGTTCTTCCACTTGGTCTAATGTTTTTGAGTTTCATATATCTTGTAGCACATATTAGTACTTCATTTCAATGGATATATCCCATTTTGTGTATCCATTCACCAACTGGGTGGACATTTGGATTTTTTTTTGACTACTATGAATAATGCTGCTATGAACATTTACATACAAGTCTTTGTGTGGACCTATGTTTTCATTTCTCCTGAGTAGATACCTAAAAGAGGACTTGCTGGGCCGTATCATAAATTTATGTTTAACTTTTTTTTTTTTTAACGTTTATTCACTTTTGAGAGACAGAGGCAGAGCAGGGGAGGGGCAGAGAGAGAGGCAGACACAGAATGTGAAGCAGGCTCCAGGCTCTGAGCTGTCAGCATAGAGCCCGACATGGGGCTCGAAGTCACGAACCGTGAAATCATGACCTGAGCTGAAGTCAGATGCTCAAATGACTGAGCCACCCAGGTGCCCCTGACTTTCTAAGAAATTATCAAACTGTTTTCCAAAGTAGCTGCACCATTTTCTATTCCCACCAACAGTGAATGAGGATTCCAGTTTCTCTGTGTTCTGGAAAACACTTGGTATTGTCTTCTTGATTATAGCCATTCTACTGAGTATGAATTGGTATCTCATTGTGGTTTTAATTGTTATTTCCCTCATGAATAACGCTGAGTATCTTTTCATATGATTATCAGACATTCGTATGTTTTCTTTAGTGAAATTGCTGTTCAGATCTTTTTCCATTTTTAAATTGGGTTTGTCTTCGTATTATTGAATTTTGTGGGTTCTGTATATATTCTGGATACAAATTCATTATCAGATATATGACTTAGAAACATTTTCTCCTAGTCTGTGGCTTATGTCTTTTCTTAATGGTGTCACTTGAAGGGCAGCGCATTTTGAAATGTGAATTGTGAATACATGACATGAAAGTAGTTTCCATTATTTTTCCTCCTTTTAATTATTTCACCCCAACTGAGGTTTGTAGGAGCTTGTGGAGGTCCTGCAGTGAATCAGTGGGAGGGTTGGTGATAGCGCCACACCTTTGGGAGGTTTTCATATTTTGGCTACCCACACAATACTGGAGCTCTAGCCAGCTCTGGATTTACCTGATTTGCGTATCTGTTTACATCACAGTTTCTACTTTGGGTGTGGCTGTCAAAGGTGACTTTGAGGACGTCAATAAAGGAACAGTGATGTTGGATGATTGGTTTCATCCTGAGGTAGCCTAAGGGTTTTATCTTTATCTGCCAGGGAACAGGCCTGAAAACTCATTCCTTTAAAAAAATCTATTTCCTCTCAAGATTTCTCTCTATGATGATGTAAAAAGTATGATAGGGAATATAGGAGGGAAAGCTGAACATAAGAACTAGCTGTAACAGTCTCAGGAAGCAATTAGGTAGCACTTTTAGCCAGTAGATGGGGTGGTACTGGGTATTGGTTAAGAGCTTGGGTCTGCCACTTACAGGATGTGAGCTCGGGCACGTTGCTTCATCTTTCCGTATCTCCTTCCACGTCTCTCAAATGGGAATGGTAATAGTACCTACTTGTTGTGGGAATTAGTGATTTTAGAACGTGTCAAGTGCTTAGGAGTGTACTGTTGGTAGTTTCTCAGTAAGTGATGGCTGTTACTTTTATTGTTGTTGCTATTGTTAAATGTTAGGTGGAGTGCTGTTGTACAGGAAGCACAAGCTTTAGCGTGAGATGTCCTTGGGGACATCTGGAGTTCGGTTACCAGCTCTTCTGTTTACTAGCTGTGTGATGTCCCACAAACCATGTTTTCTCTCTGTGCCACAGTCTCATTTGTTTAAGGGGAAAATACCCACCACCTGGACAAATTGCTGTGATGGCGAAAATGGAATTACATGTACAACTGCACTTGATGGTGGCTGGGGAAGAGTAGGTAGTCGATTGATATTTGTTGTTTGTTTGTTTGTTTGCTTGCTTGTTTTTGGTGTTAAGGAGGCAGTGATTAATGGAGCAAAAGAATCCTATAATCTTCCACAGACGGAGAAAGCACAGCATGAGGTGGAAAAAGAGGGAAAATGATGAGTGGGGCTTTGTAAGGGAGGCTGGTTTTGGACAAGTGATAAAGGATGGTCAAGCAGCAGCAGGCTCACATCTGATGTTTCAGGAGACATACACCTTGAACTAGTGGGGACCAAGGTGGGAATCTGAAAGTAGGATTTGACAATTGAAAGTCTTGAAGGCTAGACTCAATTCATAACGTTGGCTTCAGAGTTGTTTTAGGAACCGCCATCTGGCTATAAATGGGCAAAATCTTGGAGGCAGAGACCACCTCTAGGGACACTGTAGGCTTTAGTTATTTGCCCCTTTAGAAAGAAGTTCTACTCTCTAGGCTTTGTTCTGAGAAAATCTGCACACCATTCTTTCACCAAAGACATGCTTGCTTTCCTTTCCCTTTCTTGGCAGTGCTACCCCAGTTAGCCTGAGGTTCTACATGAAAGAGTGCTTATAACACCAGGAAATAATGTTACTCTAAAACATGCAATGGACCAAGGAAAGAATGTGTATTTGTTACATTAGCCATTTCACCCCAAATATGTACAATTGATTACAAGGAACACTTGAGAATCAATTTGCCATATGATTATACATCTCTGCCTTAAGTTACACAGTATTGATATTCTAGGAAAACTGTAAATATATTGTTTTTGTAATTTGAATTGTTTTCTCATTAACATTTGCCATCATTTACGAGATGCTTTGAGTGACTGATTTGCTGTGATAACTGGCTGTCCATTTCTTACTGATCATCTCCCCACATCCCCAGTGGCCCATTCCCTATGCCTTCCTCCTTTCTTTATCCATTTCCAAACTTCAAAAACATTCACGATCAAAACTTTGACACTTTGATGCTGTGATAATTATTCCCTCTTGTTTTTCAAAATACGAACATCAGTATACCTTTACCAACTTTTTTTTTTTTTTTAATTTGAAAAGGAAAGGGAAATAATAACTGTAGTTCTTTCTGGTAAGTGTTTGGTTATATCAGGAGTACTTCAGCCCCAAGTCATGTTCATTTCAGAAAGGTTCCAACATAGGCCCTGCCACACCAAGCTTCCATTCCCACGAGCTCTTCCTCCAGTATCCCACTAACCTGCCACAGGGACTTCAGACTCTGAATGGCAGCCCCCTTTCCCCTTGTGCTGGAGCCAGTGACGCCCTGCACATTTCTCCCTCCTCTATGTTACTGCAAAAGTCTTCAGAGGATTTGGACGTTGGGGATATATCCCTGGGCCCAGTGGAACTTTCTCTTCAGTTTGTATTCTGCATGGTCCCCTGCTGCATCTCTGTCCAGTGACTTTCTCCAGCTCACCAAGAGAAGGGATAAGGTGTGACACCGTCTCCATCTTAAAAAGAATTTCAGATCTGACGTGGAAATACTCCATTTTCCAGGCATGTTTCCCTAGTGACACACAGGCGCAAAGACCTTGAGATAAAGGTTACTACCTGGATGTTGTCACAAGCTGGGAGTCTGGACAGAGGATATGAATGACTCCTTAGAACAGATAACACTTCCTTAGACTTGCAGCTCTAGTCCATCAAAAAATGGCTTTCTAGGTTCTCTGCACCTTGAGGAGGGACTGTGACTTATTCATATTTATATTCCCAGCTTCTTGTAATATGTCTTGAAGTTTAGTAAATCCTCAATATATTTTCCTTAATGAAAGGATATCTGTTCGTTAGCATAATTACGAAGAGAATTTCTTTCATTTGACTTCTTTCCATTTTTGCTGGATGGACGTTTTTCAAGAACCGAGCAAAGAGTTGATAAGGTCATTAGAAAATGAGGGTGAAATTTTACCCATGAGAATTTCACGTGTCAGGATAGCAGGGGATTCTGTTACAGGCGTATTCATATAGTTTGGAGAATAAGAGTTAGAAATAAGACCTCCCACTCACCTCTGCCACATATAAAAGTAAAAAGTTTATATCAGAGGATGTGAGCAGGTGACCTCAAGTTGAATCCAGCTTGCAAGGTGTATTTTGTTTGGCCTGCAATGGTGTTTTATTTATTTATTTATTTATTTATTTATTTATTTATTAAAAAAAATTTTTTTTAAATGTTTATTTATTTTTGAGACAGAGAGAGACAGAGCATGAATGGGGGAGGGTCAGAGAGGGGGAGACACAGAATCCGAAATGGGGTCCAGGCTCTGAGCTGTCAGCATAGAGCCCGACGCGGGGCCCGAACTCACGGACCGCGAGACCATGACCTGAGCCGAAGTCGGCCGCTCAACCGACTGAGCCACCCAGGCGCCCCTGGTGCTTTATTTTTAATTGAGTTAATTGCCAGTGTTTATTAAAAAAAAACAAATTTCATAAAAAGTATCTGAAATGTCAGATGCCAGCTTTCTCTTAAAAATGGGAAAAACCTGGCAATACTTGAGTTTGATTTTTTTTCTTGACATTTGACTGGCTCTTATTCCAATAGGGTATTAAAATTGCCATAGCCCTCAGTCCCCTTTGTCACATTGCCAGGAAACTGAGTACCACCAGCATCCATTCATCCTAGTACTCAGAACTAAGCCTGGCCTTTTCTTTATTTGCTTGACCTGCCTGGTCCCCACAGGATTTAAGCTTGCCGATCCTTGTTTAGAGGCTTTGGGTTTAAAGGTCTCAAATGATGACCTTGAAGTTTAGATATTTACTTTGTGGTCATAAAATATATGAGTGCAAAGGAGTTTAGAAGTCCATGAATAAACACAAACTCATTTTGTTCATCTGCACCTCTTCACTGGTTGATTTCTCCACATATCATATCTTATTTATAACACCACATTGCTGTGGAAATTCACTGCTGTACTTTTTGCTTCCCAGCTCTACTAAATTTTACTCTGAACATTTTCAGAGCTGCTTGAACAATGTGCAGATTTAGTGTAGTAGCAATCTCAAGTGGTTTTGTAACATTAAATATTAAATAACTTTAAAACTGCAAACAAGGGAAAAATAAGAAGTCAGCCAAATCCTGACACATACATTTAATAAGGAGGCAACAAAGAGTCTCTCATTTACATGACCTACTGCTCAACCACTGTGGTAGAATGGAGGCCTGCTCTACACCTGCATTTCCTTCAAATCTGGTATGAAATGTCTCCTAAAGTCATATCGTAGTTTAGTAGTCTGCCTAGTGGTGGACACTGGCCGATACAGTTAATCCTAACACTTAATTGAGAAATCCTTTGTTGGACAACTGTCTTATGCCTGCTGTATACAACCAGTAATGATAATTAAGAGTTATTGAACCCATGCTATGTGTTGAAATGCTTTTCTGTGTACCTGACAAGGATCATCTCATTTCATCCCCGCTCCAACCCATTGAGGTAAGTGCTGAAGTAGGTGTTGTCTTCACTTTATTGATGAGGTGCCAGAGGCAAAGGGGGTGCTCAAGATCACACAGGTTGTGTGAAGCTATGGATGCAGAATTCTAGCCCTGGCCGTGTGAATACACCCTCCCCAGTGCTAGTCTCAGGTAGGTCTAAGACTCAGATCTTGCCCTGAGAACTGAAAATCCATCTGGTTGTTGGTCAGTTAACAGATAACTATAACATGTATTCTCTTAATATTAGAGCAGTATTTTATAGGGACAAACATTTCTGCCTTAGGAGGTAGAGACCAGAGAAAACTTCAGAAAGATCATGGTAAGTTGAGTTGGACAAAGAGGAAAAGCAGTCCCAGGAGAGGAGAAAGGTATGAGACAAGGTACTGAGGCATAAATGTGAATGGGCTATTTATGAAATGAAAGGCAGCCCTAATACCTGGGAGGTACATTATTTATAGGCAATATATGGAGACAGCTATGTATGCATCATTTCCAAAATTAGGGTTAAGATGAAAACAAATAAGGGGTGCCTGGGTGGCTCAGTTGGTTGAGTGTCCGACTTCGGCTCAGGTCATGATCTCGTGGTCTGTGAGTTTGAGCCCCGCGTCGGGCTCTGTGCTGACAGCTCAGAGCCTAGGTCCTGCTTCCGATTCTGTGTCTCCCTCTCTGCCCCTCCCCAACTCATGCTCTGTCGCTGTCTCTGTCAAAAATAAATCAACATTAAAAAAAAAAAAGAAAAGAAATTGCTGTGGTTGAGGTCAAAGAGGTTGTTGCCTGTTTTCTCCTCTAGGGTTAAAAAAAAAAAAAAGATGAAAACAAACAAAAAGATAGAGTCAACATACCCTGGATCAAGAGTGAGATTTGTCTAGTCACTGTAAAGAGGTGATTCCAGGCTTGGCTAGGACAACATTTGATTGGCTTCACTCAGCTAAGGAGAGGGCAGGGGCACAGAGACATTACAGTTTCCCAATGGTAGAGGACATTCTGAGATCCAGGTTGGCTGAGTGTATTAAAGCACTAGGGGAAAAGAGTGTTGGCTCCTTGCTTTTGATGAAAGTGCCTAAGGCCATTTTAAGATCACCAACTTCTCTTGTTCTGTTTCTGGTTTTACAGTTGGTCAGCTGATTATATTTTGGATCTCTGTGTAAATTGCCTTTAGTAATAGAAACCGCCACTCATGCCAAAACAAATATTCTGGATTGTGTGACTGTTCTCTTTCTCATGATTAAATTCATCAATCGACACCTTGGCTTAAATGTCTGTCTGTAGAGCTCAGCGAAGTCTAGCCTACACCCCGAGAGAAAGAAAACTAGATGTGTTGGACTGGGGCAGACACTGGGGGTGGGGGCACAATGGAGTGAAGGAAATAAATGAAAGGAATATTTCCAACCATGAGATTTGATGACTGATGGGATATAGTGGTTGAAAGAGGAGGAGGCATTAAGGATAGGAAACTGAGAGGATAATAATGTCCCTGATGGAGATGGAAGGCAGAAGCAGATAGATTTCTGGGAGAAGGATAACAAATGTTTGACTTTGAAGTTTGAGTCCATGTTGCCTGTGTTGGTGGCGTCTTCTGCCTTTGGACACCTTTGGTGTGTCCAGGGTTATGAAGCTGGTTAGATGCAGCGACTGCACAGCATATAGGAAGTGGGTGGGTTCAGCTCAAGGGAGTGTATGGCATGAAAAGGAGGCTGAAGATGGAACCCTGAGTGTCACTGATGTCAGAGATGAGCACGGGCAGTCTGTGAAGGAGGCCGGGGAGGCGAGGTGGGAGAAAAGGGTGAAAGAGTGGAGCAGCAGTGATGCAAGGAAAACAGAATGGCCAGTTTCATCAATTACTGTAGGATCAAAATAGAAGACCTAGACTCAAAGCTTAAGAGGCAGAGAGACTTGAGCAAGGTCTCCCTGCTTCCCCAGAAGAGAGACTTGAGCTTGTCCAGGATCACCCTGAGGGGGTCAGGGGATGATCATACTGTTTCCTGAGTGACAGTCTCCCACTTCTCCCATTGTCTCATGTTGTTTCTTGTTTCTAAGTATAGCTCTGCAGTCAGTGCAGAATACTATGTAGTACTAGCTGGTGTGAGAGATTATGTTGCTTCTTCAAAGTGGACATTCCTTCTCCCCGCATCCCTGTGCTCACAGTGAAAAGAGGGCCCTAGTTATTTAAAACAGGACGTGTTGCTGGATGAATATAGCTGGTGTGTGGCCCACTTGCTGCTCTTTCAATCAGCACGCAACTCACATGGTGTCAGCCAGTCAACCAAGAGTTTCACTGTGTATTGTAACTGGGTTCAGTTTTGTGAAATAGCTCATTCTCCTATGCAGAAATGCATTTTGACTGACTTTTTGGGGAGAAACCTCAGTGATGACAGACTGTTAGCCTTATTATGTCTTTTTCTCTAAGAGGAAGGAGAAAGAACAGCCTCCTCTGAAGCAGAAGATAATACGTCAGAAGTCTACATATCTGTATTTGTTTCTGATTGGAAGGTCCTTGACACTCCTGGATTTAACTTTCATTCATACATACATATGCACATACATGGACATGTGTGCATATACACATATCCATATATTTACATAATATACATGCGTATATGTGTATATGTGTATATACACATACACATACACAAACATCTATATCTACATGTACAAATAGATTTTTCACAGACAGCTTAAAGTCCAAGAGGAGAATGTGGCAGTGAATGGTTGGAGGAGCTGCAGGATGACAGGTGGGGTGGGCATGGGCAGAAAAAAAGAGTAAAGAAAAAAAGATCCAGGAGATAAGATAATGATTTTAAATGTTTGGATGGGGAGGCTGGTGTGTCAGGGCAAATAAATTATGAATGAGCCTCATCAGCAACCTGGGATTCATTCCTGTCTATCTCTCTCTGTTTGTAATCTTTTTCCCCGCTTCTCATTGAATTCTAACAACCCCAATGAGTAGGTAGTTTAGTCCCCATTTTCAGATGAGGAAGCCAAAGACATTTTATACTAGAATTGTAGGCAGGATTTAGGGGTAAGTGAAGGGCTTGACTGATATCCCTGAGAAAGGTCTGCTGCTTAGTCCCACATCCAGTTATGAGATGTGTAGTAGAGCCTGTGGCAGAAAACTGACACCAAACGGGGCAGTAGAGAAGGTCAAATTCATGTCTTTCTTAAACCCAAAAGTACATACATTTTGAACACTTAAGTACCACTAGTCCCTGTTTTCCTTTCCCATACAATCACAGCATCAGTGCTGAACAAATCGCCCTTTGTCTTCAGGCTGCTTTCGTACAAGAAAAAAAATCACACGGAGACTATGGAAGCACTTGACATTCAAGGAACACATAACATTAGTTTGACTCCAGATGATAACAAACATTTGGCTGTTTTGCCTCAGTCACACTCTTAAGAAGCGTGACGTTTGCAAGTGCATGCTCCAAAGTCATATTGACTGACTTTATTTTTGGCAACAGGGGGAAGAATATTGGTTTTTTTTTCCTTTTTTTATCCCTATCCTAGACGAGTGTTAGTTGGAAAATGCCTATTAATCTTTTTTGATTTCCGCCAATCATGGCCATTCAGATTTGAGTGCCAGTGGACTTTAAGCTCACAATTATAAGTTGAGTGTATATTCAGGGGACTCCTAGGGGTAATGAGAAGTATTTTATAGGCAGAATGACCTTACATACGTGTAATTTGTAGACACGGATTTTTGGCAGATGTGTTTTGAGCAGATTGGAGGAGATTGGCAATGGTGTTGGAAAGGCTGACAAGAAGGGACAAATGCCAGCAATGCTGAATTCTACCTCTCTAGGTGCTCGACAGGAGAGGGAAACCTGGAGAGAAAAGGATGGACCCCTATAAAAAATTGGAGAAAGAATCAGTATCATTTAACTGCTAATAGAACTTATGAACAAAGCATAAGAAAAAAATCACAAAGTAGTTAAATCTAAGAAACTGAACCCAGTAGAATTAGAACTAAGTATAAAATGCATATGATAGCTGAATTATATCCAATGGCAACTTAGCCCTAAAAGTACAAATGTAATGACAGAAAAAGAGTACAGTTCATTATATGCTGTGAAAAGGATGCTTAGGGTGAGGGTGTAAAAAACAGGTCATTCATGGTTTCCAGGCATGGCAGAAGGAAAATACATAGCTATTTAATGTTTTTATTGAGCCTAATTCTTATTCACACTATCTTTTTTTTATAATGAAATTTTTTTTCACCTTTATTTTATTTTTTTTAAATTTACATCCAAATTAGTTAGCATATAGTGCAACAATGATTTCAGGAGTAGATTCCTTAGTGCCCCTTACCCATTTAGCCCATCCCTCCTCCCACAACCCCTCCGGTAACACTCAGTTTGTTCTCGATATTTATGAGTCTCTTCTGTTTTGTCCCCCTCCCTGTTTTATATTATTTTTGGTTCCCTTCCCTTATGTCCATCTGTTTTGTCTCTTAAAGTTCTCATATGAGTGAAGTCATATGATTTTTGTCTTTCTCTGACTAGTCTCACTTAGCGTAATATCCTCCAGTTCCATCCACGTAGTTACAAATGGCAAGATTTCATTCTTTTTGATTGCCAAGTAATACTCCATTGTATATATATACCAAATTTTCTTTATCCATTCATCCATCGATGGACATTTGGGCTCTTTGGATACCTTGGCTATTGTTGATAGTGCTGCTATAAACATGGGGGTGCATGTGTCCCTTCAAAATAGCACATCTGTATCCTGTGGATAAATGCCTAGTAGTGCAATTGCTGGGTCATAAGGTAGTTCTATTTTTAGTTTTTTGAGGAACCTCCATACTGTTTTCCAGAGTGGCTGCACCAGCTTCCATTGCCACCAACAATGCAAAAGAGATCCTTTCTTCGCATTCTCGCCAACATCTGTTGTTGCCTGAGTTGTTAATGTTAGCCATTCTGACAGGTGTAAGGTGATATCTCATTGTGGTTTTGATTTGTATTTCCCTGATGATGAGTGATGTTGAGCATTTTTTCATGTGTCTGTTGCCCATCTGGATGTCTTCTTTGGAGAAGTGTCTATTCATGTCTTTTGCCCATTTCTTCACTGGATTATTTGTTTTTTGGGTGTTGGGTTTGATAAGTTCTTTATAGATTTTGGATATTTACCCTTTATCTGATATGTAATTTGCAAATATCTTGTCCCATTCTGTCGGTTGCCTTTTAGTTTTGCTGATTGTTTCCTTCGCTGTACAGAAGCTTTATATTTTGATGAGGTCCCAGTAGTTCATTTTTGCTTTTGTTTCCCTTGCCTCCGGAGACGTGTTGAGTGAGAAGTTGCTGCGGCCAAGATCAAAGAGGTTTTTGTCTGCTTTCTCCTCGAGGATTTTGATGGCTTCCTGTCTTACATTTAGGTCTTTCATCCATTTTGAGTTTATTTTTGTGTATGGTATAAGAAAGTGGTCCAGGTTCATTCTTCTGCATGTCCCTGTCCAGTTTTCCGAGCACCCCTTGCTGAAGAGACTGTCTTTATTCCATTGGATATTCTTTCCTGCTTTGTCAAAGATTAGTTGGCCATACGTTTGTGGGTATAATGAAATATTTTACAACACAGAGACTAATATAACAAGAACCCACTCAACTCTCTACAATCCTGTTTTAAACGATTAAAATATTACAGAAGCAGCTGAATCTCCCTGTATACCCCTTCTCTGTTCTCCACCCTCCAGAGGTAATCTCTGTCCTGAATTTGTTGTTTCTATTTCCTTCTTTTTTTTATGGTACATATATATGTGTACATATGCATATGTTTATAAATATACATATTCATGAGAAATATAGCATTATTTTGCAAATCACTAAGCTTTATATAGTGCTCAATTTACTTTTTGAACAAGTGATTTAGTGAAGAGTGTTCTGCTCAAATTAAGCTCACATTTGACCTGAGAATGAAAAGTGAGTAGGTTTGATTTACATCCAGCCTTGCTGACTTTGCACTGATACCTGTTGCTTCTCAAACAGAATCAGCTCTGCCTTCAACAAATGAGAACCATTTGGAGTTTTGGAGTAAATTTTTGATAGAAGTAGAAATAATTTCAGGAAAGGTTTGCTTTGAGGCTAAACCCAAGTCTGTGTAATCAGTTCCTGGGATGAGTAACATTTTTTTTCCTAACTAGGGTATTTCTTTGGACTCCTAAACTAATGAAAGTTTGAAAGCTATCCTGGGAATTTAGATCGTGTCTCAGAGTTTCCAAAAAATGACAATTTTCACCTCACCTTTATTTCATTCTTTAAGATCCTTGTTTTCCAAACTAGCCAATTTACCTTTCTCCCTAGTTGACGAACATCTCTATTATACCCAAGTAATAAAGTAAGTATCCCAGTAACAACGTGAAAAGAGAATACTAACCAAAATATCATGTTACATCTGTTTAAAAAATGTTCTCAGATGAAACCTATCCATTAACTAACACTTAGGTCTATCCCTTACTCACGCCAAGATACTGAGCTTGAAGGTAGGAAAACCAATCATTGGAGAAAGGCACTTGAGCTAAAAACCTATGGAGCAAGAGAGAAATATGTGTCTGCATCATTAACATGATTCAGTGATGCCACGGGGCACCTGGGTGGCTCAGTTGGTTAAGCGCTGACTTCAGCTCAGGTCATGATCTCACGCTTCATGGGTTTGAGCCCCACGTCGGGCTCTGTGCTGACAGGTTGGAGCCTTGAGCCTGCTTCAGATTCTATGTCTCCTTCTCACTCTGCCCCTTGCTACTTCTATGGAAACAATCAGGAAAATGGCTATAAATGAACTCAGAGGTTCATTATCTCTTAGCTCTAGAGATGTTCTGGATGGTCCAGAGCCTGGAGCCTGCTTTGGATTTTGTGTCTCTGTCTCTCAAAAATAAACAAACGTTAAAAAAAATAAAAAAATAAACATGATTCGTGTCTCTCAAAAATAAGTAAACGTTAAAAAAAAAAACCCGTGGTTCAGTGATGCCTAATGGCTTTGTTAGACCTAATGCAGCTTAATCGAAGGTTATTTTGTTCTATAAATCAAAAATCCAGCCAACCAACCAGTCACCCAAACAAACAGAATTCTGAAATCTGTGGCTTTGTAAAAAATTGAGGTGTTGGTTTAATTTGTGAAATTCCATATCTGTACACCAATGAACATTAGTCTGCCTCCTCACAGAATAGTCTGTATATCAGGTATCTGCTGAGTATTTTGTGAAACTTATGGTGTGGTCATCCATTTCCAGTCTTGGCTTTATGGCCACAGCGCCACAAGACACATACGTAAATGAAGGAGATCGAGTGTGAATTATGGGGAAACCTATTTTCTTTCATCAAGTTACCTGAGAATGTAGGGGAGTTACACAATTGTCTGGACCCAGTGTTCTCATCTATAGAATAAGGGTGTGAATGGACTCCTGGGGGTCCCTACCTACTTGTTAAGAACAACCCCAGGTTTGAGGAAATAAAAAATGGGGGATGGAAACCTCTGATTTGTGCACACAGATAATGAAACACCCGTTAGGCCGAATGCTTGCCTTCGGTGAGCTGTTTTCCACTAGGGTAAGCAGCATGCATTCACAACACTGACTAAGTAGGATTCTGGCTAAGTCATTTCACTTTGAGCATGTGCCCTACATTATGCAGAGGAAGGAAGAGACGACAGGTAAAGTCTTATTTGCCCTCTTGACGTTGCATAGAAAAGGAGCTAACATGGAGGTGGCAGCTGTCAGAGTAATTCCACTGATTTTGTGTTAATGTGATGAAAGAGAGTGAGCTGTGGAGGAAAGTTACTCAGAATAAAACGTGTTTTATTTTAATATTTGTGTTAAAGGAAGGAGGTAGTATTTAGTAGTGAGAAGCATGGTCTCTGGAATCAGTCCGCCTGGATTCAGTACCAAGTTCACCACTCGCTAACTGTGTTTTTAGGCGAGTTACCTTTTAATCCCCTCTCCTTATCTGTAAGACATTTTGTGAAGCATCTGCCCCATATGGTTCTCATAAAATGTAAATCAGTTAGTAGTACATATGAACTCTTAATGATGAACTCTGTATGAACTCTTAATGATGGTACCAGGCATACAGTAAGTGCACAAGAAATGCCATCTGTAGTTGCTTGATAAAAATAAATAGGTGATCCTTGAAGAAAACCTAGTAAGTAGAAATGCTATTCATTTTGTAAGGAAGACTTGCTGTTAAGCTTGAAACCACAATTACTTCACTTCAAAACTTTGTGGAAGTGAATATGTCACATACAATGCAGAAACCCCTTTGAAGGGCTCTAGAAGTCCAATTGTACTTGCCTGGAGAAGTGATAAAATCTGAACATGTTTGTGTTGTAGCTTTGTTCGTATATTAGGAAAGTCATCAGCTCTGAGTTTTTAGTAGAAAAACAGGAATTTAATCTACTTTGTGTTTTGATGTAAAAGGATGGGTTTATGTATTTTAAAGTATAAATATAATAAAGTCTATACTGATTTATTTCTTTATTTTTTAATTTTTTTTAATGTTTATTTTTGAGAGAGACAGTGTGAACAAAGGAGGGGCAAAGAGAAAGGGAGACACTGAATCCGAAGCAGGCTCCAGGCTCTGAGCTGTCTGCACAGACCCTGACACAGGGCTCAAATTCAAGAACCACAAGATCATGACCTGAGCTGAAGTCGGGCACTTAACCGACTGAGCCACCCAGGTGCCCCAATATACTAATTTATTTCTATATATTCTGTTCATTTATCATAATTTTACTTCATGTG
Organism: Prionailurus bengalensis; assembly: GCF_016509475.1. Lineage (NCBI taxonomy): Eukaryota > Metazoa > Chordata > Mammalia > Carnivora > Felidae > Prionailurus > Prionailurus bengalensis. The sequence continues at coordinate 158,401,039 of NC_057345.1, forward strand.
TAATGATTTGCAAGATATAGGGGCATGATTTATAATGAATCTTAAATTTTATGGAAGAAAAGATACAAGCCCTACTTCACTTCTCTTTATATATTTGATGAGAAATGAGTTAATCCTTTTTTGTGTCTGTTTAGATGATGGAACAGCTAAAATGAGAAACTTCTCAAAAATAATGAATTCCATTTCATAATTGGAGGAGCTGTATGCTAATTTTCTGTGCTCTGTATCCTAGTTCGGCACTCAGTAACAATATTTTTCATAATTTGCAACTATTCCAGAGTTGACTCTCTTTGATTCCAAATTCCTACGATGTTGGTCATTTAAAAAATGGGGCACCTGGGTGGCGCAGTCGGTTAAGCGTCCGACTTCAGCCAGGTCACGATCTCGCGGTCCGTGAGTTCGAGCCCCGCGTCAGGCTCTGGGCTGATGGCTCAGAGCCTGGAGCCTGTTTCCGATTCTGTGTCTCCCTCTCTCTCTGCCCCTCCCCCGTTCATGCTCTGTCTCTCTCTGTCCCAAAAATAAATAAACGTTGAAAAAAAAAAATTTTAAAAATTGCATTAGCAGTATTTGGCATGTCTTCCCCCTTTCTTATTTATATTTTTTGCAAAGTTCCTAGAAATAGTTAACATTATTTGATTGTGGTATGTTTTGGTTAAAATAAACTTAAAAGTAAATAAATAAAGGGAGTACCTGTAACTTTAATAAAAATTCAGGTGTCAGTTTAGGAGCCGTTCTTTGCAAACCACTATGTTTGCTGTCAGAAATACAGAGATAAATAAGACTTAGCTTTACCTACTTGGAACTCACAAGCAAGTCAGAAGTTTGTGGCTGTAATCAAAGATAAGGTAAAGAGGTAAAGAACACACCACCAGACACAGTGCCTTCAGTGCTGCAACATTCAGAAAAGGTGGATTCATAGACTCACTAGCGTTTGACCTAAATCCTGAAGGAGGAATAGTATTTCATTCAGCAGGTAGAGAGGATGATTGGCTAAGATGGCGAATGGCCCCTGGGTAATTGCTGTTGACTTTCCCTGACAAGCTCCCTATTACTGTAGCTACCCTGGTATTGATACAAACAAACAAACAAACAAAAAACACCAGTGGAGTCCTTCCCTATCTCCAGTTTTGCAAGCAGTCGATTTCCTTTCATCAGGACAAAAACTGTTCTTATTATGTGGTGTCCGTTAATGTCCCCTTGGTTAAAAACACCATTTTAGCTGAATACATTGTCTTCAGTTTTCAGGAGTGTTCAGTCAGGAAGAGGTAGCGTAGCCTAATGTTGAGAACTGGAACACTGGAACCAACCAGCCTGGTTTCCCGTCTTGACGCTCTCCCTTATTAGCTATGTGACCTTCAGCAATTTAGTAGACCCCCCTGTACTTGTTTCCTCATCTAAAAAAAGGGAATAGGGAATGGGGTGGGGTGATGATAAGAGTACCTACGTAGTTGTTTGGAACTGCTTCACTAAATGACTTTCTATTTGTGAAGTGCTTAGAACAGCTCCTGGAGTAGAGGAACTACTCTGTAACTGTAAGCAAAATGGCCCCATATGCCTGCCTTGCTCTGTCTAGGATGGTGTGTTGAGTTGAGCTCTGGGGGCTGTTCTGGATGTTTTCCTTGCTTCTTCCTCCTATAGATGAGGATTTTGGTGCCATTTGTGACACCTGGCAGCAAGACACAAGATGTCAACGCTCTGATTCCCTGCCTTTATGGCACATTTTATTAGTCTTGATTTTAACAAAGAGCCCTTTCACCCTTGTTGTATAAGGACAATAAACTAGATTCAGTGGGTGGTGGTTTTTACTAGCTTTCCATTCTAATTTTCGGGTTTGATGGATATAAAAGGTTTCTATGTCCAAACAAATGTAGTGGAACACATTCACTTCTCGAGGCAAAAGAAGTAAACTCTGATCCTCTGGAATTTGAAAGGGGACTTTAGAGTCAGTGCTGAGCTAGGTTGGTGCTCTGGTTTTGCCACTTAGCAGCAGTGTGGCCTTGGGCAAGCTAATCCCTAGACTGTTGTTCCCAATAGAGATTGCTACCTTGCAGAGTCGTTTCCTCACCTGGACTCTTTCCGAGCACCCTCCACTGACAGCTGAGGAGAGAGCTGTCAGTTCTGCTAACCAGGCTCACACTTACCGTCTGCTTTCTAGACTCTAGAATGGGATGCCTGTTCTCACCCCTCTTTTCTGTGTCCTTGGGAATTGATACTTAACAAAAATTCCTCTTCTGCCTGTTTAGTGCTACATTCATAAAAAGCACAGAGGTAAATTTATGTATTCAATTTACCATCCTTAACCAGGCTTTAAGTTTTTTTTTTTAAAACAAACCTTCTTTAACTGTATTTTTTATTATTACCATAACAACAGTGTCTTTTGAAATTTCTCGGTAAGAATACGTTTAATGCTTCCTTCTCCAAACCCCTGCTTTTATTAATAAAATCTAAGGATTTATCCCCTGGTTATTATTGAATATTTTATATTAATTGCATTGTCTCTTAAGAGCAATAGCATTTAATTTGGCAGTGAAATTGAGGGCAGTTATTTATGTTGCTAACCATAGTCCTTTTATTCTAATATTCGGCTTTTTAAATTTGTATTTGTATCTTGATGTCGGAATTAACCTAAGTGATTCTTTAGTAAAGATTAATAACGAAAGTGTTTTCAGAGCCTTTGAATATGTGCTGCTTTTCCTATTCCTTCACAAGTGAAAGGCTCTTTGGCTGATACTGGCTATCGCTGACTGAATCTTCCCTTTCTTCTGTAGGTTAGAAATACAGAGGGCAGGGGCACCAGGGTGGCTCGGTCAGTTAAGCGTGGACTTTGGCGCAAGTCATGATCTCACGGTTGTGAGTTCAAGTATCGTATAGGGTGGGCTTGCTGCTGTCAGCACCGAAGTCTTCAGCTAAGAGCTCGCTTGGGATCCTCTGTCAACCTCTTTCTATCTGCCCTTCCCCCATGCTCACTCTCTCTCAAAAATAAATAAACATTTAAAAATGTGTAGAAAAAAGAAATACAAAAGGGAAATTTAAGACCAACTGGACCTTGCTTCCTCGATGGTGATTTACTTTCATTTGATTTTTGTGTTGACTTGTTTTTGCTTTTATGGCTGGTACTGAAGTTTTTTGTTTTTGTTTTGTTTTGTTTTTGTTTTAACCCTAGGATTCAAAACTTCTGTCAGAATGTGGCTTTGAATTGATATCATGTGGAACACAATTTAGTCCTCTTTTTTTTTTTTTCCAGTTCAGATTCTGGTTTGTTTTTTTTTTTTAATTTTTTTTTTTTTTAACGTTTATTTATTTTTGAGACAGAGAGAGACAGAGCATGAATGGGGGAGGGTCAGAGAGAGGGAGACACAGAATCCGAAACAGGCTCCAGGCTCTGAGCTGTCAGCACAGAGCCCGACACGGGGCTCGAACCCACGGACCGTGAGATCATGACCTGAGCCGAAGTCGGCTGCTCAACCGACTGAGCCACCCAGGCGCCCCCAGATTCTTTTTTTTTTTTTACTGTCTGATTATTCTACTTCAGTTCTTCAGTTGTGTTTTCTCAGAAACAACTATAATTAGATTTGATTTTTCTGGTCCTTCAGATCTCGAGTCTTCTTTCATCTACTGGTTCTTTTCTCTGGCCATATGGGGGTGTTTGTCTTCTACATCAATGATTCAGTTTTACATAGTACACATCTACATTTTTTTCTCTCCCCCCATGTGGATAATATTCTGTCACTTTATTTTTAGAATCTCTCTAGTGCTTCTTTATTTCACTTAGAATCTCCTTTTATCTTACCCAGTAGTCCTTTATTGATTTATGGCTTTCTACTTTTGTCTTTAAGGGATATATCTTCTTGTATCATATTAACAATGCCAAATATGTTTCTAAAAATTACATCTCGTTCCTCCAGGGAGTCATTTTTAGGAGACAGGTCTTCTTTGAATCTTTAGTATGTTCTTTTCTTTCCATATTTAAAAAAAATTTTTTTAGTTTTATATTTGAGAGAGAGACAGAGAGCAAGTAGGGGAGGGCCAGAGAGACAGAGACAGAATCTGAAGCAGGCTCCAGGCTCTGAGCTGTCAGCACAGAGCCCAACACAGGGCTCGAACTCACGAACCATGAGATCATGACCTGAGCCGAAGTCAGACGCTTAACTGACTGAGCCACCCAGGTGCCCATTTTTCTTTCCATATTTATGCACTACTTCTTGGCAGACCCATGTTGACATTTAGCTCTTATTTTCATTCCTGAATTTGGCAATCTATCTAGACCCACTCACAGAGAGGGTGCATAGATTTCCCTGGGCTCCACCCTCTGTCCTCTTGTTTGCTAGTAAATGACCTCTTGTAGATCTCAGACCTTGTAGCCACTGATGTTTGCAGGCCCTGGCTCTTTACAGTGGGCCAGAAGAGTCTCATATAAAGCATCAATTGCCAATGCCTTGTTCTCTGTACTCTCTGTATGGATTACTCTAGCCCCCAGAATACAATACCACTATAGATCATCTTGTCTCTAAATCTGCTTTTCTGCATCTGAAACCACAGGGTGCTAAGTATTTCCTTTTTCCCCCCACTTACCTTTTGAAATAGCAGTCACTCACTGATGGGGGTGGGACAGACTCTCCTCCTGCCTCAAAAAGCCTCATTCATGACCAAGAGTAGTCATTTTCTGACTGATACAGTTTCTGACTGATACAGATGGTGGCATTTGTATCCGAAATGGTAGAAAACGGAGAAAGGGAGCTACACACAGATTTTTCCTACTTCCTTCAAGACTCCTAACTTGTTTCGCTCTGCTTTGAATTATGTTTCTAAAATATAATTTTATTGTTTTTTGCTGCAAAATTCTCTGATTCTTGCAATAGGTTGAAGGTTATATCTTTCTTTTTTGTGGCTGCATTGTACCTTTATTTTACCTCTCGTTTTACAGGTATTTTAGTGGGAAGTTGGAGGGGGCTAGATATCAGGAGACGGTAGCTAGGCACCATTTAAAACTGTAACTTATATGAAACTACACAAATAAGAAAGTTATGCGTGTGGCAGAATGCTTGAAAATTTTGCTTCCTGCAGATATTTTGTGGGAATAAACTCTGCCTTGTAAATATTCATCACAAGTTGTTATTCAAATGATAGAGGCATCGATGTCCTGTATTAGAACCTGTGTGTTATGAAAACTGGGTCATTTCAGTGAGGAAATAAAATGTAGGTACAATAAGTGATTATAAGAATTCCAATGACTTCCATAAAGTTTTTATTACACATAAAAATTGCCTGATCACTGCCTGCTCACAGAAGAGTTTTAGAGCTGAAACAGCTGTTATAAATCATTTAACCTGGGAGTTGCAAATTCAGTTGCCTTCAGGACCGGAAAAGTGACCTGCATATGCATGAAGTAGGTTGGTTTAACATATTGGGAGTGGAAGGGACTAGAGAAAAATGGAGATTACTTATGCCACCAACTCCTTGGGCCATAGTACCAAAACAGTATAATATAAACCCCCTCAATAATAGATTTGCCCAAAGTTAGGAGATTTGGTGTGCCTTAACCAGAAGCAGCTACATAATTTCCAGTGCCCAGTGCAAAACAAAACATGGGCTCCCTTGTTCAACAATTATTAAGAATTTCAAGGTACTGACAGCAGAACATTAAACCAATCATGGGACCCGATGGTGACTGCACAAGTTACACGGCCTTGAAGCCATTCCTGGCCTTCACTTCTGATCTAGAATTTATACATCGAGACAGAAAGAAACATACAGACACTTCATCCACAACCACCAAAAACCAATAATGGAGATGTGGTTAAAATGAACTCCTTGACTTTGATGCTGCATCAAATGAACCACCTTTACTTACAAGAAGGCTTTTTTGTATGAGGCTTGCGACTCACCAGTTTTCTATATTGTTTGGAGGTTTTCGTTGAATTCTTACACTGCTACCATCAGTTTTTGTTGTTCCTTCCTGAAGTCAGGTTTTATGAATTACGAGTTGAAGATTTTCAACCCTAAAGTTCAAAGCTCTTCTCTAAATGTTACCTCTGATTTGAATTCCAGAATGTTTGACCAGTCAGTCTGGGAGTGAAACTCTAGGGGACACTTGTGTCTGCTGTTGAGTCTCAACTCAGCTCTCGGAGGTCCCCTACCATTATTCTTTTCCTCTTACCTGAAGAAGCTGTTGTTTTTTCCAGAATATTTTGTCTAAAAGTTGAATCATTGCCTAAAATCACCTCTCCCTCTCCCCTGCTGTTTTTATCTTATTTGAAAATTTTACATAGCTGGAAAACACGTAAAGCAATCTTCTGCTTGCTGGCAGATTGAAGTTGACTAGTCCCTTTCTCATCTTGTCATTTGTGTTCATTTATAACTTGAAATCCACGGTACTACTAACAACATAACCTCAGGAATGCTCTTTAGTGAAATTTAGCCAGCTTTTAAAGACATTGCTATTCACACTCAAAAAATACAAGAAATAAAATTGGGAATTGGGGTACTAGGGTAAGAGGTTTTTTGGGGTTTTTTTGTAGTAACCATATATACATATAATATATAATTTGTATAAAGTCTTTATATTTTGAGAAAATTTTATGTATATATTTTTAAAATTTCAGTTACTCACCATTAAGCATTTCAGTGTAAATCACAAAACAAGGACATTCTCCTATGTAGACCATAATAGAATTCCCCCACTCAATAAATTTAACATTTGTATAACACTAATGTTAAAGATTCATATTTGGTGCTTTCCATTGTCCCAATAATTTTGTCCAATAAGTTTTGCCATTTTAAAAAACACCTCCTAATCTATTTGTCTGTTTATTATCTTTGAAGAGCACATCACAGAATCTGTAATTTTGTTAGCAAATGCATTACTTTTCTTCCTCAGGAGAGGTTTTGAAGATCTTATTTAGAAGTTTTTGTCTATCCCCAAATTGCAAAGATATCTTTCATCAATTTCCTCTCTTAGCTTTATAGTTTTACCTTTCAAATTTAGGTCTTACACCTAAGTGTGGTTCATTTTTGTATAGGGTAAAAAATAGGGCTTCTTCAGCTTTTTCCCCCCGTAAACATTACCGCTCCCTACATGAAGTCTCACATTTTAAGAAAAACATTGAATCATTTAAAATTGAAAGAGAACCAAAAACATTTTTTTTGCTCACTAAAAAAAGTGAAAGTCTGATTAACAGCTAGATGTACAGTTTGGAGCGGTATAATGTTGCCATTAACAGTTGTATATCGGATGATTTAGATTCCAAATGGCTTCCTTTAGCAACACCACAAAGGTATCCATAAGTATTTGTTAAAAGATGAAAAGAATCTTACCTAATTTAAAAATACTAAGGTTTTTATTTTATTTTATTTTATTTTTAATTTTTTTTTCAACGTTTATTTATTTTTGGGACAGAGAGAGACAGAGCATGAACCGGGGAGGGGCAGAGAGAGAGGGAGACAGAGAATCGGAAACAGGCTCCAGGCTCCGAGCCATCAGCCCAGAGCCCGACGCGGGGCTCGAACTCGCGGACCGCGAGATCATGACCTGGCTGAAGTCGGAGGCTTAACCGACTGCGCCACCCAGGTGCCCCCTAAGGTTTTTATTTTTTAAAAAAGTATGAACTTCAGTTAAGTCCAGTTATTTACTCAATATCTGAATTAGGCAAGGAATTCATAACAATCTTATGTACTTTTATATTGTTGAAGTATATCCCTTCATGAGTGATTTACAAGAGGAAATTCATAAGTTGAGAAAGAAAAGATGAACAAATGGGTAAAGACAGTAACTGAGTGGAAGAAAATTTTTTATGAATTATTAATATTTAAGATTTTGCAATAAGCCATGCACCTGAGTATATGTGTTCAGCTAACACTGAAGTTACCCATTAAGCTTAATCCCTGGTTGGAGTGGTGGGTGCGTGTAGGGGGGGGCGCAAATTTAAGGGACTTTTTTCATTCACATGCATCAATACTGTGCTGTGAAATGTATAAACTGAATGTCATAGAATGTTTTTTCAAACTTCTACAGGTGGAGATTTTCATTTCACCTTTATGTATTTATCTATGGAGTCCGGTTCCTGAAAAAGGTAGGATCTACCAAGTTACTTTATATAATTCTTACGTAACTGTAAACCTGTATCTCATTTTTTTATGTGTGACAGTAATGATATTTTAAACAATCATAACAGGTTTCCTAAGAATTTGTGCATTTTTCTTTGACTTATTTCTGTAGTAAATATTTTTTAGATAGATACCAAAAATGTCTTTGAAAATAATTTATTTTGCCAGTGAAAGATGTTGCAAGTCCTCTGACCACTGTAGTTGGTTACTTATTACTTATGGGCACTAGGAGCCTTATAAAATCCATTTGATGCTTTGAAAGAAGTTAAGAGTTTCCATGTCACACAGCTTGAAAAAAAATCAGTTGTTAAAATGTGAGTTATCACTATAATCTTCACCAGCAGAAATTATGTTTTAGTGTCTTGCATCGCTATTAACAAGGCAACACCAGCTGCTGGTGGAAAATTGAGTTCCTTTTGTAGATTGTGTTTCCCCTGCTGCTCTTTTGCGATTCCTGCATAAACTGAGGCATCTTTATCTATGGAAATAATTCTTCCAGGCTGCCATAGTCTTTTTCCTGGCTATTTCAATCCTGAATGGCACTACTAACATGTTAGGCTGATTAAATTCAAGTCTCATGAAGATTTAGCTTGTCTTAGTCACGCATGTGTTAACAACGCTGGTGTTGCAGAAAGTTGGAAATTATTTTTTAAAAATATGTAGTATTACGCTTTAAAGCAACATCAATGGTATCTTTACTTAGTAGAGAATTTTTTCCAAAGTGGGCCTTGTGCCAAGTGTCATGTCTTACTAGTAAATTTTCATGTAAATATTGATGTGAAAATTTGCAAATGTGTTTTTAGTTTCAAAGTCTGAGCTATCAGTTAGTGTCTGCCTGTAGCAAATTATATTATAAATCGTTAGTTGTTTCACAATATCATATTTTCCTAGAGGGATTATTCTTTTTACTTGTTGTCTTTTCCTTTAGTAACTATACTTACGTTTCACTTAATGAGGCTATACTACTTTTCACTTAATGGCCAAGAGACCATTTGAATACATTTAGAAGGATGAGCCACAGTCTGTAGCCTGTTTGAGTATGAACCAATTCCCAACTGGGGTACAGAAACGAGGTGGAAATGGCTATTTTGGAACTCTGCTGTTCTGGTTTTCAAATTTACTTGTGTAGAGAGAAAATGGAAAGAATGATTTAGGGCTCCTGTGCTCACAACTCACTACCTTGGAAGAGGAAACAGCTATGGATGGAATTTCAGTTGACAAGGGAAAGTTGTGTTTCTTGGGAATGTCAAGTTGCTAACTGAGGTCAAGGTTTGGAATTCATGTTGGGTTCTGGGGGCGAAGGACTTTGACGGTAAACAGGGAAAGATGGTGAGAGCTGGGAGTACTTCTGTGCCCTTTTCCCTACATCTGTGGGGATATGATCTCTTTTAGCCTATCTACAGCAAGCCTGGCCATCTGTCATCAGAACAGGAAACACTTTGACACTTAGCTCTGCTTCTCTCAGTCCCCAAACAGACTGAAAGGAACAAGAATAGCTTGTATCCCCCAGCCCTCCCTGGCTGTGGAGAAGGCAGTAAGAGAGCTTGTCAATGGAATGTTTGCTTAGAAGTTGCTTTTCCTTGAACTACCCCAGTTCCCTATCAGCCTGCCTCTAGTGATAAAAAATGAGAAGAGAACTAGATGTTGCTCTTCTTGTAAAATATTTGCATTTGGGGTTTCTTCCTCTAAGAAGCTCTTGGTTTTGGTTGAGTCTGTACTTTAATAGTTCTAATGTGTGATAGAAATGTGTATATGGAATCCATGTGTCCAAACCCGCTGTGGAGGAATTCATAAGCTATCTTTTCCAACCCTTTTATTTCACAGCTGGGGAAGGAGAAATCCTGAGAGGGTAGGGAGCATTTCAGAGGTCACACAGTTAGTTTATTAAAAGTTGAACCTGAAATGAAACATGCACAGCTGTCTCTTAATCTGGTACTTTCCCCACTAACTTGCATGTCCTATCTTACAGCATGATTTCCCGATGACTTCCTTCTTTGGTTAAGTTAGCAAACCTGACCTCATGCAGTCGTTGTTTCTATTTATAGAACTTTAAATACCTACCCTAATGGATATTTAAAATATATTTTCTAGTAACTTTTTTGGAATAGACAGTGTATTTGGTCATCTAACACAAGAGGAAAAATCTATATTGTCAGCATCAGAAATAACCAAAACAAGATAATTCAAATTTTCACAACACTCTGAGCCACCTAGGTGCCCCAACTCTGAGTGTTTTAAACAAAATAGCAGGGCAGTGGACCAATTTTAGGAGGTGAGAAGCCATAGCTGCTTCTTACTCTATGCATTAAAAATGTTGATTCTTGGGGTGCCTGGGTGGCTCAGTTGGTTAAGCATCTGACGTCAGCTCAGGTCATGATCTTGCAGTCCATGAGTTTGAGCCCCGCATCAGGCTCTGTGCTGACAGCTCAGAGCCTGGAGCCTGCTTCACATTCTGTGTCTCCCTCTCTCTCTGCCTCTCCCCTACTCACACTCTGTCTCTCTTTCTCTCTCTCAAAAATAAATAAACATTAAAATTAAAAAAAAATGTTGATTCTTACTTGGGCTGTTAGAAAAATGCTGAACAGCTTGGCACTATCCGGTTTTCTTCTACCTTTGGGTCAAATGAACCTGAAGCAAGTTGGTAAGTGCTGGCACCCTGGGCTCATATGCTCCTGGGCCTTGTGTGCCCTGACTTCTTTGCCTGAGATACAAACCTCCTCGTTCTACCACAGGGGCCTTATCCTGATGCGCTAGACAAATAAGACTGTGGTTTCAAATTATACCCTACTTTTAAAGTCAGAAAACTGGAAAGCCATGTTCTTACTCCAACTAGCAAGAAGCTTTTCCTCAAAGAAAGTCAAGAATTAGAAATTAAAATGATGAGTTTTAGTTCCTTCAACAAAAGCCATCATATCACACCTGCCAAATAATTACATCTCCAGATATTTGAGGATTTAACAGAAATAAAGCCTCTGATTAAGCACACAGTGGTAGTGTGGTACCCTAGGGTTTTAAGCAAACTTGGAATGATATTCTCATTATCAGTATCATCTATGACATTATGTCATAATTCTTGCAGTTGATATGTAAATGTATCTTTGAAGCAATATACAGGATGACTTCTTGCATGAGTTGGGTGACCATACAAGCTATCTTAGGATCCTAGGCAGTTACCTCCCCCTTGAACTCAAAATGACCCAGTTTGGGCAATAAAGTATTCAATCACATGTCAATAGTTCTGTAATAAATAGTGAAATCATTGACCTGTATTTTAAAATTTCTAGACACCCCATAAACTGTGTGTGTTCATTTCTATGAAATCAACAAAATGTTTTCTGTAGTTTTGTGATGACAAATAAAAGAATGAGCCTCATGTTTTATAGTGATGTGATAATGCTCAGGTATGCATATGTTATATGTTTTCTGCTTTCCCAGCTTAGAACCCCCTTTATAGATAGCACTAACTCTGATCATGAAGCAGTCTCTGGAAGGCATTACAGACAGGTTAGTGAACTACTAGGTAAAGTTATAGCTAAGTTAGTAGGAAATATTTAAATAGTTGAAAGATAAGCCTGTCTCAATACTCTGCTCCTGTAATTACCGGACACAAGTGCTTTACCCATAAATATGATTGGCAGAGACAAGTACTTTTTAAATTTTTTACTTATTTTTATTTTTATTTATTTATTTATTTGAGAGAGGGAGAGAAAGTGAGAGCATGAGCAGGGAATAGGGGCAGAGGGAGAGGGGGAGAGAGAGTCTTAAGCAGGCTCCATGCCCAGTGCAGAGCCCAACGTGGGGCTCCATCCCACTACCGTGAGATTATGACCTGAACAGAAAACAAGAGTTGGACACTTAACTGGCTGAGCCACCCAGGTGCCCCAGAGACAAGTACTTTTTAAAAGAAAACTCAGAATTAGTTCAGGTGCTCTGAAATTCTACCACACAATATACTCATTCATACAAATTAACACATTTTCCTAAGTCCTGAAAGAAACCACATTCAAGCCTTAAAGAAATAGAGTAAGCTATCTCTCACTTACTGTTACCTTTTCTTCTCCTTTGTAGATGGAAGTTTGTATTGGGTGGAGTGCTTTGAATATTTTTCTTTGAGTTTCTTTCATTATCTTTTAACAATAATAGTGTTACAGAAAGGCCAGTGTAGAGATGTATGCAACTGGGATTTAGGTAAATAGTTTTTCTTATAATCTACATGTTAGGCTAATATATATCCAAGTTTTAATCATATGGTACATTTTATATCCATTTTGTACATATACATGTATATAATTAAAATAGAAGCTACTCAAATATCCAATACCTAACTTCTGTGTCAGTGAGGGTCCCATTATGAGACAGAAACCACAGGAGTTATTTTAGGAATGACTAAAATACAAAGAATCACTAACTGGGGGAACCGCTAAGACTGGTATTAACTTGTGTTACTCCAAGTAATTGATCTGCTGGCTGTTTGCTACCAGTCTGCAATGAGATAAGAAACTTGACCTGAATGTAAATCAACTCCCTGCTTCTTCTTTGAGAAAGTCTATCTATGAAGAAAAAGTCAGCTGAAGTACACAGTGTGCTTAGTGATGTAGTTAATTTACATTCCGGTGAAAGAGTAACAAACATTTCAAGGACTGGCACTCTCTGTACATACTTTGATGAGCAGTGCACAGAGGTATCGTGAAGATAGTAATGGTAGGAAGAAGCTACCTCTCTGAAGACCAGGGGTTCATAGAAGAGGGTGGAGTAGAAGCTTGAAGGAAGAGACGTGGACCTTGACAAGACCTCCAAGAGGGGAACGTTGACCAGCTGGAATCTCTGAGGGACCACAGTGAGGCTGGTTCTGGGAATGAGGAAAGACTGCAGACGGCAAGCTGCTGTTGCCGCCAGGATGAACTTCCACTGCTAGTGTGAAGATGTGTTGCTGGGAGTGTGGGGGTAGTGGTGGAGAAGTGACGGCAAGAACAGGAAGCAAAACACAAAAGAGCACATCCCATCTTCCTGTTGCAGTCTTCCTGCCTCCTTCTAGTGCTTCTGAGAGGCTCGACTCCACAAGGCACCAGCTCCTGAGAGCCAGCTGAATTGGAGTTTGCAGAGTCCCAGCTCTGAAGCTGAGAGATAGTATCTGAATAACTAGCCCAGCCTTCCCGTGGTGCTGCAATCTATGATGTACTCTGATGACTTGCTGTCATTTATTTTATTACATTTAAACACTATGCAAGTTGCCATGTACTCTGTTGGCTTCATGACTAACTAGGGGGTGAAAAGCATCACTGAAAAGTAGTATCTTGGCCAAATAAGAACTTTGCCAATTCCCTTAGACTGTCTCAATCTGCTCAGAATGAAGGCATAGTTCATTATTCATTTGTTTCATTATTTTTCATTATTCATAGTTCCATTATTTATTTGGTGTACTTTTTTTTTTGTAAAATTTCTTTTAATGTTTTATTTATTTTTGAGAGAGAGAGAGTGAGGGAGAGAGAGAGAGGCAGAGAGACAGAGCGTGAGCAGGGGAGGGGCAGAGAGAGAGAGACAGAGAGAGAATCCAAAGCAGGCTCCAGGCTCTGAGCTGACAGCACAGAGCCCAACACAGGGCTCAAACTCACAAACCATGAAATCATGATCTGAGCTGAAGTTGGGCCCTTAACCAACTGAGCCACCCGGTTGGCCCCATTTGATGTACTTTTCAAAGTTCAACAAGGCCACTAGGTGTTCAGGGTGGTATCATGCTTCAAGGTATACTCTTTTGCTTATTGGTTAGCTTGGAATCCTTCTGAAATTGAAAGAGCAAAATTGTCATCATTTTGCCTGTCTTGACAGTGAAAATAATATTTGTCTGGCCCAGTAGAATATGTGTCCATTTAAAATATTTTGTGTCATTTAAAAAATTTTGAAATTGCTTGGAGTTATGTTCCTTGTTGAAGGAGATTTGACATTTAGAGTTTTACGTAAGTTTTAACTTTTACCTAATGACCCCATCAAGTAATTTTGTAAGAATTGCAGATGACATAGAATATGAGCATTGAGAATAGACCTTAAAGATCAACCATCTCAGATTTCTCATTTCAGAACGAAGAAATAATTTCAAAAGGATGAATTGACTTGCCTGTGGCAAGAATAGAAGCCAGCCTTGCCGTCTTTAGAATTTCTAAATAAGTTAAAACAACAATATCGAGACTTAGAAAACAAGTTTCAAAAATCTAGCAACTCAAGTATGTTTAATTAGCAAATTCACCTCATTAAGAAGTAAAAGTTACATCACTGTGAGAGAACATTAGGTGAGAAGTCAAGATGGAGTTGGTAGTTTGAACCTGCCAATCATTGCTTAATGGCACCTTTGCTCTCTGAAACCTCATTTTTCTCATCTGTAAAATGAGAGAATGATGGTTGCCCTGACTTCCTCAGCTTTTGTGTAGGAGTGCTGTGGAAGCTATAAAGTATTTTAAAAATGTAAGCGAGAACACTAATTATTACTGGTTGAGAGAGGTGGGCTCTGTTGGGGGCTGTGAGTGCTTAGCTCTCCTGTAATCCCTTGACATGAAACTTACAATGTTGCGGCCCCCTCCTAGCCAGGTTAAGATCCCTGTTGTGGCTATGCTTTGATGCTTACAAATGGGTAAATGCATTTTCTGGAATGGAAATATCTGGAATGGCCTTGGGACATTGTCCTTCCACGTTTCTTTTTGTTCTTCCTTTTTCCCTTTTACCTGCATGTACCCTCTTGAATATTTTCTGATTTCCCTTGTACCCGGCATTTGCCCTTCTCTGTTGACTTGGGTCTGGCATTCTATCTGAGGAGGATGTTCTGAGGCTGGTGACAACCTGAGGATAATGTGGTACACGAAGGGCCCTGAAGTAGTCAGAAGACCTGGGTTTGAGGTTGAATTCTGCCATTAATCAGTTTTGCAGCCTTAAGAAGTTACTTACTCTCTCTGGGATTTAATTGCTATATCTCTAAAATCAGTAACATGGACTAACAGAACGTTTAAAAAACTTGTACACCAAAATTCAGAGAAGAATTTGAAATAGCCAGTAATTCTGGCAAGCTGGTACGACCTACTTAGAAAGCAGAGTGGTGACGTGGAATAATAACCGTAAGTATGTTCACATACCGTCACTCGGCAGTCCAACTCCTGTGAATTAATCTTGAGCAAGGAATTACACAGGAGCAAAAAATATATGTCTGTGGTTATTTATTACAGCTTAAAAAATATGTGTGAATGTACATATGCACACTATATGCAATGCAAATTACAGCAAATCCAAACAGAACTTAAAGAAATCTTAATGTCTAATATTAATATGATTGTTTAAATTATTGTTATCAAAATGATAAAATATCATGGAACCATTTAAAAATAAATGGGGCTCCTGGGGTGGCTGGTTAAGCATCTGACTCCTGGTTTCAGCTCAGGTCATGATCTCACAGTTGTGAGTTTGAGCCCCGTGTTGGACTCCGTGCTGACAGTGTGGAGCCTGCTTGGGATTTTCTCTCTCCTTCTCTCTCTGCCCCTCCCCGCTCAAAATAAATAAATAAGTAATAACTGTAAAGTAACCATATTATTTATAGTCCTAATAAAATGTTTAGTAGAACTGTACATGAAAAAATTAACGTTTATATAAGATAAATGAAAGGTAATAGGTAAAAACGAAGGCTCCTTTTTTTAAATTTTTATTTGTTTTGATGTTTATTCACCTTTGAGAGAGAGAGAGAGAACGAGCGTGGGAGGGGTAGAGAGAGAGGGAGACACAGAATCCGAAGTAGGCTCCAGTCTCTGAGCTGTCAGCGCAGAGCCTGATGCAGGGCTCAAACCCACAAACCCTGAGATCATGACCTGAGCTGAAGTCAGATGCTCAACCGGCTGAGCCACCCAGGTGCCCCCAAAATGAAGATTCCTTTTAGAAAGGCAGAACTGCAGATAAATTAACTACTTTCTTTTTTGTTAAAAATATGAACCCTGAGATGTGGGCATTTGAATGGAAATGACTGCACGTAACTTGGGTTTGAAAGAGCTTGTAGTTGTAACTTTTAAAAAGGAGAAAAATTTTTTAAAAAGTGGAATTCTACTTAAATGGCAAAGAGATACAGAAATTTCATTAAAAAAACAAAACAAAACCCCACCGTCCGTGTTTGCCTGGTACTCGCTGCCCCAGTCCCTTAATTTTCTCCCAGGGGCTTATTTTCCATGATCATCTTGATCCAGATGCCCCAGAATGACATAATATTGACTTTTGAAGAAGCTTTTTTAGCCTCCGGTGGGATTCTGATGAGATTCAGGCTCTGTTTCCATAGTAGAATCCCCACTTCCATTTAGCACTTTAAGAAAACTCCCATAATGAAAGTCCCACCCATTTTGGTGTGGGTTCCAGTGACTTGGAAAAACTGTTGGCTTAGTACATAGCCAGGATAAAAATTGGAATCACTGAAAATAATCACATAGCAACCAAAGTCATGATAGCTTTACTGCATTAAGTACTTAGTATGGGCCAGGCATTGTATTGATCACTCAGAGTTTGTTTCTCTTGCATTGTACGGTGTACCTTCTCATCCTCATAGATAAAGAAACCAAGGCTAACTAGGGATCAGTAATTTGCCCAAGGTTACAGAGCTAGTCAGTGGGAGGGCTGGAATTTAAATGCAGATGTTATTGACATTGTGGCCTACTTGTATCCAGGCTTCACTAGGGACTCTGTGTATCTACTGGACTGATAAGGACTGACCACTTAAGAAAAAGCAAAAGTCTGTCCTATGACTATATTTATTTAATCTACAGAGTTAAGCTTAGTGACCGTTAAGACGACAGAATTAAGTTTAGTGATTGTATACAAAAGGCCCTCATTAAGCACCATTCTTGCTTTATTTATCTGCTTGCAAAGCTGAAAATCTGTGGTTTGCTTCATTCTTAGTATTTTTGAATCTCAACATAAATTGTCTGCTAATTTTCAGACTGGTACAGATGCCCCTTTTTACACAAACCAATGTAATTATGCAATACAATTTTTTCTCCCCTTCTGTGATACATATTTACTTTCTACATTGTGACTAGAAACCATAAATACACTATTCACAGTAAGAAGCTGGTTGGAACAACTCAATATGCTCTAGTTTAGGGAATGTGCAGTAGGTGAAATTGTTCACTACCTAGGAAAAATTAAAACGTTCAGATAATAAAGCCATTTCATCAGCACTGGGGTTACAGCGTATAGGTTTTTTTATTTAATGAGATGCAGGAGTTTAATTTGGGGTGTGTATAATTTTCTCTAAAGAGCACTGAGAAGCCTTTACCCAGGTTGTCTTTGCTTTGTGTTCGGGCTTTGTCTTGAAGGAATGACATCTCACACCAACGGCATCCTGCAGGCGGTGAGGTAGAAGGACTTCAGGACTTGGAGGAGTTCACAAAGCTGAAATGGACTTTTGTTGTAGGAGGACAAAATGTTTGTGCCGATTCTGAAGTACAAGAGTGATACTTGCTCTTGTGTAATTATTTATACAGGGGTTTGTGGATTTGGTTTGTGGTTTGATCAAACCGTGAATCTTAGTTTTTTCAGGTCACTTAATAAAATATCAACCTTGTAGAAGGTCTAAAAATAAAGAAAAAGCGAACTTCTGTTTTAGAGGCTACTAAAATAACACCCATTTACATGAGTAAAATGTTCATTATTAGACAGTGCCCTAAAGGCATAGATTTACACTCTCAAAAGTTTAGGGCTGAGCTTGACTGTGAAAAACATTGGTCCTCATTTATATGCTGTAACAAAGCTAGCACTACAGGCTTCCTCTGGCTTAAGGCAGTGCCTGAAAACTGGATTGCATTAGTATTCCTCTCCTGTTTCCATGGGGAATAGAAAACTAGTCACTCTCAGAAGAGTTCAGGTAATTTGATATGAAATATTGATCCATGTATCAAAATCTGTACCTGCACATTCACTCTGCATTAGCTGAATCGTATCTGACATTAAAAAAAAAAAATCCATTACTGAATTCAACAAGAAAAGCATTATTCTCACTAAGGTTTGTCTTAATAAAATCTGAGAGCTAATAGCTTTCACAAACAATGGTCATCATAAAAAGCATTTTCCTCATCAACAATAATGAAACAAACCAGATGTTCATTGCTTAAAAATGATAGCTTTTGGGAAGAAATAATGAGATGTTCTACTTCTGCTTGTAAAACTGGTGTTCTGTCTCTTCAGGAAAGACCCAGTCTTGTCTGTGTGATGTGATGGTGGGGGCGGGGGTACTTAGGACAAGTATCTGATGTGGAGCAGAGCAGCGGGCCTCCCTATCTGACTAGCTCATGCTCTGATTACAGCTCTGCGTGTGGCTCCATAAAACTGGTTCAGAGAGCATCTGAATACTGGGTCAACTACAGTTTTCTGTAAGGTGGGACAAATGGTTTAGTGTTTTGTTTTCGTTTGGTGCGCTTCTCCTTTATTAACGCACATGATAATAGGCCTGCTTGCTAAAGGCTACTGCTGTTATTGTTTAGGATTTTTTGACCAAAAGTGTGGTGGTGTCATTTACCTTGGAATGACTATTCAAA
The DNA here is from genome assembly GCF_016509475.1 of Prionailurus bengalensis. Taxonomy (NCBI): domain Eukaryota; kingdom Metazoa; phylum Chordata; class Mammalia; order Carnivora; family Felidae; genus Prionailurus; species Prionailurus bengalensis. The sequence continues at coordinate 158,419,692 of NC_057345.1, forward strand.
GCACATAGAAGAAGGCCATTTTGTCCTCGAGGAATTCATGAATGGAAAGGATAAAATAACTTTCTTCAGGCTAAATTAATCTATAGTGATAGAGGTAGTTTTACAGGGGTGAGGGCCTGGGCAAGGGAGCCTACTGGAGTGCTGGAACTCTTCTAGATCTTGGTCAGGTGATGGTAACATAGGTGTGCACATATGTAAACATATATTGAATTTCTGTGTACTTAGACTTTTGCACTTTATGATATGTAAGTCATACTCAATTTAAAAAAAACTCAGTGGTTTCTGATAATCCTATAGCTTGCATATAAGCAGTTGTTGTATGTTGCTGAGTGGAAATGTGGGCACAAGGCAGTTGAGGGTCAAAAGCTCTTATTTAAAGGGCATTCCATTCATGGCTCTTTCAAGAGCTTCTGTCTATTACCCCTGGAAAATACTTCTCTCTGTTCATTTGTTCATTCTTTTATTCAGTATCTATTGAGCACCTACCCTTTCACTGGGATTATTCTAAGCATCATTGAAAAAGAAGCTAGCAAGACGGTCTGAGTCCCTGAACTAATGAGTATTGTTCTTCTCTTCCCTAAGATCATCCGTAGCATAGGAATTTAATTCAATGTAGCTAACTAACATTTATTAAGCATCTACTAGACCAAGACATAGTAGCAGATAGGAGAGGGAACCCATGGTTCCTGCCTTCAAGAATTTTGTAATATGTCAGAGAAGTTAAGATTTCTCTGTATATACTTATACTTGGTGGTATATGACAGAAGTATAGGATTCCTTCTGAGCAGGGAAAGGGGATCTAATTGAGGAAATTGAAGAAAATTTGGAGAGGTAGTATTTAGTTTGAACCCTAATAAATGGCTTCGCATTGATATGGGGGGTTAGTGAAAGCATTCTTAGATGGAGAGTACAGAATAGGAAAACTGGAAAAATACAGGGTTTATTTGAGATTACAGAGGGGAAATCAGGAAATGAAACTGGAAATGTGTTTGAAAATTTGACTTGCATTAGAGAAAAGATGGCTTAGTTCCCCTGCATGTCCTCATTGTAAAGATATCTGGTGTTTGTTTGGAGGGGGCATCCTTCCTCCTCCCTGACCCCAATCTGCCATCTCTCATCTTATTAACCTGTGGCTCTGATTCTTCTCTATGTCTTCTCTTTGTTCCCTGCCCTTCTTCCACATACCCAAAGTGGTGAGTGGATGGGAGTTGGGAACTAAGGGTAATGGTGGAGAGTCATTTCAGTTACCTCCACTCTCCCAGCCTCATCCATCTGTGAATTGCTGTGAAATTACATCCTCAATCCTTGCCAGCAGAGCCTAATCACCAGATATTGACATTACTATTCCTATTGTAACCTACCACAAGCAACATGATTGCTCAAACCACTGGTCCTTCCCTAAAATCCTGCTTTACTCTTCTCTGCCCCAACATCCTCACTTTCAAATTCCAGGTAGGTATCATATTTATCAGAGTGTCCTCTCCATCTAGACATCTAACTAATTTATTCTTGTTCATTTATTTTTATGTAATTATTTTTCATTGAATTGTGATTGACATGCAAAAATTTGGACATATTTAATATATACAGTTTGATAAGTTTGAAGATAACTGTGTACCCATGAAAGCATCACCATATACAATGCTTAAACTCCTCTATCATCTCTAGAAGTTTCCTCTCTCCCTCTTTTTTGATAAGAACATTTAACATAAAATCTATCTTCTTAAAATTGTAAGTGTGCAGTACAGGATTGTTAACTATATGCACCATGTGCTATACAATAGATCTTTAAGACTATGCATTTTACTTAAGTTAAAACTAGATAATACCTCTCTAATTCCTCCTCCCCCAAGCTCCTAGTAACCATAATTCTACTCTCTACTTCTACATATCCCATATAAATGAGATCCCATAGAATTTGTTCTTCTGTGTCTGGCTTATTTCACTTACCACAATGTCTTTAAGTTCATCTACATTGTAGCAAATGGCAGGATTTCCTTATTTTTTAATGCTGAATAGTATTCCATTGTATTTCTAAACCACATTTTCTTTATCCACTCATCTGTAGATAGATATTGAAGTTGTTTCCTATTTCTGTTTTCTTTGCCATTGTGAATAATAACTGCGGTGGGGCATGGATATGCAGATATCTCTTTGAGATCCTGATTTCATTTCTTTTGGTTTCCAGAGGTAGAGTTGCCGGGTCGTATAGTTTTTTGAAAAGTCTCTAAGCTTTTATCCATAGTGGGTGCACCAACTTACATTCCCAGTAGCAATGTACAAGAGTTCCCTTTCCTCCACATCATTGCCAACACTTATCTTTTGCTGTTTTTTTTTGGGGGGGGGGGGGTAATACCATTCAAACAGATGCAAGGTGATACCTCATTGTGGTTTTCATTTGCATTTTTTTGATGATTAGTGATGTTGAGCATCTTTCAATTTACCTTTTCTTGGGGGAAATGTCTATTCAGGTCTTTGCCCATTTTTAAATCTGTTTGTTTGTTTGTTTGTTTGTTTGTTTGTTTGTTTGCTATTGAGTTTCAGGAGTTCCTTATGTATTTTGGATAGTAACCCTTTATCAGGTGTGTATGATTTATAAATATTTTCTCCCATTCTGTAGGTTGCCTTTCACTTTGCTGATTATTTCCTTTGCTCTGCAGAAGTTTTTTAGTTTGATGTAGTCCCATTAGTCTATTTTTGCTTTTGTTGCCTGTGGTTTTAGTGCCCTAACCAAGAAATCGTTGCCAAGGGCAGTATCAAGAAGCTTTTCCCCTAGATTTTATTTTAGGGGTTTTATAGTTTTAGACTTTACTTTTAAAGCTTTAATCCACTTTGAGTTGATTTTTGTGAAGGGTCCAATTTCATTTTTTCCATGTGGATATCCAGTTTTTCCAGCACAATTTATTGAAGAGACTACTCTGTCTCCATTGTGTATTTTTGCCCCCTTGATTTTTTCTTGAGGCTTCTGCCCTAGCTTTCCACAGAAACTTCACTGAACAAGGTCCCTGGCTTTTCCTGTGATCATCAGTACTTCTGACAAAGACAAATATAGGGAAAAACTGTCCCCCAGTCTCTATCCTTTTCCACTGCTCCAAATATTCTTGTCATAAGCAGGCCAGGTACATTGTTATTCCTGGGTTTACTTAGAATGACCTTCCTCATCTTTACCCAAAGATGATTCTTCAGCCCTGATTTTTCACAGATCCCCCTCATGATGGAAAACCTGTAACTTAGGGCCCTTTAAATCTCTACTTTAGTGCATCCTGTGGTTGTATTGTGTGTAGTAAAGCAGCTAGCTTGATTCCTGAGCCATGGTAGGAAACACCTTCCTACTGTTTGATCAGTAGGAGTTGTCATTATTATTATCATACAATATTATTCCATACTTAAGTAGTAAGTGTCTTATCTATGTGCTTATATCTCAAATTTATTTCCATCCAATTCTATAAGCAGCTCAAGACAGGGCTTCATATCATGGGTGTATTTCCCCATAGTGTTTGATATCCTGCTGACAATACAGTTAGATAGTGCCCAAAAAAACTTGAGTAATGAAATTAAAAATATGCTACTTGGCTATTCTGTAATAATTTTGTTTAAAAGTTTTTTAGGGAAAGACCTTAAAAATTAATGACTAAAATCAAGTATAGAGATTAGCTGAGAATTTTTATCATTTGTGGTTACCCTCTTTCCCATTAGTATTGTACATAAGGTTGGCAGTAAAATTAAATGAAATATTAACCTCTAAAGTCAAGGCCCCTATTGCTCAAGGCCATTAACTGGTAATATTCTAAGAATTATCTCTATAGAGACTTGGATAGTAGGGGGCATTCAGTAACCACAGCATAAGTAAACATGGTTTGTTCTCTTAGGCAATAGCCCTGTTGTGATTTATCAACTTCTCCCTTTGTGGATATGAGCTTCTGTCCATAGCAGATCCTTGATTAGAAGGTTGAAAGTAAATGATAAAATATCATAACGCATAATTTCATAATAAGGTACATGGTGGGGGCGACTGGGTGGCGCAGTCGGTTAAGCGTCCAACTTCAGCCAGGTCACGATCTCGCGGTCCGTGAGTTCGAGCCCCGCGTCAGGCTCTGGGCTGATGGCTCAGAGCCTGGAGCCTGTTTCCGATTCTGTGTCTCCCTCTCTCTCTGCCCCTCCCCCGTTCATGCTCTGTCTCTCTCTGTCCCAAAAATAAATAAACGTTGAAAAAAAATATATAAGGTACATGGTGTTCAGCATAAGCAGAAAAATTATATTTGGCACAGGTTATCCAATATGAAGGGTGGAGGTAATAACTAGACTGTAGTGCTGTGTGTGTGTGTGTGTGTGTGTGTGTGTGAGTGTGTGTGTGTGTGCAGGCATCATTGGCATGTGAAGCATAAATTAAGAAGTAGCTCTTTTTTTCACTCTGTTCCTAATTATGGCTTCTCACAACCTAATCTCAGTCTTTTTTTCCCTTGAACTAGGGGTTGAAGCTATAAAGTGGTGCTTTACTAATTATCTGCATTTCATGTGAATTATGAAAACAGGACCATGTAGAAACAAAATTAGTAAATGCTGTGGATACTATTTGATTTGGGTCCTGTTGACCTAATTTACAAGATCCTAGGCAGGGAAATGGTTTCCCACTTACTTCTCCTTGTTAACCAGTCCTTTAACTCCGGAGAATGGACTCCTAGTTGATTTCTGTGTAGTGCAAGAAGTGTTGATAAGCATGGAATGTGGTCAGCAGATACTGGCAAAATTCAGATTCCCAAATAATGCCACAAAGTAAAACGCAGTTCTACACATTACTTATGTAACTTACCTAGCCCTTTAGATGAGAGGTAGAAATTAAAAATAGAGTTTAGATTTTGACACTGGTTGATTATTATGATCATCTCTTATTAAGATGTGACATTTATTTCTCAATTCATTTAATAAATAGATGTTTGTGGTATGAAATCTGACTTTCTAGAAAATAGGTATTGTGTAATATTATGCAAAAATTTTGCCTAATGATCATTTTTAGATACCATGTTGGAAATGCTACTCTTTTTCTTTTCTAAGTTTCTCCTGACATGTACTTGAATTTAAAAAGCAATCACTGAATATAACATCGAAGGTTTTATCTTCATGTGCTAAATGTGGCAATTATAGGCCAAGAAATTGATAGAAGTACAAAATGGACTCTCTCTGAAAAATAGAGGAATTGGCATTGTTAGAAAAAGTACTGATTTGTGGTTCCATTAATTTTTAAATCTATTTTGCCTGCTAGGAAAAGTATTTTATAGGCAGTTAACTCCAGTGAATGCAGTGAACAGTCACACCTGATTGTTGCTGGTTCAAACCTTGAAGCACAGATAAAATTGACTTTAGGAACTGGTAGTAGCTTCTCATGTTATTTGAAGACTTTTTTTGTTATTTGTACTGCAGTATGTTTAGGATGTCCTTGCCATTTTTCACATTGTGTTGTCATAGCATTTGTTTCAAGGAAGTGATGTTCTAGTAGATTATTTCCTCCTTCTAGAATGCATGACATTCTGTTAATTACCAAGTTCAAAGAGAAAATGTTCCATCAGTGGCACTCAGACTTGAACATACCTCAGAATCACCGAGAGAGCTTGTTAAATCATGGATAGCTGAGTGTTCCCCCAGAACTCTGATTCAGTAGGTTTCGATGAGGCCTGCATTTCCACCACACACCTATTGTGATGATGGTGATGCTGGTCCAGGAACCTCACTTGGAGAACTGTGTGACAGTGTGGTGCCCAGAAAGGCTAAAAACTCACTGAACATGTGTGTTAGTGTTCCATGGCTGCTGTAACAAATTACCACAAACAGTGGCTGAAAACAACACAGATTTATTCTTTTACACTTCTGGAGGTCGGAAATCTGACGTCATTTTCTCTGGGCTAAAGTCAAGGTTCCTACAGAGCCAGTTCCTTCAAGAGGTTGTAGGGGAGAATTTGTTTCCTTGCCTCTTCAGCTCCCTGTCAGCTGCCTGTGTTCCTTGGCTGGTGGCCCCTCCTTCCTCTCCATTTTCAGACCTCATCCCTCCCATCTCTGCATCTGTCATCAGGTCACTTTCTCCCCTTCTGGTGTCATATCTCCCTCTGTCTCTTTTTATTTGGGCCATTTGTGATTATTGTTAGGGCCCATCTGGATGAACCAGGATAACTTCCCCAATCCAAGATGTTTACCATAACACATCTGCAAGTTGCTTTTGCCATATAAAATGACATTTTCACAAAATTCAGGGGTTAGGACTTGGATATTTTTCGAAGCCATTATTCAGCCTACCATATTATGAAAAGCTACTCAGCTCTCTTGATCTCTCAGAAGGCATCCACTAGTATATCCAGGGAGAAATTCCATTTGACACATCTAAAGTTGGAGTCACTTTGTGTTGCCTCTCATATGAACCTGGAGATGATTTGCAGGTGGTAACACATCTGCTCTTGCAATAAATGTTTATGCAGAACTGCGATAGCATAGAATCGGAAGGTTTTCTCTGGAAGGCCCCATATTCCTCATCCTTATAGAGTTTGCAAGTTAATAGAGGCTATGACTTGCTCACAAGTACATTTGGCATCAGGCAGCACATGATAAAAGTACTGTAATGGTGGTACAGGTGGAACTCTAAGATTAGAGGAGGAGGGAGAACTCTGACAAGATCCTCAGGGAGGGCCAAACTAAAGATGTGCTGTTGAGGGTGAAAGATGAAGGAAGCCTCAGCTGATGAAAAGCAAAGGCGGTGAAGGGAAGAAGAGTGTTGGGAAAGAATAGACAGTGGTAAGGCTGGAACTTGGCGTGTGTGTGTGTGTGTGTGTGTGTGTGTGTACATGTTTCTCTTTGGGGGCGGGAGAGGGGGGCAGACAGCAGGCATGATGATGAGGAGAGACAAATGGGGCAGATGGATGAAGGCCATGATTGCTCAGTCAAGAATTTGGCTGCTGTTTAGTAAAAAGAATAGTGACAGACAACTGAACTAGAGCTGGAGCAGTATAAGGAGTGAGTTAGAAGCAATAAAAATTGGAGGCAGGGAGCTGTGTTGGCCACTGAAGCAGTCCTGATTTATCTGTCATCCATGGCATTGATCCATAAGCTGGTGAAAACTAGCTCTTGACATCAGTTGTGGATTTTTGTGTTGGGATGCCCAAAAAAGTTGGCAGAAAGTCAGTTTCAAATAGGTAAAGCATTTCCTGCTTGTTATGAAAGCTTACCCAGTACTGAAGAGGTAATATTGAATTTTTAAAAAGAGAAAGGAGGAGACAGGCAGATTTGGGGGGGGGGCTGTATTTAAAAGTTACTTAGAGAAGAGGGGAGGGACTCCCAGGTGGCTCAGTCAGTTGAGTATTCGACTCTTGATTTCGGCTCAGGTCATGGTCTGACGGTTCATGGGGTCAAGCCCCACGTGGGGCTCTGTGCTGGCAGCACGGAGCCTGCTTGGGATTCTCTCTCTCCCTCTCTCTCTCTCTGCCCCTCCTCTGCTCTCTCTTGCCCTCTCTCTCTCTCTCTCCCCCTCTCTCTCCCTCCCTCCCAGCCTCTTTCTATAACCCTCCCCTGCTTACGCACATGTACTCTCTCTCAAAATAAACTTATAAACAAAATGACTACTTATTACCTGGCAAAAAATGTAGCTATTAGCTATTTTTTGTTGTTCTGTTTTCCATAGGGGTAGAAATAACTTTGTTTTCCATTTAGAGTCACTAACTTAACAGGAAGGGGAAAAAATTCAAGAGATATACACATTTCAGTGAAGATAGTGAATACTTTTTTTGGGGTAGGGGGAGACAAAAACTCCTTTTAAAAAAATGTTATGTTTCGTACATAATACAAATGATTTTAAAATATATTTCAGTTGTATGATATTTAGAGAAGAGAAGACAGCTGACTTTTCAGGGAATGAGAAAGAAGGGTATTTCAACCATAGCACCCACACACTTCCTCACCCTGCTGCCATGTGCTATTCTGTGCCCAATCCTGTATTGTGGTGTTTAATTGATTTTCTCCCTGCCCTCTGAGGTTTGTATTATTACCTATTTAAAATAGAAAGGAAACAATCTCAAAGAAGTTAAGTAACTTTAAGCAGTGGAGCTGGCATTTGGCCTCAGGTCATGTGATTATTCTCCCACATTTGTAGCTGTTAAATGTCCTCGTTGAGTAAAAATCGCCCATCTCGATGTTCAGTCAGATCCTGAAAAGCAAACCTCTTCACTGATATTACATTATGTCATAATATGGATATTTTATGGCAGGAAAGATGGGAGAGAAATGATAAAATGTAAGAATATTTTTAAAGTGTTTGATTTCTACTAAAATTATATAAGCATATGGTTTCCAGAAATCCTATTTTTACATTTTTCAACAGATGAAAGCTTTTAACTTACTGTACTAGAAAGTAGAACATTTCACTCTGTAATGGGAGCGATCTGCTTTTCCCCCCTGGTAGCAAGTCATTTTGCCAGTGGTAGACAGAAATGATAATCACCCCATCCTGACCTGGCTAACCCCTGCTGATCACATAAGTCTTTGTTCAAGCTGATTCAGCGCTCTTTCCTTTCCCTGCCTCTTCCCATTCTTTGGCTCCCTCTGGGCTATCCATCCTGTTTCTACCTCCCCCGCCCATTTACACCCTGTAACCCCTTAGTGGATGCTGAAGAGCTCAGTTGCTGTCCTTGTCACATGGTTACCTACATACTACCCCAGCCTTAATGTGAGTGCCTCAAGGTCGTTCCCTGAAAGCAATTACTCAATAAATAGTTGTTGAACAGATCTGCTGTTTATTTGCCCATGAGGTTGATGGCTATGCTATGTTAAGAAAGGTGTATGAGAAATGAAACAAATTTCAAAAATAGAGAATGGGGCAAAAAAAAAAAAAGAAATAGTAAGGTGAACATTTTTTTTTTGACCTTTAAAAAAGGAGCTGCAGTTCCACTGACTGATGTCTTATCTGTAGTTGTTTGCTTGCTCCAAGTTTCATTCTGACATTAGGGGAGTAGATGATAAAGGCCAAAGAAACATCTGTCCACTTTGGTAGGATAAGAGATACCTTGATTTTCCTTTTCTTTCCTGTAGGTGTTTTGGAGTTGGCATCTCATGAGAGGAAGGGAGGGACAGGAGTCACAAATGTCAAGGAGTGGCCAATAGTCCCAGTAAGAGAGAAGGAAAAGTGCTCTCCACTCTATTATCATGTCTGTCTGTTAACTGTGAAATCATTGACAGAGCTGGTTACTTTATTTCTACAGCCTTCCCTCCTTCTCTGAACATGGAGAATTGCTCATCAGTTGTTAATTCCTTTGCATTTCCTTGGCTTTATCAGCAATTATCAGTGCCATCCTTAAACGAAATAGCCTAACTTCTGCACTTAAGTCAACACCACATTAATTCACAGGGAGATCCTAGGGCAGTTTAAAGTGTCTTTTCCCCCTTTATCTATTCATTCCATTCCAGAGGCAGTATCTGGTTGCTTTTATCTGCTTCCTCTGACTTCCAATGATTTTTAAGTGACGATTTGCCCAGTGTCTACTTACCAGGGCTGTGCTGATGGCAATTATGTGGTGCGCTAGTGTGGCCCTTCAGTTAACACGAAAATCTTTCTGTACAATTTTGAATATGCATTTTTTGTTTTTCCTGGTACCAAATAAGGTCACCCTTGTAAAAGCATCAGCAATTTTTCACTGCCTCATATGCCATTTTTATGTTCATGCTTCCTGAACAATATAGGTAAAAATACTTTCCCTCTGCTTTTGGGGTTGTGGAAGCCCTATGGATCGGGCAGGGGTGGTGTGGGTAGGTGGGAGCAAGCCTGGGCTTGAGGAGCCTGGGTGGTTAGAGAAAGGAAAGTAAGGATAACTAGGGAGAAGTGTTTTTGTTTGTAAAGGATGAGGATGTCTTCTTGGGAGGCATATGTGTAATCTGTGTGGTAGGTTTTCTCAAGCGACAAGGATTAGACTCGCTAAACTACCTTACCTTTAGCAATGCTGAGATGATTAAAGAGAAGTCAGACTTGTGATACTTTACAGGGAGGGCTGTTGCAGTGGTGCGGTTTTGTACAACACCTCCAGCTCTGTTTTCTTATTTATTTATTTATTTATTTATTTATTTATTTATTTATTTATTTATTTATTTATTTATGCGAGCATGAGCTGGGGAGGGCAGAAGGGGAGAGAGAGACAGAGAGAGACAGAGAGAGAGAGAGAGAGAGAGAGAGAGAGAGAATATCTTAAGGAGGCTCCACACTCAGTGCCGAGCCAGACACAGGGCTTGATCCCACAACCCTGGGACCATGACCTGAGATGAATGCAAGCGTCAGAGGTTTACCTGACTGAGCCAGCCAGGTGCCCCCCAGCTCCATTTTCAAGGAGGATGTCGTGTCTTATGAAGGGAAGCACTTTCCCTTCCTCCTCTTAAGGATAATCTGTGAGGGCCGGATGATAATGTTTCTCTTTCACAGTGGCCATTCATAGTCATGTTAACTCTCTCCTCCATCATCTTTGGAACAGCAGTAAATTAGTTCTGTGGATTAAAAGGAAGAAGAAAGAAAGAAATAATTTGCTTAGGGTATTTATTTAATGTTTATTTTTGAGAGAGGGAGAGAACACATGTAAGTGGGGGAGGGACAGAGAGGGAGACACAGAATCCAATACAGGCTCCAGGCTCTGAGCTGTCAGGCCAGAGCTCAACGTGGGGCTCGAACTCACAAACCCATGAGATCATGACCTGAACCGAAGCTGGCCACTTAACCGAATGAGCCATCCAGACACCCCTGCTTAGGGTTTTTAAAGTGACTTCATCCTGAATTTGGTCTAACATATCAAAGCCCTGGTCCTGTTTCCAAATATGTGTCTTCTGAAAGAATTGATATCCCAGTTATCAGGCAGTCCATAAGACAAAGCTCTGCTCCTTTAGGGATTGATAGTTTATTAGCTCGTGAAGCATTTTTGTGTGGTATGTCATTGGTTCCAAGTCTCCTTTTCATACATTATCTCATTTTGTTTTTCTGTTGCTTCACAACAACGCTTCTATGATTAGACCTTGTGAAAGACCTGTTTAAAAAGTGGTTGTAAGTGACTGTAAATTGCAATCACATTTGCTGACAGGCAGTGACGATACCAATCAGATAAGAAAACTTGGTTCAAGGAAACCAGTCGTTAGTGTCACCAGTTGATCTGTGGCCAGAAGCTTCATTAATATGAAAATCTTCACTCTGCTGCCAGCTGACCTCTGGATTTTTGCCTCTGTTCAGGTTGATAATCAAAATGTTGCCTCTAAAAATGGAATACTCATCTAATGATTAGGAGCAAGTTTATGAATAATAAATTTAATTTCAAGAGCTGTTAGTTTAGTTACTAATTTATTGCTTGAATATAGGAATTAGGTCATGTAGCCATTACCTGAGCTTGGATCCTTTATTTTCAATGGAAACTCAAACATGTTTAATAAACTACAAAATGCAGGGGCACCTGGGTGGTTCAGTTGGTTAAGCGTCCAACTTCAGCCCAGGTCATGATCTCGCAGTCCATGGGTTTGAGCCCTGCATCGGGCTCTGTGCTGACAGCTCAGAGCCTGGAGCCTGCTTTGGATTCTATCTCCCTCTCTGTCTACCCCCTCCCCCCCACTCATGCTCTGTCTGTCTCTCTCTCTCAAAAATGAATAAACATTAAAAAATTGTGACATTAATTGTCTTTAAGTCCTAAGTCCTTACCTGCTAAATGAACAGATTGAGATATTAAAGCAAGGAAAAAAATAATGAATTGCTAATTGTTTTTTTAGCCATCCTTATATTAGTTGTATTTCAAGTTTAAATAGATCTGAACGTTTACAAACAGGTAAAATGATAGGTAAGATTACCAAACAAATAAATAAGTAAAATAACAAAAGACGATTTATTATTACATAAGCAACAGCAAAAATATCCTGGGAAATGTGGCTCTTCCCTCATTCTACTAACCCCCCCCCCCCAACTTAGGCACATAGGGAACCTCTTGCATCTGTCTTAAAGGAATCACACCCTCCTGTTGTTCTGTCTCACAAACACGCAGACACACACTCTTTTACATTCATTCAGTTTCATTCCTTGTGAGAGTAAATGAATGGTCATATTGGAAACATAACTAGGATGCCCATTTTAATTCTGCGGCCAGGTAACTGTGTTCTCTTTTCCACCCGATATCTATCAACAATATCTGTAAGCATTTTTTGTCCAACTGTCAGCCTTTATATGTGTTGTATATTTAGATATGTGGAGTGAATTATATGGATATGAAGTCTGGCTTCTCTAAAGGTAGCTGTGGAAAAGCATTATCAGGTTGTTGAAAGTAAGGTAACTATGAGAATGTTAACAGTATTTTTATTAGAATTAAAGAAAATAAAGATTTGTGAGTCCCTCAGAGAAAAATGGAGTATACTAAATGTTTTGTTTGTAAATGACTATTTTTCAAGTGAAATCCTAAAGAGATTTAAACCCTAGGATGCACCCCAGTGGCCTCACCACAGCTACCATTTCCAATGGCTGCTCCACTTTATCAATGGGATACATTTTCAACTAGACGGATCTGACACAGATAACAGCCATCTTGAATGCATCAGGGAACTATTCATAAAACAAGGCCATTCATGTGCAGGTGGAATATTTTTTTCCTGCAATACAAAGTAGAAGGATTATAGTTCTCCTTTAAAAGAGAATATTTAAGAACCTTGTCTTAAAACTATGTGGCCTGAGGACCTTTTGTGGTATGATATACTAGTTTAATTATCTTAAATGTTCGTGAGTTATCGTTTTCAATTACTTTACATCTTTAGGTTTATCAACTTTACGTGACTATTTTAAAATCTTCCTCACTTATTTGGCTTCCCTAGTTTTATCACCAATCTAGGATATCTCTTCTGTGGACTACTGCAGCAAAGACCTGGTATCTTTTGCCAGCAAAGCTAACTTCTGTACAGTAAAATTCTGCCAAAACCAATAAGTGAATTGGAACTTACAAATCCCTATCTTAGCAATATGCTCTGAGGCATGGAAAATATTTCTCGTTAATAAATAGTTAGAATATTGTCTGCTTGGAAGTGGTTGTTAGATGGTCTCTTTCGGCACCATGTTAATATTGGAAAGAAAGGATACTGGGATGAGATGATTCTCATTATCAGCCATTCTATAATGAGTCTCCCTCAGTGTACCTTCCTAATGAATTTTAGAGTTGAAAACCTTTGGTTTTAAATTATTAAGCACTTAAACTAATAAACTCAGATTCTTCATGCATCTCAGGAATCAAAAGACGTCAGAGCCTAAGGAAAGAAATTACAATTTGATATGGTAATACCATATAGAATGTTAAAAAATGATTTAATTGGATTTTGGTTTTAGTCATTGGAATAAAGGGTTGCCAGAGTCAAGGTTATAGGTGCAATCTATTGTAATGGTCTGTGAGCTGTACATTTTCAAAACATATGCCATAACTTACAAGGCAAGACATGTAGAGGCATATGGATGAATCCTAGTGGCCACACCAGTGCAAAGCCAGCTCTAAGTATGCTCTGGCCATCAGTTAATGGTAGAATTTTGTGTAGAAGCATATTTTATGTCATGACATTTCAGTTTTTATTAATTGAAGATCAGCAGTGATCCTAGTGCTTAGCATAAGCTTTTATAGAGCACATTTACTTTCACAAAGCACAGACTATTTTTTCTTAATGATCATCTCAAGAACTCTGTGGTAGATGAAGTGTCTGAAGACCAAGGAGGTTGATGTGACTGTAGTTCTTTCTTCACACATTCTGGGCACAACAAGAGTTTTAACCTAAGCCTGTTATATCCTAAATTGGGAGTTACATGCTGCTAAACTGCAGCCACGCACCCTTAATAATTAAGGCAGTGTGCATTTTGGCCTCTACGAGGAAAGTACCATATTTACTTATGGGCTTCTTGTTGCGTTTTAGTCTAATCAAGGTGGATAAACCTTTCCTTCTAAATATATCCTAGAATGTTAGAAAGAGAGATTCTAGCTTGATGGTGGCAGCCACTTATTCCAAAGTAGTCATTGATCCAAAGATGATGATAGTACTCATACTGAATTGACTTGTGTACAGGGTGAGAAATATGTGCAAGTTTTAGAGTGATAAATGCACGTTTAGAAGTTTCCAACAAAGAAAATGCTCAGATGCCTGGGTTTGGGATTCTGTATAGCATGTTGTACCTACACAGTGTGTGTTTTCCTGATAGACCCTTCACTCCTCTGGCTTTGTATCTTTCTTTTTGTAGCAGGTTAAAGATCTAGAGCTATGCTTATGTATACATTAAAAAAAAAAACCTGTCTCAGCATGGACAAACATTAAGTTTTCAGAATTGATAAGATTTAGAATGAAAAAAAATCAAAAGTACATAGAGTCTACGTTGAAAAAAATAAGACTGAAGAGGCAGAATTCCAAGAAGATCTTCTAGAGTTCCAAGAGTTCCTTCTAAGCTGTACAACTATTTCACCTGTCCACTTGTTTTACCTGTTGCTGAATAGGTGACAGTACTTGCTTATATATGCTGTATGGCTTGTCACAGAACGCCTAGAAAAATCTGTGTACTATTTATATTTCATACATTAAGATAATTGAAGGAGAATTTAGAAGTATTCTCATTATACAGTTTTCACTACACCTCAATTGATGCTTGATTCCTTGTGAAAACTGAATGCACTTTCTAAATGGAAATGTCAGGTCATTAGCAGAGGCATGGACTAGTTGCTAATTTCCCTAGAGAAGCTGTTCTGAACTTCACCACGGTGGGCAAGCTGTATAATAAACTAGTGTTTATGCTAATGGAGAAGCAAATTTTGATAATACCTTCTCATCTCATCACTTCAGTAACTCATGTTGAAGTACCAAAAGAGTATGTGTGGTATGTCTGATCTGTTCAAAAGAGCAAACCGGTAAACGTGAAATAGAGGACAAAGGGGAAACCAATGAGAAAAGAAGGGAATTGTCTTATGAATGTTTTCATGAATTGTTAGCAGGACTGATTATATAAGCCATTTGCTTTTAAAGTCATCTGACCTCCCTTTTCAGCACCCTTGTGTGTGTGTGTGTGTGTGTGTGTGTGTGTGTGTGTGTGTTTTCCTGAGTATTGACCATATACCTAGCCTCCTTGAAAACATTTTTGGTTTTCAGTTTTGCTTTTCTAACCAAAAATAGGTACACTGCAGTTGACCCCCCAAAAAAATGTATAATGTACATATAATACATGTATTATTCAAAATGTATAATGTATATATAATATATATTATATAAAGTATATATATATACTTTTCCTAAGAACAAAGTATTCTAGGAGATACAATTTGAATGTCAGTATGTTGGAATTTTAAAGACATTTTGATAGTTTATAAAATAGTGTGGCAGAATGTTTGATCACTCTGCCACTAAGCACCTACTTCCTTCCTAAATGTTCCACTGAAACTTTTTTTTTAATTCCTCAAGAGCCTTGCTTTCAACTGTCCTTAGGAAGGCTCTGATACCCCTGTATTGGTGGCTGACAATAGTTTGTATTAATCTTCCTAGGACAATTGACTTTTTTTTTTAAACTAAGTAGATAGTTTAAGATAAGATTCCTTATGCTTAAGGAATGGATCCTTAATAGTAGGGTTTTCCAACTTGGTCAGTGAACATATGGGAGATACTGTGTATTCTCTTGGTTACCATTCTTTTAAAACTAGTTGTGTGGGAGGTAGTGACTCATCAGATGGCTGATGTCTTTGGGAGGACCATCTGTCGGATGAGGTTTCAAGGTTTTGCCAAAAAAAATCCTTGCTGCCATAGCTATTTCCCCTACTCGGAGTTTCTCTGATGTTGCAAAAGCTCATGACATAAATTACCACAATTAAAAGTGTTCTTCGCTGGGTTTTGTCCTTTATTTTTTTTTAATCATAGGGAGAATTTCAAAACAATTGATAGTTCTCATTGTTGGAAAACTAACCAAAGAATGTACGTGGGACTTGCCTCTAGCCTAGAGTTTGTTTTAAAGTAACAGTGCCTTTTTAGTCTCTCAGAATATTATTGTAGCCACTTTTATATTTGCTTGGGAAATAAAAATGCTCCTCTTTGAGTTGGAACATAGGAAATACGGGGTGAGAATATGTGATTTCCCCAGCTCCACTCCCCAATCTAGAGAAACATCAGGATATCTTTAGTCCATTAGGATTAATAAACAGTGATCGAAGACTTGCTATATTCCAGACACTGTACTGGTACTAGGTATATAGAGATAAAAAGAATACCATCTCTGTTTCCAAGGAATTTACTTTATTTTTTTTAAATTTTTTAATGTTTATCTTTATTTTTGAGACACAGAGAGACAGAGCATGAGTGGGGGAGGGGCAGAGAGAGAGGGAGGCACAGAATCGGAAGCAGGATCCAGGCTCTGAGCTGTCAGCACAGAGCCCGACACGGGGCTCGAACTCACGAACCGTGAGATCATGACCTGAGCTGAAGTCAGATGCTCAACCGAATGAGCCACCTAGGTGCCCCTCAAGGGATTTACTTTAAATCTGATAGGATAGATCAGCACATCTGGCTTAGCATGTGTTTGTGAAGGCAATTCATTTCTATTCCCTTCAAATTGTGGATGTTCTCCTTTTAGCATATTGTGCGTTACATCCAAATGTTACACAGTCTGCTTACCTGACAAATTACAGATGTGGGTTACTCAGACCAAGCTATTCAAAGGACCAATAGACTTTGACACTGTGTATTCCCCAGACCCTTGCTAGGTGTTTTAGCCCCTTTTGAAGAAGTCCCAAAGAAGTTCTGAGGGGAGGCTGAGCATAGAGATCTGCTATGGACCAAGCTGCATAACAGAACACAGACCCTGTTTTTTGCTCTTATCTAGAGCTTACACCATAGTATGTCACAAGAGGCAGAACCAAGAAAAATGTTCTTCTTTTAGAAGAATTCTAAATTGGAATAAATTCCTTTAGAATTGAACAGTTCTAAGGAGTCATTTTCTGATGCCTCTTCATCTTGACGTGAGGTGATTAGTAATTGAATATAAGCCCTCCCTTTGTCACCCCATCACCATCAGCCCTGCAAACCAAAGATGTGGACATTAATGCTTTCTTATCTATAAGGTGCCTAAATCTTGTTAGGCTATTCTGTACTAAGCCTTTATCATTTTGCATTGGACACTTGGGAACTTTGAACTGATCAATGTAGTACATGGTATGATACAGTGCCACACTTGGGAGTGGTCTGAGCCATTTGGCTGGACTGGAGTCTTGGCGCTAACCATTTACTTGGATGTCTGGTATGATACAAGTTTCTTCTCTGTGCCTCAGTTTCATTTTCTATAACGTTAGATTAACTAGCCTACCTTAAGAGTTTTATTGTAAGAATGAAATGAGCAGCGCCTAGTCCATGGTTTGCACTCAATATAAATGACAGTACAAACAAAATACACACAATTCTGTGCGACAAGTTATCTGTTTTAGGGTCCCAGAGGGGATCCCATGGAGATAGATTTGAGCTGTCCCACATAGTAGAACTTTGAGGCCTCTATTGCCTTCATCTTAGTGTGGTGGAACATAGTCATCACATCTTCTAAGGAATGACCTGGCATTGTTTCCACTTGCTCCCTTATTCACATCAGAGGGTAAGTCATCCCCTCTGGCCTCTGTTCCGTGCTAGGCTCCTGATCCCGCACGGAAGAGGGAATTCTTGGCTGAGGCATAGGAGTCTGCACTTCTGGCGAGGACCACAGTCCTTGCTGAGGGCTTAGGTGAGAGCATATTCGAGGATGATGGTGCAAATAGCTGCCCAGATTGAGTGTTTACCTCTTTGTCTGGCACGGTGCTAAAGTTTTTGTACGTATTCATTTATTTCTCACAAAATCCTATGGGCAGATAAGGAAACTGAGGCACAGAAAAGTTGAGTTATTTGATCACATTCTTATATAAAGTCTGTGTTGGGGTCATCATTTGAATGCAGCCATCTAGTCTCAGAGCCATGCTATCAACCAGGGGGTCCCAGGCCTTTAGGTTGAACTGGCCCCCTTCAGAAATGTTTTTGTGAATTACATGTGGTATGTCGTTACCACCTTCTGATGGGGAACATTATGAGAAGAATCTTGTAAAACCTGTCATTGTGAAGATTATGAGAATAGTATCAGGATATTCTGTGTCATACAGTATCTTCTTTGTGAAGGCTCCTGCAAAAAAATTGTGTTGTTTCTTAGTAATGAGAATAGGTAAACTTCCTTAGCAAATTAGTCTGCTTTTATCTCCTGGACACTATAATCTTCCCCTTTCAAGCTGATCACTAGAAAGCTAATAATTGCATTTATAGCCTACCCTTGGTTTGTCATTATGGTGTTGGCAGCCTTGACTTTAACTTGTTACTACTTTTCTTTTTCTTTTTCTTTTTATTGAATTCCACATTTAAAAAGTCACTTTAATGTAATGTATGATAAGGTGTTTATTTCAACCTTTTTTACAATGGAAAAACATTGGAAGCAACTCTGATGTTCAACATTAGGTGATGGATTAAATGAATTTTGGTATCGGCATATGAATGAATAGTAGGCAGCCAATAAAATTAGAAGATTGACATGGAAAGATGTATATTACAAACTGAACAAGGTAATAAAACAACATCCATAGTATGAAAAAAAAGTCACTTTAAAATTCAGATTGTACATGCACATGGAAAAGAGTTCAAAGAACTTAAAAATGAAAAATCTCCCTCTGTCCCATATCTGTTTCTACCCCTAGTTTTCAAAGTACTTCTTGAGCATGTGGAAAACAGCATATATGTGCATTATTTAAAATTTTTTTTTCCCAATGTTTATTTTTTTTTTGGGACAGAGAGAGACAGAGCATGAACGGAGGAGGGGCAGAGAGAGAGGGAAACACAGAATCGGAAACAGGCTCCAGGCTCTGAGCCATCAGCCTAGAGCCTGACGCGGGGCTCGAACTCACAGACCGCGAGATCGTGACCTGGCTGAAGTCGGACGCTTAACCGACTGCGCCACCCAGGCGCCCCTATTTTAAATAATGGAACATGCTAATATACATTGTTCATCACATTATTTTAAAATTCTATTTTGGGGTGCCTGGGTAGCTCAGCCAGTTAAGTGTTTGACTCTTGACTTTGGTTCAGGTCATGTCAGGCTCCACGCTGACAACGTGCCTGGGATTCTCTCCCCCCGCCCCCACTCATGCTCACTTGCGCTCTCTCTCTCAAAATAAATAAACTTAAAAAAATTAAAAATAAAATTTTTATTTTAATTAGATAAATTCTCACAGGATGTGTAAATAAAAGTTAATACTCCCAACCAACATTTTCCATCTCCCTAAGGTATACAATGTTAACATTCCTCGTGGTACCTTCTCTTAATTATAACACTATCTTACCATGTTGTCTGTTTTTATTATTTTTTTTAATCACTCAGTTGTGCTCTGAACTCTTTGCAAACTTGGATTTTGTGGCTTGGTCATTACAGCATTCCTGGTGCCTATCACAATGACTAGCACAGAATAAGCATTCAACATACAATGAAGGCAGTCACCCAAATGAGAGAACATATAGATGAAGAAATTAATGCCATTTCCTTTGTATAGAACATTCTGTAAAAGAGCCAAAGTTGAGCCTGGGGGTTGTATTATGACACAAAGTCAAGAAAACAGATTATTTCCTACATAATAGGAAAGAAAATTCAGATGGAATAAGAATATGGAAATGGCTTGTTTGGAGTGAACATAAGCTTTCTCTCTTACCAGTATAACAGCAAGGGCATATGAGTCCTTTAAGGGACTACGGAATAGAAAATGAAAATTCCTGTACATGTGTTTACATGGATGGCTGGGAGATTCGCTCAGCAAAATATTCAACACACATCTACTGAGCAGCCTGTACGTATGAGGCACGGGGTTGGGTTCTGAGGACACTACAGTCAAGTTAGAGTTGCTGCCCTTAAGGCATCTGCAGGTGAAAGAATCTAGAACTTAGGTCTACCCCCCCCCACCCCAAATGAAAGAGATTTGAGAAAATTCTCTTTATCTTACCATAGCACTTCCTCATCATCTAATGATGTTTCCCTTTTCTCCCCAATTTCTAAAAGTCTCTCCTTTTTTGAGGTTCCTAATGTTTTCTCCTGTAACTAGTGATGCCTTGTCATAGTGAAACTTTTCCTTTTTCTTTTTTCTCTTTTTTTCTTCTGCATGGTGGGATTGGTACACAATCTAAAAATGTTTGTCTAAATATTTTTAGACAACGTTTCAACCTCCATAAGGAATGTAAGACAAACATGGTAAGAAAAACTTTGTTCATAATATATTTTGACCACTGTCTGTGACTTTTCAAATATGTTCATAGGAATTGAAAATCTCTGACTAGCACATCTGTGTGAGAAAAGTAATAGTAATGCTGTTGTCTTTGGGTATCCACTTTCTCTAGAGATTCCACATAGTCTGTCACTATCACATCTTTTTTTTTTTTTAACGTTTATTCATTTTTGAGAGACAGAGACAGAGCGCAAGTGGGGAGAGAGGCAGAGAGAGAGAGAGAGAGGGCAGAGAGAGTCTGAAGCAGGTTCCAGGCTCTGGGCTGTCAGCACAGAGCCCCACGCGGGACCCTGAGATCATGACCCAAGCCAAAGTTGGATGCTTAACTGACTCTGCCACCCAGGCACCCCATGTTGTCTTCTTTTTCCTTGTTTTATGTTTGCTTCAGTTCAGTTCTAAATCCTTTTGAAAGAAAAGTTTATCTGTGCCTCGTTACTTTTAACAGGTAAGTTTGTTGCATTATGGAATAAAAATATCTGACCTAGAACAATTTCAAAATTGACCACCTCTCTCCTAGAGTAAATGCTCTGGATCCCTTGAAATCTGATGTTTAAACATAGAGGCAGGATAGTTAGAAATGTCTCCTGATTTTAACAGAACAAAGAAGGGTGCATTTTGAGTCCAGACAGCAAATGTGGGGGGGATTCCCATCTGGAGTAGAAGTGGGGGTCAAGGGTTTTGTGCGGTCAGGGCTATCTGGGTTGCTTCTTAGCATCGGCAGTCTTGGGGTATCTGTGCCATGAGAAGAGGCAGAAAGGAAAATAAAGGAAAAGGAAGAACCAAATGAAATTCAAGTACTGTTGTATCATAACAATGGATATGCTAGAAAAATGCTTATTTAAATTTTCTATTATTGATGTCCTTAATTATATTTTTAAATGAAATGAAGATTAAGAAATCATTTCAATTAAGCATGTAAGATACCTGCTAGACTATCAGCTGGAGAATTTTGATGTCTATTAATTATAAGTAATTGCCCAAGTACCAAATGTACCATTGGTAGACAGGCTCTAATTTACAAGTTATAGGCAAGGAGTGGAAAAGCAGCACAGTGGTCCACATTTTTCAGCTCTGACTGACAAAACCTTTCTCCCAATTTAAGGTTTTGGGAAGACACTTTACATTTCGTATCTTCTGCTTGTATTCCCTTCAGTAATTCATTAGTAGTTCAGAGGGCTGTTGTTTCCTCAGAGCAGATTTAATCCTGACATTTTCACTCCTCAGATTTAGAATTAGATTTTGTCTTTCTTGCATGCGCTCAGGGCAGGCAATGTAAAGTTATCAGGGATATTTAGCTAGGAATCCGCCAGCACCCTTTGAAGACCAGAATCCCCGAGGAGAGCCAAAATACACAGTGTAACAAGATACAGAGGCATTAATGCTGCAAGCTTCCCACAGGGATGCAGTACCAATGTCTGCATGGAAAGCTACGCGCAGCTGTACTTGATGGAAAATGTTACATTGGCAGGGCACTTGGGCTCCTTTTTTCTGACAACCTTTTTGTATTATATTGCTTAAGATCAAAGGATAGTCTTCAGATTATTTTTATCACAAGATTTATGCAAGTGAATTGGTTTACAGATATATTGCTGTTTCTTTTAAATAAGAGCATTTTGCTCTATAATAAAATAGCTGGCTTAAGCATCAGGACAGACTATTACAATGAGTGAGGGCTCATTAATAATTATTTTCACTGAGACCTTTTGAGTCCTGGTGTACCATTCAATGCTATCTTTATTTTCTAAATTATCTACATTTTTTTTGTATTTCTATAAACCTGGCTTTTAATTTTTGCTAATTAGAATATGCTTTTTCTTACCAACTTAAAAAAATTATTTTGGAGCCAATGCATTTCACCTACTTCTTTATATTTTACATTACATGACTTCACCATCATTTCTTTTGGCTAGTACAATTGTACCATTAAATAGTGGTAAATAAAACAGTGGGAGGAGGGGGTGTTGTAATTGGAGGAACAGAGCAGGTGAAAGGCTAGTTACAAAGCAGCCTCTGAAGGAGCAGCTGAACTAGAGAAAACCCTGAAAAGAGAGCTTGACTCAGAGAGCTGGGTCTCCAGCCCAGGCTCCCGTGAACAGGGAACATAGGATAAAATCTTTGGAGCATCCTGCCAAAGATGTTGACACATAGTATATACTTGATAATTTCTGAAATGAAGATTGAAATATGCCATGTGTATGACTGCCAGGCATAGCCAAGAGTATCAAAATAAAGTTGAGGACTTAAAAGAAAACAATCCCAGTGATAAATGAAAGCCTGAAACTGGATGAGAATGATGCATATTGCTAGGACTTTAGTCTCTCGGTAAAGATAGGATCTGCTTCTGTTCAGATCTTCAGGAAGTTGGTATTATTTCACATTTACTTAGCACTGTGTGGTTTTCTTTGGAAACTTGATGCTTTGGGGGCTACTGATCTGTATTAATGCTTCATTTTCCACCATTCAGTTAAATACTTGCAGAGTATTTTTCCCCCAAAGTGACATGTGATAGTACTTTTTAAAATGTGTTATTGGTTTGGTTGGTGATTCATGGCTTTTGGACTTCTGAAATTCTATATATGGGTTATAGTTTTAAAATAATGCAAAAGATTGTAGGGAAATACAAAAGAAGTCTAGTAGTTCAGATCTGGTATTAGAATGCAGAATTTTTAAAACAATTACAATTTTAAATTCAGCTTATTTTCAATACACAGATTTTAGAACCTATGTACAATTAATTTGCGTTGACTTCTTTACTCTCATACATATACATAGTTCATATTGTACTTCGCCTTTTCACTTATTACATGGCAAGCATTTCACCATGTCTTTAAATAATACCTGAAAATGTTCTTTCAAGATTTGGATAATAAGTCAGTATATATATTCACTATAAACTACTTACATGTCCTCGTAATGTTACAGATAATACAAACTTAAAAAAAAAGTCTCTAAATCTTTCTCCAGTCCTAAGATTTATTGAAATCTTTTTGTCTTTGATAGAGTGTAGGTCAGTTTATTTAAGAACACACACACAGAGAAGGGTGCTCTTCAGGAACAAGTTACTACCCCCAAATTCCCTTCTCTCCTAGCAACCACACACATCTGCAGAGAGAAAGGATATCCTTCTCCCCTGGCATGGGAGATGTGGTATTCCCTTCGGCCAGCTGGAGAAGTGGTAAGCCTTTGTGGTTCAAACCTCTGAAAAGCAGCTGCTACCTCTCGGAGCCCAATCCCTCTGCTTTTTTGCGGGACACAATGCTGTCAGTGAAACACCACCTGCCTGTGTTGCAGCCAAGAGCCAGGATGACAGTTTGCTTAATAACATACATGAGAATTGCTGTTCAAAGAGTCTGTCGGGGAATCTCGGCAAAGGAAAACATGAGGCCTTCCCTGTCCCTGCCTGCTGCCTGCCGTGTGGATGGGACGGCTCTGGCAGCTTTCTTGGACCGCAGGTACTAGGTCCACACCCTGTGAATGGCAGAGCAGTGAGCTAGCGAGGAGGAATCCAGGTCCCTGAACTGGGAAAACATGATACCAGTCCTGAGTTGCTTATTTTTACACATCTTATGTAACAAATAAAGGCCTCTACCTTTTAAGTCCCTGTTGCTTTGAATTTTTCTCTCCTAGGCAACTAAGCCTAACTTATAATTGCCATCTTCTTTTCTAAGATCTGTCTATGTGATTATATAAGAGATTTCGTGGCAGAGGTGAGCAGAATAGTTCATGAAAAGTTGGTTTTAACTAGTAAACAACCACAGATTCTCCATGTGCTTCTGTCTCCTGAAGGGTATGAATCTCTTACTTAGAATATGATAATTGCTTTTACTCTGGCAATTAAAAAAAATCAGGGCTGAAAATATGGTCGGTATGATAAAAGTTATTGAAAATTTTACTGCCATTTACCTAAGTTCTTGCTTAACAATAATTGTAGTAAGAGGTCACTTTTACTGACTGAGCATTTTCTGTGTGCTTGGCACTATTAAGCACTTTACCTGGGAGATCTCATGGAACCCACAACACCCACAGATGGCGGGTCCTATGACACATCCCCTTTAGCAAATGAGGAGATTACTCTCCAGCCCCCACCCTAGTAACCCTGACCTCCCTTATCTACTCTCCTTTTTCTTTTTTTCTGTAGCAGTCATCAACTCTCACATGTTGTAAAATTCACTTTCTCTGTTGGTTTATTTTTTGTTGTCTGTCTCTGCACAATAGAATATAAGCTCACTGAGGCCAGGTATCTTTGTGTGTTTTCTGCCATCTGCCACATACCCACAACAACGGGGACCAACACGCAGTAGGCGCTCAACAGACTCTCACAGAAATGAAATAGAGAGATTGTGTCCCTTGCTCAAGAAGTTATACTCTGAATTATTATGCTGTATTGTCTTCCAAGCTACTTGATTTTTCCGTCATTTGACAAAATGCTGTTCTGAGTTAGCTATTAAATGACTTGGAAGTTCTGAGGTAATATCCTTAAAAAATGAACACATTGTGTTTTTCGAGCAATTTTAGGTTTGGAGAAAAGTTGAACATAAAGCACAGAACTCCCATATACCCCTTCACTTCCTCCCAGCTTCCCTATTAACATTACCCACCAGTGTGGGTGGGTTAACATTACCCACCATAGTTACAGTAGGGTTCACTCTTTGTGTCTACATTCTGTGGGTATGGATAAATGTTGAAAGACCTGTATCAACCATTATAGAACCCTACAGAGTAGTTTCCCTTGCCCCCCATACCTTATGTTCTCCGCTTATTCCTCCCTCCCTCCTTCTTCCAACTCCTGACAACCACTGATCTTTTTATCATCTCCATAGTTTTGCCTTTTCCACAACATTACAGAGTTGGTAATTACAGTATCTAGCCTCCTCAAATTGGCTTCTTTCATTTAAGCAGTATGCATATAAGGGTCCTCCCCTATCTTTTCGTAGCCTGATAGCTCATTTCTTTTTATCACTGAATACTATTCCATTGTGTGAATGAACCACAGTTTGTTTATCCATTCACCTATTGATATCTTGGTTGCTTCCACATTCTAGCAATTTATGAGTAAAACTGCTCTTAAACATTATGTGAACATAAGTTTTGATCATCTGAGTAAACTCAAAGGAAGGTCATTGCTTAGTCCTATAATACAGTAAAACCTTGGTTTGCGAGCATAATTCATTCCAGAAACATGCTTGGAACCCAAAGCACTTGTATATCAAAGCAAATTTCAAGAACCATTGGCTCAGTTGTGATCATGTGACATTGGCATCACGTACTACTTGTATTACAAGACATCACTTGTTTATTAATTTAAAGTTTATTAGGAATGTTTGCTCGTCTTGTGGAACACTTGCGGAACAAGTTACTCACAATCTAAGGTTTTACTGTGTTTATTTTGTGCTTTTATAGCGGGACTGCGTGGAAAACCGGCACTGAGAAGCCATTGAAATTTGAGTGAGGAATGAGTGATACTGAATTTTCCTTTCTCAGACTCTTCTTCTCTTGAAGAGTGCCCTAAAACCATATTCTAATGCTGTGTGTAAAAGACCTGAAAGATGAGCATAAAACATGAATATACTATTTCTCAAGCCAGTTTTCACGTTCTCAGTACTTTGTAATACGAACAGCTTGTATCTTGTGTTTATATCGTGCCATATTACACTAATTAAAAAGTAACTTATATACATTCGTATCCTTTGTTAATTCTCAACCAAAATACGAATATGTGTCACAGAGGATGGCAGATATTTTCACATATGACCTGCATAAGGCTCTTCTGTTTTCTGCACTATTGCATGATATTATTTTATCTCTTCTTTTTATTACAAATTGGAGAACCTAAGCGATGTATCTCTGGATTGGGACTTGCTGTGTTTAACAAATGATATAGTTCATGCTACTATAGTGGCATTCAGAAAACCTTGAAGCAGGGAAACCCCAGACCTTATCTAGCAATGCACTTTGTCAAGTTCTGAAGCACAGTTGAGGATGAAGAAGTAACACAACACATCCCACTTCTGCTGACGGGCTGTTTTGTAAGGAACGTGGCTGCTCTAGTTGCACAGAAAGGTTTGCTGTCATGCTTTTCTTTATCCAGCCTAGCCCTTGAACACCCCAGTCCTTTCCTCCTTGTCATGTTCCTGCCTTCCTTTACCAAATGTGAACTATTGAGTCCACACTCTTCATGTATTTTGCTTCATGAAATAAAAGTTATCAGAGACTTGAGTGTATTTGTTACTTCTTCGTATACAACTCTCCTTTTTCTGCTAGCTGTTTGGCAATTTTTTTTTCTATGCTTTGTCTGATCTCGTCTCTCCAGATAAACACCACCACTGTATTGTTCACCCAGCCCTGACAACTCAGGGTCACTATCGATTCCTTTCTGTATTCCAGATAAGGAAAACAAAGTAAGCAAAAACACAGAGGCTTGGCGTGGGAGCCTCTGTTAATTAAACAGGTATTGGAGTAGTTATCTGTTTTAATGTGCTATATCCAAAATAATAGGTGAGGCCCTCAAATAGTTCTGTCGAGTGTGGGAAGTAGACAAGTAAACAGATATTTGCAGCAAAGTAGATACGTGTTATGAAAGAAATATGCATGGGCTTCTATGAAGCTTGTTTGGGGGAACCGTGAGCAGGCATATGTGACTGTGGAGCGTAAGGTTTGTGTTTGGTGGGGCCTTAGGGGTGAAGAGACAGAGATGTTAAAGGACAAATCTGAAGAGGTAGGTTGAAGCCATGTTGTAAATTGCCTTGAAATCATGGTAAAGAGCCTCGGCTTTATGGGGCAATTGGCGTGGAATCATCAAGTGTTTTTAAAAGGAAGCAGAGCAAGTCAACCTGTATTCCTAGACCGTTTTCTAACTTTCTCCTGGACTTCGCAGTTCTGTCCCCTTTATTCCTCCCCTGGCGTGCGTTCCCTGTCTTATTTAGGGACTTCACTATCTGCAGCAGCCAACCAAGTGGGAGCTGGGGATCGGCTTCACTTCCTCTTCCCCCCAGACCCCATGGTCGACCAGACGGCATTTGCCAGTGACTCTCTAAAGCACAGCGTTCTCCTTCATCTCCTGCTTTCCATTTTCAGCTCTAATCTCTTATCAGATTTAGCACTTTTAAACTGCAGTAATTATTCTTCAGTATACAGAGATTAGGTAAATTATTTTACTTTATTGCTTCAGCTAATGAAGGTGAATACTGTTAAATCTTTTTGTAAGCTTAGAGTCGTACATATGTGACATGCTTTTTAAGGATACTGAAAGAATCAGTATCAGTATATTAGGAATTCATAGGATAAGTACGCAATATCATTGAAGTCTCTCCTTGACTTTATATGTCCCTTGGTATTCCTCTCTATTTATGATTTTAGTTAGGATTAGGTTTGGAGCATATGGCAAAAAAAATAATAGTGGCTTAAATAAGAAAAAGGATTTATTTCTTGTGTAAAATAAGTCTGGAGGGGGATGGAGTCAGATATGATGGCTCCATGCGTCATTAAGGGTACGGGGATATTATGTCTTTCTGCCCCACTCCACTAGTACACAGCTTCCGTTTTGAAGATAATTTCCTGGTGCAAAATGGCTGGTAGAGCTCCGGCTGTCATGTCAATGAAACAATAACCCCCAAAGAAAGAAAAGTGAACAGGTAAAACATGCCAGCTGAGTCTTCTCTCATTAAGCAGGCTTTATAGACATCGCACACACCGTTTTCACTCCATAGGCCAGAACGGAGACACCAAGCCCCGTGTTGCTGCAAGAAGGCTGGAAAATGTCTTCTTTGTATTTTCAGGAGACCATGCACTCACCTTAAACTTGCGGTTCCTAGGAAGAAAAGGGAGAATGATGTTGGTCTAGCAACTGGTGGAGGAGGACAGTGACTCTGCCTAAGATAGGTTAAACTCTCCTTACACTAGACAGAATAAACCCATTATTACTGGTCTCACGGGGTGTCTCTTTCAAGACTCAGATACTTACCCCGTGTGGCTGCCATTCCAGAAAGTATCTTTATTAAAATAAATGGGAAGATCGCTTTACAGTTTCACTTTCTACTTGCTGCTTGTCCCGTGAAGTGTCAGATACTTAGAATCCAAGCACCGTTCTTCATAGAAGGGTAGGAACACAAGGAGCAGTTAAAGTAGGTGGTGACCAACTGCTTTTTGATAGAATATCATGCTTATCACATTGTAGGTATTGTAGGTTTCAGCAGCTTACTTCAGCACCTTGGTTCTTAACCTTGCAGCCGATCACAGTTACCTGGGGAACTTGTAAACCATACATGTAACTGAGCACTAACCCCTGGAAGGTTCTGTTTTAATAAGTCTGGAGGTGCTCCCATTTTTTCAAGTTAAAAAATGAAAGTGATTGCAATCATTGCCCTCATGAATTGACAAGCACTTGATTAATAAAGGTTATTCTCCTTACATATTTCCCAGTGTTCCTGGGTAATTCTGAGACATAAACTTGGAAAGTGTCCTGAGAGGTTTGGATCAACCTGGTGATTGTATGAGAAGAAGGTATAGTATAGAACAGCAGAGTTTTTTAAAGACTACAATGATTAGATATACTAGTTGAGCATACTGAAGGATTAAGTATTCATTTTATGGTGTCTTTGATGTAAAAATACGGCTTTAGAATCCTGATTATATGTATGATGTCTTTAGTGAATTCATTATTATTACCCACTTTGTTGTTGTCTTCTGTTATCACAATATGTTGCGACTGGGGTAATCTAAGGAATAAAATCAATGACTTTCATTCCTACGATGTTTTTACTCTTAAAATTCTTTCTTCTATATTGCTTCAGTTTCATAAAACCTGGTACAGTGATCATTATGGCCATTTTATAGAGCAGAGAATTGAAACAGAAAATCTCTGTTTTTCAGCCAATAACATGTCCATTTAAATGAGGAATCAGGTTTGTACAAAACACACACGCGCGCACACACACACACACACACACACACACACACACAAATCCAGCAAATTTTTCAGCAGTATTTTTATCCCCTTTGATTTTCCAGCTTGCCAGAGAACTCCAGCTTTGTGAAGGTCCGCATCCCAATGTCAGGAATTCCCTGTAGCGCCCCCTCGTTACCTCTCATCTCCTTTTTCTCTCCAGGAAAGCCATACATGGAATTAGCAAGGGGTACTCACAGCACACAAACTGAGAGATTTAGAAAGGAGCAGTGAAGTTGCTGCCACTTAAATGTCCCTCTCCTCCCCTTTTTCATGTCTTTCCCCCACTCTGTGACTAGCTTACTTTATTTACATATAAATAAAGATAGGAACCAGAAGCTAATGTAAGTAAGACATAAAAGTGAAAGTTACAAAAATGACAGAGTCATCTCCTTCAGGGTTTTATCCACAAGTCTCCACTCGAGTGACCCCTGCCCTGTCATTTCCCTGTCACACCCTCTGATATTTTATATCCCTTTTCCCGCTGGATTTTCTCTCCATAGCCTTATTCATATATAACATACTATGCACATTTGCTTATTTATCCTGTGTATTGGTAGTCAGTCTCCTCCACCAGAAAGTAAATTCTGTGAGAGTAGTGATTTTCTATTTGTTTTGTTCATTCCTAAATCCCTAGTGCCTAGAACATGGCCCAGCACAGAGCATTTGCTGGATACATGAATTTTATTGCATGATTAATGATAACAATATGTTAGAAATGTAATTGTTCCAGCATTCAGTTTATTTTTATACCATTGTTCAAGTAGTGTCATTTCAATAAACATAAACTAAGGAACTCTGTAGTACAGCTGACCTTCTAGTTCCATCTTGGTACTTTTTTTTTTAATTTTTAAATTTCCATCTTGTTATTATTGGCGCTTGTTACAGATGCCAATTTTCCGTATATTTAGGCAGTTTTTGATTACTTCCTGTTTGAACTGACTAATTCTCCTCTCCATGGGTGTCTTCTTAGTTGTTCCAGGGACAGAATCAGTCCCATTATGAAACAGTGTACAGTTAAATTTTCTATCTTAGATTAAATATTACTGGAATAGAAACTACATATAATACAATTCTGTTATAATACTATTAGGTAAAAGATGTATGTTATTTCTATTTGAAACCAGTGGTATAGGAAAACAGGACACAATTCTTTCAGGATGTTGTTCTAGAAGTAGAAGGTAAATTGATGGATTCTCAGTTTATATATTACAAAACACGTATTTATAGAATTGGTCACCAGCAATATTTAAGCACTCCAAACTGAGATATTCCTATGGAGTTGAAAACATATTTATAGTGGCAAAACCTCTTCAATTAGAGTATCTTCGAAACTCTAATTGAAGACCTAAAATACCATTGTCATTTAATTCAGTGATGCATCCATTAAAAGATAATTACATCTTAGCTTGATATGAGAAAATACTTGATGTGTGATAGTACTTACCAACGATATAGAATAGGGTGTCTTCTCAGCTCCATTAGGAAGTTGTTTATATTAGAAAAAGTAAAATGTCATTGTCTGTGGCTGTTTCCCATTTAAAGATTACCTCATGCGTGTTTTCTGAGTTGTGGCCTCTGGAGCTATAGACTGAAGTCATGAAGTCATTTGTATACCTTAGCCTGGAGGCTGATGGGTCCAGCTTGGTTCAACCTCATGGCCTTTTTCAGCATTGCCATTTCCAAGTGTAATAAATAACCTTGTTTTCCACTTGTTTGCACAGGCATGTTCTGTGATCGATAGTATATGAGCCTGAAGAATTGGGTATTTGGCAAGTAGTAAGTACAACCCCATGAGAGCATTTACCAAACTACAAGAAAATAAACATTGATGGGTTAATATTGCAGACATCAGTGAACTCAGAAAT
Source organism: Prionailurus bengalensis (assembly GCF_016509475.1). Lineage (NCBI taxonomy): Eukaryota > Metazoa > Chordata > Mammalia > Carnivora > Felidae > Prionailurus > Prionailurus bengalensis. Next base: position 158,450,807 of record NC_057345.1, read on the forward strand.
TCATTCGGTGTTGAGGTAAACAAAACAAAGAAGCATTTGAAAAATACAACAGAAGATGAAAAGGAATCTGGTTCTATTTACATAGAAAGGTTGGCCAGTGATACAGTGTGGCTGCTTGGCTGTTTTGTTTTGCCTCCAGCTAAATAGAAAATTTAAGATTAATTTTCAATATCCTGCCAGTTTCATTAATCACCCAGCTTTTCTATCTAATTGATTTTAAGAACCTTCTTTATTCATGAAGAAAATTAGCTTTTCCCCCTTGTTTTAATAACTGGAAGTTTACTCTTAATTCTCCTCATCGATTTTGTCTATCTCCCTCATCCCTCTCTCCTCTAGCAATCACCAGTTTGTTCTTTGTATTTATCTTTCTGTTTTGAGTTTGTTCATTTGTTTTGTTTTGTTTTGTTTTGTTTTAGGTTCCACATATAAGTGAAATCATATGGAATTTTCTTTCTCTCTCTGACTTATTTCACTTAGCATAACACCCTCAAGGTCCATCCATGTTGTCACAAGTGGCAAGATCTCATTCTTTTTCATATGGCCGAGTAATATTCCATTACACACACACACACACACACACACACACACACACCCCACATCTCCTTTATCCATTTATCTATTGATGAATACTTAGATTGCTCCCATATCTTGGCTATTGCAAATAATGCTTCAGTAAACATAGAGGTGTGTATATCTTTCAAATTACTGTTTTTTGTCTTCTTTGGGTAAATACCCCATAGTGCAATTACTGGATTGTATGGTATTTCTATTTTTAATTTTTTGAGGAACCTCCAACTGTTTTCCACAGTGGTTGTACCAATTTACATTCCCACCAACAGTGCACAAGGGTTCCCTTATTTGCATATCCTTGCAAACACTTATTATTTTTTGTCTTTTTGATACTAGCCATTCTGATTGATATGAGATGATATCTCATTGTGGCTTTGATTTGCATTTCCCTGATGATTAGTGATGCTGAGCATCTTTTCATGTGTCTGTTGGCCATCTGTATGCCTTTTTTTGAAAAATGTCTAGTCGGGGCGCCTGGGTGGCTCAGTCGGTTAAGCGTCCGACCTCGGCTCAGGTCACGATCTCGCGGAATGTGGGTTCGAGCCCCGCATAAGGCTCTGTGCTGACTGCTCAGAGCCCAGAGCCTGTTTCAGATTCTGTGTCTCCCTTTCTCTCTGACCCTCCCCCGTTCATGCTCTGTCTCTCTCTGTCTCGAAATAAATAAACGTTAAAAAAAAATTAAAAAAAAAAATGTCTAGTCAAGTCCTCTGCCCATTTTTTAACTGGATTGTTTTTTGTGTGTGTGTGTGTGTTGACTTATATAAGTTCTTTATATATTTTGGATATTAACCCCTTAGTGTATATGTCATTTATGAATATCTTCTCCCATTCAATAGATTGCCTTTTTGGGGGTGGGTTTTTTTTTTTATTATATCTTTTGCTATTCAAAAGCTTTTTAATTTGGTGTAGGCCCCATAGTTTCAGCTTTTGTTTTCCTTGCCTGAGGAGATATGTCCAAAATATACATTGCTAAAGCCAACTTCCACAACTTCCAAAAGATTAGTGCCTGTGCTTTCTTTTAGGAGTTGTATGCTTTCCAGTCTCACATTTAGGTCTTTAATACATTTTATTTGTTGTGTATAATGTAAGAAAGTGATCCATTTTCATTCTTTTACATGTAGCTGTCCAATTTTCCTAGCAACATTTATTGAGGAGACTTTTCTTTCCCCATTTTATATTCTTGCCTTCTTTGTTGTAGATTAACTGACCACATAAATATGGGTTTATTTCTAGGCTCCTCATTCTGTTCCAGTGATCTGTGTGTCTGCTTTTGTACCAGTACCATACTATTTTGATTATAGTAGCTTTGTGATATATCTTGAAATCTGGGATTGTGATACCTCCAGCTTTGTTCTTTTTTTTTTTTAAGTTTATTTATTTATTGGGGGGTGGGGTGGGGAGAGAGGATCCCAAGCAGGCTCCACACAATCAGCACAGAGCCTGACGCAGGGCTCAAACTCACATCTGTGGGATTAGGACCTGAGCCATAATCAAGAGTCGGATGCTCAACTGACTGAGCCACCCAGGCGCCCCTGTTCTTCTTCCAAAAGGAAAGCTTTGTCTTATATTCAGCAAACCACTGCTGTATTGCTGGTTCAGGCCTTTGATGTTATTCAGTTGCATTGATAGATCCTACTTACATTTTGCAGCCTCTCTGTCCCCCCAGAAACGATTACATGGTTTTGGAAGATCAGAAACTGGAAGGACAGGAAAAGAGGCTTGATTAAAATCAGAAGCTGATGATCAGGACTTAACTGCATAAAGATCAATTCCTCTTTGTAATTAACTCAGCAACTCAAAAGATAATGTCTCTAGCCTAATTAGAAGATAAATAATATATAAGGATGTATATCACTCATTTAAAGGGTGTAGTTTGATCACTTGTCCTATTAGTATTGAGTAATAAACTGAATTGTGAGTTCCCTTCTGAATTTTAATATGTGGAAGTAGCAGTAAGGAAAGGGAGTAATTGTTTCTCTGAATTAAAATATGATCATCAAATTTTCATCATTGTTTAATTTAGAAAATTTAAATATTTAATATAAAATATAATATAAAACTTCGGCTTCACAGATATAAAACACACTGGAAAGCAGTTACTTCATGACTTTCACTTGGATATCATAAAATTGGGCAAAATGAGCTTTTTATTATACCGATTACTAATAATGCTCTGATTGAGTTTAATGAGAGTGATTTAATTTTGCCAGTGATTCCAAAAATCTGAATTGCAGTGGATAACTGGAGTCCTTTTAAAAAGAAGAAGAAGGGATGTTGGGTTTCCATTTGTGGGGTATTGGAGTCTGCAACATGATCAGAGCATGTCAAACCAGGATTTGTCTTGGGAGAAATAAAAGGTGACAAAGAGTGGTGACATTCAGGGCTTGAAGGGCTCGTAGAAATTATACAGTCCAATTCCTAATTTCACAGATGAGCAACCAGATGGATGACTTACCCACTGTCACCTAGCTGGTTAATGGAAGAGTAAGGCCTGACAGTGGGGCTCTTGTGTCCTTTCTGATTGTCTCTTCCCTGTAATATGTTTTTTTCTGGGATTGGGAAATTAAGGAACTTTTATTTCCCTACTTCCAGATTGCTTTGCCTTTCATAAAAGTAGTGTTCGCTATCAACGTAATTGAACATGGCAGATTTTCAGCTGCTTTGCAAGTGTCTAATTTTTCCGTTTTTCTGCAGCGTTCTCAAATAATGATAGCATGATGCAGTTTTTTATTCTAACATGTTCATTCATGTAGAATATGTGTCTTTCATGGCCATATATGGCCATACCTAAATGGAAAGGTACTGGCAGTTTAGGAGTTTAGGAAACATAGAACTGATTTACTTAATATGTTTGGATTCATGAGTCATATAATGAGGCCGGCTACTGGTGGGTTTTCAGATATAATGCATAGGCATGGCAGCAAGATAACATTAAAAGCATTAAAAAGCATAAGAAAAATCAAGCCTAAAGTCCCTAATATTTTTTTTAAATTTTTTTTAACATTTTTAAAATTTATTTTTGAGACAGAGAGAGACAGAGCATGAACAGGGGAGGGGCAGAGAGGGAGGGAGACACAGAATCGGAAGCAGGCTCCAGGCTCTGAGCCGTCAGCCCAGAGCCTGACGCGGGGCTCGAACTCACGGACCACGAGATCGTGACCTGAGCTGAAGTCGGACACTTAACCGACTGAGCCACCCAGGCACCCCCCAATATTTTTTTTTAAAGAGAACAAGCAAGTTATGGCTCATCACCCTTTTCTTATGTAGTTCCTTTAAAGGGTTCTCAGAAAGCTGATTCTTAAGTAGATAGACCCTAGCTCAAAGCAAATTCGTTAAAAAACAAAATTGATGACTTGTGAAAATCCTAAAGATCTCACAGGCTATATTGTCTGAAAAGACAGCCCTTATTTTCTTCCTGTAGCTGTGGATTAGCTGATTAAATATTGTGTATCACCACCTTGATGAAAAGAGCCTTCCTCCACTCAGCCTGATTTAAGTCTATGGTTTTTGGATTCTTGGGACTAATTTTGGTGTATGTTAAGGGCTGGGGAGGGTGGAGGTGGCCATGTGTCAAAGTGAGCATCAGATACAGTTGATGCAACATTGCACATGCTGAATATTGCTTGTTTAGTGAATTAGGTTTAAAGGAACTCGTTTTCTGGGTGCCAGGGTTCTTCCCAATGTGTCTCTCTGTTGCCATATGAGGCTTCGGTTGTCAGGATGAAGAGTGGGCTGTGGCGGGAATACAGCACCAGAGACGCCACAGGACGGGGGGCTTCAAGAACAAAAAAGTTCATTTCGGCCTCGTGAGCGACCTAGGCCAGCAAGAGAGCTTGATCCACATGGTCTTCAGAGACTTGGTGTTTTTCATGTCATTGATTTGCCATTTTTGGTGCAGTGGTTCTCAAACTTTTTGGTTTCGGGTCCCCTGTACGCTGGTAACAATTATACAGGATTTTTAAGAGTTTTTGTTTTGGGGTCCCTGGGTGGCTCAGTTAGTTAAGTGTCCGACGCTTGATTTTGGCTCAGGTCATGGTATCATGATTAGTGGGATCGAGCCCCGCATTGGGCCCCTTGCTGTCAATGCCAATCCCTGTTTGGGATTCTGTCTCCCACTTTTTCTGCCCCTCCCCCACTCATGCATATGCTCATGCTCTCTCTCAAAATAAATAAATAAACTTAAAAAAAAGTTTGTGTTGCGGCGCCTGGATGGCTCGAGTCAGTTAAGCGTCCGACTTTGGCTCAGGTCTTAAGGTTCACGAGTTTGAGCCCTGCGTCGGGCTCTGTGAGGAAAGCTCAGAGCCTGGTGCTTGCTTCGGATTCTGCGTCTCTCTCACTCTCTGCTCCTCCCTTGCTCGTGCTCTCTCTCTGTCTTTCAAAAAAAAAAAAAACCGTTAAAAAAATTTTTTAAAAAGTTTTTGTTTTTATTAGTACTATCAATATTTATTAGGAATTAAAACATAAAATTTGAACACATTTATTAATTTAAAAAAAATTTTTTTAACGTTTATTATTGAGAGACACAGAGAGACAGAGCATGAGCTTGGGAGGGGCAGAGAGAGGAGGAGACACAGAATATGAAGCAGGCTCCAGGCTCTGAGCTGTCAGCACAGAGCCCGATGCGGGGCTTGAACTCAAAAACCCCGAGATCGTGACCTGAGCCAAAGTCGGACGCTTAACTGAGCACCCAGGCATCCTAAATTCATTTATTAATTTATTTAAAAATAAAAATAATAAATCACTGCATGATAACATAAATAAAAGTTTAAGAAAAATAACTATATATTCTAAAGTAAAAATTAGAGATTTTTGCAGTCCTCTCTAATACACGGTTTAGTAGAAGAGAGGTATCTCATCCCTGCTTCTACATTTGATCTATTTTGATGTGTTTTTTTCCTTTGGTGAAGTATTTGAAAAAATATCTGGGCCTTGCAAAGTTATGTGGTTGGGAAAGGCAGAAGTATCTTAATAGTGTTTTTCAAAAAACCTGTAGATATATTACACCAAAACTCAGCCAGAATGTCAGTGAACTTTTTATACTTGATTACATGAGTGTCCATTGATCGGTCTTTCCTTTTTACCCACATATGATCATTTAACACAATCCATTGCTCATTTGGAAATTATTGGTTCACGGAGTTATGTAGATCTTACAAATGCTGACATGTCATTCATTGTAAGTACCAAAATTTTTTTAATGTTTCCAACTGATGTCAGAACCTTTTAACTAATGGTAATCTGTTAGGCATACAATAGCCTATACTAAATGTACTAATACCAAAATACTGATATTTGCTTAAAAGCTTGAATTTTGGGGCGCCTGGGTGACTCAGTCGGTTGAGCGTCCAACTTCGGCTCAGGTCACCATCTCGCGGTCTGTGAGTTCGAGCCCCGCGTCGGGCTCTGTGCCGACAGCTCAGAGCCTGGAGCCTGTTTCAGATTCTGTGTCTCCCTCTCTCTCTGACCCTCCCCCATTCATGCTCTATCTCTCTCTGTCTCAAAAATAAATAAACGTTAAAAAAAATTTTTAAAAAAAGCTTGAATTTTATCATTGGCAGCAAACACTGTCATTCGATTTTCTTTAAGCAACAGGCTCACTGTGTTCATTTTCAAGAAAATGTCTACAAATGCTCATCAGAATAAAGTCTGTGTGAGAAACATAAACAGCCAAGTTTTCATTCACATTTCATTCAGTTCATTGTTTTTCATGTTTTCTCCACCTTCATATTATTGTTTCTCTCTGTCCTGAATAAATGTTAACGATAGGAACGAGAAGACTCTTTTATACATGGTAATTACACTTTTATTCCCAGGCCTCCACTCCTGGTGGCAGCGAGTAGTCTCTAAGCAGGTATGTGGCACCAGTGGGCTGTGTGAATCCTTGTGAGGAAGCCACAGAATTCTAACCTTTTATTAGTTGCTAATTGGAACGACAGTATGCAGCCAAACTTTTTGGAGTAATTTCATGTTTTCACAGGATAAGAAATGAAGACCCTCTCCATGTATCCAGATGTGCCCATTAAAGGATCTTACAGTAGAGTTCTCCCCTTTCTCTCTCTTCTGTGGCTCCAGCTCCCACTTTTGTTCTCTTTCTTCCTATTTGGCAAAACTGTATCTTACTCATAAAAACCAGCTTTTTCGAGTTGAAAATATTATGCAGGGAGATGAATGAATCATACTCAGCCAGGGTATGGTAGAGAGAAGCTTGAATTCTGGTCCTCTGCCACAGTGATCTGTTCTCTTTACAGCATTTGTGAGGTTTACGATCGGCATCTCACACAACAATGGATGAAATGACAGATGGGTCTAAGCGTTGTGTGGACATCAAGAAGGGGCCCGTAATCACAAGTTTACTTTCTCATCACTTACTTCTTTCTGCTGATCCACATTGCTCTTAGTTATAAGTGATATCCTATATCCTGTTGCCTTCTGTGTGCTTATAACTCTCCTTAGAAGTTGACAGTTGGTTAGGAAAAATCAATACCAAAGAACATAAAACCACAGGGACACATAAGAGGCACTTTTTAAACATTGAGAGCCAATTTACAGACTATATACTTTTCAAGGAATCTGGAGTTCATTGGAGAGGAGACCCGCAAAAGTCTACACAAAATGATCTCTGGAGGTAGAAGGCCAGTGAACTAGCGCCTAATATAGATGGATGAGGAAGCAGCAGGACAGAGGGGTGGAGCTGGCATGTCAGACAAAGTGCCTGAATAGCTAAGGCACAGAGATGGGAATCAGTGGAATACACACAGCGAGATGCTTGGCTTGGGGAGAGCAGGGGATGCTTATTGAGAAGAGGGGACTTAACCTTGCTGGGTCACTGTGGACAGCCCACCCACCAGGAGCATGAACAGCCAGGCAGAGACGTTTCATCTTCTCAGTTGCAAATGAGCAGGAGGCTTTTAAGATTTTTGTTTTAATCCTCTGGAGAATAATGCAAGCAAAGGAATGATTAGGAAAAATGATGCTGGAAATATGACATGGTTCCTAAAGGATAAGGAAGGCCATACTCTTCCTTCCATCTCCTGACTATCTACTGCTTATCTCTCTGACTTCAACTACTCTGGTATCTCCTAGTGGAAGTGTCCTCTCCCACCTCAGCCTCTGAGACTGGACTAGATGTCTTCTTTTTAAAAAAAAATCATTTATTTATTTTTATTTACTTATTTTTGAGAGAGAGAGAGAGAGAGAGGGAGAGAGAGGGAACGAATGGGGGAGGGGCAGAGAGAGGGGGTCAGAGGATCCGAAGCAGGCTCTGTGCTGACGCCTGAGAGTCCAACACAGGGCTTGAACTCAGGAACTGTGAGTCTTTTTATGTACTACTCCTCTGCATCTTGTGTTTACCACTGCTGTAGCCTGTCATAATTATTTTGTTTATCCAGGAGATGGTAATTTCCTTGAGAATGGAGAACTTGTCTTCATGCCTAGCAGAATGCCTGATTCATGGTAACCACTCATTAAATACTTAAAAGAGTAAGTGAGTGAGGAGGGCGCAATAATATTAGCACAAAGATAATAGGCCAGAGGCAAATTGGTTTAGAAGTGGTAAGGAAGAGGTTGATGGGGATCTTCAGACTGGGAGTAGGTGGGTAAGTAGCAAAGTGATTGATCATCACGGTAATGAATGCAATGTTTATTCTATATTATTTGCTCTTCTCATTATTTTCCTCATTCTACTTTCTCTTATTTGAGAATTTATAATTAAATTATTAATAATTTGTTTATACTCAAAATATCACTGTCACATGTAAATACTCTGAAGGCACTTATTTCATATACTAGGTTTTAGTTTCAAGTTAATTGGAATTACTGAATAATTTGAGAATGGTAATATATTTCTATGCTACTATTATTTGTAAATATAGAGCAAAAAGTGTGCGTGTTTTTTTTTTCTTAATGAGACCTATTAAAAGTACATGGACTTGAGTGGCTCCTGGGTGGCTCAGTCAGTTAAGCATCCTACTCTTGATTTCAGTTCAGGTCATGATCTTGTGGTTCCTGAGTTCGAGTCCCACATCAGGCTCTGCACTGACAGCATGGAACCTGCTTTGGAGTCTCTCTCCCGGTCTTCCTCTTTTTCTCTCTCTCTCTCTTAAAATAGATAAACAAACTTTAAAAAAAGAAGCAAATGGACTTGGTTACTTTTCATTATTCAAATAAGACCTGTTCATTGCAGAAAAATTATAGCTACAATTATGTAATTTAATACTGATATACAAACATTAAAAACAAAAGTAAAAATTATCTGAGATAATCATTTCTCAGAGGTAATCAGTAAGTAATTTTGGTAAATATCCTGCCAGACATATTGCATGTATATGTGTGTGTGTTTGTGTCTCTGTGTCTAAATATATATCTACTTTAAGCATAAGGTATACTATATATTCTGCTTGTAATCTAATTTTAACTTCAAATATGAATGCCTCTTACATTCCCTTAGCCCACCTGATATAGCACAGCTGTGGTACACAGTTCCATCCCCCCCATTACAGTGTTCCTTGCAAGCTGTGCCTTATCTTCTCTGCTTTCTCCAAACCTGCAAAGGTCTTTTAGACACAGGCAGCTACAACCTAGAAATATGAGGGAATTAATACTGAAAGCTCAAGCAGTGGGGCATGAGAGTTGGTGGATACATGTCCCAGTCCCCAGCCCCCTCAGTTGGGACAGTTATGAGATATGTGCTACGTACATTGTGCTGACATTCCCAGTGGAACGGAGATGCAGTTGACTGTAGCTGTAAGTTATATGCCTGAACGCCATATTGGATGTTCTCTCTCATCTATCTCACCTTCTCTATTTGCCCAGTTCTGTTTTCTGGGATAACCTTTTAGACAGCCCCCACCCACATCCTCATCTTGCTCTGTTCCCACACAATCCCTACCAAGGCCATACCAGCCTCGTATTATTGGACTATTGGGTTTATTTCAATTTCACATTTCTAGAAAAAAGAATTATAATGGAAATCCATGTACAAGTGCCTTTAATATGGATCTAACTATTTTTTTCAATAAAAGCTGAGTCAAAGAATATGCTGATTTTAAAGACCAAATTACTTTTTAGGAAAGTTATTCCTATTTTTAAAGTGTTAGTTTCCTTATATACTGCTGACTCCTGGGTGTTAACTTCTTTAAATATTGTTCAGACTTCAGTAAAAATATTCTGTCTGTTTCTGGCCTGTAATTTTTATACATGTTTTTGGTCACATATTTTTGTTTAATATGTTGCCTGTTTATATATTCTCCTTAATTTTCCCATTAATTATTTAAATACTAATCAATTTTTATGGGTTCTTTATATGTTAAGATACTAATTCTTTGCTGTATGTTATAAATTGTTTCTCTGAGTTATCTTTTGACTGATTTTGTGCTTCTTGGTAGCTACTCTCATTGGCCGCATTCCCAAACTGTACACTGGCCTGAGCATCTCTCTACCACTCTGTGGACATTTCCATCTAGATCTTTCCACCTCATTTTCTTTCATTCTTCCTTCATCTGGATTTCCTTCTTGATTTCTTTCCCTTACCTGGAATTAATCAGTCCATTCTGCTTTGCAGTGATTCTCACTGGGTGTAAGGGAGAGATCCATAACCAAATCCATGGGATAGATGGCCTTTTTTAAGCTTCCTATTCCCCACTCTTGAGAAGTACAGCCATAGTTACTGTAGGATGTGTGTGGAGTCTCTCAGCTGACAAGAGGCAGAAAAAGTTGAGAACTACTGGCTGGAAGAATTAAGAAGGCTTGGAAATGCTACCCGTATTGCTCTTCTCTTTGTTTCTATGATTAAACCCTCACGGAGATTCTATGACCTCAGGTCTGGTCTCCAAGGAAATCCTTCTGTTTATGTATGCCTGGCAGATCTGCAAATTACTTTCTAAATTGATTGCTGAATGTGCTGAAGACACATGGTTGACCAGGTCTTGAAGACCAGCATCTTTTTTAAAGCCGATCAATATAAAAGGCTGCTATCTTTATATAATGACATGAGGTCAATTCCAAATTACATTTGCACATCACAAGAGCTTTCAAAGCTAATGCAGATGCCAGGGGCCTTTATGAAGGGGTCACCACTCTGCTTTGCAAATTTATAGCCACATATATACTGACCCAGGAAAGGAGGAAAGAGTTCATCTTGCATTCTGGGGAGCACCCTTCCTAGACTGTTCACCACTGACCAGCAGCACCTTCAGGCTGAAAGACTTCTGGCTTCATTGTTTTCATTTCAAACAGATTTATTTATCAGCGTTTATACTCACAGAGTAGGAAATATTTCTTTGTACTCTGAGTTATTTTACAATGTGTATTAAGTTAAAACTGTAGCTTATCATTTTGAATAGATTTGATTTTATATTCACTTAAATCATACAATTGTTCAAAAAAGATTTATAATATTTTATAATAACATTATTAATATAGATATTAATATCAAAGCTACACATAAAAGGAAAAACAAGCAAAGATGTTAAGAGATGATCACAGTTGCTATGACTGAGCTTTAGAATTAGATCTCAGCCTCCCCAAATCAAAGTCCAAAGATAACAATTGGATAATATAATTCTTATTTGGTAAGAGGAAACATGCTAAGCATTCACAGAGAGGAAGTATTTTTTCCCCTTGGACTAAATTTTAAAGGAACAATGTCGTGGAACTTTTACATTCAAATTATGGTGACTTAGTGGTAACCTTTCTCCTATAAATTCATTACAGACTTGTAAGCACTTTTCTCATGTTTGTTTCTTACAATAAATCCTCAGGATAAGCCAAAGTTATAAGGTTTAAGTGTCACTCAGTTAAAAGTGTTTTCAGGGTAGTTTCAGTATACTTCAGAAACCTAGGATTCTGTTATTTTATTTTTATTTTTTAATTTTTTTAATGTTTATTTTTGAGAGAGTGAGAGACAGAGTATGAGCGGGAAAGGGGCAGAGAGAGAGAGGGAAACAGAATCTGAAGCAGGCTCCAGGCTCTGAGCTGTCAGCACAGAGCCTGACTTGGGACTTGAACCCATGAACTGTAAGATCGTGACCTGAGCTGAAGTCGGAAGCTTAACTGGCTGAGCCACCCAGGTGCTCCTAGGTTTCTGGCATTTTTAAAACACAATCAAGCCTTTGTGTATCTGATACTTACTATCCAGAGGCCAGCATGTCTCTTAGACTATATTCCTTGACTGTTAGTTGTCTCAGCTGGGCTTTGTGAAAGCCATTTAGAAGTTTGGATGGAAAGAGTGAAAAGATGAAATTTTGCCTCTAAGATGCTATCTTTGGGTGAAGACCCCCACACACGTTTCTCATCTTTGATGAAGCAACAAAATGTCTTTAATACTTTGTGTGATTCATGTTCATTTGTTAGATCAAAATAGTTCTGAATTAAAATAAACTGCTATTCATTCAGCTACAGGTACCTACTGGTTCCTGGGGAAAGTGTGTGTGTGTGTGTGTGTGTGTGTGTGTGTGTGTGTGTGTGTGTTTACGTTAACCATTTAACACTTGCCTGGTTAACCAGGTATTCTTTTCTCTGGTCTTTTGCTTCAAACTCCAGTGTTCCTTTAGGCTTATAGTGACATGATAAGCATGAGTGATATGAGGTAGCCTACCTGCCTTGATGTTTTTTTTAAATTTCAGTTATTTTTCAGAGCAGTTTTTGTTCAGAATAAGACTGAGGAACAGATCCAGAGATTTCCATCTACCCCTGGCCCCACACATGCATAATCTGTCCCATGATCTCCTCCCACAGCAGTCCATGTATGCTAATTGATCAACCTACACAGACACATCATAATCACCCAAAGTCCATAGTTTACATTAGGGTTCACTCTTAGGGTTGCCTATTCTATGAGCTTGGACAAAGCCTCCTTGATTTTTGAGGATTCATCCATCCTCATGATAGATAGCATGGAAACTGAAAAATAGATTTGGTGGGTTTTTTTAAACTATTATTTTCAAGGAATATGTCAAATGGAAATTTAAAAAAAATTTTTAATGCTTATTTATTTTTGAGAGGGAGAGAGAGAGAGAGCGAGCACAAGCGGGGGAGGGGCAAAGAGAGGGAGACACAGAATCCAAAGCAGGCTCCAGGCTCTGAGCTGGCATCACAGAGCCAGATGTGGGGCTCATACTCACAAACTGCGAGATCATGACCTGAGCCGAAGTCGGATGCTTAACTGACTGAGCCCCCCAGGCACCCCTCAAATGGAACTTAAAAAAAATAAATAAAATAAGATCAAACCTATCTTATTCCAGATGGTAAAGTAAAATTATCAGATCTGATCTATTTTTGTTAATTCTGTTCATGATGAAGCTTCTAAAGAACAGCTGATAAGAGACCTGATAAAAGAACATATTTCCTGACACTTCAAAGGCTTCTCTACTTTTCTCTTTAAAACAAACAAACAAACAAACCATAGTTATATGTAAGTCTCATGGATATGGTCAAAACGCAAATGTAGACTATAGGATGACTCCCCACAGCACTTCTGACCTCCATCCTGGTGCTGGGGTTAGCTTTGCTCAGGGAAAGAAGAGTCACAGACGTCTCCCGTGGGACACCATGTTATTGATGGATGCACTTGCCACAGAGTTGTGTCTCAAGTGATGCATATGGGAGCAGATGTGTGTAATATAATGAAAAATCCCATTATACAGTATGGTTTAGACTGAGAGTGTTAGAAGTCATTTCTTATCCACAACATTATGGTCTACCTGAGTTTTATTCAGATGTTTTGTAAGTCTTCTTAAATTGAAAACAGTTGATGTGGAGTTTAATAGCTATGAAGCACGTTTATTAAAAATTGTCTTAAGGGGCGCCTGGGTGGCACAGTCGGTTAAGCGTCCGACTTCAGCCAGGTCACGATCTCGCGGTCCGGGAGTTCGAGCCCCGCGTCAGGCTCTGGGCTGATGGCTCGGAGCCTGGAGCCTGTTTCCGATTCTGTGTCTCCCTCTCTCTCTGCCCCTCCCCCGTTCATGCTCTGTCTCTCTCTGTCCCAAAAATAAATAATAAATAAACATTGGGAAAAAAAATTGTCTTAAGATGCTGTGTTAACTCTGGCTGTCATAACAGAATACCACAGATTGGGTAACTTCAATAATAGATATTGATCAATAGATATTGATTTCCAATGCTTCTGGAGGCTGGAAGTTCCAGATTGAGGTCTGGCAGGGTTAGGTTTCTGGTGAGGGCTCTCTTTCTGACTTGCCTGTCTTCCCAATGGCCATCTTCTCACTGCTACCGTCACATAGCCTTTCTTCTGAGCATGTGGGGAGAGAGAGAGAGAGAAGGAGAAGAGGAGGAGGAGAAAGAGCGAGCTCTCACTTCGTCTTATAAGGCCTCCACTCCTTTCAGTATAGGATTATGATCTTATCCTCATGATCTCATTCAACCTTAATTACCTCTTAAAAGCCCTATCTCCAGATACAGTCACCTTGGATATTTAGGGCTTGGACATATGAATTTGGGCGGGGTGGGGGTGGGGGCGGCGGGAACACAGTTCAGTTCATAGCAGATTCCAAAACAAAAAATTGACATAATTTCTGTTGGGGATAAAAAAAAAGGCAGGAAGTATGCCTGAGGAATCTTGTCAGTGATTGATAAACACGGAGCTCTTTTTGAAAAATGAGAGGCCCGATTACCCATCTTTACATATGGGTTCTTTTGTTGATTAAGCAGGATTTGAAGGTCGTCTCTAACCCTGAAATTCAGTTTTGTAATGTAAAAACTCATTTTTGGTAATCAATTCCAAATGCCCTTAGTGTTTCTCTTTCTTTACCCGTTCTTTGTACCCAAGATACCAACTGCAAGGAAGGTAAAGTGGAAGGATCTAGCTGGCCTGGGTTTGAATCTAAGTTTTTCTACTCATCAGCTGTGTAGTCTTCAATTAATTATGGTACCTTTTTGAGCTTGCTTATTTGTCTATAAAATAATTAAAGAGACTTGCCTTGATGCATATATTAGTGAGAAGAGAGGCTATGCTAGTATATGTATGTATGTGTGTGTATATATGTTTTAAAGACAACCCAGTAGGTTAGATATGAGAAAAATGATAGAAATTTGTTCATCTCCCACATACAATCCAGAGGTAAGCAGACTGGGGCTGGTAGGAGACCTCTAACACCAACCTCAACAGAAACAGATTTCAGGGTCCCAGGTGACCGCTCCAATTTTCATGTTCTCCTTCCAATAGGAGTGGAGAAAGGGTGAGAGGAACACATTCCCTTGAACTTTTAGGGGCACCATACTGAAGTGGCACATGTAAATTCTGGTCATATCCCTCCCACCAGAGCTTAGATATGTAGTTCTATCCAAGAGGGAGGTTGGTTGAGAAGTAATGTCTCTAGCTAAATTTTGTTTCACTGGCAATTTCTGCCTCAAAGCGTTATTATAAACATTAGGAATAATCCATTAATTCATTCATCAAACATTAATTGTGGAATATTGGAACAAAGGGCTAAGCAGGGTGCCTTGCACATGGTAAATACCAGGAAGATGGTGTCACCTTCTTTCAAATGTGGTCCAAGGCCCATTAGCATCTGCACTGCCTGGAAGCTTGTTAAAAATGTAGAATCTTAGCCCCAGGCCAGACCTACTGAATCAGAACCTGCATTAACAGTTTGAAAAGCTCCATGCCAGCATGTTGTCTCTTAGGATATCCTGCTGGCTGTGTTGCTCTGACACTTGCAGTGTTGTTGTGAGAATTAAATAAGGTAATATATATAAAGTACTTTGGAATCTGTGAAGTGTTTCATAACATTATTTAAGTGTATGTGTATAACATGGAAGAATGTGAATCTCAAGGTATTGGAATGACAAGATGGGAAAATCCTTGGGTTTTTAGACTCTCCACACTTGACAACGTGAGTTGATATTGTGAAGCCATGTGAAAAAGGCTTATCTGTTTCTGGAAAATGTGCTTAAATTGCCATGCACTGTTCTAAGCACAGAACTTATTATTTAGGAAGATGCTAGGCCTACCATTCTAAACCTAGGGTTTTCAGTGTGTTATCTTTAAATTACCAGTGTTCCTGACATCTGAATATTTCAGCTTTTTATGTTTTGAATTATGTTGTTATCCTTTAATTCATGTGATGGAATATACAAATTTTGATATCAAATTAATGTTTAAATGATTCTGAAAAAGACAGAATAGAAATGTAGAAAATGGAAAAATTGATAAAAGAAAATGAATTTTAAAGAAAAGATAGCTTCATGGTATCAATTCACATAGAAGGAATTACACCTAATATATTAAATTATAAGCAGCTAATTCAGATTCATACACTAGTGTTGAACTATAAAAAATTGGGAAAATCGCCTGCTCATGGACTTTAGTTTTCTAATCTGTAATTGAGAAAGATGACATTTGTGTTTGTTTTACCAGCCCCATAGGGTTGGGGAAGCCCATAAAATCTGAGATCCTAGAAAAATGTGGTATGCATACAGAAGACGATACTCGTATCTAGTGTTGTCAAAGGGAGAGGTATAGGTGAACATGCATCAGTGTGAAAGAACTTATTATTAAAATGCTTGGGGGATGCCTGGGGGGGGGGGTGGCTCAGTCTGGTAAACGTCCAGCTTCAGCTCAGGTTATGATCTCATGGTTCATGAGTTCGAGCCCCACGTAGGGCTTTGTGCTGACAGCTCAGAGCCTGGAGCCTGCTTTGGATTCTGTGTCTCCCTCTCTCTCTGCCCCTCCCCAGCTTGCACTCTGTCTCTCTCTCTCTCTCAAAAATAAATAAACATTAAAAATATTAAAAAAATAAAACAGTTAAAATGCTTGGAAAATAAGCTTGCAGGCTGAGTTAGGGCCCTGGTAGTTTCATCGGATTCATAGTATGCAGGCCTATTGCTCCTGTTTCACCTGGGTGAAGGCCAATTGAGAGACAAAGACTCATCCAGTGTATCTGCAGGTCAGTCAAGTTTTGGCACATAATGGAAACAGGTCTAGTTGGTATACATCCGATGCACACAGGGAGAAGTCTGCATGTTAGGGAAAAACCAGACAAGTCAAGAAACTCACAGATGAGGGAAAGCTCTAAAAAATGGCTGTTTCTAGGACACTTTGTTCTCCTGCCTGTGACTGGAAGGAGTGGCCACAGTGGAAGAGATTCCCACTGCATCTTTAGAGGCAAGCACGTGCATGCCCTGTTGCCTTGGGACTGATACATGCTACAAGATTTGTCATAGGCCTTGTGTTTAATTCTGTATTCCTTTCATTAGCATTTAGCAAATGAACGTTGCACTGTCAGCTTTGGGTCCGGGTGCTGGGGGGATAAACATACCTTTCCCTCAGGGACTTTCAACTCATTATTGTGATAATATACAGCTTTATCAGAAAAAGGATAATAACCAACATTTGTACTATACTTTAAAATAGATCTTGCTATGTTATGCCCATTTAAAAATTATGTGTGTACGTGTGTTTAATTTATTAAAAATAAATCTATATTTATGTAGAAATACAGAAATATAGAAAAAAGACCAAAAGTGGGATGTACATGAAATGATAATAGTGATGAAAATACACATTATTTTTCATTGCTTTCTGTATTTTCTGTATCTTCCTCGATGGACATGTATTATTTATATAACCATATGACAACCACATATGAAACTTCTGAAGCTTCTAAAATATTTTTATACATGCTGTCTCATTTGATCTTCACAAGCACTCTGTGAGGTAGGTCAGTAATAAACATCAAGGTTATAGATGAGAGAAAATGGAGGAGACGGACAGGCATACAACTCAGACACCAGGATGTTACATGCAGTGAGGTTACATGATGTATACAGCACTGAACAGGTAGTCAATGGCAAGAGCAGGTGAAAGGAAGGCAAATTAGTAGTATTTTAATGAAAGGAGAATGGTTTGGTGCATAGAATGGCTTTTCACTTCAGTCTGGCTCCCTAAATAAAGGCCTGGTTCCGTTTTTTTATTATACTCAGAGGCAGGGTGCACAGTAGTCACATTTGGGTCTAAGACCAGAGAGTCTGAGTTTGATTTCCAGCTCTGGGACTGCCTAGCTATTTAATCTGGGCAGTTATTTACAGACTCAGGGCCTCACCGTACCTATGTATAAAATGAAACAAATACTACTAGCTACTGTAAGAACAAAATTAGTTCATATGTGAGAACCTTGAAAAGTGTATGGGATGGGGACCCCTGGGTGGTTCAGTCAGTGAAGCATCCAACTCGATTTTAGCTCAGGTTATGATCTCGTGGTTCATGGGATTGAGGCCTGCGTTGGGTTCTGTGCTGACAGTGCGGAGCCTGCTTAGGATTCTCTCTCTTCCTCTCTCTGCCCCTCTCCCACGCATGCTCCCTCTGTCTCTCAAAATTAACGTTAAAAAATATATTGAAAATAAATAAATAAAAAGCTCTTTGAAACAAGTATAATGGGACAGTCTCGAGCTAAATAATTTTTTAATTTGTTAAATAAATAACAGACCACAGAGGAAAAACCCTAAAAAAATAAATGTGTGGATGTAGGGATGACTGAACAAGTATTAGCTGCTGTCTTCATCATCATCATCATGATCTTCATTCATGCAGGGCTGATGAGGATGATGATAGGGTGACAGTATCTATGGCTTTCAGGGAGACAAGTACATCATCCTACTGTAGACAGCAGCAACTTTTAATCTTATAGGATCTGGGATGAGGTAAGGAAAGAGGTCAGGTCAGTACAAATATATCTCACATTAATCTTTCAATGACAGTATTATCATTTTGAGATGCATAAACATGGATTGAGTTAAGGATAGATTGTGTTTCTTAAGAAACATACAGATGTAGGGGCGCCTGGGTGGCTCAGTCGGTTAAGTGTCTGACTTCGGCTCAGGTCATGATCTCACTGTCCGTGAGTTCGAGCCCCGCGTCAGGCTCTGTGCTGACAGCTCAGAGCCTGGAGCCTGCTTCAGATTCTGTCTCCCTCTCTCTCTGACCCTCCCCCATTCATGCTCTGTCTCTTTCTGTCTCAAAAATAAATAAACATTAAAAAATAAATTAAAAAAAAGAAACATACAGATGTATATTAAATGTATGTAGATGTATGCCGCAAAATGCTGATAGCTTGGGTTAAGAATGCAAAAGAATTATAAAGTTAATACAAAAAATATGAGAAAGTTTGTGCTGGTATTATCGGATTGTTCAGCAGCCTGTGTAAATCTATACCAGTCTCTCCCTGCTTACTATAAATGTTTGGAATATGTGTACACTTAGATGTTCTCTTTGATTTTACAGTGTTGTAAACCAAGTGATTGCTGTCAAATTAAGAATGATTGTTTTGTCTTTAAAAGACCTTGACCATGAACTGGGAGGTGGAGTGTGTTGTGAGGGTTAATTCCCTCAGGCCTGGAATTAGTCTGAGCTGTTCTGCTGAAATAAGTATCCCTGCCGGTTACTTAACCACTGGTCATCAAAGCATGAAACGATTGATTGATAATGTTGCTTTGTAACATTGGTTAGAGGAGTTTCAGGGTAGTTTGCACCAACTGTCAGCATTGTTTATTGATAAGAGTGAGATTGATGATTTGCATCTGGTCTGGGTGGGACTTCTAAAGGGCTCTGCTGTGGAGGCTGGTTGCATAGTAGGAAGGTGGCTATGTAACCAAAATACAAAAAGCACCAGTGGGGATTCCATCCCAGAAATACTACCAGTTGAGTTTAGAAGATTACCCAGAGAGACTGTATAATGGAATATTAGCTGCTTTAATATCCTAATCCTAGGGGTACTTAGGTGGCTCAGTCAGTTTAACATCTGACTCCTGATTTTGGCTCAGGTCATGATCTCACGGTTGCAATTCCCTCTCCTTCTCTCTCTGCCCTTTCCCCACTTGCACACGCTCTCCCTCTCTCTCTCTCCCTCTCTCTCTCTTTCTCAAAATAAATAAATAAACATTAAAAAATTTTTAAAAAGAAAAAGAACTTAATTCATTTATTTTTTTTAAAAGTCCTACTTCTAGTTAAGTCCTTCAGTTCTCATACAGGTCGATTATTGAAATCCCAAAATACTGGGGGCAATCTTGCTTCATTTCCAAAACATGTGAAATGTGTTTGTCATTTTTTTCAGAGCCCCTGGTTGTGGAATACAAGGCACTGTTGGTACAACTACCCCTATCAGGTAAGGAGACATTGCCGACTGGGTCTTCACACACACAAAGTATCTCCCTTATGTCAGGTTCATGGTTTTAGGCCCCAGCAGGCTGGGCAGCCACTTTACTTTTTAGCCCCTTGCCCTTGCTCCTGCTGCTTGATGCCAGACTTAGCCTAGTTAAGGGAAGCAGTTTGTTTTCTCAGTGAAGTTCAGAATCAGAGCTCAGTTGCTTTAGCAAATGGAATAAGCTGGAAGGTGCATTTGCTGGAGAGTGAGATACAATCGATTCAATAGTTGGGCGATTCTTGCTTCTAACAGCTGATCTTCTAATTACTGTGGAGGGCCTGAAGACCTGACACCAGCAAGGGTCCGTCTGGACAGCAAGTGGGCAACGTGTGGGGCTGCAGCAGACAAGCAGAGTTCAGGCCACTTTGCGGCTTAAGAGCAGCCTCTAAATATGTAAATCAAACACCATTTCCTTGAGCATCAAAAAATTGGCTTGTATCATTACACTAAACTTAAAACCATCGCCAAAACTGAGATTAAAATTATACCCCAGAAAGGGAGCATTTCAGATCTCTGCTCCCTACATACCTTTGCCTCTGTCCATGAATTCAATAAGGTTAGCATGTGTTGTGGTCCTCAGATCAGTTACTATTTGAATATCATAGAGCTGGGTCTTTTCTAGTTTAATTGGAATATGTTATATAAGAGAATCAAATACAACTAGATATTTTGATGATAAAGTGACATACATTCGGATAAGCAACTTGGATTTTTGACTTTGGTTCTTTGGGCTGTCTTCTTAGAGGCATTTGGTCTTTTTGGTGTGCATAAAGTTAATGGGAAGCAAACATGCTCTGTAATCGTCCCTGTTACACGCAGTGTTGCAACAGGAGCTAGGGACCAGTGTTGGAAACTTCTTGGGCTAGTTCATGCTAGGGACACATTGAAATGGAATTTGAGTTTGCATTTCCATCTCTTTTATGGGGTACATCCATATTAGAAAAGCATGTAAGCAAGCAATATGACATGGTTAGAGAAAGCTGAGCATTCTAGGGCTTTCTGATGGAGACCGAAGTCAACATCAAAACTTACTGTCCACAGTTGTAATTCTCAGGCTCCACTGCTATTTTACTACCTTAAATACCTGGGATATTGTCATTACACCTCTGGTTGTGTCCTGTATTGGTATACTGAGTGGAAAAATCCATATACATCTAGAATTCTATTTATAAAAGTATTCAAAGCCTTCTAGAAACCTTAACTTGAATGTTCATGTGGCAGCTGCTCTAATGCACTGCATTTATGAGGAAAATTCTGTCGTATGAACATTAGGACAAATGTCACATGAAATATAATTCCCACTCCTCTTTATAACTATAACATAGTCTGAAATAGCTTTCACGTTTATGGCTGGAGCTAAGGAATTGCTTTTTTCTGAGATAATTAGTTGTTGGGGCAGTGGGCCAAAATGTAATTGCAGGCTGTTTCACAGACAAAACTATAGATTTAACATGAAAATTTGAGGGTCTGGTAGATAGATATGTTTAAAAATAAGAAACATTGAAGTGTCTGCCTGACTTAGTATGTGGAGCATGTGACTCTTAACCTTGGGGTTATAAATTTGATTCCCACATTGGGTATAGAGATTACTTTAAAATAAAATAAATCTTTAAAAAACAATAAAATAAGAGATTACTTTAAAATAAAATAAATCTTTAAAAAACAATAAAATAACAAAAAAATAAAATAAGAAACATCAGTATAGAAGGAAAGATACTGTGTATTTGGAGTTTCAGATCAATATTTTCTTCTGCTAGTAAGACATCATTGCTTATCAATGAATAATTTGGTAATAGCCCCCGAAATTTAGGAACATTTCATGATTTCTTGAAGGAATAATGGTCATCTTTGATAAACTCCATATTCTCATAAAAAAATCAGCTACTTTTCTTTTTATATGTGTGGGGAAAAAAATTAAACAGCATGTAATTATTATGCGTGTAATTAAAGTGCATTGTGGGTAGCTGTGCTGAATAATTACAGAGATTACAGTTCAAAGTCAGTCTCAAGTCTTAAGAGCACTTTTTTAAAGATAGTGCTCATGAAGCATATTTATTATGTTTTTAGCATGTATACTAAGTAAATAATTGAACAAATGTTTATATGAAAGAGCAGTGGTCTGCTGCAATTTTATTAAAGGCACACTGCTCCTTGTGTATGAATATATATGTAATTTATTACATATATGATGGTTCTTATATAATGCATATATTTTAAGTCCAAAATAATGGAAAGTGATCTTTAGTTGGGACTAGATAGTTTGTCGTAAAGAGCACAAGTTGGGAATGAGAAGCCCTAGAATAGCAGTCACAGGGCCTCACTAGCTATAAGACCTGTGATTAGCCTTTCAACCTGAACTAACTTGACAGCAATTTTCTGTCAGCTATACTATCTAGAAAATGATGGTACTAATTTTATAGGGTTTTTATGAGAGTCAGAGAAATTAACATGTGGGTAGTTTTGTCAACTGCAGAGCACTCCATGAATATGGTAGTTTTGTAATATGATGCTCTCTTAGGAACTCTGTGGTTTCTAGATGTACTCTCACCTGTCTTCCTAGCCCGCCGTGGTTTTTCCCAGGTGGTGGTGCAGGGAAGCTCATTAAAACTGAAATTTAACCTTGGCTCCCAAGGTCCTGAAGCCAGTGCCCTGTTTTCTAGACTTCATTGCTGCCATATGTCTGACCTGAATACCCATCCCTTATTGCTAATGCCTGCAAATTTTAAAAGGACAATTCAGTGGAAAATATATTCTCTCCAGTATGGTGCTGAGTTTGATAAACACACTGATGGTCATTGTTACTCAGAGCTTGGGATTGCTGGTGGGATAATATCCTGTCCCCTCATGTGTTTTGTTGCCAGAGATCAGTGGGAGGGACAACTGTTTTCTTTGATGCCAGTGCATAAAGCTGGTAGGGTTGGTAGTTAAGAGAGTGCCAGCTTCTCATGAAAGTACTTTGTTACGCTGCTATTGGTTCCTAGAGCATTAAAGTTTCAATTGCAGTTACCATATATACTATTACATTGTGGGCAGCATGGATAGAATGCATTTCAAAGGTCTCTCATTCATTCTGGTAAAGTAAGACATTTCATTATAGCTTAGTAAACAAAATAAGTGTTCTTGACTTCTACTGGCTCTCTGAGCCTCTCCCCATTCTTGGACCTTTGAAACAGAACAGGTATCACCCCTAGGTATACTAAGGCCCACTGAGCTATGGAGCTGAGACTTGATCTCAGATTTCCTGGCTGAGGGCCTAGCCTGGTATTTCTTGGCAGCTTCCTTGTCCCTCTGCCTTTTAATAAATATTTTTGAATTATCTTTTCTGATAATTGCAATGTACAGAACATTCCTTAATAACAAGAAAGCTCTGATTAATACAGAACTCAAAACTCTGCCTTCATGACCCATCTATCATCCCATCTAGCACCCATTCTATCACCTACCTCCCTTGCCCCTATACTATGGAATCTCATGGTACTTTCCAGGGTTATTCTTTTTCTGTATGTATTAAAAGGCTTTTTTTCAGGTTGCCTAAGAAATCTTAACAGATCCTTCTATCAAGGAACCATAAATGCTGTTGTTAAAGTAAATAGCGAATTGGGTATCAAATGTTCATACTCATTGACACTTTTTTGGTTGGAGATGAAACAAACTTAATGCCATTAAGCTGTGTATTAGAGACATGCTTCAAAGCCCTCTTACCCATAGAGAGAATGGGGCTGGAATCTGTGGAGGCATAAGACCATGTCACTTTTCAGCACTGAACTTGAGATGTTTGGGACACAATTTGGTTTCCTATTAACTATTAATCTTCCTTTTTTTTTTTCTTTAATCCCCAGCCACTCACAACTGACCTTCACTACTATTATATCCTGGAGCTGTCGTATTATTGGTCTTTAATGTTTTCCCAGTTCACTGATATCAAAAGAAAGGTAAGAGTGGTAATGTTGTAAATTGCTTGCAGATATATGTCCTTAATGGCCCTTGGCAGATGGGAGTAGCGTCTCAAAGGCACTCATGTCTATTCTCTGGCAGCACCAGCCCTGCATTATTCCAGAAAGTTTCTTATTTTCATTTCTGGTGTTTTGTATTTTATTTGCATTGTCTCTTCCCTTTTTCCTCCAAATCTAGTGTTCTTTTCTCTGTGAAAAAATATATCAATGAATCCTGACAGCAGTAATTTTTTTTCTCAGTCTGATTCACAAGGCCCTCTATTCTTCAAATTAAATAAAGAAGAAAAATTGTATTTGTAGCCCCCGGGAGAGAGTAAATTCTCAGTGCTCCAGCCACACGAATGAATTTTTCCTGAATTAAAGTTATCTAACATCAGAACACATCATGAAAATACAACATTCCTGAATGAACTATGATTAGCCTCCACCTCTCCCTTCCCCTGGAGTAGCTTTTGCTGAGGGTGCGTGCTCTTGACCTTTTAAGTGTTAAACCTACCCATTCCAGCTCTCATCCTACCAGCTTCTGGAAAGAATAGGCACTTCTGGCTATTTACCGCTTATAATTTTTCTATCATACCATTTTCTCCAGATTCCCATATTTGGATCATGCCTTCAAAATCGTCTTTGCTGGCGTCCAGTCCAGGGCCTCACGTGCCACATATTTGCATGTGCCAGGGTCTAGTCCTGGATTATAGGGCATCATTTCCTGGTATGATCAAGCTTATAACCTTCAGCACTACTAGCCATAACTTATGTACCTGTAACTCCAAGATGTCTCTCTTCAGCCCTGGGTTCTCTCCAGGTCCATACTTCACAAATCTAGGCATAAATAATAGTATTATGTCCTTTTTGTTTATTATTTAATCTTCCCATCAACTCCAAGATTCAGTTGGGATCATTTATTAGTTACCTTATTTTATAAATGAGGAAACTGAACTTTATGTGCAACGTATTTCCAGCTGAAGACATGATCATCCCCTAGCCTTGTTCTTCCAGTAATGCTTATAACCAACAGTTCTGTAAGCTAATGGTTTTCCTTGGCTCTCCTCTTTGTTTTGCCGCATACCTGAACCCTTAACGTCACTGACACATTGAGTTTGAGTTGTCTCTACTTTTGCTTAATCTATCGCAGTAGCCTTTTAAATGGTCCCCCTATCTAAGTAGTCATTCTTGTCTACCTGCCACCTAAGAGTTGTGTTTCTAAAACCTTTCAAGACAAAGCCAGACTACTTGGAGCAATACGCAGGTTATCAACATGATTCAAACCCACCTCTCCAGTGTTACTACCCGTCCCTCTTCTCCCCCTTCTGAAACACACATATGTCCTATCTATGAATGTCTTTTCATCATTGTTCAGACATAATTTTTCTCATGCACCTTTTTTTTTTAAAGAAGACCTTGCCTTGGCTAGTATATACCCTATTTCCCTCCTCCCAAACCTGACCTAGTCCAAAAATAATATCTTCTTTGAAGGCTAATTCGATTACCCCAAGGTTTTTTATCACTCCATCCTCTGTGTTTAGTTGCCCAATGTGTACATAGTTAATTGTTTTAACTGTGTAGGGGCCTACCTTCCCTAGACTTGGAGAATAGAAGAGCAAGATATGTTCATCTTTATATCATGCCCAATGTGTACATAGTTAATTTTTTTAACTGTGGGGGGACCTACCTTCCCTAGACTTGGAGAATAGAAGAGCAAGATTTGTTCATCTTTATATCATGGCTATCAGTGCACCTGCTTATGATGGGGATCAGTAAGTGTAGGGTGAATGAATAAATGGACTCATCAGAATGTCTTCTGATTTACCAATGGATATCTTCCAAACTCTTTTGCAAACAGAACCATGCATTGTCAAGGAGCACAATACTTGTAATACTGTAAATTCCTTGGTTAGATCATTCATCTGCTAAATTGCAGAGTGGTATCCAAGTGGCTACAGAAGAACATTGAAGAGTCTTTGGCTCTAGTACTTGCATCCCCTTTCCCCAGGTGCATGCCTTCCACTTTCCTACAGCAGAGGCTTTCTTGGCTGGCAAAAAGCTGTCTTTCCTTACCTGTGTAGGTACACAGCCTTAATGTGATGTGAGTTCTTTGAATCTCACAAGAGGTGGATGGTCCCTGTAAGGACTAGGGCTTGGGAAAGCAGAGAACTCATTGGCAACAAAAATTTGTGGTTCCTTACTCATGGCATCACTGTGGTCAGTTTCTGGAAATGTTTAAAGATCCTTCAGTGATGGTATGCCAGTTAGGTTAAATTTTGTCTGTCTTACATGAGGGGTCTTCTTCATTCAGGTATATAGTACTTGAAGACTGATTGTCTATGTGCTAGGCATTATGCTAGGCTTATTGTGCATTTTACTTATTTATTTTTTAAACCTTTAATTGTGATAAAAATCAAAACATAAAAGTTTACCATCTTAACCATTTTAAGTGTACAATTCAGCAGTATTATACACATCTACATTGTTGTGCAACCAGTTTCCAGAACTCTTTTTGTCTTGCATAACTGAAACTCTGTACCCATGAGATAGTAATTCCTCATTGTCCCCTCCCCCCAGCTCCTGGCAACCACCATTCTACTCTCACTATGAATTTGACTACTCTAGCTGCTCATAGAAGTGGAATCATACTGTATTTGTCATTTTGTGACTGACTTATTTCACTTAGCATAACGCCCTCAGGATCATCCATGTTGTAGCATGCGTCAGAATTTGCTTTCTTTTTCATGCTGAAAAACATGTGTTTTATTTTCTTTTGAGGAGCATTTTTTTTCCAGATTAGTTACAGAAAAAGCTAGTATATAAAAAAAAGAGGTTTGAATATTTTCCCATTTTGTAGCTGGGCAAATTGATATACAGTGAGTTGATATAAATTTTTCAAGGTTGTGCTATGTGGGAATGAATTAGAGCCCGAGTTTACCCAGCAAAGTTCTGTGATTCACTCTTAGATTAAACACATAGCAATTCTTGTATCTTGCCTTGCCATGCTCCTGAATTAGAAGTAGTGAGCCTTTTGCAGCTCTTTGCCATTTTATTGGTTTCTCTTTGCTTAATGAGAATTACGTGTGTCATCTAGAGTCAAAGAGATTAGTAAAATCAAGACTATAACTGTACTTGGCTCCCAGGAGCCAAGACATTGCTAGCGAGTCATTGTTGTACCAGCGGTCACCAAACTTCTTCCATTTGCTTGAACTTCCTCAACATTCATTTAATGTGTGTTTTCAGTGAGTTAAGAGGACTCATAGAGTCTTCATTGTTTTAAGTCAAATGACCATTTCTAATATCATAAGTGGTTGATTTTCAGTGGTTGAAGTGTATCATTTTGTATGGATTTAGTATACCTTGCATCAGTGTAGAAACCACCTATGTATAAAAAGGGCAATTTTACGATGAGGTTCATGGAATTGATCTCAACCTTACACATGTTGCCAACGTTTAGCAGTTAAGTGTACATTTTTTCTTAGTCAACACCAGTAGCTTGTCTTAGACATCTGTCTGGCACCTTTCCCTTCTTCAGCTGGCCAGAGTACCTTTGTACGTTCCTGGTGCAGTTGGTTTATTCTTCTTCTTAAACAAAATGGGAATTTAGCCACTGCCAGACCTGTGTATTACTCAGCACAGATTTTAATGAGGAAGGCCTCTTTTCTTTCTTTCTTTCTTTCTTTCTTTCTTTCTTTCTTTCTTTCTTTCTTTCTTTCCTTCCTTCCTTCCTTCCTTCCTTCCTTCCTTCCTTCCTTCCTTCTCTTTCTTTCATATAATTTATTGTCAAATTGGCTTACATACAACACCCAGTGCTCATCCCAACAAGTGCCCTCCTCATTGCCCATCACCCTCCCCCCACCTCTCTCAATGCCCATCACCTCTCCCCCACCTCCCCCATCCACCCTCAGTTTGTTCTCTGTATTTAAGAGTCTCTTGTGGTTTGCCTCCCTCCTTCTCTGTTTGTGACTGTTTTTTCCCCTTCCCTCCCCCCATGGACTTCTGGTAGGTTTCTCAAGATCCACATATGAGTGAAAACATATGATTATCTGCCCTTCTCTGACTGACTTATTTCACTCAGCATAATACCTTCCCATTCTACCCACGTTGCTGCATATGGCGTAATTTCATTCTTTCTCATTGCCAAGGAGTATCCATTGTATGTATAAACCACATCTTTATCCATTCATCAGTTGATGGACATTTAGGCTGTTTCCATAATTTGGCTATTGTTGAAAGCGCTGCTATAAACATTGGGGTACATGTGCCCCAGTGCATCAGCACTCCTGTATCTCTTGGGTAAATTCCTAGTACTGCTATTGCTGGGTCATAGGGTAGTTCTATTTTTAACTTTTTGAGGAAGGCCTTTTTCTCTGTTGCCTTCTCTTACTGGTGAATTGTAGCCCTTGCTCTTTTCCTTTGCTTGTTGTTGACTGTCACTGCGGGTCCTTGGTGGTTCCCTCTCCACTGCTCCACTACTCTGAGGATCTGCTGTTCCATCCATCAGCGAGGATTAATCAAATGTCCTGGTGACCAACTGCATTCCCTACCTTGTATGTTGCAACTATTTAACTAAACCCTCTAAAAACAGCCTTCTAATTATGAAATAGAGATGTTTGAAGACACTCATTGACAACACAGTATGGAAGGCTTTTCATAGGGTTATTGATAGAAAGGTTATAAAGAATGTTTTCTTTCATTTCCCTGTTAAATGACAATGAGCTTGAATGGCTGCTTCAAATAAGGACCCAGATTTATAAACATTGAATCCGAATGCATGCCTCAAACTGTTACAATAAGTAGCTGAAGTGAAGTTTAGAAATCATTTTGTGTGTGTGTGTGACCTAATGAGTTTCTGAGTCTTTCTAAAATGGCTTTTATGTTCATAAACTCTTTTTTCCAGAAGTATTCGAGTATTGCCAGCTTTTTTTCTTTCGGTTGCTGTTTCCAAATAGAATCTGGTGTTTGAAAATGAGAGGAGAACCTCTCATCCCTGTGGTGACAGAGCACATTGACACGGTCTTGATCATTTCCAGAGTTGGTACTTAGTTGGTCAGTGATGAGAGTTATTATTATTAACCTTCCCAGAGGGAAGGGACAGCCCAGATGTAGTCATTTGGTATAACGGACTTGTAATTTAAATACCCTATTATGTGCCTCCAAGGTATTTTGAGGATTTTATCTTACTTACCTTTTTCTTCTTTCTTCTCTCCATTTGTCTGTCCTTCTCTCCCTTCCTCTTTTCCTTCCTTCTGCTATAAGCACAAAATTGTTAAGGTATCTTATTAAAACAACAGGTGTCTTCTCAGTATTCAACATTTTTTGAAACATCTTTTATGTCTCAAGGCTTAATTTTTATTAAAATTCTGTTTTTAGCACCTGTTCACAATGTGTATTTCTCCTGCACATCCAGAATTTCCAAGGGAAACTAATAAATGTGTTGGAGCTCAGAACAGATTGCCTGTGTCTAAGCCCTATGTCCCTTTTAACTAAACTGCTGTTTGGCTTGAAGGCCTGGGCCCTTGGCCAATAAACCCTACTTGTGTTCGGAGTCCTTTGTAGGAAATCATCCATGGCCAAGTTCCAGGGCCCAGCTGGTGAAATCAGCTTGTTGCTCTTTTGGTCTTTAACCTGAGAGAAAAACTACATCTTGTAAAAGATCCTAACAGAGAGAAGTGTGGTGATTAAGTTTAGCAAGAAACTTCTTGACGGGCTTGTGTTTGCTGTCTGGTAACTTCTGTAGAGAATAACTGGTACCTGTTGCTACGAATGCTTTAGCTGCCTTTTAGGGGCTTGCCATGCTCTGGATTTTCCTGCTTCAGTTAGTTTTAGAGTGAAGAAAATGCATCTCCTTTATAAGGAAGCAGGATGGCATGGAATTTAATGAAATAATATCTGTGAAACTTGTGTAGTGCTTGATGAATAGAGCTTAGAACATCACCTAGTACATAGTGATCAAAATTTGGCTGAATCAATATATAGTGCTAAAACCAGCCAACAAACAAAAACCTCCAAAACTAATGGTCACAAATTGTTGTATTTTTGGTCAATTAAAGTTAGCAAAAATAATTAGGAAGGGGAACTGACTTAAAGTTGCCAATTTTTTACTTTGTCTAGTAAGGAAATTTAAAGAACACCTGCTACTTACCACCCTCAATTCGTAAAGGAAGTTTTAATATTTTAAAGGAGAAAGGACACCTTGTAATAAAGGACAGATCTTTAAATGTATCTTTATGAAAAAGTTATTATTTTTCTCATTTTCTTCTAGACTAGGGAATAGTTATGGGTATTTTGCCTTAGAAGTTAAAAGGATGGGCTCTGGAATCCATCTACCTTCTCAGCACCACTGGTATGACCTTGACCAACTTACTGTGCCTTGCTTTCCTGATCCAAAGAATGGAGTTCATATAACCTAAGTCACAAGGGTATTATGTGCATAAAAAAGTAATACATGTTCTTTGAGCAGTGCCTGGCACATAGTAAATGCTCAATAAATGTTAGCTATTACTATAGTAATTAACTTGGTTCACCAAATATTGCCACCTCTCTACCCCCAAGCACTCGTTCCTTCTCAGCCATGCCCCCTCTTGTGGTTGGATGGGGCCAGGTGACTGGTAGGCTGTGAGCAAAACTGACTTGAGTCACTTTGGGACTGAGGTATTTTCTAGATCAGCAGTTCTCAAAGTATAGTCTGTGGACCCATGGAGATCCTTTCAGGAGGTCTGCGAGGTTAAAACTGTTTTCATCCTATACTAAGATGTCATCTGCTCCTCTGACTGCGTTGAAATTGTACTCATAGTCCAGGAGTAATAGTGGCCAAAGTTGCAGGCAGTGGCCCCAAACTGTACTAGTAATTGGGTTCTTCACTGCCACATGCTTACAGGAAGAAAAGTTGCCAGTTTCAGTTAAGAATGTTCTTGATGAAGCACTGAAGAGTGTTAATTTTATTAACTCTCTCTTCTTGGGTACACACTTAAAAATGTCTTGTGTGATGAAGTAGGAAGTAGGCATACAGAACTTGTGCAGCTTAACAGTGTACAATAGTGTCCCCAGGAAGATCATGTGCACGTAGTGCTTTCTGTTGGAAGCTGAACTACCTGCTTTCTTCTCCCATAGATCTCATTTTTACTTGGAAGAATGACTAACTGACTGTGGTTATTCCAACTTACGTGTTTGGGAACCATTTTTTTGAAAATGCAAAAGTGACTTTGTCAAGTTGTTTCAAGAAAAAAAAATGACAATGTTTGTTGTCAATGATAAAACTGAAGTTCTCGTGCAAAGGTAGATTTTTGGAAGACTTGTGTCCACCAGCGAGAGCTTGATAGCATCTCAATCCATAAAGACTTCCCTAATGAGATTGGTAGTGATATTAATAAAAGTGATTTTTTAAAATATTAACTCAGGGAACCAGTATTTTCCAAATGACTAATGCATGAGCTGCAGTGGCATGCATGAGTAAAAGATTCATTCAAAGGTCAAGACAGACCAAAGGACTTCACTGTAAAAGAATATGAAAGGGGCATTGATATGGTTTTAGACTCTACATTGCACCTAACCTTTGAGAATATCCCACTTGTCAAATTTTGGTACAATATCAAAGAATATTCATAACTGTCTGAAAAGACTATTAAGATACTTGTCCCTTTCCAACCGTTAGGCACTTGTTATACTTCAACCAAAATAGCTTAGGACAACAGATTGAATGTATATGCAGTTAAAGAGAATCCAACTCGCCTGTCTTATCTTAGGCCAGACGTCAAAGAGATTTGAAATAATGTAAAACACAGCCATTACATTACAAATAATGTAAAACACAGCTCCTCACTATTTTTTTTTAGTTTTAGAAAATGTAGTTATTTTTCATAAAAAATATTTAATTAACATGTAATAGACTTTATTTAATCAATGTGTTTTACCTATGTTTTGTATTTCTCAGTTTTAACATCTAATGTGGATACTAATAGATACAACCCACATCAAGAAACACTTTTTGGTGTCCTCAATGATTTTTAAAAATACAAAAGTGGTCTGAGACAACGTTTAAGAACTGCTGGTGGAGATTATTTTTAAGGATTTTCTAGAGATACGATTCCAAGGTAGTGCCTCAGCTTGTATTGATGTGTCCTTGTCCTTTGTTTGCAAAGCTCAGATCACAACAATGACATGTGCCCATCCTGAGAGAGATGGAACGCGATGTGGTATTTTCTCTGTGTCACCTGTGCGCTAGACACAGGCAGGCAGGCCACTTTATGGCTTCTTGCCCAGAGGTGCAGAGTTGCTCTTTTGTGTGTCCACTTGTGATTGGAGGAGGAATATCCTGCGTCCAGAGTTCTCAGGCAGATATTCCTGACTCTTAGGCCTTGGTTCTGTTGCTTTCTCAATACTGTGTCTTCAGAATATAAGAAGGGTAGAAGAGGCAACTCATTTTAATAAGCTACCACCTGTGAGCAGAACATTTCAACCCAGTGCTGTGTGTAGGCTGGTGGGAAGACAATGGAATAGTGTTGTCTGGAAGAGAAATGTGTCTTCTGGGGCAATTTTATCAGATTTTATTCAAAGGCTGCCTTAACAAGTGGCTTAATCTGGCAGTCAGACTCCCAAGTGCCCTGCCAGGGGAGGGCTCTCAGGCGTCTTTAGATGTCACAGTCAGACTGCTGGGCCATAGACAGACCTGGGGCAGGATGGCAGCACACGTCCTGCAGTCCACAGTGTAGGAAGGTGCCAGCCAGGAGCCTCTTCTTCCAGTGCGGTGCAAAGAGTCTCAGCATTGCCCCATTGCAGAGACCCACATGCCATGACACAGTGCTGCTGGTCTAGGGCTCTGGGGCTTTAAGTCTAGGGTCTGTGGAGTCCCACCGTCTCGCAGGAGGTGACATCAGTACTTGAAAGGTTCCACTTTCGTTTGGCTGGTTCAGTCATTCAGTTTCCTCTGGGGAGTTTCTCTCAAGTCACCCCAGGAGTCTTGGAAACACACCCACTCTGGTTTATCATAGCTCTAACTCTCTCCCCAACTCCATTAATCCCCTCTGTTTCTGTCCCCATAAATACAAATGGATCCACTCTCACATCCTTCCTTCTGGCTTCCTAAGAAGGGGCACCCTTTCCACTCATGGCTAACCCTGCACCTTTGCTCTTGGTCCCCCTTCTCTCCCTGCCTTCCAGATATGGACCGTGTTCTCCTTGTTAGTCTCTCATATATGTTTCCAGAAGTGTCCTCTCTCTACAGCGTCCTCCCTCACAGCCATCTTTTCTCACATGTTTGTTTCTGAGAAGCAGCCTGCTGCATAGTTAGGAGCCTGGGCTCTGGGGTCACACACAACTGAATTCAGATGTGGTCTCAAGCCCATTCTTACTGTGTGACTTTGGAATAATTGTATAACATCTCTGTGCCTCAGTTTCTTTCCAAAATTCAGTTCTAATAGTACTTGCTTTATGTGACTAAATGACAGCATCAGACAGAGCCTTTGGGGCTTGAAAATTAGTAGGCAGATTAGAAGGTAGATAGGACTTCACCACGTAGTCGAAGTAGGGTGGGGCTTGGAGAAAAGAAGAGAAACTACCAGCATTCCAGCCAGAAAAAAAAAAAAACCCACATGGCTAGAGGCCTGCATGGGGCCAAGAAGAAGCATGACAGGTGAGTTCTGCAGGTAGAGTTCTGGCTGCTTGTGAAGAGGAGTGGGGAGCTCAGGCAGCTAAAGAACGAGGAGTTAGAGGACAAGAGATAAGGCTGATGATAACAGTAAGAGTTCCTCTGAACCCCTTCTGACAACTTACAGCATCGTCTCAACTTGGTTGATCTGAAGGAGACATGTTTCATCTTCATCTAAAGCACAAAATTGAGTCCTTGATTGCCTGTTGTCATTTTGGGCCTCAAGGGCTTTGGCAGTAAATATGAAGATGATGGTTTTTGAGTCCTGGGATGTTTCTGATTTTACTTGAGCACAGTCTGCCCCCTACTGATCGTTCTGGATGTTTTCAACCTAAAGGGGTTTACTTGATATCATTAAGTGCTGCCATTTGCTTTCATCCTCAAGGATATTGGGGGGAGGGGAGGGAGAGGAGAGGGAGAGAGAATAAGGTCTGTAAACCTGTGCACCACTTAAAACTGTTATATTTAAAGTGTCTCAGAAGTGACCCTTCTAGCATTAAAAACTAGTTAGTGTGACTGGGCCAAGTGTAATTTAAATGGAGCACAGAACGCATATATTAAGGCCTCCAACTCCAGGCACTTGTAATTTGACACTACTGGTAGTGATGAAAATTTCTGAGGACCCAAAGTTCAATGAGAAAAATAAATGCATGTATAATTAAGAAAAATATCTACGTCGTTTGAAAGCATAATGTATTTCAAGAGTGTGCTCTTGATGAAGAAAGGAAAGGAAAACATGAAGGAGGACTCCAGGGAGTTGCAAATTAAGTTCTGTGCTCTGACCAGGCACACTGGAAGGGAATTAGTGGCACTATCTTACTATTTTCTGTTGTGCAAATAAAATTTTATTGTATCCTTCTCCACAGTAATAAAATCAATTAAAGATTAAATATTAACTAAATAACACATAGGAGACAAGATTATGAGTTCTTGATCTTGAAATGGTACCATAAATGTTACACAGGAGAAAGATCGGGTAAACACTGCTTATCCAGCGGTTCTTTACTTCATTTTGTATATGTTCCCAGAAGCTATAAAGTAAAGGCACATCTAACAGTAGGGAAAGTAATATTGCCTCCAGACAGCTTTTGTTTTGAAAGCCGGTAAAGAAACTTCGTGATTTTCAAATATGAGAATTTTAATAGATACCTGCAAAACTTTTTTGATAGTTGATCTGAATTTTAAGAGTAATATTTTATGATTTCTTCAGAACAAGTAAAAATTAAATCTCTTGTGCATTCTTTATCTGAGAAAGTTGGACATAATACTATGCAATTGTCACATCTCAGATAACATGATTTAAGTATCCCATAATATGTTCTTAGATGCGGCTCTAAGACAGGGGTCATCAGACTTTTCTGTGAAGGGCCAGATAGTAAATATTTTAAACTTGCAGGCCACATAGTCTCTGTTGCAAGTATTCAACTCTGCCACATTAGGAAGAACTCTGCCATAGACAGTGGTTAAACAAATGAATGCGACAGTGTTCTCTTTATTTACAAAAATAAATGGGGAGCCAGATTTGGCTTGGGGGCTATAGTGTGCCTTTCTCTGCTCTAAGGTAGAGTAACCTAGGTGTACATATTGACCAAATAGTGAGGATATGAGATTTGAGCATGGCTAATAGAGATATTTAAATCATATCAGTACATATTTTTTAAACATTTTGATAATAACAGTAGTAAATTCAGTCTTTAATCAGTTTCTTGGCATTTACTGTTTTTAGAATGATGTTTATATATGACAGTTAACTTCCTCAAAGACCTGAGTCTGTATACATTTAGTACAAAGGTGGAAAAATCTAATCTATTGAAAAAAAAGTGTTGAAAAAAACTTGATTTGGTGTAAATGAAGTTTTATTCATGGATTGAGTTTTAGAGAAGAGATAATTGAATAATTTCTGCTAGAACTACTCTACTTTATAATTGAACAAATATTTCTCAAATCAATCACCATTTTTATCCCTTCCCAAATTCTCCTGTGAATATTTACCCTAGCATGCCTAGGCTACCCATGAGAGTGAAAGTGAATTCACATTGCAGTTTTTGAAGAGGCTTGTTATTTAAAATATCTCCCTTTAAATGGCACATTTAACCAGTTCTCTTTATAGTACACCAAAATTCAAGGCCAGTTAAAAATAAAATACCCAAATAAATTGAGGGAGATTGCAGATACCCAAAGGTTGACATTTAAATACATTGTGTGAACTTTTCACATCACGCATGGGTAAGAGAAAGGTATAATTGTTTTCAGATTGCCTAATATGGGGCAAATCAGAATCAACTCATTTCTGTTGATCACCATGAATATACTTTTATTTCCATCATCATCTCAAGACCTAGACAGTTTTTTAGTCTCTTGTTTCTTTTTTTAAGAGTTTTTTTTTTTTTTTTAATATACTCATGCTGTCCCTCAGGACTTTAGCTATAGCCAAAGGTAGA
Source organism: Prionailurus bengalensis (assembly GCF_016509475.1). Lineage (NCBI taxonomy): Eukaryota > Metazoa > Chordata > Mammalia > Carnivora > Felidae > Prionailurus > Prionailurus bengalensis. The sequence continues at coordinate 158,486,550 of NC_057345.1, forward strand.
GAACCTATGGTATTTTTGTATTACCTCAACAGAAAAAGTATTTACCTATGATTATTCTTGCTATATGTAAGTTTTCTCTGAAATCCTCCCCCACTGCCATCTGTATGTTTGTGCTGCAGCAGGACTGGAGCCTGACTGGCCACTCTGCCCTGCACATTGCCAGGTTACCTGCCACAAGTCCACTTCCTGCCCAGCCGTGCTTCTCCCCAACTTGCTGACTTTCACCGTCAGGTTGCAAACTCCCAAGTGAAGAGATAGGAAGACAGTTTGTTATTGATCTCTATTAAAAATGACATGTTATTCTGTCAAAAGTCACACAAATTTCTATGTACCCTGAAGTTTCAAATTAAAAAAAAAAAACTGTTTAGGGGCACCTGGGTGGCGCAGTCGGTTAAGCGTCCGACTTCAGCCAGGTCACAATCTCGCGGTCTGTGAGTTCGAGCCCCGCGTCAGGCTCTGGGCTGATGGCTCGGAGCCTGGAGCCTGTTTCCGATTCTGTGTCTCCCTCTCTCTCTGACCCTGCCCCATTCATGCTCTGTCTCTCTCTGTCCCAAAAATAAATAAACATTGAAAAAAAAATTAAAAAAAAATAAAATAAAATAAAAAATAAAAAATAAAAAATAAACTGTTTAAAAACCAAAACAAAACAAACAGACATGAGAGATTTCAACGATGGTTGCAGTTGCCATGCACCGAAATCAGTCTTAAATTATGATGTTGTCCTTCTGTTCCTTAGAGAATTTGAAAATCTGTTAAATGGGTAACGTGGTGCTAATTATCTGATTTCTATTCATTCTATTAGAGTTTATTATATTTATTTTATTTGTTAAATTCAGGTTAGCTAATACATGTCATTTGCATCTGAGAGGGAAGAGTTTTCTTTGCCTTACACTTTAGAAATATTTCATATTCTTCACTATTCATGCACATCTAAATCAGCTATCACTTAAAATCTTGGCCTCCTTGGGGCGCCTGGGTGGCTCAGTTGGTTGAGCGTCTGACTTCGGCTCAGGTCATGATCTCACGGTCCGTGGGTTCGAGCCCCGCGTCGGGCTCTGTGCTGACAGCTCAGAGCCTGGAGCCTGTTTCAGATTCTGTGTCTCCCTCTCTCTCTGCCCCTCCCCTGTTCATGCTCTGTCTCTCTCTGTCTCAAAAATAAATGTTAAAAAAAAAATCTTGGCCTCCTTATTCCTTTTTTCAGAAGGTTCACCAATGTTTTGCTTTATTTCTTGCAAAGATTATTCCCAAAAGAAACTATAAGAAATTATTAATACTTTACCAGGAAATGGGAATTTAAGGAACAAGCTTCTTGTTGTTTGTGGGGTTTTTTTCCTAATGAGAAATGAGTTAATTTTGCTTTCATAAAAACTTGCATATCAAGATGAATTTCTGGTGCCTCCTGGAGACAGAACATTATTTGCAAGACTCTGCATCCTGATCATTGCCAAGGGAGTTCCATCGTATAGAACATCAGACTTAGTTTTAATGAGAAGGGTGATCCCTCTGGCCTTTCGTCACTAATATTTTATTTTGTATAAATTCCTCTTGGGGAACTGAATTAAGGATGCCATTTCTCATTCTAACGGTTGGAGATGGAGCCCAAGTAGCTGGAATTTCTGTTGTGGAAGCAACACAGATCAGACTAAGAGGCTGTTCTAGGTTCTCCAAATGCCATTCAGTATGTAATAAGGAAAAAAACACCATTGTCTTACCAGTTTCTGCTATTAAAATGGATGGCTCTTCCTTGAATTCTTTCATTATAGATTCATTCTAATTGACTCTGAGTCAAGACCACATCCGATTTTCATTTCTTTCTCTGATAATTAACAGGGAACAGCCACTGGAATGAGGGCTGAGGTCAGGGTCTGTATTAGGCAGGAAACATGGAAGGAGCCCTTGATCTTGGCTGTGAAGATGTCCAGAAACAATATGGCAGAACAGCAGGAGGTTGGGAACACCAGTGAAGCAGTCTGTTTTGAATCAGGTCTTTGGAATCAGTCCTTAGTCTGAGGGCCAAGAAGAAATCACAGTCTTTCTACCTAATTGCTGCTACCAAGAATGCAGGAAAACATTCTCAACCGAAAATAGTAAGATTCCTGCAGCTATCCCTGTGTGTTCACACCAGTCATTTTCAGCAATAACAAACATGAGGATGAGGTTTCCTACCCTGCATTCATAATGTCCAAGTTGACAATTTATGTATAAAACTATTATTTGGACCAGATTCAATACCTGTAAAAAGAAAGATATCAAGGTAAGGAGATGTAACACATAAAATAATGATTTGCATGGCTTTTATTTGAAGGTATTTTGTATAATGCTTTCTGAAGCAGAAATGTAAAAGACAATTAACTCATTATTCATGCTTTTTTCATATTCATACAGATATGACTGTATAATGAAAATTGGTCTTTTGCCATGGGCATAACGCTGAGTCTCTCAGTAATAAGTATTTTCCAGGACCAGGGGATTTATATGCTGAAATCATTTTCACAAAGCAAACTTTGCCTCAAAAACAAGGCTCTTGTTTTTAGGGGATGCTTGCTATATTGCCAAGATCTTTGTGTTGTTTACCAACAGTTATATCAGATACAAATTAGGAAATTTAATTATAAAATGGTCCTAATCATCCATAAGTGTTTTAATTAGCTTATATTTATTCATTTTTAAACTAAATAGAGAAAACTTCTGTTTTCTTTCAGTAAATCCAGAGCAGTCATTCAGGGCTGAACAATAACAAATGTGGAAAATGTTCTGGTTAGGCACTCAGCTGGTTAGACTTTAAATCTGTGTATTGAGCTTGGGCAAATATAAACCCACTCAACTATTGGATTAAGTGCTATATGTTTTCATGCAATTATGTTTGAGAAACAGTTTAAAATATCAGTTGATAGGTTAGTTCCACTTGATGCATTGTTTCAAAGTAGTTACTGTCTGGTATAACACTATACTCCAGGTAATGGAACCTAATACATTTTTGATAACAGCCTGGAGAGAAGAGATTTCATCTTCCAGTGGAAAACATTATCAGAACAATTTTCATTGTATGCCTAAGGCATTTGGGTATTGTCCAACTTTAATGATTTAGGAAAATCCTAGATCCCACAAGAACATCAGAAAATCAGAAGTAGGTAAAACTAGTAAGTTGAGTCTGTATATAATCTCACTCATGAAACTCATTAAGTAACATGATCACTATTTCTCTCTGCCAGTGAGCTGAGAACTAAATGGGGAATGTGGTTCTGAAGGAAGGAGCATAGCGGTAGGTCAAGAGTGTGCAAGATTTGGTTCTGTGGTTCTGCTGTGGGCAGTTAGGATTGACTGATGCAAGACAGATAATTTTTCCAACAGTGGTATCCACAATCAACGTAATATGGTTAATCTGGAGACTAGGTTAACTGAAAGTAAGAGAAATAGTTGCAATTCCTTTTTAAAATGATCTGACCTTATTTAGGACATGAAAACATTGTTTATCCTAGTAATAAATCAATATGTATGGTTATCAATAACCATACATAGTGGCACTTGCCAAGGCAGAAAAGTAACCTTTGGATATAGTCACCAGAGTACATACAGAACAATTTAAACACTGTGAGTTTAACACACACACACACACACACACACACACACACACATTTAACTTTTCATCATTGCCATTTAAAGCTTGATTTTATAAAACATAAAAAAATATTTTTAAGTGTTCTGTATCACAGGAATTTAAATAGTATAAATATTCATAGCTTTGTAGGTTCACGTTATATATATTAAAATCAAGGGGCGCCTGGGTGGCGCAGTCGGTTAAGCGTCCGACTTCAGCCAGGTCACGATCTCGTGGTCCGTGAGTTCGAGCCCCGCGTTGGGCTCTGGGCTGATGGCTCAGAGCCTGGAGCTGTTTCCGATTCTGTGTCTCCCTCTCTCTCTGCCCCTCCCCCGTTCATGCTCTGTCTCTCTCTGTCCCAAAAATAAATAAACATTGAAAAAAAAATTTTTTTTAAATAAAAAAAAATCAAATAATTGATTTTTTTTTTCAATATAGGAACTACACAATGAAATAAATGGCACAGGACCTAATAGCAATATTTCATTACTTATGGATTAGTATTAGTTACTTTCAAGATCTAAACAAAGGCCATTGTTTAAATATTTTAAAATGATTTAAAAGTCACCACAGTTGACCTTTCAAATCTGAAACTATATGACATCAATAGCTGCTGAATAAAGCAGTGTATATATGCACATACTTGCTCTCTCTCTTTCTCAGTTTCATAATATGCCTTTCATTTTTGGCTAATTTATTTGTCACTACATGAATAGTGCATTTTTCCAAGGCTTCAAGTAGATAACCATTAGGGCCAATCTTGGCATTTAAAATCCCAGAGAAGTTCAAGTATACTTTGGGAGAGAGAGATTTATAAACAAGAGTAAAAATATTAGTAAATGAGAGACTGTATTTCCAAGCAACAGAAATCCCACATCACAGCAAACCATGTCCAGATGGTTAGAAGATAAATCTATGTCAGAGAAAGATGATCTTTTCATATGGGCCAACAAGCAACTCCATTGAAGTTGACCACAATAAGGATGGCCAATTTACCATTACTATTGCCATTTTTGTTCCTAATGACTGTGGACCAGTAATGGTTAAGATTTAGAGCTTGATTTTGTAGGATTCATCAGAAAAGCCACATATTAGGATTCTTATTTTAATGCTCCAGTGGACAGATTCCAGGAGAAGGATGCAAAATCCCCAGCCACAGAAGTCAGAGAAGTGGTTCAGTTGGACCTGCACAGCTGCCCAAAAGATTTTACTCAAGTACTCCAAGTAATGCCTTTCTTTGCTTGAAATCCTGAGGTAATTTCTCCCATAGCTTCAAATTCCTTGGTTTAGTACAAAACACTCTTTATGATCTGGCCTTAGCCTTGGCATTTATCACATTCTCGAGAGTCACTGGTCCCTGGTGTGTGTCTGCCACTCTGTGGTGAACTCCCAGAGGGTAGGAAATATATCTTATTCATCTTAGGATCCCCAGTGCTAGGTCCAGTAAGAACCTCAGTAAGTATCTGTTGAATGGTTGAACAGACGGATGGAAATATTGCAGTACTCTAAGACCTAACATGGCTGTGTTTTTTCCTTCCCCAAGGACTTTGGCATCATGATCCTGCATCACATTGTAGCTATTTTCTTGATTTCCTTTTCATATGTCAACAATATGGCCCGAGTAGGGACCCTGATCCTCTGTCTTCACGATTCATCTGATGCTCTTCTAGAGGTAAACATTTTCTTTCATCTTTAAGAGTTCAAAATCCAGAATTCAGGAAATCCCCAAGACCATCACTTCTATAGTATGCTAGACAGTGTTGGGGGAAGATAGTATATGATTGATTTGAAGCTGCCGAGTGTTTCTTTTGGAAATTGTTAAAGTGAGACTTTAGTATATAAATTTTTGTACTAAGAATGTTGATCATCATAGGATTCTTTATTACTAGAACAATGAAAACCTTCACTATTCCACACTTAAGAAAATGGATGTTTTACAGTCAGAAAATCATTATTTGAATAGGTTTTGTTTCTGGTGTTGTAAAGTTCCACACTGATGTATATGGGAAGTGTAGATAACTCAATTCAGTTATTAATGGTAGTTGTACATCCTGATGAAGTTATTTAACGATCATAGTTTTTGTTCACAATATACATGTTATCCTAGTATTTTTACAGTGAGAAGTGTATATGATTTGCATATTAAATATAAAAACTATGTTCTCTCTATATATAAGTATAAAGAGTGAGGAAATATTGGTTGTATTTTTATTAACTTTCTAAACCATTATTACTTAGGATCATTTAAGTAGCAAAAAAACAAAACAAAGCAAAACACCAAGAAAAAGTAAAAGAAAAATGCTTCTAGCATATTTCAAAAGATAAAATCCCACGGAAAATTTTGATGTGGTATTTACTCTTAATCATGGCCCCTATGAAGAGACACACCCAATAGAGATATATAATTAAATAAAATATTTTAAATTTATGGTAAGAAGTTTATGGAACTGGTGAAAGATAAACTTACCAAAGTATAAATTTCATGTAGAAATGGGTCTTAGAATCTATATGCTGAGTTTTTAGTCTTCTTGGCCCACAGTTCTGCCCCTTTGAAGTAATACTGTCACTGTGAATAGAGAAGTGCCCTCAAATAATGATCTACTATTAGAGTATAAGCAAAAATTCCATATGATAAAATTGAATCTGCTATAAAGACAATTAGTCCAGGCTTGAAATATATATAGCACTTTATGAAAAATTCTGTTCCCTATAAGGCTATGAAACAGAAACACTGCCCTAATGGGCTAAATATGTCAGATGATAGTGTGGCACTGTGATTTTTAAGTGATTTGAGCTAGGCTCTATTTAGCATATTTTTTAAAGGAGAAATGTAATTGTATAAGAGCAATCTGAAAATCAGTTACCATTTGGCTAAATCCTCAGGATGCTTGAAAGTGGAGATTTATGCAGCAATCTACAGTTTTGAAACCAACCCTGTACAGTTTGCCAACTTTAATGTCTGTGGAAATGGCTGGTTGAATCTTTGTCTGCCACTTTTATCCAGAAAAGAAAATAACCCAGAAATGTCAGTCATATGGCTTGAAAGCAAATATTCTTCGTCATGTGGATTTTCTTTACATTATACAGTAATGGTTGAGACTATCCAAATAATGAGATATGTCAACCATCAACTCTTTGAAGTGGGATGTATGACCTCGACATTTCAGAAAATTGCATGTTTGATGCCTTTTGATTGAATACTGGTGAAGAATGTAAGAGAAAAATGGTTTACCTAGGCAGAAGGAGGCAGAAGATGATTTTTTCCTTTCTTACTATAAATCATGGTGTCACACCCAAAGTACTCATGAAATTAAAAGTTCATAATCCTGGCTTCTGCTCAGTTAATAGGTATTTTTTCTTAGGAATCCATTTCTCTCATAGTTCTGTGTTTTACTTGAAGCTACCAAATTTTAGCTTCTGTGGATGCTGTCAACAATCCTTTCAAGGTTGACTCAGCTAATTTAACTTTCTAAGAAGTAGAAATAATGTTATGAATTGAGCAAGACATCTTCAGTTTATAACCCTGTGTGTGGGAGCGTGCAAATTCTAGCTGAAAATGTAGAAAGAGGTGATCAAGCAAAATTATGTTTTCAGTGTCACCTGTTATTAGAATCATCTGTAAAAAGTAGATGGTAGGAAAAGGGATGTAATTTCTTCCTTAACTTATAATATAAAAAATGGTCATTAAATTACTGACATAAATTGTTAAGAGTAATTCTCATGGACACTTGGAACATTAGTGACTTTCATCTAGAAAATGACCCATTAATGTACCTTTGAAAATTATACCTAAGTGGATTCATTGAAATAACATGATCTTGACATGTTCTTCATTTCTAAATTTATGAGAATAAGCCAAGAAACTGTCTTCCCAGATATTCCTTATTACTGTTTAAGGAAAACCTATAACTCTAAATAGAAAGAAGAAAGCAGTGCAGAAAGTCTCCATATATTCTGTATAAAGTCTGTGGCCTTAGTGTTTGCAACTCATTAGAGGTTTCAAGGATTGCCTAGTACTTTCTCCTCTGACCTGTTATGACAAATTCCTGTGTTGGTGTCTTTGGCTTGCTAATATCATCTGTAATGCAAGAATTTTCTTATTTTTCTGTTTCCCTGAGATCAACCATATAATTGAATTTTTCAGGTTGCTGAATGTTTGATTAAATCTGTGACAGTCAGTAGTTCTGCTTCTAGCTAATGCTGCATTTCACTCAACTTGTGGGTAATTTATAAATACTGATGCATGATGCATGACATTTCAGAGTAGCAGGCAATTTAATGCATCTGGTAAGTTATATCTTATAGGAGACTCATGCATATTGAAAGAAGCTTTTCATTTATCAGTTTAACTAAATTAATATATCACATTCCTTCTTTTCATAGGCTGCCAAAATGGCAAATTATGCCAAGTTTCAGAAAAGTTGTGATCTTCTGTTTGTTATGTTTGCCATGGTTTTTATCACTGCACGACTGGGCATATTTCCTTTCTGGTGAGTATGCCAATCTTCTTTCCGTTAGAGCCACCCCTTCCACATAAGCTTTATGAATATTTTGCTTTTGAATTTCATTCCAAATATTTAGTGAGAGGTTTAAAGAAAAGTAGGGGAGGGACTCAAGAAATGCCTCGATGTCTTCTTCCAGAAGAGGGTTGTACTCTTTACTAATACTTCCTGCAGGATAGTTAGAGAGGGATGTGGCTTACAGAGGTTCTGAGACCACAGAAAGCCGTCTGCCATTTTGGTGTCCAGTCTAGAGTATGATTCAGCAAACTTTAACTATGAAAGTTTGAATCCATAAAGGAAACTTGGTGTTTCAACCAGTTATGTATCAGAGATCCTCTGTACCAGGGGTTTACAAAGTATTGTTTCTGGACTGGTAGCAACAGCATCACCAGGGAACTTGATAGCAGTGTAACTTACTGGGCCCCACCCCAGACCTACAGAATCACAAGCTTTGGAGTTGGGTCCTAGAACTCTGTGTTTGGATGAGCCTTCCTGATGGTTCTTCTCCATGTTAAAATTTGAGTACCATGTCCTGTGTAATTCTCTTCATCTGCTGTACGTACAGCTAAAACAGATGGAAGGTATAACCTGAAAGTAATCCCTGAAATTCTCTATGACCTATTAATGTCTGGATGTCTTTTGTGTTGTTGAGAGCTAAGGACACACTATGACTGACTTTGATGGAATTTGATAACCTTTCTATAGAAAATAGGTCCAGTGTCATTAATCTTTTTTCCAGAAGGCTATTACTTGAACTAGAAAAGAAATGAGCCCCATAACACGTAAAATCTACCACTGATGGCAGATTGTTTTCCATTTTGAGAAATTGATTTGAATGGAGAATTAAAGCAGTGGAAATTGGAAAAAAATGAGAAATTAAGGGTTGCAGTAATAACTTGCCTAAATAGAAAAATAACCATAGTAAATTTGGGACTTTGAAGTGAGTATGTCTATCACTGGAGTTCCATAAACAAATTACTACACACACACACACACACACACACACACACACACACCCCTCTCCTTGAGGCTCTAGGCTCTTTTGAACACTTATTTATTATGAAAATCATTTCAAGAAGCAACATTTTGTGTTGGCAAAAAGCATTTATAGAACCCCAATACACTTTTATGTGCTTATAAGTAGGAAACACATGTAATGTTGAATGTAATGCATCTGTGATTACTTCAGGTTTGGGGCTGTCTCAAGATTATTGACATAACTGGTGATAAGAATTTAAATAGAAATAATTTGGGCAAAATCCAGGACATACTTCTCAAGGGAATAATGGAAAGTTTTTCTTACTTAGGGTTTCTGAGAACTGAGTTACAAAGAAATAAGCATCACTCTCAAGTACTTTGATTTGCTTATATCCCTTGGAGGGTAGAATTAAAATTGAGATGCACCCCTTCTCCTTCCATGTAGCCAATGTGTAAAAAGCTCTGTAGGTTTAGACGGTAATGAGTTGCCTAGAACATAGACTGCCAAATATAGAAATTATGTAATGCTACCAAAAAATAACGAATAGGTGTGCCCTGTGACAATGCCATAGACTAGCTGCTCAGAAAAATCCTTACAATCAAATACAAAGCAAGAAATTTTATTGCAAATGCTGTAGGACTTCTGCTACCATGCCCCTGCATGCAGCCAAGTTTTTCAAGAGGCAACTTGTGGAGAGAAGTATTTTATTATTCCTAATACAAGCAATAATTTGTATACCTGCTCCCATTGTAGTTGTACATCTAGTGAATGAAATCCTTTTCAGATATATCTAATAAGTTACGTTAGTGCCTGGATGACCTTTGTTTCCAATTACTAGAGTGTAATGAGTATTTTTAGTGTTTAAAATTACCACATGCATGACAATCACCAATAGTGTTTTAAATATTTTCCTTAATACTGTGAAATTATTTTACAAGTTCCTTTTAGATTAGGAAATCCTAGAATTGAGAGAGACTACAGGTCACCAGCCCCAGAATCTTCTGCCACCTCTGCCCAGGATAGGAATTCTGTCAGTTTCCCTGATCTAGTATTCCTTCAGAGGTTGAGGTAGAAATGGGTTCTTAAATGAAACAGAAACCTGGGTCTTTAAAATTTATAAGCTAGAGGTTCTTAATCTGTTTAGAAACCCCTGAAACAGTACAAAAAACATGTTTGTGTGTGTATTTTTTTCCTGGAGGAGAGGGTACATGGCTTTATTAGATTCTCAACGAGATCTGTGACTCCCTCCCCTCTTCAAAAAAGTGCCTCTGGAAACAGACTAAGCGTACCTGCCACTTCGAATGGAAAACTCTTAAGAACGTGAAGACCTCTAACATATCATCTGTAGGCTTTCTTTTCATCAGAAAGCATCTTTAATCCCTTCAATTATTCCTGCTTATTGTTTGCTCGCCTTTGTTTGTTCCTGAGAATTCCTCTTGTCATGATGTTCCAAATGTGGATTTCCTGTTATAAAATACAAAGAACTAAAAACAAGTTTCATTTAGAACTGCATTACTTGGGGTGCCTGGGTGGCTCAGTCAGTTAAGCATCCGACTTCAGCTCAGGTCATAATCTCACAGTTTATGGGTTCAAGCCCCGCATCAGGCTCTGTGCTGACAGCTCAGAGCCTGGAGCCTGCTTCAGATTCTGTATCTCCCTCTCTTTCTGCCCCTCCCTTGCTCATGCTTTGTCTCTGTCTGTCTCTCAAAAATGAGTAAATATTAAAAAAAATTTTTAAAAACTGCATTTCTTTAATGCAGCTTGCCATTGCATTAACTGCAAGCATCTTTGACGTTGTATTGTTGGTGATCTGATAAACATCTGAGCTCCTGCCAGACTAGATCTTCTTCGTCCTGAATTTATTTTTATGTATTTTTATTTCTATAATGATTTATTTGTATACCTAATTATACAAACTGTATTCCTACCTATTCATTTTTATCATGCTGTTTTCAAATATTCTAGCCCAATTAGGGTCTTCTGAACTACATCCATTGCCATACCTGTCCCTTCCACCTTTATGCTACTTAAGCATATGCCTTTCATGCTTCTCCCAACTCATCAACGAAAAAAGTTGACCTAGAGGTACTCCTGGTACACTGCACTACTGAAGAATCTCTGGGTTGACCTCAGTCTCTCCACCGCCAGTCTTTCTTTATGATCTTTCTACTTGTTACTGTTGTCTCATAACTGCTCTGTCATCATGCCTGATATTTCCCCACATTTTTCTAAGGTGTAATCAAAGACTTTATCAAAGGTCTTGTGAAAGTCAGAATTCACTCTGTTGTTTGAGATATCCTCTGCACTTGTAGAGGCAGGGTGAAAAAAGAATATGGAGCCCATCCGGCATGACTTGATTTTAGGAGACCTTTGTTGGCTTCTGGCTCTTCATTTCTAGGTACTCATCCCCATCTGTTTGATTATCTATCTGCAACAGTGAGCTTATCAGTCTAAAATTTCCAGTCTTTTCCTTTTCCATATTGTTTAGGTGTGGGCTTTTAGCTCCCAATATGCCACCATTTTTTAAATGTATTCTGTGAATATTTATTGGGTACCTCCCATGTAGCCAGTAAGGGGCTGGGTACTGAGAATTCAGACACAGGACCTGCCTTGGGGCACTTGGTGTCAAACCCTGATAGGTCCCTTCATTATTCTGGTTTATAATTTGGGAGGCCTAGGGATTATAAATTATTTTCTGAACATTTTCTGGAAATAAGTAAGATAACTGGATTGTCAGTGTTAAATAGTTTGGTTGAGGTACTAAGGCGCTTTGACAACTAAATAGAGCATTATACTACATAGACTGTGTGTGTGAAACAGTCACTGGCTACTAGAGGGAAGGACCTGGAGGCAGAGTGGACTTCAGTTCTAACAAGCATTTTATTAACTTCTTTCTCCTTCAAGTACTTGTGCTTCGTGGAAGAAGAAACAAAATTGTTCCATGTGCTCTCTGCTCCTCATAGCTTTCAGTCTATTTACATTGGAATCACCAGCAAAATCTTCCGGGTTCCTCCTGACCATACATGTGTTCCCACATCAGCAATCAGAATTTTTGTAATTTGTGAGTTTAACACTGGGATCATTCTTCTTTTTAATTAAGTTTATTTATTTATTTTGAGAGAGAGATGGGGGAGAGTGGCTGAGAGACAGAGAGAGAGAGAGAATCCGCACTGACAATGTGGAGCCTGATGCAAGGGCTTGAACTCACGAACCGTGAGATCATGACCTGAGCCAAAATCAACAGACGCTAAACGACTGAGCCACCCACATGGCCACTGGGCTCATTCTTTGTTGTGTCTTCAGTCCATGTCTCATCTCACGAAGACAGCATGATTAGCCTTTTCAGATTCATATATAGCTCAGACTTGGCTTTTGGCCACAATACATTCTTCTAAAACAGCATTGTCCAACAGAAATACAATTCAGGCTTCATATTAATTTTATAATTTCTAACAGCCACATTAAAAAAGTAAGAAGAAGAGGTGACATCTATTTAAGTAACATTTTATTTAACTCAGTATATCCAAAATGATAGCATTTTAACATGTAATCAATATTAAAAATTATTGATATTTTCATTCATTTGTTGCACACCGAATCTTCAAAATTGGGTATGTGTTTCACAGTACTACATCATTCAGAAGTCTTTGTATTTTAGCCTTTTTGTTGTGGTTGGACAGTCAATGATTTTATCATTTTTGAGAATAAGCCCATCATTGTAAACTGTTACCATTTTCATTTATCTGTATCTGTCTTTCCTAAACTCCAGTTCAGTATAATCCCTAGAATTCCTAACAGTTTCCCATATTTTATGAAGCTGTGGTTTCAACTGGCACAGAGTAGATTGTGCTTAATGTCATTGTGGCATGTATCACAATGCCTTGCCCACAATGGCTACTCATTAAATATTTGTTGAGTGCATTAGGTACTCTTTCATTCTAAAAAAATCACACATCTGTTTTCTTAGTTGAGCTTTTAAATCATCGTGAAGTGGATAGGGGCAGTCTCTCCTTTATTACACAGAGAAAACCGATTCATTTAGTCAATGATTTACCCAGTCTTTTCTGGATTCTGTTCTCCTGACATCAGTTCAATTCAGCAAGTACTTACTAAGTTTCAGGTGTTTCTTCCTACAGTACAATACTATCTTCTTTAAAGATTAAGCCATAAAGCTGTTGATAAGATGCATTTTTGGTAGTTGTTACATAAAGAGTAATTGATTGTCTCTATCATTTGACCCAGCTAAGACTCCAGAGGTATAGTAGGAATCGTTATCTCCCAGCCATAAGAATCTAATAACAAACAAGGGAAATCTATACAGATCCTGACAGGGAAGTAACATGGTGTAGTCTGTAGAAAGACTACTTGCTTTTGGTCCTGGTTCTCCCCCCTCACTGTGTGTCTGAAGACCGGGTGTATAACTTCTCTGCATCTATGTCTCCATCAGAAAAATAAGAATAATAGTAATCATTCCATCTACCTTACCAGGAAATGTTAAGGATCAAATGACATACTGCTTGTAGTGATGTTCTGTAACTGTAAAGTACTTTTTAAATATTAAGGATTTTTAAAAATCTATTATTATTAAAAATGGAAATTGCCATTATGGCCAAGTGGCTAGAAATTTTTATTACATTTTATAGCCTCCAACTAATCTAGATTAAGAAACCATAATCATAGGCACTTTTGAAATAAAATTTTACAAATTCTTTCTCCGATTATGAGATTCAGAATATCTTGTTTCAGTCACTTCTGTTTTCAGTACTCAGTGAGCATATAATATCAGATGTGCCGCAGGTTGCCTTATTCTCTCAAATTCTAAGTGACCATACTAACCCTGAGCCACCAGAAGTGACCATTACCATTCACAGAATCTCACAGAATTTCATAAAATGCAAGTATATGTCAGGCTAGTTCTTTCCTACAAGTCACAGATTGACAGATCATTTTCCAGCTATGAATGGGCATACCACAATTGCCAAAACCTCTTCCTGTGGCCTAATGTTGACTGTCTACTTCCCCATTCATGTCCCACTAAATGCTAACCCAGTGACTACGGGAAAGTTAGAGTTTGTCAGCGGTCTGCTGTTATTCAGACGAAGCATGTGACATCTCAGTTGTTTTCTGTCCATCTCTGTCCTGCAAAGTAAGAGAATTATTGCTGATTTGTACTCTCTGAAAGTTTCTGCAATTAAAAAGAAAAAAAAAACTGTTACAGAAAAGCTTAGATCATTCTTTTACCATTTTCCATAATAAGATTTGAAATTCATCCAGATGCATATGGGAATATCATCTTCTCCTCTAATTTATTTTTAAAGACATACTTTACCAAAGTAGTGTGGCTTATATGCCTTTCTGAATATCTGATAAGATTAGTCTCAGAGTTCACAAATATGGAGAAGCTGGGTGTGTTGTCTTTTTTTTTCTAGAATCCGTTGACAGATTTTCTCTGACATTTTCCTTAGTGTTGGTCTTTGTTAAATATATTTTAAAGAAAAAGGATGAAATCTGAAATCTCTCAGCTATTAGATATTGTGGGTATTTGGTATATTTTTAATAAGACTTACATGTATTGGCATCAATTAATACCTTCAAAAGGTATGGTAGAGATGGATGGAAATAATATGTTTGGAATGTTTTCCTTCTTTTCATGTGAACGTAATAATGTTTTATAATGTCAAGATTGAAGGGTTAGACCAGGAGTCAAAAAACTATGCCCTGTAGGACAAATCAGCCCCATTGCCTGTTTGTATAAATTAAGGTTTATTGGAGCATAAACTTGCTCCTCTGTTACATGTTGTCTTTGGTTGCTTTCTGCTACAATGGCTTGAGTAGTTGGGACAGAGTATATAGCCTGCTAATCCTAAATTAATTGACCAGCTGTTTCTTCGAAGAAAAAGTTTGCCAACTCCTGGGCTAGGCCGTTAACAATTAGTCTGGTGAGTAAAAAAGGTAGCGCAAGGAGTGGTGTATTCCGTGTATACAGCTTTTGGATGTCTCTAGAAGTCTGGTCTACATTAGGCAAAAAACACGCAGATATTCTTAATACTGTGTATGAGGTGCACAGAATATGCTCCCAACTATTTTCCTATTGTAACTTGAAGCAAAAACAACCAAATATGGTATCCTAGTAATGTTCTCTGCACAGAATTTATGTCTTAAGTGTTCCTTTCCTCCCTCCCTCCCAATCATTGCAGAGAACCCTTTGCTAAGGGGAAGAAGGAAAAGAAAATAAGATTGTTTGTTCAAAGTATCATAAAATTCTGTATGGCCATTTCATCTGTTTTAAAAATATCTGAGTATTGCAATAAAATCTAATGCCAGGGACAGAGATCTGCAAATTCTATATTTGACCAAGAATCTCACTTATTTGAGAGTGATGCTTTGTGGAAAATCCTGTAACCGATGAAGAACCCGCATCACCTGTTTCCACTTTCTTATGTTACCATAAAGAGCAGCTGTGTGCCAGGCCAGTTTTCTTCTCCATCATTTACCCTCACCTCCCTGACCGTGGTCCCTGGCTCGCTCCTGTCAACGGGCCACTCTGTCCATGCTAAGCCCCTTCTTAAGAGCTCAGCTCTGGACCACCTTGTCTCTGCCCATTGCCTACTTCTCAGTCTGGACCAGTACTGGCACCATCCCAGAAACCCTCCCTGCATGATCCTGGTGTGCAGTGCTCTGTGCCACCGTCAGTGAAGGCCACCCTGACTGCGTCCTTTCATTTTCAGAACTTCATCCATACCTCTGAATGTCATCTCTGGGATGGCAGTATAGTCAAGGAAATGGAACCACAGTATCATCAGCATCCCTGGAATCATCCTATTTCTTGGTCGGATGTATCTTATCACATATTACTTAGCGTTTTATGTCTTTAGGACAAGGAAACAAACACTTTATAAATTCCTCATAGACAAGGAGCGATTTATTCTTTGTAAATCTATTCATTGCACTTCACTGTGAGCCTGCTGTGTGGTAGGCACAGTGTCGTTGTTGGGGACATAGATATCGATTAGGTCTTGAGCCCAGGAACATTCAGCACTGCAGAACCATCAATAAATATTTGTTAAATCAGTAAATAAAAATTTAGAATTTCCCATGCAGCTTGCTGCAATTGCGACTGGGACTTTGCAGCCCGCATGTGTCTTTCCTTATGATATAGAATAGTCTGATCAAAGAAGACAAAGGTGGCAGGGACTCAGTAGCTTTCAAGTGCTCGGGAGCATCGCAGCCACTGAATCATTTTCTCAGACAGGATTTATAAGAACAGAATTGAGCAATTGTTAAATAAGTACTACCTTTTTCCACAGCAGATAATAAAACAGAAATGCTAAATGTCAAAGAATTGGAAATACAGGAGTTAAATAAATGTAAGGAAAAGCATAGCACAAGTAGCTATACTAAAAATGCAAGCTGTGGCCAGGAGCCTGGTTGAGGGCAGGATGAGGATGTGTGGCACGGTGGCTCTTGGTAAGTGAGGCACAAAGAGAAGTGGTCAAGAGGTTGCAGGGAAGCATGGGGAGAGAGCAACTGTTCAAGAGAAAGAGAAATAGGAAAAAAAATAGGGCATCTTTCCTCCATGCATGGGATCACCAGAGAAGGTGAGCAAGCACACGCAGAAGAGTGCCCTGAGAGGGTAATTAATTCTGTCCCAGGGCCCGGACAGTTGTGGCCAGCCAGCATCAGGGACTTTTCATCCAGCTTATATGAGTTGCAGGCTAGGAGCCCAATCTCAAATTCATAGTAAACTCCACGTCTTTTAGAGCAACTTGCACCAACCCAATTTAGCTGCCTTAATTTCCTTTTTCTGAAAGGACCGCATACAAACCCACACCTAATTTTCACAGACACTGGTGTCTTAGATTGCTTTGTGTTCCACGCAGCCTCATCCCATGCATTAAATAGAGTTTTCAGAAAATAAATATTTAATCTCATTTGTTGGTTGCTAATACTTTGTATCGTGATCTTTGAGTTACATATTCAGTGGTTATGACAAAATGTTGTTTGAAGCATTCATTGAAATATTTATTAAAACTTGAAGAAATGATTCTGAATACCTTCTATTTTTTAGTGACACATACGAATGACTTGGTTGAAACCATTCCAAAAGTTCTAAAATTCTGAGAAATAAAGAAGTCGTATTTTAATCACTTAACATTTTAGATTGCTTTTTAATTGAAATGTAAACACAGCAAAATGTATTTAATGAAATATAATAGTCTGTTTACTGCATGGTAGTGTGTGCTAATCAAATCAGGAAGTATTGGGGATTATTTCTCAAAATAGGCTCCAGGCAGGGCTCTGGTTCACCTGTGTTCCATCTTCATCTCCTATTTTCTCGCCTACTGTGCTCTGCAATCATAGTTGATGGTATGGATATTAACTTCAGGCAGTACAAGGTTATAAACCATCGAATAACAGTAATACATTTTTCAGTGACTTTTTCTTATGTTGTTTTGATAATCAGTGAACAAAACAGAGTTTTCTGGTTATTATTAACTAGAATATTTCTATTCATCAAGGTTTTAGTCCACCAAATTGTTCTTGTTCTAATCTGGTGGACCTATAAGGGTGTTTTCATCTCCTGTCTACTACTGACAGACAAACACCTTGGTAAAGCAACGAATACTTAAAGTTGGCATTAAAGTACCATGTGAACACATCCCATTCAGTCACTTCAGGAGCCAGCATGAGACACTGAAGGAATCTTTCTTTGTGTACAGGTCTCTTAAATCACCTCTCTTCCCCAGTTTGCAAAGTCAGCACTTTATTTAAAAGGGTCAAAACCCTTCCCTTATACAGTAAGTCTATATCTTCCAGAAATAAGTCAGGTGCTTCACAAAATAGGTTAAAGCTGCGGCAACAAAGTACAGAAGATACAGAGCTTAAACGTCTCTCTCAGTCATGAATTATTCATGGAGCTTGACCCTCTTTTCTCTTCCTTAGCCATATGATTGCATTTATTTCAAATTATGTCCCCCTCATCCTCAAACGTGTAATTAGATGGTCGAGTCCCCTGCTCGCGTAGCAATCACATGACATTTTCTTGAAGCACTGTTCTAATGCTATTGTTTGATAATCATTCATTCTCATGTCCCCCTTCACTCAAGAGTGAGCCTCGTCAGGGCTGCGACCATATCTCATTCTCCTTTTACATGCCTAGTGCCGTGCATGTCACCTGATATGCTCTAAGTTTGCTGACTTTTCTGGGTCTTAATTTGGAATTCACTTTCATAAAGGTGTTCACCCCAGGCAGATAGTTTGTTTATTTGTGTACTAATTTCAATATAATAGAGTCTCATTCTATTTTCTTTCTTCACAAATCGGGGAGAAATATTCTGAATGCCAGACTAATGCTTTTATAAATATCCTCTTCTCTTGAGCCCACATATCCTCACTAATTCCCCTACCATAATTTCCCCAGCCTAGCATGCTGTCCCCCACAGCTAGTGTTTGGGACGAGCTCTATTTCAGGCATAGCATGTAGGAGACTGGACTTTGGGTGGCCCAAACTGGACATACTGACTTGTGACTATTCTCTTTCTTTTAACTTGATTTCTGCCATTCCTTCAAAGGTTTGGGGAAGATGATGAATTTTGCCTTTTTCTGAAAATAACTGCATGAACAACTAGGATCATTGCTTATTTTTATCTTCTGGCCTACTTTTTCTCACACAAAAAAGAGGTGAAATAAAGTGGGTGCTCCATCATATGTAAATATATCTTACATATATCTAAAAACTACTTACATCCATAAATATATATTTATCATAGATAAACATTTATAGGTACTACTTGTATCTTTTTTTAATGTTTGTTTATTTTTGAGAGAGAGGGGCAGAACATGAGCAGGGGAGGGGCAGAGAAAGAGGGAGACACAGAATCCGAAGGAGGCTTTAGGATCTGAGCTGTCAGCACAGAGCCTGACATGGGGCTCGAACTCACAGACCATAAGATCATGACCTGAGCTGAAGTCAGACGCTTAACCAACTGAGCCACCCAGGCACCCCAGTACTTGTATCTTATTATTTTTTTTGCTAATGAGAAGGCTTTTTAATTAATTTATTTTTTAAATTTACATCCAAGTTGGTTAGCTATGGTGCAACAATGATTTCAGAAGTAGGTTCCTTAACGCCCCTTACCCATTTAGTCCATGCCCCCTCCCACAGCCCCTCTAGTAACCCTCTGTTTGTTCTCCATATTTGAGAGTCTCTTATGTTTTGTCCCCTCCCTGTTTTTATATTATTTTTGCTTCCCTTCCTTTGTGTTCATCTGTGTCTTAACATCCTCACATGAGTGAAGTCATATGATATTCATCTTTCTCTGACTAATTTCGCTTAGCATAATACCCTGTAGTTCCATCCACGTAGTTGCAAATGGCAAGATTTCATTCTTTATGATTGCCGAGTAATACTCCATTGTATATATATACCACATCTTCTTTATCCATTCATCCACTGATGGACATTTGGGTTCTTTCCATACTTTCACTATTGTTTATAGGTACTTATATCTTAAGTAAATATATATTTATAGGGATTTGTAGATTTTATTTGGATATATATCTTATAATGAGACCTTTGCTTACTCTTATCAACATCAAATAAATATCACAACAGCTGCTTCCATGAGTTCACGGGGCTTCTCTTTTTAGTAATTAGAAGTGGTGAGACTATTGATTGCTGCCTGCTGCAAAAGGAATAAGATTGAATGATACATTTTCTTCATAAATTAGCCCTAATGGCTTTGAGATTTCAGATAAGGCAATTCCACTGCTTTTACATGAAACGCTAACAGCTTCATTAGAACTATATTTTGCTAGGGTGCCTGGGTAGTCGGTTAAGCAACCAACTCTTGATTTCAGCTCAGGTCATGATCTCACAGTTCATGAGATCAGGCCCCGTATCGGGCTCTGTGTTGACAGCTCAGAGCCTGCTTGGGACTCTCTCTATTTGCCTCTCTCTCTCTCAAAGTAAATAAATACTAAAAAAAATTTTTTTAATTAAAAAAATTTAAAACCCTGTATTTTGCTGACACTTTTGGAGAGTCTTGGTGCTACAAACAGGTCTAAAATGGGCATGTCACTTCTCACCATGGTCAGGATATATTTCCCTGGGCCAGTATCTGGAGCATCTTGAAAATAGGCAATAGATTTCCAAACCACTTGAGAATGGATCCAAGCTGGTTTGTTTTGTTTTGTTTTGTTTTGTTTTGTTTTGTTTTGTTTTGTTTTTTTAAGCAGAGTGGGAAGGGAGGTTAGTTTTCCTTCTTCAGATTAACACCCTGTCCCTGTTCTGGTGGGCAGAGATGACTACCTCCTTCTTGTTTCTACATCTGAGAACTTCTTGGCGGTAAATATGAGGCACTTTCCTTTCGGAGAAGGGAAAAGAATGTTTGATGGTTAGGTGTATTAATGACTAGAGTCAGCATATAACCAAATGAATATCTGGTAGTAGCAGAGTGATACAGGAAGTTATTTGTTCTAAGGTATAAGCAACAGAACTCCAGCACAGAAGAAAGACAGAGCACATTTATACTGAATTCTTCCAGCAATAAGTGAAGCCTCTGCTGATTCTGAAAACAGCTTGAGAGTCAATTAAAACATAGTGATAGGAGTCTCACCCAAGAATCTGAATTGAAATAAACACATGTGATAGTCATCTTGTTTTATGCCTAATGTAGTTTATCTTCAGGAAAGTGTCTCAGGCTTTATTTTGAACCAATCAGAAAAAAATCAGATTGACAGTATTTCCTATATCTTAACCTATGCTGTTCAGAAAAAAGGAATTCACAATATCAAATACTGCAAGGGAGATGAAGGCAAATGAGAATATAGTCCCGTGAATTGTGTATGTGTTCTTCAACTGTGAAATGAGAGAACTGGAATAACTATCAGTGATAGCTTCTAGCTCTAAAGTTTCTTCTTATTAATATTTTAAAATTCCTTGGTTCTGTGATTTCACAGTTATAAGGGAGTTGGTCACCTTCCAGTGAGAAATTTTCAGAGCGATCCCTGCAAGAAATTCTGAGGGGGTGGGAGGTAACAAGTGGGTAGTGGGCAAGAAGAGCTGATAGACACAGGCGATTGATTTAAAAAGTGTGCAGAGTATAGAAAGAATGAAGATCATCACTAGATTGAATATGGTATCACGTGAAGATTTTTATAGAATAGTGGACATCTGTGCTTCCTTTTAGAGCCAGAGGGAGAGTACTTGTAGGTGTTAGTGAGGTACTCATGAATTAAAGAAGAGAGCTTTTCAGAGAGCCAGAGGAGGGGAGGCAGGTATCCAGTGTTGGTTCTAGTTAGGCGACTTCTCTGGTACTGTGACTCCCTGAGTCAGTGGTAAAGGAAGAGACTGAGGATACTGATGATGGGAACAGGAGAGAACTGAGCAAGCAGGGCCCCGGGATTAGCAGCCAGTTGGAAGGACAGCCTTCTCAAAGTGGGAAATTTATCCTTCTAAAATATGAGGCACAGAGAAAAGAAAGAATGCAAGACTGGAATGGAGGGATGTGTGCACGTGACAGAGACATATATCTGATAGAGTTTCTTAACAAGAAAAGCACGGCCATACTTGACAGGCTGTGAGAATTTCATTGGGATTTGGGTCAGAGATCTCAGGGAATGAGAACAGAGCAATGACAGGACCTCATGCCCTTTGAGCAATGGTCAGTGAACTGTAGTCACTTCCTGGCGACCTGGATCATTTAATACCAGTGATCCAGTTCATGTATTGTGTGGTGACTGCACAAATTGGTGTATCTCTTTTTCTGAATGGGTAGTAGCAAAATTCTCCTGATGTCCTTGGGACTCCAAACCAGTATCCATAATTATCCTCTATTATATAAGACTTCAAAGAAAACTGAAAACCAGAAAAATTAAGTGACTTGCCCAGGGCCACAGTAAGTTTTCATCATGGGCAAGAATAGAGCTACATCTTCTGTTTTCTATCCTAATGTTCTCTGCTTTAATTGATTTTATATGAGGGACCAATAATAAGGCAGTGTGGTCTGAAGAATAAAAGCTGTGAACTAGGCTTGCCTTGGCTTTAGCCTTGGCTTTGTCACTGACCTTGGGATGACTCTGTCAGTATCCCTAGGCCTCAGATTACTTATTAATAAAGATTTTCCAATTTAAGACCTAGGTCTGAAAGAATGTACAGCAGCTTCAAGGACCAATTTTATTAACTGGCTTTTAGCAGTTTGGAGGTTTTAAAAGGAAGAAAAGTTTGATAAACTTTTGACAAGAAACCATTTAGTAATGAGTTAACCAGTTAAAAGATTAGTGCCTTCTCAGATATTGCTGTCTCGTGCCATTAGTGCCTTCCTCACCAAACTAATGCAATGAAAGAAGAGTACCAAAGCAGTGCAAGTCAGTTGCCAACTGAAATTGTACATATGATATACAATATGCAAGATTTTGGGAAGTCAGTGAAAGTGATATCGGAGCACGGCTCAAGACATACTAAAACCATTGCCAGAGGAGGAGTTGGCAGGCCATTTAACAATTGGAAAATGGGAAATCAGCAAGGATGGTCACATAATAAGTACGTCAAAAAGGAAATATAGGAATTTCAAAGGAATGTGAGGGACCCTTGGGAAAATGCTGACGCCCTCAAATAATTGTTCGTTTTCTGTAAAATGGTCATATACTACCACTCAGTTTTGAAGAAAATTGTACAACCCTCCCCCAATCAACACTTCATTCATTTAAAGTTTGTTCTAAGAATTAGAACATAGTTGCAGTTATAACCTAAATTTGATTAAATGGAAAATAAAATAGATTCATTTTCATGAATTTTATTTCATTTCTCAAAGTAAAGTCTTGATTAACCCATTTTCTATGAAATTTGCATTCCATTTTAAGTGGATTCACTTGATTTTTATCTTGTTTTTCATTTTTCAAAAGTTTTTAATTTAAATTCCAGTTAGTTAACATGTAGTGTAATATTAGACTCAGTAGTAGATTTTTGTGACACATCACTTGCATATAACACCCAGTTCTCATCATAAGGGCCCTTTTTAATACCCATCACCCATTTAACCCATCCTCCCACCTACCTCCCCTCAGTTTGTTCTCTTTAGTTAAGAGTCTGTTTTATGGTTTGCCAGTCTTTTTTTTTCTCTATATATTCATCTGTTTTATTTCTTAAATTCCACATGTGAGTGAAATCATGTGGTATTTGTCTTTCCCTGACTGACTTATTTCGCTCAGCACAATACGCTAGCTCCATCCACATCATTGCAAATGGCAAGATTTTCATTCTTTTTTACTCAATGGCTGAGTAACATTCCAGTGTGTGTGTGTGTGTGTGTGTGTGTGTGTGTGTGTGTGCATCTCACCACTTCTTTATCCATTCATCAGTCATTGGGACAGTTGGGCTCTTTCCATACTTTTGGCTATTGTTGATGGCGCTGCTATAACAGGTGCACATGACCCTTCAAATAAGCATTTTTGTATCCTTTGGGTAAATACCTCATAGTGCAATTGCTGGATCATAGGGTAGTTCTATTTTTAACTTTTTGAGGAGCATCCATTTTCCAGAGTGGCTGCACCAATTTGCATTTCACCAACAGTGTAAAAGGGTTCGTTTTTCTCCACATCTTTGCCAACACTTGTTGTTTCCTGTGTTGTTAATTTTAGCCATTCTGACAGGTGTGAGGTGGTAGCTCATTGTGGTTTTGATTTGCATTTCCCTGATGATGGTGATGTTGAGCATCTTTTCATGTGTCTGTCAGCCATGTGGGTATCTTCTTTGGAAAAATGTCTATTCATGTCTTCTGCCCATTTCGTCAGTGGATTATTTGTTTTTTGGATGTTGAGTTTGATGAGTTCTTTACAGACTTTGGATACTAACCCTTTCTCTTATATGTCATTTGCAAAAATCTTCTCCCATTCTGAAGGTTACCTTTTAGTTTTGTTACTTGTTTGTTGGATTCACTTTAAATGGCCCTTTCTTGGTGGCAGTGTGCCTTTGAATAGGAGGACCTCCTGTACTCAGAATGTAAAATTAGGTATGTTTTTTTCTGACTTTCTAAATCCTGTCTGCATAACCTTGGACTAGAACAAATCAATCAAAGGAGTCGGGGTTGAGCAGGTGGGATTATTAACAGCATCAATGGCCAGCCTCCAGCCAAGGAGTAAAGGGAGCCTGTGTGTTAGGTCAGGGACTCAAGCTGACATGATTGGCCATGAGATTCAACTGGTGGAGATTCTTGGTTCAGTATGGACCAAGTAAAAGGAAAGAACCCAAGGATTTGGAGGATTTATGTTTTCTTCATGGAGTTAATTTTTTTAAGTTGATTTATTTATTTTGAGAGAGAGAGAGAGACTGCACACATGTGCACACAAGCAGGAGAGGGGCAAAGAGGGAGAGAGAATCCCAAGCAGGCTCTACACTTATCAGTGCAGAGCCCAACACGGGGCTCAAACTCATGAATCATGAGATCATGACCTAAGCCAAGATCAAGAGTAAGATGTTTAACCAACTGAGCCACCCAAGTGCCCCCATGGTGTTAATTTTTGTTTTCCTTTCAGAGTTTACCTTGTGTTTTCACATTGTTTATCACAGAAGGAAACAGGGGTCCTTCCCTCTTCCTCCTATTGGGAAGGGTTTGATAGATTCTATTCTTTGCTCAGCAGGCAGAGAAGTGCTTACAGTGGGGAAGTACTTTAACATAGAGTGTTTTAACCAGATACAAGAGATGCATGCTTTCCTGACTGGAGGCAGAACAACTGAGAAACAATTTGAAAATAACCAATTGGTTCAAACTAGTGAATTTACATTGATTCACATTCATATGAGAGCTTTTCCTTTAATCAGCCTAATCCCCCCAAATCTCATGGGGGAAGTGGCAGTTAATATCTTTCAAGGCAGCCCATCTTGCTGTTCAGATGGAAGTCTTTTTCTAGCCAATTCCTGTATCGCCTGACAGATAATAAAACTAATCCTCTTTTGGGTTTCTTGCTAGCCATGCACTTTATTAATTCTAAGGGTTCCACAAGGTGGTTATGGTTACTGGTTTCAGATGCCAGAGGGATTTTGCTACCACCCATTCAGAGCATATATACCAGTTTGGGCAATCACAAAACAATATACAAACTGTGGGTATTTATGGTCACGTTTTCCAAGAAGTGTTCATAGCTCACTGGCCATTGGCTTGAAGGACAGAATTTGAAGTTTTCCCTCTTCCCGTTTTGGTGGTACCATCTAAATGATGTGTGTCAATTGGGTCCCCTGAGAAGCAGATACTGAGATGGAGTTAGGAGTGCAGAAGTTTATTAGGTGGTTATGCCTGTCAAAGATAAAGAGAAGGAAGCAGGAATGGTGCAGACAGAACTTGAAACAGCGATGTAGATCTGACAGCTTTGGCCAGCCCAACAGAGAGCTCCAGAGCAATGAGTACCTGAGAGAGGAGTCCTGGGTCGGGAAGAAATAGACAGATCAGTACCCCTGCATGTTTAGTCATTGCTGGAGAGCCGCCCAGGCCTCAGCTCAAACGTTGTGGCAGATTCTGAAGGTGCTGCTGCTGGAGCCAGCTAACTACATGCCTCATGGCTGATAGAAGTTCTTTCTTTTGTTTTAAATGTTTATTTTTTGAAAGAGACACAGAGACAGAATGCCCGCGGGGTAGGGGCAGAAAAAGAGAGGGAGACACAGAATCTGAAGCTGGCTCCAGGCTCTGAGCTGTTACAGCAGAGCCCTGGTGTGGGTCTTGAACTCACGGACTGTGAGATCATGACCTGAGTCAAAGTCAGACACTTAAAACTGACTGAGCCACCCAGGCGCCCTAGAGGTTCTTTCTTGAAGGGAGATCTGAATGGCACACCTCCTTGGTTTAACTTATGCCACTGTAAATACCAAACCATTCAAATGAACAACTCCTTGAGGCACAAAAGACCCACACACATGAAAATGGCATCGTTTGGCAGTCTATCGTTTATAAACTTCAGTAGTCAGCAGGGTTCATCAGATTGTATTTTGGGAACACACATTGCTTTGCTTTCTTATAAAATTAATTTTATTCTGAGGAACAGTGATGATAAAGAACTCATCCTTTATCAAACAGTTTGGTTTAAAAAGTTGCTTAGCAGTAGGACAAAACAAAACAAAGAAGCAATTAGCTTTATATTTAGTGATCTATCTATATGCATTTGGAGCACATTTCTGGAATAATTCAAAAGGGCCAATCCATTTTATGCCTCCTGCTGTTAAATGAATGTGGGAGTCAAGCTGCTATTTTCACAGTGTAAGACATTTATTGTTGATAAAAAAAAAATATCTCCCACTTATACATAATCAGTATCTGGCAAATGATGCTGTAGAATTTTAGTTCCTTAAGTATAAAGTGGAAAAATCTTTAAAAAAAATTAGGCCTTATGATATAAAAATTAAAAGTCAGCCAACCACAGATCAAAGCATTTAAGCACATTCATTGTTCTTAAACTTACCAGTTCTTTACTGAATATGTGTTCTTTGGGTTAGCAAAACTGATCCTTGTGTCTTTAACCCCTCCTCATTTGACCAGTGCAACACTTTGATTATTCAGTCAATACAGGACTTTAAGCTCTGTGCCTGGCTCATTCATAGCTATTAATGTTAATGCAACTTAACATTATCTAATGCTTTTAACAGATTTGTCTCCCACCACAAAAAAGTATGTAAAATCAGTAAATAGCTAAATTGAAGGTGTGGTAGATTTCAGCCTATAAATTACTATACCCACCTTAGTTATTTCTGCTTCCTAAAAGTTTACACAAAACAGTCTGCTCCTTAGCAAGAGGGGATAATCTGTTTCTTCTGTTTAGATGAAAGGTGAACACATTTATAATCAGAGTGATTCAGGCCTCTAAGATTGTGATCCTTGGGCCAAAATGGTTTCCTGGCACAGAGTGTGAAAGACTAGTTGAGACCTTGTCACCAACAGCACTTAAGAAATACTGTTTTCTAGGCTGACAGAGCTCAGAAGGAAAGGAAAGGAGGTATAGGAGGCTAAATAAATTGACTGCCTGGTGATAGCTTACCATCACCCAGTATATTGTAAAGCATGGTAAAAATGTGTTCACCCTCTGTAAGATGCCTGAGATGGTGCCAGGGCATGGTTGGGATGTAGACTAGGGTTGCAGACATGCCCCCCACAACATGGATGCCAGCACAATCGATGAGAAGCTTTTTTCCTAAGTATGGAGGCTGTTGGCCATGAAAAGTGGAAAAATACTTGGAACACCTAAGCTGATGTCTTGACCTGACCTATAAACTAAAGGTAGGCAATATACCAGGATGATTTAGGTACTTTTCTAACCCACTTATTCTCAAAAACTCAATGGAGGAGAAGTTTTAAAAATGGAGAGGTGGATATATGTGAAAATTCTGTGAGATCTTTTTTCCCCCTATTGCTTTCTGAAAATAAATCTAGAAGTAGGTATTTAAAAACTTTCATTTCTAAACTGTTTTAGACATTCATTTGTGGGTGTTAGGGTATTCATAAGTCATTCACAAACATAGCTCTAAAACAGGGTTTCTTAACTCTAACATTACTAACATTTGGGCCAGGTAATTCTTTATTGTGGAAGATTATCCGGCTCATTATGGGGTGTTTAGCAGCATCCTTGGCCTCTATCCAGTAGATGCTGGTAACACACACCACACACACACACACACAGAGTTATGACAACAAAAAATGTCTCTAGACATTGCCAAATATCTTCTGGGGTAAAATAAGCTCCAGTTGAGAATCACTGTTTTAAGTCAGTGGTTCTCAAAATTGTTTAGAGAGTGAAGACCTAGAAACGATGTTTTAGAGAACACCATGAGATTTTATCATCTCTAAAATGCTGTCATTCTAATTGTGAATGATTTTTCTAGCAGAAAATTGCTTTATAATATATAGACTACAGAAAATTATAACCTCCACTACACATGCCTAGGGTAAAAACAAACTGTCTTTAAGCATGGTTAAGTTTTCTTGTATATCTCTTTAATTTTAATTTTAGTAAATGACAAAAGTTTACAGAAAACTTAAACTTGAGAATTTTTCTTTCTAGATCTGAGGAAAAGCAAAGTTCAGTTTAGCTATAGAATTTCATGCTTTTAGGTAGTTAGAAGTTTCCTAAACTTTGGCCATTGACGAACTATGATTTGTGCCCAAACCACATGCTATTATTACTTCTTGCTTATTTTCTTTAATAGGAGCACATGGTGGGGCTGCGGTGAAGGGATAGCATATAGAAACAGAAAATATCTCAATTAGATCTCCAAGGAGGTTCCTGCTTTCCTGAGGCTCATAGAAGAAACTAACTTGCTAAAGGTCACAAGAGTACAAATGCAAACCCAAAGACTGTGCCCTTTTTGTTACACAGGGATCATGACTGTCCAGCTCCAGGAAGATGTGTGTGTGTTCTGTCACTTCCCCTTGACTACCCATAGCAGACATTGCCAGTCACTCAAGGCTTCATTTCCCATCAGGCCCAGCCCACTCAAGAACCCTTTTCATTCCCAGCCCTCTAGGAAACCACTACCTAAGTCCATTTTCTTCATTTTCTAATGGGAAAACTGAGACACAGACAAAGTTAAACTGCTCAAAGTCTTTCAGAGTCCAGGCCAGAGTTCTGACAGTCTTCTTACTAAATTTTCTTTCTACCAAATTGCACTGCTTCCCAGGAAAAGATAGAACAAACACTCAGCCATTTCTTACTTACCTGCCCTTCCTCACTAAGTGAACACTCTTTTCCCCACTGAAGCATCCTCATGAAATCCAGACAGCTCTCAATACACCCACTGCTCCAGCAAGTGCCTGATAACTTCTTCCAGTGGAAGACTCACATGCTTCCCAAGAGTCACACGGTTTTCCACAGGCCTCCATGTGCTAGCCCTATGCATGATTTTATTACTCAGTATAATAAAATATTAACTGTAAGTGTAAAAGCAAATTGGCTTATTCTAAAACTATAAAAGTTAGTTAAATGCATTGTAAAAAGTAAGAAGCAACTATCTAAAGATTGCTGTTGAATTAAGTGTAGATGAGACCACTGTAAAGGACTGGGAGGCAGGTCGTAACAATCCAGAAGGTTCTGCACCCTGATTGCTTCCATGTTGGCTTTAAGTTTTCCATTTTAAGAAGCCCAAAGTGGAAATTGTAGGCTTTGCATTTTAAGAACAGTGAATACAAGAAAGGTGAACTCATATTCAAAAGGAAAACTCTTGGCCCTATATCAAAATAATTGGTGAATGAACATATATATATATATACATATAGTATACACATATATACATACATATACACATACACACACATAAACACACACATACCTTTAAGGTACATGTGTATCATTTTAATTATTGTTCTTTTTAATTACTAAAACTATTACTCTCAACAGAATGAGAGAATAATGACACAGCAATGTATATGAACATATTTTCGTACATGTGCATACAATGTGTCATTGAACTCACAATGGCCAAGGATCTTGGAAAGCTCTTTCTCAAAAAGTCTGGAGGCTGTTTTTTAAAAAAGCATCTTAAATGAGATAAGGTGGAAATAATACTGGACTAGGAATTAAGAATCCTGTCCAAGTTTTCATTTTGAGTTTTACTTAGTGAGCTTATCAAATCACCACTCTTCTCCCTACTTTTGCTCCCTGCACTGTAAATGAGCAAAACAAAGCTTCTCTTGGCCAGGAGTTTTTGCATCAAATGAATGCACGTAATGCACGTAAAAGGGCCTTGAAAGGTTTAAAGCACTACATAGCACTGTTTCTAGCTTACTTAAAAAAGGGGAGCTCATACGTAAATGAAGACATTATCAGTAGGCTTTAGAGGAGGACTGAGGCTGAGGAGGAAGGCTTAAGTCAAGAAAAAGTCTGTTTGAAACAGAACAGGGAAAATTATAAGTAATTCAGCTGCAGCATTTAGTCTGTTAGAGATGAGAAATCTCTCCTGTTAGCTAGCATTTTCCTTCCAGGTTGTCATATTGAGATAATGCATGTATAAAGACAATTCTGATGGCCCTGACCCTCCCCATGAGCTCCTTTACTCCTGCCTTGCCTTGCTCTCAGAAACCATCATTCTTTTATGCTACCTTGCCTTTAGTTCTTGTTGGTAAATGTATGGGTCTGATGTATGCTTAGCTGAATTAATCTAGAATTTGTGCTAAGGGGATTGTTGGTGGCTGCACCACTGTTATCTCTCCACCACTACTTTCCTATTCCCTGTGAAGAGCTATTGCTTCCTGTGTCTGTCTACCTTGACCTCTTCTTGACTGGATAGCATGCCAGCCTCTTAAGAGGCATGAGCAATTGTGACAGAGACTAGACTGAGTAATGGGGTGACAGCATCTTCCATTAGAGCTGTACTCACTATGAATGCATCTGTAATCCATAAGAGGGCCCGAGGAAAAACACAATGAAAACCTTTCAAGACTGATTCAATTAAGAGCCTCCCAGGAGAGACTGAGCACCAACAATGGAAAATTCAATATTGAGCTCATAGAAAGACACTTCATCTCATAAATGTCCTTTTTCCTCTGCTGTATAAGGAAAAAAATTCTGCAGCAACCCTTAGAAAAATATGGCATTTGATTTTTGAAAAAGCCCTACTGCTTTCAAATTCTTTAATACCAGTATTCATAGGAAATTCATTAGGGGAGATGTGAGATTATAAAATGAATGGTTGCAGTGTCTAAAGCCAATTGTTTGGATGTGCGGTTGAAATCCAACATGAAATTATCTGTGTCTATAACCCTAGGCAAGGTTGAAAAAGAAGAGTGGCTGTTAGACTTGATATGGCAGTGTGGGTGCCAATAACTTTGTTCTTTACCTTATATGTGAAAAAAAGGAATATAATGTGCAACCTCTTTCCAAAAACCAGATTCAGTATTCAGCAACATTCAGGGAACAAGCTGGGTTTTTTTTTCCCTAAAAGTAGATTGTAATAGTTTATCAGCATGGCTTATAAAGGGGTTTTGAGCTGTTTATAGGAAAATGTTCAATAAGATCCAATTTTGCAGCAGGAGCAAAATAGACTCAACAGGTGAATGTGAATTATCATTTATGTCTTTAGGTGTAATAATGGCATCATGGTTACAGTTTTAAATTTTTTTTTTCAACGTTTATTTATTTTTGGGACAGAGAGAGACAGAGCATGAACGGGGGAGGGGCAGAGAGAGAGGGAGACACAGAATCGGAAACAGGCTCCAGGCTCTGAGCCATCAGCCCAGAGCCTGACGCGGGGCTCGAACTCACGGACCGCGAGATCGTGACCTGGCTGAAGTCGGACGCTTAACCGACTGCGCCACCCAGGCGCCCCAATGGTTATGGTTTTAAAAGGAGTTTGAAATAATTATAGATTAAATGATATGATGTCTGAGATTAGTTTCAAAATAAGCCAGGCTAGGCAGAGGTGGGGAGGGAGGGGCACAGATATAGGTGAAAACACATTGACCATGAGTTGATCATTGGTGTAGCTGGTGATGAGCGTGTATAGGTGGCAGGATCTTTATACTATTGTATTTTACCTTATGTATATATATGAAGCTTTCAATAATAAAAATTAAAAACCAAAGTATGAAACTTAGTACTGTTTTATATACAGGATGAGAGACTCAGATTATGAATTGTTTGACTTAAGATAGGATTCCCTATGTGACAAAGGAAATCAAGTATGGAAGTCAGTGTTGCTTCCTGGTAAGTCTTTTGCACAGGGCTCATTACATCTGACCAACTGGAAGAGGCGTGAATCAGCTTTGCTCTGAGATGCGACATTGACAGATGGTGTG
This sequence comes from Prionailurus bengalensis, assembly GCF_016509475.1. Lineage (NCBI taxonomy): Eukaryota > Metazoa > Chordata > Mammalia > Carnivora > Felidae > Prionailurus > Prionailurus bengalensis. The sequence goes on from NC_057345.1 coordinate 158,518,398, forward strand.
AAAAATTTAAATGGCAGATGGTGGTGATTATTAAACAATAAACAGTGGCAATTTATCAGGAACCAAACAGAAAATAGCTACTTTTTGTTCCTGGTGATGCATCTAAATTGTCCTTTGTTATGCAGTCGATATTTTAACACCCTGACAGGTGTGCTCCGCTAAGACTGGAAGTTTAGAAGTACAGCAAGTTTTAAACTATAGCTCAATGTTAACTATCATTCCCCAGAATAGACCGTGAATATATTAAATTAAACAAACAGTCCACTGAGGGACAGACTTTGAAGTAACCATAGAACAGAACATTTTAACTTAGAATTTGCATCTCAGATGTTTTAACAGGTTATCAAAAAAGTTTCATAAGCATAAATTACCAAAAACTTACCTAGGCTCAGGGCTCACCCAAAAAAATGGACATGAAGTGCGCCTAGGTGGCTCAGTCTGTTGAGTGTCCAACTCTTGATTTCGGTTCAGGTCATAAACTCATGGTTCATGAGATCGAGTCCCGCTTTGGGCTCTGTGCTGGCAACGTGGAGCCTGCTTGGGATTCTCTAACTCCCAGCCCCCCACCCCGCCCCTTGCTGCTTGCTTTTTCTCTCTCAAAATAAATATTAAGGGGCACCTGGGTGGCTCAGTTGGTTAAGCTTCCGACTTCAGCTCAGGTCATGATTTCACAGCTTGTGAGTTCAAGCCTCGCATCCAGCTCTGTGCTGACAGCTCAGAGCCTGGAGCCTACTTCAGATTCCGGGTCTCCCTCTCTCTGACCCTCCCCCGCTTGCACCCTGTCTCTCTCAAAAATAAACATTAAAAAAAATAAACACTTTTAAAAAATCGTGGAATGCATATGATACCCCTGCACAAAAGCATGCACTCAGTTCTGATATTGGACAACTAGCTGAAACCTACAGTGAACAGCCAGAAATAGTCAACAGAGGTACAGAGTTGTGCTGTGGGGGCTCAGTAAAAGTTTTGATTCATTCTGATCAAGGATGCAAGGATGGTTTTACTGCAGAAGTGATATTTGAAGCTGGGCCTCAAGGAATAAATGGGTGGAAGGACAGGCCTCTTTCCTTTTGCTCAAAAGCAGAGAGGGAAGCAAAACAAACCAAAGAGCACAGTATGAAATGGAATAGAATGTTATGCAGAAATAGGTTCCAAGGTTCGGTCATATGGTAAAAGTGGAGTATATTCTCCTCAGTTTACATGCATGCAACAAGATGAGCTCACTTATGAAAGGCAAGTAAAGTAAGAACTGAAAATATCCACAGGTCCAGAAGGTTCATGTCCTCTAACTCAAGCAGGTTAGAGGCAGAGAAAGTGGCAGATGAATTCTCCTACATTGTGTAAGTTATTTTTTTCTTTTGCTCTCACTTTTTTATGCTGTTATTTAATTTTAATTTTTCTAAGCATAGATAGTTGAATCCTTAGTTTCATAGTGTAAAATGCCACCGACTCCACTTTCTTTCAAGATAGGAAGGAAAGGGCAGGAATGTGGGAGGTCCAGTTATGATCTGGTTCTGAAAAGTTCAATTTGAAGAAAAAAAAAAGAATGAGGGAAAGATTAGCCTTGTGTCCCTTTCCAGGATTTATGCAAACTTGGTGCCTTATGAGGGAAAAACCCCGTGGACTTTGAATCACATACACATTGTTTAAACCATGCAAAGTTGGTTCACAACAGGTAAAAGTAAATATTGGTCAAGCACAGTTTGAAGAAAAAAATGGAAAGGAATTGACTTTTACTTTCTTACTTTTACTTTTACTTTTCCTAGGTAGCTTGAAATTTCTACATGATACATATTACCTTCAGAATTCGAAATATTAAAGCCATTCTAATTATGGAAAAACTTTATCCTACAAATATTTGCGAACTTACTATGTGCCAAATACTCTGCTAGACAATTGAGAGCAGTAATGAAAAGGCAGCTATTTTAGTCCTTGCCCTTATCAAGCTTTCAATCTGGGAAATACCAATCACACAGTTACATTGGTATTATGAAGACATATGGGCTGCCGTGAGGATCTAACCTATTCTGAGGGTCACAGATTGAGTCCCCGAGAAATAAATTTGAAACTGCCATCTGAGGAATGAGTCTGGGTCAGCTTGGCCAGTGGGGTCTCATGCACTTACTTGGGAATCGAGAAAGTGTTTCAGAATTGTTCACAGTAATAGTCTCCGTTTTTTAAGTATAAATATCCTGGATTACCCGGATGACCACCGCCCGACCAGATACTGCCACATGATTTCATCGCTCACATGGTCTTTTTGCTTGTGGTCATCTTGCAACAAGGTCTGAATGGGGAACTAGTTAGAAGCTTGTTACAGCAACTGCCTATGCAGGTGCTGTTGGTGGTTTCACACAGAGGAGCAGCAGCAGTGGTAGACAGAAGCGGATGGATCCCAGTGGAATTTAGGAGAGAGAGCGAGCATGTACACACATTCGTTTTTGAGGGATGGGTAAAGGAATGGAAGCATGATAACAAAAAGGTGATACCACAGGTTTGACTTAGGCAACCCAAGGAGGGCCAAAGCCATTAACTGCAATAAGGAGATGGTGGTTAGCAGAATGGGCTCTGCATAAACCCTGCGTGTGTTGAAATCCTGGCTCTGTCACTCTGTGACTGGCTGAGTAACCTGCTCACTATCTAACCTCATATGCAAGGTTTGGAGACGAAAACAATTTAGTATCTCTGGAGATGTGACAGCTAATAATAGACATAGTGGTGGTAGCGGTGTCATTTATGATGGAAATAGGTTTGAGGGGGAAAATATGAATCAGGTTTTGGAAGTGCCTCGTAATCATCCAAGAGGAGGTACCAAGCAGGCAGTTATGTGTATGGGTAGGAGCACTTCAGAACAAAACAAGACAAACTTGGCTGGAAGACCAAAGTGGAGAATCATAAGCGTGATTTTGACCGTGCGCTCATTTGTTTCACGAGGGCAAAGTGGTAACGAAACCGAAGTTTATATAGAAGTAAAGAAAATTGTGACTTCAGGACCTCAGCCCCCAGCTCAGGCAGGCACACTGTAAAGGGATGTCCCCATCTGTATCCAAAGATCACAAACGTGACTGTGCCACAGGGAACCACAGCAAGAGTATTCTGAGCATTGGCTCCTTGGTGCAGGTGTGTGTAAATGATCTAGAAGTCCTAACGTTATACAGTCGGCATCTGAAAACACCAACTTCAGCAGGGTATTTATTTCAAAGGATGAACACATTGTTGGCAGTTGCACAGTTTTGTTGAGGGCCCAACTTCAGTCAGAGGTTTAAGGAAAAGAAATTGAGCTTTGACTTGACTGTCATTTGTCTTACTCTGCAGGGGAAAAACAAATCACAGTGGATAATGATAACACATAGCATTAGCATTTCATTGCTATTGCACTTTGCTTCAATTCTGCATCTTATGGTATTCACTTGAAACAGCTTCCAAAGTCACTTTGTATTAGCGTCAATGTGAGGTTTCATTCCCTTTATTGCCTAACATTCTAATAATTTTATTTTCAGGGGCTTAATGTTCTCTTTCTTTTCCGTGTTGCGTATCTAATGCTTTTGCAAAAACTAAAGTCTTAGCAGTAAACAGGCCAAAAACAATTATCAAGGCAACAGTGCACTAAAAAGTTATGCCTGTGGGTATAAATATTGCAAGGCGAGTGTGAGGAACAGCCTGGTTTTGTCTGTGCTTGTACATCAGTGTACCCAGCAGGGATGCTCTGGGCTGCTGAAGTGAGGGCCATGCCTGCTGCCAGTTTCCTGGAATGTGGACTGATCAGGTATCCCCCGTTATCAGCACCTGGTGTCCTATAGAGTTCATAAGTGCCTCGGCAGATCCAAAGCAGGTGAAATGCACACAGTCATCGTACTCTTAGAGCTCATACCTTGAAGTAGGCAACAATGAGATCACAGGGAAATGTAAAAAATGAGACACACGTCACGGGACAAGTCCTAAGAAGATGCCAGGTACAGGACACCACTGTGTCAGCACCCTGAGGTGGGAATAGCCGTGGGCTATTCCTGGAACAGAGGGAAGCTTGATGCACATGAGGAAGAGAGGTAGGAGTTGAGGTTGGAGGGGTAGGAAAGGTCCAAATTAGGGACTTTTGTGGGCCTTGGGAGGTGTTTGGGATTTTATTCTAATCGCAGTGGGTAGTGATTAGAAGGTTTAAAGCAGGGTACTGATTCCAGTAGGTATGAGTGTCCCTGAAGCCTCTTAGCGTCACTGCTACAGAGCAGTAAGACAACTCCTTGCTGCCTTTGACACCCATCTCCTCAGGATGATTGCTTATATGGGACTTTGGTTACCTTTCCAGGTGGATTGATTTTCCGTTGTTTGTATCTTAGGTGAGGAGGACATAGTTTGGCCCAGGGTCTCACACTATTACTGCCAGTCCTGACCCTCCCAGCAAGAGAAGTACGGTAATGAAATGGCAGCTCTGTGTCCACATTTGTACTTGCCATTCTGACGGGAGGGCAGCTCCAGGAAGGTGAAGAGACAATGCATTGCTAGCTGGAGCCTTGTGAGAGTGGCTTCTCCAAAATCAACATGAAAATCTCCCTTTATCCATTCTCTTGTGGTGTTTGAAACATAGGAAGCCTAGTGATCTATCCTGGGCAACTTGATAATATTGACTGAATCCAAAGGGGAATATTTTTATTAAGTAAAAATCTATAGTGAACATGTTCTCATTAACAATGTGGATGTTCGGTGATCCAAGTCATCATAACTAGGTGAAGAATCACAAATATTCACCAAGGACACTCCCTGCCAAATGCCTAACAGGCTGATGAAGCGTATGCTTAGAACACAAGCAGTGTGGGCCCTAAACATTTTTTTAAAATATTTTTGTTTCAGCAATAATTAGCTGATTCCCAATGCCAAAAAAAGGAAAAGAGTCTTTAGGAATTTTCTTACATCATTTTGTAATTGGGAATCATTTTTGATATGAATTACAGTGGGCAGGAATAAAAGCACATTAACTTTTCTGGCTTTGGGCTTCATCTGTCCCTATGGACCTTCTGCCTCCTCTGTGTCAGGGTTTGCTTATTATCTGAACGAGTGTACAAACTCATGCTCTCTTCAAAGGACAATTCCTACAAAATCCTGGAGGGTTAAACATAAGTTTAGAGGGTAAGCAAGTCCTCAAGTATTTCTGAGTTAGGGAAGTTTGAAACCTCAAAAATTGGGGATTCTTAAGCTCAGGACTCTATCTATTGTCCTCATTAAAGTAGGGGAGGAGAACAAAATTTATAACATTTCATGCAGAGCCTGGTAAATATCTTCTTTTTTTTAAGTTTATTTATTTATTTTGAGAAAGAGAGACACAGGAGGGGCAGAGAGAGATAATCCCAAGCAGGGTCCAAATGGTCAGCATAGAGTCTGATGTGGGTCTTGAGCCCACGAACCATGAGATCATGACCTGAGCCGAAACCAAGAGTCAATGCTTAACTGATGGACCTACCCAGGCACTCCAGAGCCTGGTAAATATCATTCAACCCCCACACAATCATAACTGACCCATAATCATTTAATCTGCAGTCTATTGACAGCAGAAATAGATCAGTAAAAAGTTATTCAGAATTGTTTATAGATTTTTTAAAAATGACTACAGAAGGTAGAACAAAAGAGAAAAAAACCCTACTGAATTAGTTTCCAAACTTGCCTGCACATTGAAGTCATCCAGGAACCTATTAAAGAGTCTGTCATCCAGGCCACACCCCAGACCATTGAAATTAGACTCTGGAGGCTGGTTATGGCCAGAGCAGTACTCCTAATGTTCAGGGAATTCCAGTGAGCAGCCAGACTGGGAACGGCCCGCCTATAGAACAGGCTTCTTGAAGACCACAGCACTAAGTAGGAGGTGGGGCAACCAGGTTTCTGAATTCTACAGATGAAGGATGATTAGGTTTACCTTGAAAAACATTCCAATTAAAAGTTGATTTTGAGCATTCTCAATCGATATTATCCATTATCCAAACTCGGGAATATACATACTTAAAAATCACATGCATGCTTATCCACTAACCAAAAATATTTGTTTAAAACAAAAAGGTATTTGTAGAGCACTTGTTATATGCTTCGTCACAGAAGCACTGGTTCTTTGGGCATTGCTAATGGTGTCCCGCCTTGACACTGAAGATTCAGCTTTGCCTCTTCCTCCTCTGACAGTGGAATATAAACAGGTGTTTTTGAGCTTGAAACAGTAAAGATTTTCTTTTTTTTGTAAATATTTTATTTACTTATTGTGTGTGTGTGTGTGTGTGTGTGTGTGTGTGTGTGTGAGAGAGAGAGAGAGAGAGAGAGAGAGAGAGAGAGAGAGAGAGAGAGAGAATGAGCCTGGGGGGAGGGACAGAGAGAGGGAGAGAGAGAATCCCAAGCAGTCTCTGAGCAGTCAGTGCAGAGCCCAGTGTGGGGCTTGATCCCACACATGAGATCATGACCTGCACCAAAACCAACTGAGGTACCAAAGCGCCCTGAAAGGATAAAGATTTTCTTATACAGTCACCTTGAAAAAAACTTTTAAATGTTTTCTCTAATTATAAGAAAGATATATACATTTGTAAAATATAGAAAATGCTTTATATTAAATCCCTGGAATCAGAAATAGCTAATGTGAATACTTTGGAATATTTTCTTTTAATCTCCCATTATACATGTGTGTATAAAATTAGGGATCATACTCCATATATATATTTTAATAGTTTTTTTCACTTTTCATTACATTGTGAGGATTTTATTAAACAGAAGACGTGATTTTAATGTACAGACAACACTCCACCATATAGGTATGCATTTTTAACCATTTTTTTGTGGGATGTTTTTGCCACTAAAACAACATTGCAGGGACACCTGAGTGGCTCAGTCAGTTGAGCATCCAACTCTTGATTTCACCTCAGGTCATGATCCCAGAGTCCTGGGATCGAGCTCCGCATTGGGCTCAACACTGAGCATGGAGCCTGCTTAAAATTCTGTCTCTGTGCCCCTTTCCCCCACTAGCATACACACACACTCTCTCTCTAAAATAAAATTTTAAAAAATTAAGAAAAAAAAAGATGACTAAATTTATGAGGATAAAAAAATCATTTAAAAATATTCCTTTGTTAATGTTTATTTATTTTTGAGAGAGAGAGAGAGAGAGAGAGAGCAAGTGGGGGAAGGGGACAGAGAGGGGCAGAGCATTCGCAGCGGGCTCTGCACTGACAGCAGCAAGCCTGATGTGGAGCTCACACCCACGAGCCGTGAGATCACAACCTGAGCCCAAGTCAGAAGCTCAATCAACTAAGCCGCCTACATGCCCCATCATTTAAAAGTATTCTCTATATGTACAGCCATATTATCTGGAAATATTTCACCAACTTACGCTCTGGCCCCATATGAGTGTTGCTTTACCTTAAACTTAACAACACAGTGGTTTGTGTTCTTTTTTATACACATATGATGATTTGATACTTTAAATGTTACCTCTTTTTTTTTTTTTATTTACATCCAAGTTAGTTATCGTATAGTGCAACAATGATTTCAGGGGTAGTAAATGTTACCTCTTTTAATAAGGTAGGTAGGTAATAAATAAGTAATAAATAATATTAATAATAGTAATAGTAATAATAATAATAATAATAAATAAATAAATAATAATAATAGTAATAAATAAATAAATAATAAATAAGGTAAAATAAATAAATAAATAAATAATAAGGTAGGTAATAAATTAGGTTGAATGTGTTTGAATCCATAGAAAATCTGAAAAAATACAATGAATGCTCATATACTCCTCACCTGCCTTTGTCAACTGTTAGCACCCACAAGACCCATTACATTTCTTTATCCACATTGCATTTCTCTTGCATTTGCCAAATCATCTGAAATTGGGCTGCAAGACATCATGACACATCAACCCTAAAACTTAGCATCCATAACTCTCGTTTTAATTGTGTATGTATTGGATTATAAGCACAGTGGAACGTTCCACCTGTATTTTCATAAGCCATTTGTATTTCTTTTGTGAACTGTGTTCATATCCTTTGCCCACTTTTCCCTTGAAGATGTGATGCGTGTCTCATCAGCATCTATGATGTATGTGAATGACAGCTGCTTCAGATGCTACCCAAATGCCACTTAAACCTCCTGACAGGGTGCTAGGCCCTGCACACCAGGTAGCCAATGGCATGTAAGAAACATCCTCCATGATTTAAGGTACGGCCTTGGCTATTGCTGTTTCCGTATGTGAGAGTAGAAGCCTTATATTCAGCTTGTTGACTATACACACTCTATTCTTTAAAAAAAAAAAAAACCAATTTATTCATTTATTCATTTATTTATTTATTAAAAAACAATTTATTTATTTATTTATTTATTTATTTATTTATAACATTTATTTAATTTAAGAGAGAAAGAGCACAAGCAGGGGAGAGAGCGCAAGGCAGAGAGACAATCCCAAGCAAGCTCCAGACTTTAACATGGAACCTGATGCGGGGCTCAAACTCATGAACCTGAGATCATGACCTGAGCCGAAACCAAGAGTTGGACATGTAACCCACTGAGCCACCCAGACACCCAAGCACTCTATTCTTGATCAGCGACTATAGAAAGAAGCAATTGAGGTTAAATGGATAAGTACAACTAAACACACTATAACTAGTAGGAACAGATAGAGTGTCTTGTCCTTTCAGTGAAATTATTTTTTTTTAATTTTTTTTTTTTGCTTTTTAGAGGAACCACACCCCTCCCCCGCTCTGGACACTCTGTGTACTATCTTTTAAGTATTCAAAGATGAGTTTTACCAAATAAAACCACTAACCCGAGGACCCCTACTTTGATGTGTTTGCAGTAGGGATTTCTGCAACAGAATTCTGCTCTACAGCTCCTGAGCCTGCAGGCCTTCCCTGAGAGCAGCCCCTGGAGTCAGGCCAGGAGGGCTCTGGGTTTGCTGCATTGTGCCTTCCCTCTCTCCCAGGCAGAGTTTGTATTTCTTTCTTCCTCCGAGAATTGTTTGAATTTGCACCTGCTCTGAGTTTGCCAGCAAATAGGTCACGGCAGGCAAATCCCCATCCTGGCAATTACTGGTAGAAGGAGCTTTCAAGTTTTAGGCCCCAGGCTCTGCAAGGGCACTTCCCTCTCCCAAGTTCAAAGGCCCGGCTATTTATCTTGTGGCTCTCTTTTTATTAGTGTAACATTTAATCCCAGAAGTGGGTGGTATTAAATGTCAGGCTGAGTTTGTGCAAGGCCTGGCTTTCATTCAAGATACAGACACGTGTGATGCCTCAGGGGAGCAGGTCTCCAGTCTCCTTCTCTCTGGCTCCCTTCCCCAGCGGCCCATTCTCCCCCTACGGTCCCCCGTCTCTCCCTTTCTCCATTCCCTTTTCCATTTCCCCCTCCCCCTCAAGATAAGATCGCATGGGGATTGTACCCCTGGTTTCCAGAAGCTCTCTCTTACATCTTGCAAAATACATTTTTCACAAAACCATGAAATAAGAAAGTAACAGAAGGTGAGTGCAGAGGCCAGGCATGTTTCACAGTTCCCAAGCCAGTTATCAAGCTTGAAATTTCAGGAACGCAGGCCACAGCCCCAAACGTGCCAACAAACCCACATGGCCAGGACAGAAGTGTTCAGATGTACTAATGATGTGTGTTTAAGTTGGCCCCTCAACCCTCTCAGAGTCCCCCCACCCATGACCCTGAAGGAGCCCACAGAGCTGCTTCCTCTGTCCAGATGTAATCAGAGTATCTGTGTTTAGGGTGAACACTGTGGACGGCCCCGTCCCAGATAGGCAGGGGCTCTGCCACGGCTGGGGCACCCTGCTTTTCCCTGGTCTCGCTCCTCCTCAGTACTCCCTGAGAGCACCCCTTCTCCCACTCACATAAAGGGTGCTGGCCTGAGGGGTCAGGGAGCAGCAGCTAGTGCCACCACAGACAAGTGCTGCCCGTTCCTGTCTCCTCATCCAGAGTGGGAAGCTGGGGCTTTGAGGAGAATGGCATCTGGCCAAGCAAGGCTGCTGGACTGTGCTCTGAGACTTAGTGGAGGGGGCTGTTGGGAAATCCATGTGGCTCTGTGAAAATCTGTGCCCTTTTTGCCCTAATTAAGACCTTTGGTGGCTTTTGTCACTACTTAGCTCTCTATTAGCATTCTCATGTGACTTCCTCAAAATTTTAACTTAAACTCAATTTATTTATGTGATTATATAAATATTGTAGTTAAATATTCATTAATAGAAATTTTATGGGATATAAAAAATCCCAGTCCCATAGTTCCAAGATAACCACTGTTCATAATCTGATGTATTTGTTTCTAACATTTCATGGACTTGAAATTACATCTTTCTTTTTTTTCTTTACCAAAATGAGATCATTCAGCACATAGTGGTTACAGCTTTGCTTTTCTCCTTTAACATTGTATTATAAGCATTTTTCTATTTCATTAAATGTTCTTCTGTTACATAATCTTATTGGCTGCAGAGTTATTTCATTTTATGAAAAGGTCATTGTTTATTTATGAGTGCCCTATTTTGGGACATAATTTAGGATGTTTCAAGTAGTGTGCTATTATAAATAGTATTTGAGTGCACATCCTTATGGCTAAATCTTTTCACAAATCCCTGATTACTTCCTTAGGACAGATGTTTGAAATGGAATCACAGGCCCAGTAGATGGGCCCCTTTTGATACGTATTGTAACACTACGCACAAAATACAGTATGCCAATTTATATTCCAACCCCTGCTCCCCAGCTAGATTAGGAGTTCTGTGAGGCACACTAATATGGATCCCCCACAGTGGGGGCCATGTTGGACAAACAGTAAAAACTTAATAAAAATGAAATGAATTCCATTTAACTTTCTTGGTTCTCAAATAATTAACCAAACATCCCTTGCTTGCCTCCATATTATTCAAAAGATAGGTGTGTGTCACTTGGCTAAATACTGATGATGGCAATCACCCTGATCAAAAACCCTACTACCTCAAAAGTGATACTAATGGCCAACACACCAGGTGAAGTTACAGCAGTAAGTATCAGGTGAAAAGAACCTGGGGGCTTAAATATGGACAGGAATTTATTATTTTCCAGGATACTAACAACCTGTTGTTACAAATGAATTGACTGCCTTCCTAAGGGAAAAGGACTGAGGATGTGGCTTAGGACGTGGTCTGGCACCACCCGGGTACTGTACCCGGGTGTAAACTCTCATGTGAGCCAGTGCTATTTTGATAAATAAATCGGGGCTTTGTTCTCATATGAAAAATCTCATTCTTCCTATTCTTTTTCTCTCCCTCTGCTCTGCATCATTCTGGAATATTTGTTTCCATGAGCCACAATCACTGGGCACTATTTCTGAAGAGCAGCCATGTTTCTCCCAGATGCTATTCTCTCTCTTGCTCTTGTTTCTGAGACCTGTGTCCCCTTGCCAAGATCTCTGTGGTAGCCCCTAGTGTAGCACCTAGTGTCCCCACATACCTTCTCTCTCCTGTTGGAAAGCATTCCCAACACAGTTTTTATGAGATTCTTTCTAAATCAAGGCCTACTCCAGCCCCACCCACCTACCCATCCCCAAATCATCCAGGACTTTCCCTTATTTTCCATTGTAAATATAGATTTCTCTTCCTAGCAAGAAAGACCTTCCACAAAGTCATGCCAACCAACATTCTTTCTCTTATGACTGCATAACAGGTACCCAGTTTAACAATTCATGATTCCTTGTGTATACTCTTTGCTTTTCCAGGCTATCTAAACCTTTACTCAAAATACTCCCTTTGCCTGGAACACCTATTATATTAAGATACTCTACCTTAACAATCCATGCATTTATCTGTTCTCCTTTTATTTGTAAGGTCTTTGAGTATAGAGTCTTACCCATCTTAAAATTCTTGTCAGGGATATAGCTGCATGGGTTGGTGACAGAGGACCCAGGATGTCTTGTTAATTTTGGAGATGTCATTTTTTTTATTCAACATGTAGTGGTATATACTGATCATAGGGGGAAAATTATAAGAATATTGTTTTTGACAGTGGTATGTGTCTAGCAGCATCAAGTTATATAGTCTTTGCCTCAGGTCTTTCACACAGATTGAAAATAAAAGAGAGCAACATCATTAAACTGGTTGTTGGTGACTTCTAGCTTTGCTGGCTTGGACAGGAATATGAGCCAGGGGCTGTGGGTATACTTCCAGCGACAAGTCACGCCAGCCACTTGTGTCCCTGACTGCCTGGTTACACGTAGAAACAAGTGATGGAGTGCACCAGCAGGGAACTGGGCACATAGCTGGCATCTGCAACCAAGCTTAGCTGAGTGCTTACTAAGGAATCCTGTAGCCATTGTATTCTGATGAAAATGCCCTGCTGCCGAAAGCTAGGGCTGCCCCCACTATTTCAGAGTACAGTCGAGCCAGAGTTATGCAGAGGTTTGCAGTCATAAATATGACAGTTTCTCAAGGCCTTACAGCCTTCATTGGCCCCTTCTTAAAGATGGGATTTGAAACATTTTGCCTTGCTTTCTACTTTCTTTTTTTTTTAATGTTTATTTATTTATTTGGAAGAGAGAGAGTGACCATGAGCAGGGGAGGGGCAGAGAGAGATGGAGAGAGAGAATTCCAGGTAGGCTCCACATTGTCAGCACAGAGCCCTGACGCAGGGCTCGATCTCATGAAGTGTGAGATCATAACCTGAGCTGAAATCAAGAGTCAGACGCTTAAGTAACTCAGCCACCCAGGCACCCCTCTACTTTCTTACTTTTTCCCATGTTTCTGGAAGTAGAATGAAACAAAACCTTTCCTGTGTTCTTGGCCTTAGTTGTCCAGTTTTAGATTCAGAGAAATGAGTGTCATTCACTTGAAAAGATTACATCAATGATGTGGGTCTCTTATGCATGGAGAAAATAACCAGAAAAGGTCAAATTTTAGGTAAATCTAAAAACATAAGAATTTGTATGGCTATTTATGTTAGTGCTTAAAGAACCTTTAGTAATCATCTTATCTTAGGCCTTTTCTTTTTAGATGAGGAAACTTCCGTTCAGAAAAAAAAAAAAAAAAAAAAAAAAGACTCCCAACATCATAGCAACAGTGAACGCAAGACTGAGCGTAGAATCCAGGTGTTTTGACTTCTGGTTCACACATAACACTCGTTGCCACCTGTTCTTAGATTCTGAGTAAGCTCATAAGCTCACTTACCACCCACACTCCCAAGCATGTCCATGCTTTGGAAATGATTCCAGTTAACATGATTTCTATTCATTTTTAGCCAGAATGCTGTGATTAGAAGTGTTTTTGTTAATCATTTGCCCTGTTATTGTTCAATGCATATAGTTTCATATTTGTTATTTTTCTTCCAAACTTTTGAAGCCTGCAAAAGCATATTTTTCATGTCTAAATCTCTGCATTCACTCTCCTTGAGTTTTTTCCCCTTTTTCTTTCTTTTTCCCCTTTAATGGGGGGTGGGGGGGGAGTGGCAGGTATTTGCTTGTTTTCCTTGATTTTCAGCATCTTACAGCTTGGTTCTGTCAGCTCTGATTTACTCTAGGGAGGCAATTCTTCAAGACACATTTACCGTATCTCTTTGCCAACCAGAAGTTAATAGAGAGTACGGTGCAGTGTCCCTCAAGACTGCAGACCTGTGATACATTTTTTCTTTGCAGCAGCACTTCCAAAATTTGGGGGAATATTTCTCGAAGATAAAATTAAATATTGAATTCTAGAAACATTTAAATAAAAACAGAGACAATAAAAATGCCAGTAACACTTCCCAGAGATAAGGTCAGTAGAATCCAGTAGGGTGTGACTTCTTACACGTGTAGAAATGCCACACACCAAATCCTACCCCCACACACAGAGCTAATAACTAGGAGTGAGGTTTAATACAATCTAGGTAGGTACAGTCAGAAACTAGACCCTTCTTTCCTCTCTCCCACAAGCCCTGCTTCTACCCTCCATCTCTACCCATGGGCAAGGGTGTGGCTTAGTGTGGTGATGGGGCGGGGCGGTGGGGGTGGGGTGGGGGGAGTCAGGACAGGGACACCTAGAGCAGGGAACATCATGCAAGCCAGAGTTTTCCAGAGAGTTGGGAAGCCAGGCATCAAACACTGGGGAGACCCTATGAAAATATGTGGTCCAGAAAGAACTGATTATAGTCAGAGTCTCAAAGCTAATAAGACATGGGATATGAGAATAAGAAGTCAATCAGGAAGGAGGAGGAGAGAGGGTCATTTTTTTAGCAGAAAATATTCTTTAGCTTACCTTTTAGACCTACCAGTCAGTTGGTGCATGCTAGCTAGGTGAGTGGGCCTGTTTTTCTTGAGGACCAGAGGACATACATATGCTAGTGAGGATATAGATATTTTCTTTGAAAATACATGATTAATATTTGTTCAGCTTGGGGATTTTTTTTTTTTTTTTTTTTTTTTTTTTTTTAGTAATTTCAGGTTAACCTGTTATCTGACTCATTACTCTAGGAAAACCTCTTGATAGGGCAGAAAGATCTCACCAGTAGGCTTCTAGGCAAATGAAGGTAGGATCCAGAAGTTCTAATAGAGAGTTTCTAAGGTAATGCCAACTCTCTTCAGGCTTCTACACTGGGTGGAGGTGGATCCCTGAATAATTAAATATGGAAATTCTCCCTGAGCCAAGACTGTACTGGAACCTTCTCAAGGGATTTTTAGGAGGCAGATGGACCGTATTCTTCCTGTCTTGCTAGCCTGCCAGCCCAAACATGATGTCTTCTGAACCTCCCTATTAACTCTTCTTTGCTAAAAGTTTTATGGAGAGTACACATCCTCTGTTTTGATGTAATTTTTAAAAAGAGGAGACCAAGCAATAATATGTTTAAATTAAAAACAACAAAAACTATAATATTGTGACCTTGGATAATTAAATAAGACTTTAAGATCCTGGTCTCCTAACCAAAAAGTTGGTATCTTATCTGACCTGCCAACTTCATAGGTTATCATTGAGACTCTGTCTAATAAACATGAAAATTCTTCGAACTTCTTTCAGATGGAAGTATTACTATTACTCAGTCTCTCTTAAATAGTTCAGTTGACTCAGTGATGTATTTTACTAATGCTTGCTTACCATTCATCTCTAGAGATGCTCATTTTGTATTTCCCCACAGAAATCCCAGCACATAGGTATGAATATGGGTGCTGCACACCTCATTTCATTTTCTAGGGTATATGCAGACCACATCACCATGAGCTGTAATCAAGGAAATAACCATGGACCCACCACACTGCAGACTCTTCTGACTTAAAAGCCATTCCCACACAGAAGGTGCTATTTAAATAGCTAATGAGAAAATACATACAGCCTCAGCTGCCAGCCACTGCCTGGAATGGGGAGCCAAATGGAAGGTATTCACTCCCAAGAAGCAAATAACTATACCAGCCTATGTTCCTGTTGTAAATAGCCAGACTGTAAATGACATATTCCTACAAGGCCACTAGACCTTCCCTCTGCATTTCTTACCAGAGCCCAGTGGGTCCCCTCAGGAATGAGTTCGGTAGACTCTAGGAATGGGCAGTCTTTTCTACTCTGAGTTAATTGATTAGACTCAGAAACTTTGACGATAGGAGAAAGAATCTCACAACCAGAGTTCCACTTTGGTATGTGTTTGGCCTTTGTTTTCTCTCACTGCTACAAAAAATATGGCTCACATCCCCAAGGGAAGGGAAAAGGGAGAAAAGGGCAAAGAAACCCATGGCAAGCTGTGAGATTTTCCTGCTCCACCTTGGCCCAAGAGCACTACCTGTCACTGGCCTTGCTAGGCATGGTCCCTACAATGGACATGAGCATAAAGCAGCCCTTCAGGGAAAGAGCAGGAAAGGGGAGGTTTCAGAACCTGGTCTTCCACCCTAAGTCTATGATGATGGGGTGATGGTTTTACACTGTTTTAGGAAAGTGGAGAATGATTGCCTGGAATCTCAGACTTTCTTAGATGTTCACCTGCCCAGGAGGCACAAGGCTCTCTCTCCCACTTTCTCCCATTTTTAGAACAAGATCTTTGCTTTTATGTCTGAAATATTTCATATACATGACAAGGTATTGGTGAAAGGCATTATATGATGTCCAGTAATGGAGATCATTCTGTGTCAGGATTTAGGGTTTGAATGGGGTGGGCCACAGTGGGAAAACCAGTTAAATAAGCCCAAATGGGTCATTTAATCAAGAGGGGCCTGGAAGCAGATAATGAACCCAAGGGATAAAAATCCCAGGGAAAAAGGGCTGGGAATGACAGGCCATAGGAAGCACAAATGTTAAAGCACAGGTGTGTTTGTATACTTTCTCTGTTGTAACATGGCAGTCGTTGGCCTTGTGCTGGGGCCAAGGGTGAAGGACTAAGGAAAGGTCTGGAGTTGCTGAATAAAGACTGTAGGAATAGTGGGACCTAAAGACCCAGACCAGTAGACACAGGTGGGTTCAAATCCCAGCTGACCCCACCTACTAGATCTGACCTTGGAAAATTTATTTACATTCCTTGTGTTTTAGTTTCTTCATCTGTAAAACAGATACTTAAAAAAAAAAAAATAGGATTAAATGAGTTATGTAAAGCCAGAGCCCAGTTCCTAGCATATAGTTAATGCTCAATAAATACTGACTAGTATAAGTATTACTACTATACAGGGATCTCACAGGGATGTAGAAAGGACTAATTGAAGCAATGTGTGTAACATGTTTGGCACAGTGCTCAACACACAGCAATTACTCAATAAAAATTAGCTATAGAGAACCAGTCAGAAGTCTGCCTTAAGGGGCATGTGGGCAACACAGAGCTAGGCAGAGGGTTGAAAACAAGCATGTTGGAATCAGAATGTATCAAGGACATGGCCTTGGCTAGAGGGACGCGGGTTGGCAGATCAGTAACATAGACAAGTGGACGAGTGGAGGGGTTGGGAATTCAGGCAGACAGACAGCAATGGAGCACCAAGAGGGCAGTGACTAATTTTAAGAAAAACATCTGCCCCAGCCAGGAAGTCACCACTTACAAGAGTATAAGTGACCAGTTCCTAAGTCTGGTCAAGCTAGGACCAAAAAATAAAAATAAATGAATTGATCCCACAGTCTTATTCAGATGGGAAAATGGCAGAACAGGTATGTCCACTGCTAAATCAGAGATGGTCCATCCATGTTCAAGTTTAGCTTCCTGTTAGATTACTTCTCTGTCTGCTACAAACTTCATGAATCTATTTTTCAAAATAATTTGGTACCCATGCTAGAAGCTACTCAGAGCTTTCCTCCAAAACAACTTGCTGACCAACAATAGCATTTTGGAAAAATCTGAGGTGCTGGGTGGATTATATGTTAAAAGAAAATTACGCACGTGGTTTTAAGCCTTTTGCAGCCTTGCCTCTGCAACAGTTGGCCAATTGTTTAGGCCTCAAGCTTTTATTACCTTAGGAGAACCAGGACAAAGAACATTGCATATCACAGTGAATTAATTATCAGACTCTTCTTTTTCAGGTATTAAGTACCCAGTATTTCTGTTCAGAGTAAGTTTTAAGTGCTTTTGTGTCAGCATCTACTTTAACATGAGCAGAACATGCCAGTAGATTATTGACTGTCTTTAGGTCACATCTACTTTGCGTTTATGTTTTGTGTAGTTTCAAATGAAAATATATGCCAGAGATCCACACATCATGAAATATACTGAAATCTGCCTAGGAAAGCAAAGCCAAGACCATTCAAAAGCTCTGAAGTAAAGAACACCTTGATTTTGACTGTAAGGCAAATTTTACTTTTTAATCTACCCTCATTTGTATTATGCAGCTCTACTCAAAGTGAGACCTTGACCCTGATTCTCCTAGAGAAGCAATCTTGGCTCTCTTTGGATATTAGACATGGGTCCAATTATTGTTGTGGTTTTTATATAGATCATTCCAGAAATCCCCAACCCAAGGCTCAGGTGGAGCTCTTTGGTAGGGGTGGAGAGAAGGAGTGAGGCATAGTCTGTGGTTGCTTGCTGTGGTCAGGGGCTTGGGCTCATCATGAACATCCACTTGTAACTCATTCACACAACAAGAGAACCTGGGCCTCTCATCTTTAAACCTCAGTCACCATTGTATGTGGTCCTACCTCTAAACTACTGTAACATTTTAAAAGCAAGATTAGAGCCAAAAGTGAGACTGTTCATCTAACTTTATGTATTAAAGATAATGAACTTAAACTTTGAGTTGGCAGTCATAAGAATGAAGGAATGAAGCACTGGTTATACTTGTTCCAAATGAGACAACAGTGAAGATCGTCTACACTTGTGCTGTGCTACATTATGAGACTTCCAGAATTCTGAGGCCTGAAGGGAAAGCAGAAATCACATTGATGCTTAGAATATGAATAAGTCCTTAAATATCATGTAAAATTTTACTACTGTGTTTTTGCTTTTAAAAAAAGATTGTAAACTTTCCACTTGTGCATGAATGTCCGTATCCATGACCTAGGATAGTCTGTATAATCTTTCTGTGATAATTATTTTAGATGAAGACTCTAAAAGGTAAGTGTGAGCACAAGTAATTTTAAGTCATGGTCAAATTAAATTCTTATGATTCATTAAACATCCATTAAAATAACTCATCAAGGCTAAACTATCTGTTGGGGTAGAAGATGGTGCATCCGCATGTCACCAAAAATTGCCTGGAGCTCAGCTTTGCCCTGCAAGGAATCAAGAATCATGCAGGAAGAAATAACTGTAAACTGAAGCCTCCTCATCCCATTGTTTAGCAAGATTCTTAGAAAGATTCTAGAGTGTAACCTGAAGATCCAGTGATTCTTGTGCTGGGAGCCACACCTTGGCAGACAGTTCTGGTAGAATAGACCTATTTGAGCATGCTTTGTATGTGCGTGATGTGCCATCTAGTGGTTAAGTGAGCCTAACATTAATGAAAAGGAAAATGGTCCTTTCTGGTCCCTTAATGGCTCCAAACTCTCTACAGCAGTAGAGAGCAGCAACAGTAGGTTTGACACTGTAGCCCATTGCTTGGGAAAGAAAAAAGAATCTATTTTCTTAGAAGCCATATGGTGAAACCAGATTATTGGGGGGGGGGGGAGGGGAACACTGGTATGATAGTAATTATGCAAACCAGAGGTTGATGGCATTTGGTCCACAAAGTACTTTCTCCATTTTCTTTTACTGAGGTATGATTCCCAGTATAGTGCCCAACTGTTCAGTATATAGCTTGATAAGTTTTTATATTTGTGAAGCTTACATATGTATAATCCACATAATCACCATATGGATCAAGATCTGGAACGTTTCCAGCATCCCAGAAGCCTCTCTCTATGAGTGCTTAGAGATAACCCATGTTCAGAGCTTATCACCATAAATTTGCAATAGTATCATTAAAGTATATACTCCTAACCCTAACCTCCAAGAAAGGATAAAATCCTGTAATCACCATTTCAACAGTTTGCCCAAAAAGGAACAGTTTCCTCATCAAACATTCTGTATCTAAACCAATGCCAATTTCCTGGGTTTGCTGTTTTTCAGAGTCCATGTGGTGTAATATCTCTCTCCCCAGTTTAAATTCCTAATACATTGTTTTTCTTACCAAGCTTCTCACTGAGAGATATATCCCCTGGGTGCACTGAGTGTATTTTCCCAAGTGTCTCTGCAGGCATCCAAGTCAATTTTCAAAGAAATCCCATTACTTTTGAGCAGTATCTCAGAGGTGCCACTGATTGTCATGGCAAAGCCTATGAATTCTGATGCAGCATTTCAGAAATTAATGTGAATGCCATGTCACCAGTGACTGCATGACACCTTGTTCAAATTAAGCCGAGCAAATCATAATGGTGAAAAAGGCTCTCAACCTATGATCCAGCAAAGGCTAATTTATAATGAATAGCATAATGCAATCATTGTTGCTATTTCTACAGGACCTCTTTCTGTTCAAATGAAACTAGATTCCCTCTGAATGTCAGAACATATAATATGTCACAAAGCAGAGCTGGTTCTGAAATAAAATTGTTATTTTTCCAGAGCTGCCTTGTGCATGCCTATTTATTTGATTACTAAACACACATACAATCAACCAACATGTCCAGAAAGCATGTTACTTCTAGGTGTTCTGCAAGGTGCTGGAGAGAGAAAAGTGTAAGGTGCGTGGGTCCTGCCTTACTGCCACGGGGCTGAACCTTACTTCGATCTGTTGTCCCCGGGCTGGCACGCTGGTATGGCTGCCTCTTGGGATAATGAACAAGACTGGAATGTAGGCTTATCCTAATGTGCTCCTTTTTAAAAATAATGTGTTTTTTTTTTCTAATTATTTTTAATGGATTTGGAAAACAGAAGAATGTAAGGAAGAAAATACAAAATTCCTTAATTCACCAAAGAAAGTCTATAATGACTTTAATTCCTTTCAAGGAATTACAGTTTTCTGGCTTTTCTGTGTGTCTGTGTGACCCTTAACACAGGTTTGAACTACATGGGTCCACTTACACATAGATTTTTTCAATAAATATAGTACTGTAAATGAATTTTCTTTTCCTTGTGATTTTCTTAATACTTTTCTCTAGCTTTATTGTAAGAATACAGTATATAATACATATAACAAACAAAATATGTGTTGACTGTTTATGTTATCAGGAAGGTTTACAGTCTACAATAGGCTATTAGTAGTTAAGTTGGGGGAAGTCAAAAGTTTCACACAGAGTTTTGACTGCATGAGGGGTTGGTGCCCCTAACCTGTGCTGTTCAAAGGTCAACAATATTTATTTTATGAAGTTGAGGTGATACTACATATTTTTCTCTATCATAAGAAACTCTTAAAACATGTTCAATACTTGAGTGAGTTCATAATTTCTGGAATAAAAATGAAAACTAATTTCTTAACTGTTTCCTATTATTAGAAATTTTTCTTGCTTGTTATTTCTAAAATAGTTATAGAGATTTGATGTTTATGTACTTCAAATGAGGTCTTAGACATTCTACCACCATACTCAATGGCCAGAACTTTCAGAATTGTGTTAAATAATAATGGTGATGCTGGCTCGTTGTGGTTTGTCTCTGATTTTAAAGGCAATAACTCTGGTGTTATTAAATATGATGACACGGGGCGCCTGGGTGGCTCAGTCAGTTAAGCATCCGACTTCAGCTCAGGTCACGATCTCGCGGTCTGTGAGTTTGAGCCCTGCGTTGGGCTCTGGGCTGATGGCTCAGACCCTGGAGCCTGCTTCAGATTCTGTGTCTCCCTCTCTCTCTGCCCCTCCCCCGTTCATGCTCTGTCTCTCTCTGTCTCAAAAATAAATAAAAATGTTAAAAAATTAAATATGATGACAGCTGACTTGAGCTGGTTAAAATCATATTAAGGAAATCTTTTGAGCTCTAGTTTTTAAACATCAGCAGTGGGGAATTGAACATTACCAAATGTCTCTCAGTGCTATTGAAATAACTGGGTTTGTCCCAGTTTGGCCCATGGATGTGTAATACATTATATTAACAGATTTTCTAATATTAGTCCCTTTCCACCAAAATGAATTCTATGTTGTAGAGTAATACACTTATAATGAGTTATAAAATTCAGTTCCATACTATTGATTTTTGTACATTGTTCTCAAGAGACCACTAGTGTGACAGGATCAGAAACATACTTTGTGCATCTCCTTCTGGCCTATAAATGAGGGTTGCTGAAATTAGGGATGGGAAACCTGTTTGTGTCTATTATCCATTCCCCTTTTTTTCTTCTTATCCAAGTGCAAATTAAGTTTCTTTCCTTTTATGAACAAAGTAGTTTTCCTAACCTCCCTCAAAGCACTCATCATACTCTTTCTTATGTTAAAATTAAAATTTTCTATATATCTGTCTTCTGTTCTTGTGGGAGTAGCCTATGTCTTATGAGTTTTCCATCCCTACCCCTTAGCCAATAAGTATTGTCCACCTAGCTTCTCCTCGGGTCCCAGAAAGCACTGCAGTGGCAGATGGTGGAAATACACTTGGATGAGTTTGGTCAACATCCTTAGATCTCCAGACAAAGCCCTGCAGTAAGCTTAGGAGGAAAGCAAGGAAGTCAGAGTGATTGTGAAGTTCTGTGGGCACCATGTTTCTTTATGACAATAATATGAGTCCAGAAGGTATGAATCAACTTCTAAAGTCATAGGAGAGGACTCAGCAGGGACAAGAGTGAAGCACTGAAACCAGCCCTCATGTACCTACCCCAGGTGGCTGCTCCATCCTGGTCTTGATGATAGATTACAGAGAGAACAAATTACTTCAAATACTTTTTGCCTGGCTGTAAGTATATTCTAACCACCACTGTGCTAGGCATACAGTTTAAACTTCCTAACTAGTGTTTCTGGAATTAACCTTTGTTCCTGCAATGTAATGTTATCAAATAGTATTCCTCACACTTAAAGACCAAAGGCAACTTTGGAGACAAAACAGGCCTTTTAACAAGTAGTAAGAGAGAGAATGACAACCCAAAACGTCATGGAAATTAATGGAGGAAATGACAACAGAAGTGAAAGGGGAGAAGAAGTTCACTGGTCCAGCTGGAATTAAAATGAGTGTGAAGAAACCAGGGAAATAGTTCCAGCAAGGACTCTTCCAAGTACCTGGTCACATTTCAGACCATCCTTGCAGGGTGGGACTAGTTAGTGGATATTGTTGGCTTTGTGTTGGTGCGCACTAACTGAAGGTCCTTTGAAAGCAAAGTGGAAAGCTGTGTTCAGTGATTACTTTCTCTTTTTCCTTAGGGTGTTAAATACCACGTTATTTGAAAGCTGGGAGATCGTTGGACCTTACCCTTCCTGGTGGGTGTTTAATCTACTGCTGTTGCTAGTACAAGGCTTGAACTGCTTCTGGTCTTACTTGATCATAAAAATGGCTTGCAAAGCTATTTCAAAAGGCAAGGTAAGATAAAACTTGCTATTTCTAATATGTCCCAGAAAATTATATTTTTGGTTCTTCTTCATCAGCAGAAATACTATTATTTCAAAATTCATCAAAACTTGTATTTTTTCTTCATGATTTAGCATAACCTCCTAGAAACACAAACCAAATTTTCCTTTTCTTCTGTCCAGTTAATTTTTTTTAACTTGTGGTATCGCTTTGATGACGATTCCCACTGATCTGTATTTATAATTCTAGATTTAATGATGATAATGTTATTTGTCGTGTTCTTTCACTGCCTCTGTCTCCCATGGTCCTTCTCTGATTAAACTTCTACCAAACAGAAATTTAATAATTTCTTTCCTTTTATGAAAAGGATTGCTTGATGCAGCATGCCCATTTGTGATTCTTCCAATAAAACTCAGCTAAATCTCTTTGTTTAAATATAGACTCATGAGGCTGATTCAAATAAAGTTTCTTGAGAGCAGTGGCTTTTCCAGAATGTTCTCTGTGACATTTTCTTACTTTCATTGTTTGTTCTCTTCCTTTTGCCACCCTGGAAGGCTGGGAAGTGGAACCCTTTACATGTAAGTTCCTCAGACCTCTCTCTCTGTCCTTGTTCTGGGTGCCACTCTTGCCTGTTGGAGGGGCACGCAGATGCTTTTGTTCCCATGCATATTGTTCTGGCTAATCTGTTGGCACTGACCAGAGGCTTTAACTGAGATGTGGCTCCCACCAGGTGCAAAGGATACCAGGAACAGCTCAGTGAGTGCCCTTTGCGTGAACTTGTATCCTGCTAAATTTTGCACGATCCAGCAGGAGGAGAGGAATTTTTTCACTGGTGTTTAACATGTTTGCTAAAAAAAAAAAAGAGAGAAATAGACCAAAGTGAAGTAGGAAAAACAGAACTAAGTTTGGGCGAGGATCAACGTGTTCCAGAAAGGAGGTCCGAGCATCAGCTGTTTGCCTGCTCTGCCCTGACCACTTGGTCCTGGCCTCTTCTGTGGAGCTCAAGGCATCTAGTTATATACTATGAAGGCAGTTCTCAGCATCAGCTTTTATATATACAACATATTTGGACCAAATAGCTATTGAGAGGCAAAAAGTTCATTTTTTTTCTCTGTGACCTCTTCATCCTTAAAATGAGCACGTATTTCTGTTAAAACACACTCCTTTCCTCATTTGGATACAAATTACATCAACGTGCACAATATTATCAGTATAGCAGTAATTGGAGATGCAAGGGCACAGTAGATTCCATTACTTGTCTCCTTATTGCATTGCTGTTTCCACCAGACGTCTTGTCTTCTCTCCAAATTATTCCTCAGGCTTACATAGAGATGATTATTAATTTTATGGCAGATCTCAGGCTTCAGAATAACTTAACTGCCATTGCTCTTCACCCAGAACAGTAAGAATTCTTCATGGCCATGGGTAATGGACAGTATTTTTCTGTGGGTTATCTTGAGACATGTTAAATTATTAATTTCCTTGAAGGTAACATAAATATAGACTTTTTTTCCAAATGCAATTAAAAATAATCTTACTAAGCATGCAAATGTAAATTAATCACTTTGAATCTGGAGTTTTCTTTCCTCTTTAGCAGCTTAATTTATGACTAATGGATTTCTAAATGTAGTGGTGCTTTACTATCATGCTATCTTTGTGACCCATGTTTTTTTTTTAAGTTAAAGTATCCTAAATAATTCAGTCCTTTTGGTTTTTCTGTATCTAAATCTTGATGGTGGTCCTTTTGAGTTCAGTCTCATCTCAAGGAGCATTGGAGTGAAGTTCATTTTTACCATATTTATTTTAGTTGTTTCTGGTTAGAAAGGAGCAGGTGCCATGCATACATGTTCACACTCTGTCCTGTCCACACCCACCTGACAGAGATGACGTTGTCCTGCAGCAATGGTGGCTTCTCAAGTTGGGGGCAGTGGTGGCAGAGAGAGGATGTGATGTGAAAAAGCCCTCAGTTCATTCCGATATACCTCCCAGGAAACTCTGCCAATGCACTTCTTCGACAATCACGGGCAACTAAATTTGGGAAACCCAATGAAGCCAGGCCCCAGGTCCCTATTGCTACCCCACTTAGGAAATAAATGAACAGTGCTCAGTTACTCAGATGGCTTAAGGCCTGTTGGGTAAAAATGTTTACCATAATTTAGACAGAGTAAGAGGTTCAAACATGTTAATTTTAAAAGCAGTTGAGGATTTTCTTAAACCCTCCCTAAATGACTTTTTTTTTTGTTAGACTGTGACTTTATTTTGTCCTTTATGGTAATGCATAGAGTTATATGCTGGTGCCTAAGTTTGTGATCCTCCTTACATAATGAGACTGGGTGGAGGATTGAAGAACCTTGGAATAATTATCAATAGATTTTCTTTGGAAAATATTGTATTTTACTTTATTTTATTTTATTAATTTTTTTAATGTTTATTTATTTGTGAGAGACAGAGTATGAGTGGGGGAGGGGAAGAGAGAGAGGGAGACACAATCCGAGGCAGGCTTCAGGCTCTGAGCTGTCAGCACGACGTGGGGCTCAAACCCACAAACTGCGAGATCATGGCTGAGCTGAAGGCAGACGCTCAACTGACTGAGCCACCCAGGCGCCCCAATAAATGAATAAACTTAAAAAAAAATGTTTATTTATTTTTGAGACAGAGACAGAGCGTGAGCAGGGGAGGGGCAGAGAGAGAGAGGGAGACACAGAATCTGAAACAGGCTCCAGGCTCTGAGCTGTCAGCACAGAGCCCGACGCAGGGCTCAAACCCACCAGTTGTGAGATCATGACCTGAGCCGAAGTCGGACACTTAACCGACTGAGCCACCCAGGCACCCCAATCTTTGGGAAATATTTTAAACTAGACCTCACCCAGCAGGTTCCCAAAATGCCTCCTATTGCCATTAGTTGTTACATAGTACATAACACAAAATTTCTACTTAATTTTAGCAGATAGAATAGGAAAACAAATTAAATCATAAAATAATGCATTACAAAGCCAAATAAGAATGACTTTTTAAATGATCTAAGCTAGTGAATATCACAATTAGTGTGGCTAATCCTTTACGGGATTTTCATGGAGAATGTGATCATCAGAGAGTAAATTGATCCATTTGTACCAAATTCCTATAATGCCGTTCCAACAGCATAGTGTGGTACTTTGCCAGTAAGAGTGGGTTTCATGGTCTGGTACATTCTCATTGTCCAAAGGTACCTTAAAGTCAGTATGTCTAGCCCAGCCCCCTATGATGCCCAAATCTACCTACATTCCTTGATAATTGACTTTGTCACCCAAATTATATATCTCCAGTGAAGGAGAACTTACTATAATGGAATATAATAGGCAATATTCCTATCCTTTTTGACTTTTAACATTTGGATGTTTCCCTTCACGTACAATTACATGTACTTCTGAGCATGCCATACTTTAATGATTCCTTAGGAGCTGGGTGCATTCATCTTCTTGTATTCCACAGGTGTCCAAGGATGATCGAAGTGATATTGAGTCTAGCTCAGATGAGGAAGATTCAGAACCTCCAGGAAAGAACCCCCACACTGCAACCACCACCAATGGGACCAGTGGTACCAATGGGTATCTCCTGACTGGGTCTTGCTCCGTGGATGATTAATTACTCAAAACTACAAGTCCCGAACAAAGTGAACTATTTGTTCCTGGAAGCATTTAATAAGTTGCAAATGTAGTTCCTTTCATTATATCTCAGCACCAGAAACAAAAATTAGGATTATCTCAAAGCATTTTGAATAGTGCACTGCCATATGTCCTGTCTGTGAATGAAGAAGAATTACCATTCTCTATATGTAGGCATGCTGTATGTAATTGACACAAGGGAACAGTATTTGCATTTGTACTGTCTTAGAATATTATTTATATTTCGTATTTGTTTGTAAATCTGTGGACAAAAGAGGGTTTCCTCGCTCCTTTTACTCTCTGGGTTCATGACAGTGAGGGAGATGCTCCATCTGCTTCTACCCCTTTCTATTGCTATGACTCAGTTTGCTAGGAGCATCAGCTTAATTTGTCACTTAGAGCAAGCAAAACCCAGTGCAAGATTCTCGTACCACTCCAAATAGGTTTGCTTTCTTTGTATTACAGTGCCTGTTTTGAAACTGCCTATATAGTCTCAGTGACCATTTTCCCAGTGTAAAGTTTAATCAGGATGAGCTAGGCTTTTTAATTGTCACTCTTTGTGGTCAATTAGCAGTTCAAATTTAAAAGTATGGTTTGAAACAGACATAATGTCTTGTGCACACAGCCAAGATTTCTTTAGTGAGTATGATAGCTAATTGGAGATAAACCTTGTAGGTTACAGAGACCTTTTTTTTAATTCTCTATTATGATGTCAGTGCTTTGGCTCTGAAGGAAGACATTTGCTTAAGGTCATAGTTACAAACAATGAAGTCATTCTTACTATTGGGAATTTGTCCCTTGATCTGAGAATAGCAGAAAGAGAACAGCTGATTTCAACCAGATTTCAGCACTACCCCTATAATTACCACAGTCTTCTGTCATGTCATGAAAAAAAGAAGCTAAGCATATTTTGGGACAGCAAAGGAGACTTCGAACAGTTGGCAAAGGTCACCTCTGGTGCAAAGCACTTTATTGCAACCAGCATTCGAGGAAGTGTCCTATCTAGTATTTGATTTTGATGTTTCTATTTTTCTGAGTAACGTAAAACCAGTGGGAGAAGGAAGATTTTACTCTTTGTCTTTTCTCCTTAAACATGACCTGCAGTGACTCTCCTGTTACTAGAAACTGAGCAGTGTTGCACTTGGGGCCCTTTGGTTAGCTTCCTTGAAGATTTGTTCAGTTTCCAAGAATTTTTATTCAAATAGAGCTATTTCCAGAAAAAAATAATAAAAATTCTACTGGACTACAGCAGTATCAGCAGTGAGAAAGATTGTTGAAAAGTAAGTTGCTCTAGTCTCCTACATGGCAGTGTTATTTATGTATAAGTAAGAAAACCATACACATAAACCAAAGACTTTATCTGTTTTCTTCCACTTCTAAGTAAGAGGGAATAAAAAGGTATTACAAACACTTACTTCATGAACAAAACAAGAGTCCAGAACCACAGTGCAATAATATAAATGTGAGTCAAAGGATAGTAAAGACAACAGCAGAAATACTAGGGAGTGCACATCCTGCTTCCAGCCATACACATTCGATTCTAATTTTTGAAAAAAATTGAGATGAATCTTTGTGCCCACAGTTCGCAACCTGTGAGTTAATAGTTAATACTCCCAAACTAAAACCTCACACTGTAATATTAAATCTTTCCCTACCTATATACGAAATAGTATGTTTCTGATAAGGTCCACAGTAATAATTAAAGAGCCTTAGACATATGTCTGTTGATAAAACAATGCAACTAATTCTTCTTGTAAAGCTTTATTATTTTATTCAACAAAACAAGAATATGTCTAGGAGTGTAAGTTGTGGATGGTTTGAGACCAATCATAAAACATCAATAGTACTTGTTAGTCATCTGAACATCTGACATCTCAACATCTCAACATCTCAACGTCTGCATTGATAAAATGCAGATATATCAAATGGAACAGCAAGCATGTTGTATAGCTGAAAATTTTTGAGGTGAAAGTTTCCTTTTTTACCAACTAGAATATGGAAAAGAAGAGTGAGTTGTACCTTGCTTTAGTGTCTGGAGCAAGTCCTCTCAATGGGGGAAATAAACCAGAGAACCACAATGTGTTCAAATTTGGATCATCTGACACCCCACCACAGAAGAATAATTTGAAAAGATTGGCTTGTAAATTAATGGTTTAGAAGAGTTGCATGAAATGAAGTAAATTGAGTTAGTCCTTAGCAAAGGCAAATCTAAGCAAACTTTTGTTTCTCCCAAAAGTCACTGAGAAGGAGGACTGAGAATACTCAGAGCCTCAGTGACCAGTGACGTTAACTTAACACAGTCCCCTATATATCTATAGATTTTTATTTGATTTTGCCTTTTAGGGCAAAGAGTTCTTTTTGACTAATCAAAGTTGGTGTTTGTAGGCCTGTTAAGATGAAAAATAATACATTTCTGTCTACTCCTCCCCCATGGTAGCATGATAAGACTGAGAGAGAAAAATATGTGAGCTATCTTATCTTCTACTTATGCCAGGCCATAGCTTTGGAAGTGTATTTTGTAAATTCAACTGTAGGTTACTGAGAGTGTTGTTTCCCATTAATTAACTTAGCCTGTGCTGAGATCTCCTTCCTCCTGGTCATATTCAAACCTTCCCAGGGTACCAAGGTGTATGTGGGAAGGAGTCTAGAAAAAGTAATATTTTATTCTCTAATGCTATAGCTTTTCTAGATCTCTTAGTGGGGAAAAAAGTAGAAAATTGAGTAGAATTTGGCCTTGAGTCAATAAATGATATGAAAATGTGTGATCCATGTATGTACATGTATATTTCTCCAAAAACATGATAAAACCAAAATATCACAGACTCATCCTTACCCATATTTTTTTTTCATAAAAACTATCCATCGTGTACAATAAAAACTTCCCACCTCCCTCTCAACTTCCTGTTCATACTCCTCACCCAGCTGAGAGTGGTAGGATCCCTTTGGCCTCTTGCCTCAGAGCTAGGATCACAGAGGGCCTAAGGTCAGAGTATAAGCCAAATATAGTTCGCATTTCCAAATTCAGTGGTACAGATGTTGAGAATAGAGGAGTAAGTGTCAGTGTTATGGATTATTAAGCTGAATGTTGGTAAAAAAAATGCGTATGGTTGCTGCTTCACCCCAGGGTTTTATTAACATCCAGTCCCTGCCAGGCTGCTAGACAGATGGTATCCTGAGGTACCATCCAATAATGAAACAGGTATCTGACAAAAATGAACTAGGAAGAAAGGTAGGATCCCCAAAGAAAGCAAGCAGTTGGGTCACAGAAATAACTCTTCCGTGAGATAAAGTCTGACCACATTTAGCCAAACTGGTAGGTGAACCTCAAAATGTTCAGTTCTGTTGCCAACTTTCCATTCTGAGTATTTGATAGAGGTTGGATTTGAGCAAACTGAATGCTTTCACCTTGGGCAGAAAGGGTCTGGATCTCCCACTCTATTTATTTCAACCTCATTGCTATTTGGGCTGAAGTAAAAAATGAGATTTCCGTTCAGTTCACCTGAGTCTTTGCAAAAAAGCTCTTCAGAGAGAACTTTATGGACACCAATGATTGTTCCCATTCTCTTCATGATTTTGCATCGATAGTTCTTTTTTCCCCTTTCTTAGAAATGTTAATGCCAAAGTTGCCTGAATATTTGAGTATTTTTCCTTAATTTGAAGTGTACAGAATAATTCCAGAGGTGTTAAAAGATTCTGTTTATTTGTGTCTGTGATGATGTCGTTGTGTCCAGAGAGGCTTCAAGAAGTCCTTTAGAAACAAAAGGTTAAATGTTTACATTTCATGTGATATTTGAAGTCTTAAGATACTAATTAGCATACTTCTTTTTTCTTTGTCTTTGGCTGATTCCTGCTTTGTAGATAAATATCCGTATCCCTGAAATGTTTATAACATTCAAGCAAGAAAAAAACAAATGACATCAAAGTCAGCCTGATGAGAAAGTGATGACAGGGCACTTTCAGGTGTTAAGTAACTTGTATGGAAAGAGGAAAGGCAGTTAGCTCCATTCATTGCACTTGCTGCCTAGCATGCTGTTCCCGAAAGGAATACCCTCAGTAATTATAAACAGTTCTTGAAGTCATGCCGAATGCAGCAGGTAGTAGTTAGTACTGGTTCTCTATGGCCACCTGGTAGTTCTTTATAGCAACAGGCCAGCAAAGGACCCTGTGGTTTGCCTTTGTGTGTATGGCCCCCCTCCTCTAGGGGGCGCTTAGTAGACAAGCCCTAGGCCTGTCCATTTGTCCACTCTATGCTGTTGTCTATTCAGAGGGAGCATACCTGATGCTGCTTTTATTAGAGAAGATAAAACATCCTAAGTAACAGTTTGTAAGATCTGCAGACACCCAAAGGAGAACCTTAGTCTTTTCCAGGTATTTCCAACTTAAGTTCAACCTGAAGCCTTTGAAAGGAATGCCTTACCAAATGGCCACAAGCTAAGACCCATCAGATCAAAGAAATAAAAGTCTCGGCAACCAGATGGCATATCTTATGGTGTCTCCACAAGACTAAACATTCTCAAGATGGCCAGGAACTGATGGGAGGGAACTGTTAGCCCAAGATCTGTCTTGCTCATCTCATCCACCCACATTCCTTTCAGACTCCTGGAACTCTTGATAAAAGGAAGCCAAAATATTGTCACTTACCGGCTATCCATTTTCCAGTAGCCTTTGGGTCAGTTGATAACCACACTTCTTTCTCTGCCTGATTCCATTTTTATTAAAAACTGTTGTGCCCACGTGAGCCTGTTTTCCTTAACACAGGTCCATGAAAGCTTGGTTTCCTCTTTTGCTATGTGTCACATGGCCTGGAAATCAAGACAGCAGCTGTTGGTATGGTCTCCGTGCTAAGTGAAAAATTAGATTTTATAGAGGTAATTTTTTTTCTTTTGGACCTACAGTAATTTTTTAAACTGTCATTGTAAAACTGCCCTTAAAAAATTAGAGGCTTTTAAAGATTACTTGCCAAAGATAAATTAGCTCTGTAATAGGAACAGTTATGTGGCAGTTCTGGGACTTTAACTTAGAGATTCATTAATTTAAAGATGGAATACACCCTCCAAGTGTGATTTCCAAAAGTTTCATAAAGCCTCTAAACCTGTGATTCTCATCAGCTCTCGATTTGCCCACAGAATCAGTTACCTCCGTAGCCATTTCTTGTCAAGCAAGGGGGAGAGGGTTAGTTTTGGGATTTGATTGTTTTTAATTTGCAGTGAGAAATAGGGTAGGTGATAATACCTTACTTGTTTTCTTAAGACAATTCAGTGCTTGGGCATCTCTGTCAGAAATGGAATGATGTACTGTTAGCCAATTAGAATTATTTTATGTATTGTTGTGTTTCGCTGATTTTTATATGAAAATATAACTATTCATTCCTGATCTCTGGAAGCAATCATTATTATGAGGATCATTTTACTTTGGAAACACTTTCATAATAAAGATAAGTATTAAGAGTAAAGTGTGAATGCCTTTTTCTGTAAGTGCTACCCAGCCTGCGTTGGTAATATGTCACATCTTCCTGGACAAGATTTATTGCAGGGCACACACCATCCTGCCAGTTTCCTGCAAACTTTCCTTAAATCCCAGTTTCATAATGGGATTCATAATTCCAGTTACATAATCCCAGTAATCATAATGATTACTGAAAAAGCGGTATTATTTGTTAGATATATGTTATTTTGTCAAGAATTTGGCTAAGCTACTCCATAGTATTGCTGCCCGAGCGTCCATTTTGTTTGCCAGGTGGCCTGCAGGGACCATTAACTGACACAGTGCAGGTGCCTGTCCTGGAAAGCAGCCCGAGTCACCAGCAAATGTAGGTCCCTGATATGACTCCCCCAGCAGCTCTTGTGATCATAGTCTCCTCTGCCTGCCAGTACCTGGATGTCTTCTGTGCCCCTTAGCTAAGACCACCATGGGGTTTACCAAAACCCCGCTTTTTTGAATTGACCCATCCAGCCTTAGCCTCGGAAGTCCAAAGCACTCTACTCACGGACACTAGTAAAGGTGTGTGCCCCAGGTCTTGCCTCTGTCTTCACCCTGCCTTCACCAACCTATGTGGCCTCTCGAGGCACGCTGTGCACCTCCCCCCATGACCTGTGAATAATAAACCTGTTTCAATTTCTTTTGTGGTCTGTTGTTGAACTTCGGTTCACCATCTGACACCTTGTGCTCCACTTAACAAATATCAATTTAACATAACTGAAACATTTGTATGTTGGAAATTAAGATATAGAGGCGCTGGGGTGGCTCAGTCATTAAGCATCTGACTTTGGCTCAGGTCACGATCTCATAGTTTGTGAATTTGAGTCCCACATCGGGTGAGCACAAGCCCCGTTTCAGGTGAAAACAAGCTCCACTTCAGGTGAACACAAGTCCTGGTCCGGGTGAGCCTCCCTTCTCTCTCTCTCTCTCCCTCTCTCTCTCTCAGTCTCTCTCCCCCTCTGCCCCTCCTGAGATTCTCTCTCTCTGCCCCTCACTCATTTGCACCCTCTCCCTCTGTTTCAGAAAAAAAAAATTAAGATCTAAAAACTTCAATGTTAGATTTTATGTAGTGATTCATTCTGGAAAAAATATTAAATGGTATTCATAGAGGTAACAGTTCAAATATATCAGACTGCACTGATTTTTCCAAATTATAAAAAGAAGCACTTAGAACATAACAGTCCAAAGTACAACACACGCAAAACTGTCCCTGCCCGTGTGTGAACACCTCATAGGAGCTTGACTGATACCTTCTCAGGGTCCACGCCCTACTTTGTTAGGGCTTCTCTCCCTCTTTCTCAGTCTTCCCCTATGTAACTGTCTCCCCAGCTGCTCTTCTGCTATAAGCTTATGTCATCTAATATCTCAAGAGCCATAAAAATAGCACTGACATTCAACCAGATACACCCCCACCACCACCACCACCAGTATTATGAAAAATAAAGCAGACACCCTATCAAAAATCTTACAAATATTAAAACCACCTCCAACAACAATCTGAGGCACAGAAAGATAGGCTATAAGCAGATATACCACTCTGGAAGCCGTGGACTCTTCCAGTTCTCTAAGTAGAGCAGGATCTAACTATAAGCATCCCTCCCACATAGCCACAATGCAGCTCAGCCTCTCTAGAACCCTTGCTGCTGGGCCGACCACTTCCACCCTGGGCACTTGTTATTTCTGCCCCCTAATTCTGTTTCCACTGAGCCTGCACTGGCTTCACCAGAAGCAGCGGTGGCAGTGCGAACAACAGTGACGGAGGACATGACAATCAAGCAAGGGGGTGGTGGTACAATGGAATCTACCAGGATGTGGGGTGATCCCTCAGAACCATTGACCACAGAGACCGGAGCCTGAGTGCCACAACCTTGATTATCTCCAAAGCTGCTGTAGATGAGGAAGCAAAAGTCCTGTCGTTCTGGGGGCGCCTGGGTGGCTCAGTCAGTTAAGCATCTTGGCTCAGGTCACCATCTTCCAGTTCGTGAGTTCGAGCCCCACAGGAGGCTCCCTCTGACGATGAGGAGCCTGCTTGGGATTCTTTCCCTTCCCTTCTCTCTACCCCTCCCCAGCTCAAGCTTGTATTCTCAAAATAAATAAACTTTAAGAAACTTTTTAAAAAAGCTCTATCATTCCTAAACATTAAAGGTAAAAAATTACATAAAGCCTGTATCAGACTCGAGGCGGGAAACAGAAAGTCACTGTCAGATGATTCCGTTGGAGAAACTTCAATAAAAGGACACTGAGGAATGGATGAGCTCAGAAGCACCCAGAGGCCAGCAAGCCCGGGGAGCTGTTACCTCCCAGGGCTGTAACCAGACGCCAGTGACAGGGCGCGTCATGGAGGACAAGCTGCCCGGCCTGTGGGCTGTAAACCCAGCTGGGGAGCAAAGACCCTGACATCTCTCTCTTCCTGCTTTCTCATACCACCCATTGGCTGAACTCAGCCAGAAAGCCGCCAGCAGGAGCTCCAGGAGATGTAGGTGGTAGAGGTCAGTCCCTCACCTTGTAGAGCAGAGATGTGGTGGGGAGGAAACAGAGGAGTCAGCAGAAGGCTGGTATTCCTAGAGCGTCACCTAGAGCCCGGCGTGTAATAGGGCACAAGAAATGTTTGTTGGAGAAACAAATGAATCTACTTAAGACAGTACTAGTAAGATAGGACCTCTCAGCAGTTAACACTGCTGCTGAGCGTGAAAGCAAGATGAGCATAACAGTGCACTTGGCCTCCAACTCTATGAACTCAGCATTGCCGTCTGTGTGTGTGTGTGTGTGTGTGTGTGTGTGCGTGCGCGCGCGCGCGCGCACGCCAACTTTTCTCACTGCTGCTCAGCACAGAAGCTGAGGGGCTTTGTGGCAGGGCTCAGGGTAGGGAAGCCACCTGTAGTACCGGCATCCCGGACGGGGGACAAAGCACCTCAGGGGAAGAAGATGAAGGACTGAGGCTGGAGAAGTGTCTCGAAACAAACAGATAAGAGGGCTGCCTGAGTGGCTCAGTCGGTTAAGCGTCTGACTAGAGATTTTGTCTCAAGTCATGATCTCATAGTTTGTGAGATTGAGTTCCACAGAGCGTGCTTGGAATTCTCTCTTTCTCTCTCTCTCTCTCTCTCTCTCTGTCTCTTTATGTCCTCCCCCCCCCCACTTCCCACCCCCCCAATGTGCATTCTCTCTCTCAAATAAATAAACATTAAAAAAAGACGAAGAAACAGAAGAGCAGGAAAGGTGTTGAATTACTGGAGAACAAATGGAACAGAACTGTGAAAACATGGGGGGAGAAGCTCTAAGCTCTGGTACTCAAGACTAAGTTTTGAAGCAATTCTTTAGGCAAGAGGTTGATTTATTTTTTTTTAACTTAATGAATGATGAAAATATTTGTATAGCCAAAAATAACTTGAACAACAAAGGCTCCGGTTCATGACTGCATCACTCAATCATTTAAAAATATAGAGAGCTCGGGGTACCTGGGTAGCTCAGTCATTCAAGCATCTGACTCTTGATTTCAGCACAGGTCATGATCTCATGGTTTGTGAGTTTGAGCCCCACATTGGGCTCTGCACTGATAGCACAAAGCTTGCTTGGGATTCTCTCTCTCTCTCCCTTCTCTCTCTGCCCCTACTCTACTCATGCTCACTCTCTCTCAAAATAAGTAAACTTCTAAAACATTTTTTAAATAATCGTCAGGCTCTGGGCTGATGGCTCAGAGCCTGGAGGCTGTTTCCGATTCTGTGTCTCCCTCTCTCTCTGCCCCTCCCCCGTTCACGCTCTGTCTCTCTCTATCCCAAAAATAAAATAAAAAAAAAAACGTTGAAAAAAAATTTTAAATAAGTTATAAAATAAATAAATAAATAAATAAAACGTTAAAAAAAAATAGAGACCCAACCAGGTGCCAAGAATTATCATGGGCACTGAAGATAGAGGGGTAGAGAAGATAGATATGGTTCCTACTTTCATGGAGCAATCTTCAGTAAAAGAAAGAACACACAAAACAAAGAAATAAGGACTATTAGTTTGCTAGTTCTACCATAACCCCAAATCAGACTAGGTTACGTGAACAAAAGAAATTTACTTTTCCCAGTCCTGGAGGCTGGAAGTCCAAGATCAAGGTGTCAGCAGACCTGAGACCTGTCCTCCTGGCTTGCCTTCTCATTGTGTCTTCACACGGTCATTCCTCTCTAAATCTATGTCCTAATCTCTTTTCTTAAGGATGGCAGTTATATTGGATTAGAGTCCACACTGAGGACTTCATTTTACCTTAATTGTCTCTTTCACCATTGATGAAATTTGTTTATTAGTCTCATTTTTCCAACAAAAGGGGCAAAACAAAGTTTCAAGGGTATTATAATCGGGAGAAAGTTAACATCCTCCATCTTGTGCAATAAATATTGATTCATATATGCAATCTATTTCTGGGGCTTTTAGAGATGTGCATGCGGAATGCATAAATGGAAATGGTACCTTAATCACCTCTTTAAAAGCCCTGTCTCCATATATGTACACGATAAATCACTAAATTTTATTCCTGAAATTATTATTACACTATATATTAACTAACTTTGATTTAAATTTAAAAAAATAAAATAAGGGCACCTGAGTGTCTCAGTTGAAGTGTCCAACTTCGGCTCAGGTCATGATCTCACCGTCTGTGAGTTCGAGCCCTGCGTCGGGCTCCGTGCTGACAGCTGGAGCCTGGAGCCTGCTTCGGATTCTGTGTCTCCCTCTCTTTCTGCCCCTTCCCAGCTTGTGCTCTGTCTCTCTCTCAAAAATGAAGAAACATTTAAAAAATTTTTTAATTAAAAGATAATAAAAGCATCTCACTTTAAAAAAAAAAGACAGATGAGTGTCTCATGTTTGAGTTGCATTTCATCAATAATTATGACTTGAACTCAGAGTCACTTTTACATATGTTCTTACCCAATATTATAAACTTTTTTTTTATGTGAAAGAAAGAGAAAGAGAAAGAAAGAGAAAAAGATAAAGAAAAAGGAAAAAAAGAAAGGCAGAATAACTGCTCGATTTTGCCCCTTCATTTACCAGTTTTCAAATCAAGTTCAGTTTAGTTTACTAGTATCCAAAGATGTCATTCTAGATCCTCTGTCTGAACTGCATGTGAATGTAAATTTCTTCTTACTGTTCTATATTCAACCCCTCAAATTTGTATAGTGACTAAGCAAAACACAATCATCATCTTTAGAAGAGCTAGACACTGGAAATATACATAATTCGGAAAAACTAGAATCAGAAAAAATTATCCTGTTAATTGTTTTGGTGGTTTTGATAGGTTGGAATATTTCTAACTTCCTGAAACCACATCTGTTCAAATTTAAACAATATTTAAGAATAATACAGAGAAGGGCACCTGGGTGGCTCAGTCAGTTAAGCATCTGACTTAGGCTCAGGTCATGATCTCATGGTTAGTGAGTTCAAGCCCCACATCAGGCTCTGTGCTGACAGCTCAGAGCCTGGAGCCTGCTTCAGATTCTGTGCCTCCCTCTCTCTCTGCCCGTCCTCTGCTTGCATTCTCTCTCTCTCTCTCTCTCCCTCAATCTCAAGAATAAATAAACATTAAACATTTTTTAATTAAAAAAATAATAATACAGAGATATTTAGGATTCACATTTAACTAGCCTAGATTAGCTAAAGTTACTATATAAGGACTATTAACTCAGATATCAAGTCAAAATTTAACACTACATTTGGGTCAAAATATATTTAACCATTCTTCCATAACTGACAGTAACACATTTAGAAGCCTGAAAATAGTTCTTGTGGTTTCACAGATTAGAAATGTAATTTTACCTTTTAGGATTCAAGTAAATTGTGGACCCTTGGAGAGGATGTAGTCTATGCTAAGCAGAGGCTCTCAAAGAAGAAACAAGGTTGAGTGCTAAAAAAATAAAATAAAATAAAATAAAATAAAATAAATAAAGGCCCTATCTCCAAATACAGTCACGTCCTGTGATACAGGGGTGAGGACTTCAACATGAATTTTGGGAGACACAAGTCAGCCCATAATACAAGGTATTTTCACACAGTGACAAAGAGCACACGTCACAAGGAAACAAAGTGATTGCATGGCAACGGCCGGGACTCTTCAGACTGGATGGTCTCAGACACCTCATGGACACGTGACTTGGGCTGAGACCTGACTGACAGGCGCTGCTGGGGGCAGGATCTCCGGTGGTTACAGACCTGGCAGTGGGGACTGGAAACACAAAGCCTCCAAGCTGGGAACAGGCTTATAAATTCAAGGACCAGCAAGAAGGCCAATGTGTTGAAGCAAAAGAAACAAAAGGGAGAGTGAGGGTGATAATATTCAAAAGTTAGGGAGGGGCAGGTCACATAGGGCCTGCATCCCAGGGTGAGGAGAGCAAGTTTTAGGGTAAGAGTAATGGGAAGACTTTCAGGAATCTAAGCAGGGAGCAGCACAATCTGATCTGTTGTCATCTCTAATGAGAGAGAAATCATGCCCAACCTGACCATGGCGGAAAAAAACGCTCCATTTTCGAATGGGTCAGTGGTGTCTCGCAGGGGTGTGGTGGGCACCACACGACAGGCAGGGTCATGAGCACCCAGCCGCTGAAAGAAATAAAGGACTAAGCGCTACTGAGGATTCAAACCATAGGCAATAAACTAAGCCTGGAGACAGAACGAGAGGGAGAAGCTTCTGCTGTAAAGATGCTGAGACCTGAGAAAAGCCTCCAAGTTTCTTCAAGGAAAGCAGCTTGACAAAATACAACAGATTGGCAATCATCAGCCAGTGGAGACCCTTAGGGAGAGGGCACACTTCCTCACTGAATATAGTGTTTTGTTGTTACCGTTAGCACCTTTCTTTGTGCGGTTCGAAGGCGGCTCACGGGCGGTAAATTGATGGAGGATCACAATTTCCAAAACACCTCTCCGGAGGAGGCGTGCATCCAACGGCAACTTGCTGTTTGCAGGTTTTGTCATTTCTGAGTGAGCCTGCCTGCTTTAGCATAGCACTGCCTGGCACAGGAAGGTGAGGTGAAGAAGAGTAGAAACCGCTTAGGACCTCCCTACAGTGTGCCAAGCATCTGGCTTATGTGCAGAACTATCTGATCAAGCCATCCCCTAAAAGGCAGATACATTGGATTCTTGTTATTCACAGTAGGGATGGCCTATAAGGTCTTTATGAACCATTGCTTCTATGAGAAATACAGAATTAGAGTCCTGCAACCCTCTAGTCAAAACATGTTTATCAACGGATCAATATACGACCTTGTTTTACCCACACTTCTGTTTAAAGACATTTTAATATATGTTGTTAATTCATTAACATTGAACTCATACCCAGAAGCGCCGTACCACTGACCTGAATAAAGTTGTATGAACTGATTGTTAAATACGCTGAAATTTTGCCAGCTGGTTATTAAACTAACATTGAAAATTATGTAAACTTAGGATTTTAAATTGTATTTTAAAATACAGGGAATACTCAAAATATCTCTAATTATTTTCCTATGTTTTATTACCATACATGCTCATATATGATACACTGTATAATGGTATGTCACTGTACATTTCTTCCTAATTCTGTATTTAGTGACTTTACATTGGTAGCTTGCAATCAGGGTTTTATTTATGTATTAACTTATTTGGGTAAGCCAGTTATAAACATTTGCCAGAACACCACTGTCACCTGGAACCCATAGAGGCAGAAACTATGGCTTGTAAAAAGTTAAGTAACTTATTTCCTGTCACCCAGCTAGCAAGCAGTAGAGTTGAGATTTGACGTAGACCTGAATGATGTCAAAACTTATACCTATTTTCCTCGTCGATTATGCTTCTTCCAATGTTTGCATTTGTTTCTGAAGACGGGCTGCTTAGATTCCTACTGCATTTGAATTGTGCCTGGCGTTTTTTCTTATCTACCTCCTGTAATTTTCCTTACACACCTCCTTCTCCAGCTAACCCAGAGAGCTTGCAAGAGCCAAGGTATAACCAAGAGCACAGGTTTAAAAGGAATCCATTCAAGCAGTTCAATAATTCAGTGCATCGCAGATTAGAAGGATAGAAGATACGTAGGTTATGAAACTAGTTATTTAGTGGTCTGGGCTTTAAGAATGGGCTGAAAATCTCATAGGGAAATGCTCCCAGGGGTGAGTGAGGGATGGGGTACTATAGATGAGGAAGATATAGGAAATGAATGGCCAATCTCCAGCTCTCCTTTTTTTGAGTCATAGCAGTTAATTCGATTCATCAGGATTAAACTCTTGGCTCCTGTTAGTTCTGCTGACCCAGGATGCTAGTAACTACCCAGTAAGCCAGCCAGCCAACAGTTTGTAAGATGCTAGGCCAGTTGGAGCCATATCACCAAAGATGAGCTCAAAAGGCTCTCTAGAGTTTCTAAAAATTGTGTTTTCTCTGTCTGTTGAAGGCACTAGATGGTTTATAGAACCATACTAACATACTATACTTTCAGGGCTACTTCTTAGTTATCCACTTATAAGTCATTCTTGAGGAGATACAAAACAGCTTATACCATACTAGCTAAAAACACACACAGAGCCACAATGCTAATGAATTCAATGAAATGCACATCAAAATTAAGTCAACACGTGTATTGAGCACCAACTCTCTATGAGACATTGTGTTAGTCATTGTGAGAGAAGCCGGAGGCAAAGCTGCCGAACCCAAGGGTTTTTCAATCTAGTTAGAGAGGCAGAGCACAAGCAGTGGCTGTTTTAATAGGTCACAGTAGCTCAGAAAGAAAGGATACTCGTTCTGTTAAGCAGATCAAACTTTATCATAAAGGTAAAACATTTTTTTTAAATTTTTTAAAATGTTTTTATTTATTTTTGAGACAGAGAGAGACAGAACATGAGCAGGGCAGGGGGAGAGAGAGAGAGGGAAACACAGAATCCGAAGCAGGCTCCAGGCTCTGAGCTGTCAGCACAGAGCCCGACACAGGGCTCGAACTCACAGACCGTGAGATCATGACCTGAGCCGAAGTCGGACGCTCAACCAACTGAGCCACCCAGGCGCCCCAGAGGTAAAACATTTTTGAAAATGATAATTCCTCTTATTCCGCATTATTTTCATCATTATATCAAATATATCGTTAGGGTGATAATCACCAGAAAAGTTCAGAGGAGAGAGAAGTTGCTTCAGAATCCGATGAGAAAGATTTGAAGGAGAAAACCATGAATGGATTCAGATGAGTCAAGCGGGAGGAGGGAGGGCATATGAGACGAAGGGCATGGTGTGAACCAGAGAGTAAGCCCTTTAGCATTGCTACCCCTGGCTCCTAGTGGCCTGACCTCTGACACCTTTCACTCTGCCCTCATCCTTCCCCATGCCTCTCAACCCAGGTCCCAAGTCGGTGGCCTCAAATGGGCTGTGCCATGTCATCTCTCCAGCACATCAGACTCTCTCTGCCTCAAGGTCTTTTCCCTCTTTGCCATTGAGCAAACTCTCATATGCCCTTCAAGACTAACTTATGGATTCCTCCTCCTAGAATGCCTTAGTCACTTGGAATGTAGTGCTCTTCCTAGAGAAGAAAAGGTACAACCATTTAATTTCATCGGAGTGCTTATCACCCCCACCCCCCAAACACACACAAACACTTGACTGTAAGCATCTTGAGGGCAAGGATCTTGCTTTTTCTATCTGGATTCTTAGCCAGCATATTTGCTACTTAGTAAGCACTCACTAAATGCTTATAGAATGAATGTATATATTTACAGAAATAAGAGTTTCAGGAAGACAAATAAGTTTTGGAGGGGAAAAATGAGCTAATTTTTACATTTTGAATTTAAGCTTCTGAGCCCATTCATTTGGAAACATCTACCAAAAAATTGGAAAGACGGGACTGTGACTAGGTATCATTTTTACTGCCATTATTTCAGATGAAGAGACAGATGCACAAAGAGAAACAGAACCTTGTCTTGGTCTCAGAGCCAGAAGACAGATACAGATAATTTAGTTAAGCTCTGAGATATTTCTCCATTGCCTACTAAAGTGGAACCTTGAGGAATGCCTACCAGAGAGATACAAGGAAAAAGATAAGCCAGCAAAGAACTCCGCGATAACAGAGGTAAGAATACAATGATGTTAATGACAATGACCACCATCCATTCTGCCTCTTTCTCTCTTCCTTCCCTTCTCTTTTCTTCCTGAAGTGTTCAGTTCCAAAGCCTTGGATGGGACAAAGCAGCGTGGATGTTTAGGCCAGGTGAGGGATTGTGGCCCAGAGTGGAGTGCTGGGTGCCAAATAGAGTCATGAAAATGTCTACAGAGGAGATTAGTATAGCATGGAGAATCAGGATGGGGTGAAGAGGGTGTCCATAGAAGGGAGGCCCAACATCAGCTACCAGGCCTAAGCAGGATGATGAAGGCATACCTGCCAAAGAGCAGCCGGTATGGGAAGTCAGAGTGGTTGCATTCAGAGAATAGTTGCATGCAGGGAAATTGAATGAACACAGAATATCTTAAGAATAACTGAAGACAGTTTCTTACTGTTAGAAAAGGGAGTTATATATATGGAGGGGTAGAAAACCCAATGAATTTAGTATTAGATTAAAATTATTATAGGTATCCATGTAAAGTCATGTCTTTCAATATATAGACTGATATCGTTAGAAGAGCAGACGTTAAGTGTTTATCTGTGTAAATGTGACTATATCTCTACATATTCCCTAGCCGTCCACCTGAGGGCCTGCCATCAGTGAATCCCTGACAAACACAACTAGCACCCCAGGTCTTGGTTTCTAATCCAGCCTAAGTCCATTTTCCATTAAAAGGAACCAGCCTCCTTGAAGAAGTGGCTGAATCCTGGGCTGAGCAGGAAAGCACAGGCTGAAAGGGAGGGTTTTTTTGAGCTAGAAAGCAAGAAAGTGCTCAAAGAATGATGGGAAAATGGTATAAGGACCAAGTTGTAGGGCCTGTCACTGGTGAAATCTGAGACATGTTGTGCACCAAAATTCATCATAGTAACTGATTATAATGCATTGAATAAAAAGGGAAACTGAGGTTCATATAAATTAATAAATAAAAACTGAAAGGTTGAGGAGGAGCAAGGTGTCTGCATAGTTCCATGGTAACTCCCCACAAAATATTTATTAACTGCAAAGGTGAAAGTAGTCATGTTTACAGCCAAGAAGCCTGGCAGACATCATCTCAAGTGAATGCCATCAGGAACGGAGCAAATGAAATCATGAGTCACTTGACTGGATGCAATAAGAAAGCAGCATCACTTCCGTGATATTCCTGCCAAAGATGCAGATATCAGATAAATGCAAACTGAGGGGCATTCAGCAAAGTAACTGGTAATCTTCAAATGTGCAAATGGCATGAAAGTCAACCAAAGAGTGAAAACTGTTCCAGAGTGAAGGAGACGCTAAGGAGACATGACAACTGAAAGCAACGCAGGAATCTGAACTGGATCCTGTTGCCATGGAGACATAATTAGGACAATTGGTGGAACTGAGGAGTAGATTGTGGTAGTAAATCAATGTTAATCTCCTGACTTCGATGGTTGCGTTGTGGTTTTGTTGAAAAATGTCCTTGTTTGCAGTAAGTACACACTAAAGATTAAGATGTAAAAAAAGAAAAAGTTCTGTGTACTGAACTTACACTTTGCCTGTAACTTTGAGATAATTTTTTAAATCAATATATTTGTTTTCACAACTCTAATAATTTCTCAAGTGAAATTTTCAGAAACCTGGATGCAGTAGAACTCTTCCTAAAAATGACAATGCCATCTTCGAGTTCCAAGAACAATAAAGTATACAAAATGCCTCAGCCTATTAAAGGGAAATTTAGTGAAAGAAGAAAATGCATTAGCTAAAACTTCTCAAGAATTCTAAATTGTTTGGCAAGTAGACTATTTATGTTAGTTTTTGCAAGTTTTTGAATTATAATAG
This sequence comes from Prionailurus bengalensis, assembly GCF_016509475.1. NCBI lineage: Eukaryota > Metazoa > Chordata > Mammalia > Carnivora > Felidae > Prionailurus > Prionailurus bengalensis. The sequence goes on from NC_057345.1 coordinate 158,562,193, forward strand.
TTGTATTTTTCAATGCTTTCTAAGTGTAATAAACCATCATCTTTAATATAATGCCTCAATTTGTTATGCAAAAATAAATGAAAATAATAACAGTAATAATAAATAGCTACTGTTCGTTGAACATTTATTATGTATACTCTGCTATGAGGTATGCGATATTATTATTTACAGCTTGCATATCAGAAAAACTATGTTTAAATAGGTTAAGAAATTGCCCATAAATAGGGATACTAATATATAGTATAGCCAACTTTTGGACCCACGTTTTTCACACTCCAAAGCCCGTATTAATAATTCCTGCCCTCTGATGCCTCCCATGGAAGCCCAAAGAAGGGAATTTTAGGAAGGATACGAGAAGCCTGGGCTTCCCTCTAGAGCCCCCCTCTCCTTCACTGTTTACTCCCAATCCAATCTATCACTAAGTCCTACTGTTTTCATTTTACAACTCTACCCCTCTTCTCCCCATGTTAGTTAAGGCCTCACCATTTTCCTCCTGCTTCCTGGCAACAGGTTTCCTCTCTTCCCGATTCTTATCTCAGCCTTTTTCGATGTCTCCACGTTGTTGTCAGAGTGATCAGTCTAAAATGCGCATCTGAATATCACAATGTGCTTAAAGTTCTATATGGAATAAAGACTCCTTTGTGGTTCTAATTACCTTTCGGTTAAGGTCAAAACATGGCACCCAAGTCTTTCCGAGTCCAGTCTCTGGATATCTCTTCAGGCTCACTAACTATGAGGTCCCATGCAAATGTCCCCCATGCTGTGTGCTCAAGGAACTCTTGTGGGATTTATAATTCTCCGAATACACCAACACACCCTAATGCAAAACTAATGTGTGCCCTTCAGCAAGTGTGACTATGTCTCACCAGTGTTTTCTGGCATTCTCCCCTTCCCCAAACAGGCTGAGCTGGGTACCCTTTGGAATTCCCAACACGTTTCTGTAAAGACCTCTTTTGTATAATCTATCGCAACTTAATATAACCTTCCTTCAACACACTGAGCTCCTCGAAAGTGGGATTAGAGCTTGTTCGTCGTTGTATACCTCCTAATGGCTGGATCAAAAAGGGTGCTATAGAAAGGCCCCACTGAATGAGTGAGCGAGTGAATGAATAATCATCAGTGAATTATCAGTTGTATTAAATGCTACGGAGAGGCAAAATGACAGAAATAGTGATTTTCTGGAGAAAATCTGACTAGGGGGTTAGATAATTTGAGTAGGAAGACAGCAGGGGAAGTTTTTAAACAAGTGCACAGAAAGCTGGTTGGCTGAACCTAAGTTCTGAGTAAACGTGCTTCAAACACTAGGTGCCCTCAGTCCCAGAGGTATGTGATGGCTTTAACAAATCAATTAGTTCATACTTGTGAATAGGTAATGCAAGCACATCGTATAAAATTCCAAACTGTAAAGCTCCCTCCCCTCTCCGTGCCCATCTCCAGCCCCTCAGTTCCTGGTGCAGAAGGAATCACAATAAATAACCATTTAGAGTGCTTTTGTTTTCTAAGGTTCTGTCTTCATAACCTGGCAATGATTTATAGGAAATAAATATAAATTGATGATTTGTACCATGGATATGTAAACAAGAGACAAAGGTAAATAAATCTTGCAGGTGGCACTCTATTTCCATTTGCAAAGCTGCCAAACTCGTACTTGCCCCTGGAGACGAAAGCAACTGTATACTGGACATTCCACTGTGCTTATTTATCGAAATCTGTAAGACTGGTCCTAGATGAGCTTAGAAAAATGTAAGTAATGGCACACGAATATTAACATAGGTGATCGAATGGAAGATATAATGTGATTTGGAGGAGTCTGCGTTTGTAAAATATTCTTCCTGAGCTGTGTTTTGTTTAATTGAAGCTGCAGACATGGCTGTCGGATAACTTGGTTGTTAATTAGTTGTCCATTAGTCTTCATTTCCTTATTAGGGAAAAGCAAATGTATGCTAATGTGTTGGAGGCAACTTAATCTATTGAATTTCATCTTTATTCCCTATTAACACCCGAGATTTTTCATTAATATATATGAAACTTGGACATGCGCAGTGACAGTTCACCCTAACACGCTGAATACAAGGCTAGTTTGCGCGTATAAAGTTAGTTACGACCATTTGGACTTTGATTTAAAAACTAGGAAATTGGGGTGGTGGGGGGTGCCTGGATGGCTCAGTTGGTTAGGTAGGTGTCTGATTTTGGCTCAGGTCATAATCTCCCCGTTTGTGAGTTCGAGCCCCATGTCAGGCTCTGTGCTGACATCTCAGAGTCTGGAGGAACCTGCTTCGGATTCTGTGTCTCCCTCTGTCTCTGACCCTCCCAGGCCCGTGCTGTGTGTGTGTGTGTGTGTGTGTCTCAAAAATAAACATTAAAATTAAAAAAAAAAACCCTAGGTAATTTTTATGAAGTGGAAAGTGGTAAAAAACTTATTTTGTGCAATTTTTAAAGCTACAATATTATTAATACATACTGAGCATAAAAGTTACCTTAGATGCTACAAATTAGGCTGGCTATTAATAATAACAGTGTTGCTGTGTGCATCCCTGCTCCTGTTATGGCGTGACACACTCATTAGGGCTTCTGAATTAGATTTTTTTCCATCCTGCGGGTTTGGGCAAAGTTGAATTTTTTTTTTTTTAATGTATGCATTAAGGCAAGGCTTTAGAAATGTATTTTTCAGCTTTGGAAAGATATGGAAATTAAGCAGACTAATCACTGCAGCAACCAGAGACTAAAAATAAAAAGTAATTTAGTCAGAATGAGATTGCTTCTCCACTTCTCTCTGAGGGTGATTGGTGGGAATGATGATGTCATGTCTTGTAAATACTGTTCATGATTCTCACAGCCTGAAATGGTGGCAGAGACGGCACTGGTCCTCTGTCAGTCCAAAGGAACCAACGCATCAGCTTCATCCAGGACTCAGAAATGGGGTGGCCCTGGGGAGATATGTCAAGGCACTTTGAGGATGTGGTGTACTGCTGGCCAGCCACTCTGCCTGACCTGCTAACCCCCGGAGCCTGGCAGCCTGGCCCAGCTTTCCTGCTCACTCTGTCGTCAGGAATGCAGGCCAGGTGCTCCAAGCCAAGGGGCCATCCCTTGACATTCCTCTTGCTGTGGAAATAGTGAAAATTCTCTCCGACATTCTTGGCAAACTTTGCAAAACTTAGCTCATTTTAGACTCCAGCTTTCTCCAATGTATTCTTAGCATTAGGCCGCTCTTTGGTCCCAAGATTCTTATTTATGTCTTTTTAACTAACATACCTCCAAGAAAGTTCTCTAAGTGGCCCCTGGGGATTCTTTAGGTTCCTTCTCAGTTTCCTGTTTGTCAAGGCCATTTTTAAATAAGAGTGTCAGAGATTCCCAAGTGAATTTGGGTCATTTCCCATTTTAGAGTTCCTGCCCAGAAGGTCACACTTATCTTCACTCTCAATGTTTTGAACTCTGCTTCCTGAGAACTGAGGATATAGGTCTGCCCATAAGCAACATTCCCTGTGTTGGCAATGGAAAGGAACTAGCTAATGAGGTCACTTTCTCAGTATGGAATGCAGTGAAATGAAAACAAGTATTTATTGAACATTGACTTTGCTCCAGGCACTTTGCCATAAAGATCTGGCTGAGGAATGTGGGAGGCAAACCATTAAACTAATAATTTTCTTCTTTTTTAACTAATAATTTCAATACAATGGGATAAATCAATCAAAAGAGATATGTGCAATGGATAGTGGCGGTACAAGGGCAAGAGTGTACTGTGTCTAGGGAAAATGGCACTAACTGGGCTTTTGGAGAGAAATAAAAGTCAATGAGGCCAACATAAAGGTAGAAGGGCTTCCAGGTAGAAGGAACCAGCATTGTGCAAAGTCCTGGATGTATGAACTAACAAGGTTTGCTGTCATCAGCAACTTCTCAGTTCTTCCTTTTTATTTTTTTTGAAAAATCTTTAATGTTTATTTATTTTTGAGAGAAAGAGAGACAGTGTGAGTAGGGGAGGGCAGAGAGAGACTTGAGACACAGAATCTGAAGCAGGCTCCAGGCTCTGAGCTGGCAGCACAGAGCCCGATGTGGGGCTCAAACCCACGAGCATCGAGATCATGACCTGAGCCACCCAGGCGCCCCGGTTTTTCCTTTTTAAAAATTAAAGTTAGCATAACTGTTATTCTTAAGTGTTGTTTGTCTTATTTTGTTTCTGAAGCGATATATGTTTGGTTTAGATATTGATATTACACAGAAATGTGTGCCAAGTAGGAATCTTCCATAGCCTCAACCTTCAGGGATATGCTATTGCCTATCTAGTATATACGTGTCTAGATCTTTTTTTCTTACATCTGTACCAAACTAGAATCATACTTATTCTTTGGCAACCTGCTTCTAAGTCAGTACATATAACTAAATGTTTTATACTCTATCCTCAATTTTTGGTATTTTGTATCCCATTGTTCAGGTTGAGTGGCAGTGTAGTGTAGTAATTAAACATGGAAGTCTTAGAGTCAGATGAATCCCAGCTATACCACTAGTAACTGTGTGGCCCTGGGTGAGTCGCTCAACCATTCTGTGTAACCAAAGCATTGTGAGTTCTCTCCTTGGTGACTCATAGATAGAAACTATACCCGGTGAGTTGTCACACAAAGGAAACTTTATTTGCAGCAAATAAGAAGATGATGGGGAATAACTTCCAAAGCCATGACTCCCCAAGCAAGAGTGAATGGGCTTCTACCTAGAGACAGGTATAAGGTCATGCATGCACCTCAAGGAAACACTGTATGCTTTATAAATGAGGCTTGTGCTCCTCCTTGGGCAGAGATTTTAGTGTAATAATGAGATAAAGGTAAATGTTGGTCATCCCAGAGGTGACTCCATGGTCCATCTGCACAGGCGTGAGTTGGGGGTTTAGCTCAAACTGGTCTGGATAGTCTGGGCCACCAGAACTCTTCCTCTGGGCAGTCATTATTGCTTGAGTGCTATTTTCGGTTTCCATCATGGGATGTTATGCCTGTAGGGTTCATTGCCTGAGTTAAGAGACACTTTGGGAAGAAGAGTTTAAGGAGAAATGTGGGCCAAAAAAAATCCTACAAAAAAATCATATATATATATATCTCACTTTATAAATATATATGTGTATATATATATATCTCCCACTATATATACACATATATCCCACTATATATATATATATATGTATATATACATATATACACATATATATATATATATACACATACATATATATACATCTTTATCCACTCATCTATTGATGGGCATTTGCATTGCTTCCATATCTTGGCTATTGTAAATAATGCTACAATAAGTATGGGGGTGCATATATCTTTTTGAATTAGAGTTTTGGTTTTCTTTCTTTCTTTGGTTTTCTTAGAGTGTCGGGTAAATACCCAACAGTGAAATTACTGGATCATATGGCATTTCGATTTTTCATTTTTGAGGAACATGCTTTTTACCACAGTGGCTGCACTGGTCCCTGTTGACTGATATTTGTGCTATTTCCAATTCTTTACATGTTTTGGCTACTAAAGAATCTTCCAAGGCAAGTTATGAATTGCCCTTAACCTCTAATGCATTTGAGCACCTGTTTCTTTCTGAATTACCAACACCCAACAACAGCATATAAGCACTTAACAAATGCTACTCATGGTGTTGACTCCCTTGGAGGCAGCACAAAATGGGGTGAGTGGGGGTACAGTAGAGTGGCTTCCAGGCTAGACCAAAGGACTCCACTGCAAGTTTTCTGTCTGCAGAGATGCCCTGACAGGAAGGCATATGCTAAGCATAGACTGGGAAAGGAAGCAAGAAGATTGGGACCTGAGATGTCAAGCTGGGCTGGAAAGAAGCCAGAGAATGTGTGTAGGCCAGAAATATATGGCCAGTGACGACCTTGAGTTCAAAGAACTCAAAAGGATGCCCTGGGATCCAAATATTTTAAGAAAAAAGTGTAGCATACTTTTTTGTGAGATGCTTCACTATATATAGTTCTCATTAATCTGTAGATAGAAATAAAGTTATATTAATATTGATAAGGGCCAAAAACAGTCCCCCCCCCCAAGATGGACCACTTGACATGAAGATTAGAGTTAAAAAGTAATCAAAACCCAGCAGATTCAGAAAAAGCTCTTTACCTCCCCCACAAATGCGGAAAAGAATTTAGATAAGGACCTGCTCCAGGAAAAGAGCTGTCACCATAGATAACTACATTATGATATGGAGTAAGTACGGTAGACATGGAGGAACCTAGCAAGGCCTGCTTTTTCAAAGTCTTCTCTTTGTCCCACCGTTTCTGAGTGGCCCAGCAAACATTGACTTAGCAAACATTTACTCTTTTTTATTCTTCCTGAAGATTGCATTCCTTCCCTTTGAAGACCCAGCCCCTCACCCCTTGTCTTTGGTTCAGAATGATGCATATACCTCTTTTTGCCTATCTTTAGAATTTCCATGTCTATGTGGATTTGTCATACGCTGTTAAGTTTGATTTTCTCCTGTTAATTGGTCTCATGTCAATGTGATTTTTAGTCCGGCTAGGAGGACTTTGAAAGGGACAGGATTCTTTCATAATAGGAGTTCCAAAACTACAAGGCTCTTCCCTCTCATGTTGGCAGGGGAAGTCAGCTTCTTTCTCTCAGTCTCCCTGGACCATTTCCCGGGGTCAGGGGGCTGGGAGATTCTCAAATGCACAAGGACAAATTACTCACCCCAAGGTGCCTCACCAGTCACAGCCTCAAGTGCAGGAGACACTGCAGAGAACCTGCTCTGCTATTTCCTCCTCCCCCACCATTTTCCCCACCCTGCCCCCAGGGTAAGTGTGCTTTGCTGTGTTCTTTGGCAGAGTTTGTGTAAGATGGGATATGGAGTGAGAGGGAAGAATGACCCTATCTCCAAGTCTGGGTCTAGAGTGCTGGAGAACTTAACTCTTTATTTCTCTCCCTAAACTCAGTCTCTGCAGAAGTCCCAAACATGTCCCCTGAGGCAGAATTGGGGAAAAGGAAAGGACTACAGATATCAGCCATGCCCTCCATTGTTTTTATTTGTCTTTTTAGCCACACAAGCACAAACATTGACTGACCATTGTAGTGGGTTTAATGTAAATCCCAATTCCCTGACTTTTTCTGTACCTAGGGGTGGATTCTCCCCCAACACCCTCCTTGAATCTGGGCTGGCCTGTGACTGGCTTTGGTCAGCTGCATGTGGCTGAAGTGATGGTGTGTGTGTCAGTTTCAAGCTTACACCTCAGGAGGCCTTGGGTGCTTCTGTCCACTCTTGGCTCCTCACCAGGCCCTGAAAACAACCCAGCTTCGACTACTGGCTGATGAAAAGTCACCTCAGCCCACAGCCAAGCGCCCAGCAGAACCCAGATGAGCTGTCCTGCCAAGCCCAGCCAAGATCAGCAGAGTTGTATCAATGACTTGCTTTCACATGAGTGATGCCAGGGAGACCAGGAGAACCATCCAGCTAAACCACCGACTTGTGAACTAAGTAAAGTCTGTGCCATTTGAAGCCACCGGATTTTCTGTTGGTGACACAGCATCATTGTGACAATGGATAACAGGTATAACCCTCTTTCTGACCTCCAAAATCAATATCATTTTTCTTTTCTTTTCTTTTTTTTGGGGGTGGGGGGGGTGGGTCAAATACCTCTCTGAGAAGCTCAACAAATAGCCAAACTCTAGTTCTCAGTCTAGATTCAGCCCAGACACTCTACTGCCCATACAACAGTCTGTGGGAAAGACACTATAGCCAGAAGAAGATATTTTAATTTAGCAGATGTCCAGAAATCCTAAAGGAAAGCTAGTCGGCCTACTGGGAGAGACATACATGAGGAGTAAGTGCAGTAACACCCTACAGATCTTCAATAAGGCCACAAAGATTCCAGTAAGTGTGGTGGGATGGCATTTCTTGTGAAACCAGTGAGGGAGGCCAATCTCCTCATTTTGAACTGAGTTGGAGCTGAAATGAGACCAAGAGCCGCCAGAACCAGAAAGGAGATGCCGCGCTGCCCCAGGCCTTGGAACCCAGGCTCCAGCTAAGTTTACCTACGATCTCTGATGGCAGGGAAGCCCTGCAATGGGAATCCGAATGATATATTTGTTAGGGTCAGGCATAAGGCAGGGTAAAGATAGGAGTCAGAGGCTAAAAAATTTTAGCAGTCAAAGGCTTTATTTGGGAACTAAGGTCTCGGGCGAGGTTCCGTGACTCAGGGAGAGAGAGAGAGGAGTCAGGGAAGTCGCCCCCAGATGTGGTGGGGTGGGGTTTTTAAGCTGCAGCGTTCAGGGTTTAGGTCCGGGTGGGCCTTTTTCCGCGTCAGGTCGTGCTGTAGCTTGGTGATTGGTTGACCTCCAATTCGTTCTGGCAGCTACAAGGGGCTTTTCATTGGGTTGCGCTGGCAAGATGACGGTCCCCTCTACTGTGGTTCCAAGGATATCCTAACAATATTAACTTGTTTATAACCTGTCTCTACACTTCTTCCAGGATGCCAAGTGGCCTCCTCTAATTCTAACCCCTAGGTTGCCACTGCTCCATGTTGTAACCTCCAGGGGTAAAGTTCTTGTCCAGGGGACAAGATAAGGGGAGAGCTTTGTCAGGTATGTGAAGGGTGATCCCTGACCACAGACTGCTCTTCCCATCTGACTGATTGCAAGGCAGCTTCTCTTCCCTCAGGGTCCCCTTCCTCATCATTTGTGATTTTTAGGGACTTTGAACGGAGCCTGCGCACCTGGGGCAGATGAATAGAGCTTGCCCACCCAGGCGGCTCTGAAAGGTTCCCCTGGGCTCTCCTGATGGAGTTCCTTTCTGACTAGGGGCCTGCCAGCCACACCAAAGCTGCCCACAGCCCAGCAAACAGCTACCGCAAGGCAACAGGCCAGTAGCTGGAAATCTATGGATTGACAGCTGGGTGCGGAGAAAGCAATAAACGATAAGTTGTTGATTGATTTCTAGTTCTGTTTATCCTTTTGAGTAATAAAAAACAAAAAAAAGTGAGGGTGAACGTACGAAACAGGGTAAGGCCCTGTGAGGTAGTTCATGTGGGTCCTGCTCCCTGATGACCTTTTCTAGACATTTTCCCACTACAGTCATAGTTATGTGGGTGTGGTCCTAATTGTTTGGTACCTGACCTTGGGGTGATTTGGGGCAGGGGAATATTGACTTGGTGTGTGACTTAGATAAAGGGAGTGGTTAAGCGTCTGGGCTCAGGATTGGTCAGTTTGCATATCAAAGTCACAAGCAAGTTGTTTGCTATCTCTAGGAATTAGCTCACCCTAAGAGGGCCAGTCCCTCCTCAAGTCTGAAAGGCCCTACATGCCAAAGCATTGTAAAATACAGAAACTTAAATAAATATATATATATATATATATATATATATATATGATAAACACAGCAGGCTGGGAGAATATGCATCCTCCATATCTGCCCTGAACACCCAAATTCTCAAGACACTTGACAGCTTCTGGGCCTTCCCTCAAGGCCACACAGCTTAGGACTCAGCATTCTGCCCTCTAAGTATTTACAGAAGTCATTCGTAGCACCTCAGTCCAGCTCTCTTGTCCCAGAGCAGTTCTTTGCTTTTCCAGGAAACCAACGGGATGAAAGTCCAGGGCTGGGACTTCCTCCTCAGGGTGTTTGACAAGGACTGACGTACTCTAGGCCCTTTGAATACGGGAAGTTCCAGACACACCCAACCTTGACTGTAGTTTCTTGAATGCTGAATGCTGGAACTTAGGTAGAAGGACAGAAGCAAAAACATTTCAATATGAGGGACCCACTGACAGATTGTTCGGTGAGTAGCTCAGTGTGGTTTTGCGCCTGTGTGTGAGAGGGTGGCCTTAGAGGGATATGTTTATATATTAATGGGTTTTAACTTAAGAAATCTGAGACGTTTGGAAGACAAACATGTTAGACACTGGCTGTGATACAAAAGTCTTGTGGCTTTTCTTTGGTTCGATTTAAAAGACAGCGCTTTCTAGCAAGTGACGGGTCAAGGTAATAGTCATCTTTTATTCTCATATTGTTGGAAAGACTTGGAGTGGGTATAGCATCATATTTGCTTGCAGATGGTGGCTGTTTGGAAAGCATTCGTAAGATATACACCGACGGTGCCAACATCGTGTGTAGAGTGGCTACCCAAACACTCAGAATCTGCAGCTGATTTGGGGTTCTGAGAATGCAGTAGGGTGGAGGGTTTTGGCATATTTTCCCATATCATTTAGAGTCAATAACTGCAAGACGTGCAAGAGGAAGGACGGGCTCCCCACGCTGCCTGCCCTACGGTGGTTCTCAGACAGGCTTCCCAACATGTTTAGTCCTGGGGAGCATTACCAAACAGAAGATTGGCCAAAAGTCCGAGGACAGTGTGAGGTCATTAGCAGCAATTTAGGAAATAAGGAGCAATTAAAATAAGGTGTGTGTGGGGGGGGGGAAGGGGGTATATATGCTCTGAACAGAAAATAATCAAGAATCATCAGCGTGTTAGCCCAATAAATGATGCCAAAAAACTGAAATTGGTGACATCGGAAGCAAGGGGTTACATTCATTCATCCCGCAAGTATTTTATCAAAAAACAAAACAAAACAATATCCACCAACAATAACAAACTGGATAAACAGATAAATGAGGGCTGTAATAAAGCCATAAAGAAAAAAAAAGCAACAGGGGTGCCTGGGTGGCTCAGTCGGTTAAGCGTCTGACTTGGTTTTGGCTCAGGTCATAGTCTCATCTCACCTGAGTCTCATCTCAGGTCATAGTCTTGCATAGTTTCTTGAGTTCGACCCCCACGTCAGACTCTGTGCTGTGCAGGACCCCCACGTCAGGCTCTGTGCAGAGCCTGCTTGGGATTCTCTCTCTCTCCTTCTCTCTCTGCCCCTCCCCTGCTTGCTCTCTCTGTCTCTCTTGAAATGAATAAACATAAGAAATTTTTTTAAAATAAATAAAAAAGAAAAAAGCAAGAGAATTAACGGTTTCATTGTTGTTTATTCAATGGACAGAGCACAGGCTTAGAGCAGATGGAGCCGTAAGTGCTATGCCACAAAATGAGTTCATGAATCAGATGAGCTAAATGACACGAAGTCATAATAGCTAGTAATATTATTAGTGATGATGTAATAGCAGATTCTACCTACTTTTACTCTTTTAAATGCAAAAGTAAATATGTGTCTAATGTAAAAACAAAAATTCCAACAGTATGGTTGTATATTGATTTTAAGACTGAAAATTCCCCCCTTTAATAAGCATGCATATAATTTTAAAATATGTTTTAATAAAGGTATATCAATATAATGTTTCCTTTGCAATCCTATGTTACTTTAATGCATTTAAAAATATTCTGAGTAAAATATAGATTTCACAAGATTGCCAAAGGGACCCATAATACAAAAAATATTTTAAAATCTCTTTTGTTGGGGCACCTGGGTGGCCTAATCGGTTAAGCATCTGACTTTGGCTCAGGTCATGATCTCACGGCTCGTGACTTTGAACCCCGCATTGGGCTCTGTGCTGACAGCTTGGAGCCTGGAGCCTGGAGCCTGCTTCGGATTCTGTGTCCCCCTGTCTCTCAAAAATAAATAAAACTTTTTAAAAATTAAAAAAAAAAATCTCTTCTGTTAAGTTCATGCTCCAATGGGCAAGATAGGCTAATAACTGGGCTATTCAACATCAGACAGTTTAGTCAGTGTCCATGCTCAAAAATGGGCTAAATATTGTGTAGGCTCTTAACCAATCTTAAGAGTGTCAAAATTTATTTGAAGAAGGTTTTTTTTTTTTTTTAAGTTCTGGTTTTGAAAAGGAACAGAATTGGCTCTGGGCCTTAAGGTCTTGAAGTTTACAAGTTTAGCTCCTACACCTACAAAAAAAAAAAAAATGCCAAGTGAAGTCATTTTCAAATCTATGTACAAGGAAGTAGATAGGATCAAATTGTCTCCAAATGAAATAATCCAATTATTTTTAAAAAGCAGCACCTTCTTATGAAATAATACCATAGAGATAGATCATGGGCAAATAACAAGCTATAACCAAGTTTATATTTTTATCCACTCCTGTGGTATCCAGGTCGGGACCTGTCAAATCAGGCATTCTGGGCTTCACCTAGTCTGTCCTTTCCCTTAACATCATCAGCTATTGAAACAGTACCAGGCTGTGGGACTGCTCCTTTAATCTGGCTTAGATGCCAATCTGAGCTTTCTACCTCAGTGGCTCTGCCTGGGTCATGGGATATTAACTGGCACTAAGACAGAAGACACTGGTACAATGGCCCATGGCTTCTGTGGGATTCTGGTTCTTCACAGATATAAGGAAGCAGGTTGGGTCTGGCATAGATGTCCTATGGCCCACAGCATCCCTGGTGTACACATCGAGATATGTGATATGCCATCCACGTTTCATAGACTGCTGTTTCCTCATCTGGAGTAAGAGGAAGACAGGATGGAGTAGACTATGTTCTTTAATGTTCTATATCTCATAATTTATGATGGTGTGCCATGGGGATTCCAAATGTTACCCAGGTAATCCCTTAGAGGGACAGTGGTTTGAAATATGATCCCCCATGAATCAAGATTCACATGAAATCAGTAGCACGGTGCCTGTCATATGAAAGACATCCAACAAAACTTATCTGATTAAATATAAGTGGAATATCATAGTTTATTTGACCTATGAGGATGCCACTGTCCAAAAAGTTTCCATACTGCCATCTACAATACAAATGGACTATTCTCGAATAACTGAATTTAACCTTAATCATTCAAATTGTAGAAAGTCAGAAAGAGCTGCTAGTCCAAGGTTGGTACAGTGCATTTAGAAGTTATCTAATTATGTCATGTGCCAATTGCTTTGATTACTGCATTTTTTGTAATGACAGCATTTATACAACAGAATTTGCTTACAAATGCTGGGCAAAAATATTTCTGTAAAGACTGAATAGGAGGGGCATCTGGGTAGCTCAGCAGGTTAAGCATCAGACTCTTGATTTCTGCTCAGGTCATGATGTCTCAGTCGGTCATGGGATTGAGTCCTGTGATGGACTCTGAGCTGACAGGCTCTCTCTCTCAAAATAAATAAATAAATGAAGAAAAAAAAAAAAAAGACTGAATGGGAAATGCCTGTGTGTACTAGTTGTGTTGTGAAGGGATTTTTTTAGGGGCTTAGAAATGTCCCAAATATTCTACCACTAGCCTGGACTCCCTTTATCAGGAAAAAAAACACATAACTTTTTTCCTAGGGATTCATGAGCCCTAGGAGAGACAACATGTTAATAAAAACTTATATGGAGATGTAAGATCGATAGCAGGTCTTTTCCTGGAATGAATATTTGGTAGGGTTGGAGTATTTGAAAGCTCAACTGGATGGGAAAAGAACACCAAAACTTCACCTCCTGTACGACTTTGAGTAGAGAAAACCCTTCTTGTACTGGTTGATGACATTACGAAGCCATTTGTGCTGATCATAGCACTTAAAGGTAACTATTACTCCAAGTAAACTTAGTGTAATTATACTGATAAGCTATTTATAAATATATTTATTTCTGAAGGTTTCTCTAATTGATTGGCTCACCTAATATTTCTAATCACAGTTCTGCCCCTAACTAATGAAGTTATTTTCAGCTCTTTGGCATTTCACTATAAAATAAAAGGATTAGATGTTAGTGATTTTCAAGCTATGCTCCATGGAATCCCTTCAGTGGTCTCTCTGGTGCATTAGAGTGGAGTGGGAAGGAGAGAGGTGGGATAGGAAAGGGAGAGCCAAAGCCAAGGTCAAGAGATTTCATACGCTCAAAGCAGATATGTTCCAAGGTTTTCTGATCTCTCTCACACACACACACACACACACACGGCAAGATGGTCCTGGGTTCCAATTTGACATTTATGCAAGTCTGCTTATCACAGATTTTTGTCTTTAAGTTTCAGTGGATGGGACATGATGAAAGGTACAGAATCACTGTTTCCAAAGAAGGGGTTGTGCTGAAATACTGGAAGTATTCTTAGCTATTCTTTTATTTACCGATATCACCTTCATCTCATGTAGATCAGGGTTTGTCAGGGAGTGTCTGGTACATTGCATGTAGGGTTAGAGATAAAAAATCTCTCCATTGCTGTAATAAGAAGAACATCCTGTTGTCACCTGATCACTAAGTTAACAGCAACACAATGTATTCAGGAGCTTTTGAACTAGTGTGTGCCTGGGTATCCTGGAGTTTAGGGAATGGGTTATAAGTGTACCTGAGACATCAATCTCGGCAACCCTAAAACTGGCAGGATGTGGTTGGGGGACAGAGCTCATGGGCCAATTTCCTCTGCCTGGAACAACTTTGCTCATTTACCACACTGTCCTAGTACAAATAGCATTTTCTAGATGTGTCATAATGTGAAAACAGTTAGGAAGTACCAGTCTATTAAATAACAGGAAATCATCTTCCAAAATCCTGGCAGCTGCAGCATCGATTGAAGCATAAGATGTGCTTCATTTGAGCAGCCTCTTGCTTTAACAAGTTGAGTTTGAATGCCTTTGGAAAAGACAGAAACTCCCCACTTTCTCACAGTCTCCCTGACTCCCTCCAAAAACAATTGAACTTTGAATCAATGGTTTAGAAACATTTAAGGCTGTCTGGCCTCCTAGAACTGGTCCTCTGGAGGTAGTATTTCAAAAACATGTCTTGGAGAGTTTTGATGGCTTGATAAATTTGGGAAATTCAGCCGCCCCTGCAGCCCAGCACATAAAAATTCTCAACTGGTTCTGCTCATTTCCACTTTGGTTAGGGGCAAGATTTCCCCTCCATGCTCCCATCCTCATACATGGGGTCCAAGGTATCCTATTCTCTCCCCAGGTCTGCTAGATGCAGACTCCTCAGGTGATGGGGCTGGTGTGGGTCCATCCCCTGGGACACCTCATCTCAGAGTCCCTTCCTTGCACTCCTGGCTCTCCTGATGGGAGGTTCTTCTCATGTTGCTCTGAAACCTCCAAATTCCTCCAGTCTACATCTCTGCTCTGTCTTTTCCCAGCCCCAGCCCCAGCCTCCTAATGTTTCAGAGCAAGAAAACTCACTCTGCAAGCACCCATTCAAATCTTTCTCTCTTGCACATGGCCCCCTGGCGTTTCTGCTGGGTCTTTGTTTCTGCTTTGTTGCGGGCTGGAGAGAGAAGCAGATAGGACATTACATTAAAAACTTACAATTTAATATTGTGAGATATTTCTAAGTAAATCAAATAAGAAAGCTACAGGACTTAGAAAGAAAATCATAAAATTTTATTGAACATAAAATAAGATTTGAACACACGAAAAGACTTACTATGTCCTTGGATGGGAGGTCTAAATACCATAAAAAAGTCAATTTCCCCAAATTGATATATTTATGTAATGACATTCCAATTAGGCTTCCAACAGGGACTTTTAAAAAAAAAATGTAATTAGATAAATCCTCATATGCAAGAATAAATGCCCAAGTATAGCCAAAGAAATTATGAAAAGGAATGAAAAAAAAAACAGTTGTTTACAGAAAGCAGAAGCAAAGTGTTAAATATCTCTATAACTTAGGTAACGAGTTCCTATGTGTATCATTATTATTATCTGTATCATTATTACTTTATGAAACATAAAAATGTTTCATAATTTAAAACAAAAAGTTTAAAGACTGTGTCTGAGTTTGAACTATGTTCAGCTGCACACTTTAAAAGTCAAAGATAAGAGTGGCTTTTCAAAACCCCTATTATTACATTCCTCTCACACATAAAGTAAGTCCAAAAGTAGAGAGTTGAGGGCTTATCTGGTGGCCCCCAGGGCCATCAAGGACCCAGGCTCTTTTTCTTTTTCTACTCTACCATCTTAGTACATGGCATCTATCCTCAAGGCCACCTCGTGGCCTCAGCCATCGTTTCTAAGTATAGGTATCGGGGAAGAGAAGGAAGGAAATGTCACTGAAACCTCACACAACACTTTTACCCATGCTTCCTTGGGAAACGTTTAGTCACATGGCTACATCTAAGGGAGAGGCACCGAGAAAAAACTTTATGCTGGGGATATGTGCCCTGCTTCACATTTATTTATTTTCTTCTCATGATACCTATGTGTGATTTGCGGAATGTTATTTGGTAGTGTAGTAAGAAAATAAAAAGGTTAGGGGTGATTTATTGAAAACGTTTAGGCAACAGAGGAGCAAACAAAAAAGCTAAACAATCTTAAAATGCTCACTAAAACTTTCCCATTGTACCTGTAAGGGAAGGAAGGAGGCCTTATAAGATCATATCGTTCACAGACAAGTTATTTTTATAGAAATAAAAGTGGGTTGGTTGCCAAATAGTAATTTTACTCTCATGACTCAGGGGAGAATCATTTCCTCAGACATCCTACATCTGAACCTCACTGTAGGCATGTTTTGCTTGCTCTGCAGACAGCTTAAAAATTTGTAAATTGTTTGCTACCATTGTTTTTTTTAAACCATATTTCAGATGCCAATCCCTATGTCAGCTTTTTGGGACAGACTAGAATATCTGGCCATCCTGGGCTGCAGTCCCTTGGTCCAGAGCCATGGGGACAGCTGTCTCTCCAGCTCGCTCTCCCCACCCTACTCCTCACTCACGCAGGGGTCTGCCTCCTGCCTGCAGACATGTGATTTTGTCAACTTTGCTTTAGGAGTTCACAATGTCTTTATAAAGAGCATTGCTCCCTGACTGCTGTCTTTGAGCCCGAGGTAGTTTCATTGGAGCCATTTGCTATTCCTGTGTGTCTGCCAAACCCTGCCCTGGCTCTCTGTGCTAAGTTCAGGTGAAAGGAGAACCACTGCATAAAGATAAAAGAACTTGGTACAGGGACACCTGGGTGGCTCAGTCAGTTAAGCATCCAACTTCTGCTTAGGTCGTGACCTCAGAGCTTGTGAGTTCAAGCCCTGCGTTGGGCTCTGTGCTGACAGCCCGGAGCCTGGAGCCTGCTTCGGATTCTGTGTCTCCATCTCTGTCTCTGCCCCTCCCATGCTTGTGCCGTCTCTCTCTTTCTCTCAAAAGTAAATACACATTAAAAAATTGTTTTAATTATAGTTAAAAAAAGGAATTTGGTATCTATAGGATTGTATTTCTATATCCTGGATTTGGTTCATTCCACTCTGAAGTTAAGGACCTGGATCAGGTCCTTTCCTTTAGGTCCTTTCCTCCTCCGTGACCCCGTGTCCTCTGTTTGCTACTCTGCTAGCACACACACCAGGTGTTCCCATGACAACTGAAGGGTTGCCTTGGCCCTGAGGATTCACGTCCGTGAATCTGCCAGCTGCATAGTAGGTGCTCCCTGAATGTGAGCTCTCAAAGCCACTGGAGTGCTGGACGAGGCTGGCTCGTCGGAGGAACAAAGAGCCACAGCATGGTCCTCATTTCATACAGAACTTGCATCCTCCTCTGTAAAATCTCATTTTAAAAAATGCAATGAGGTATCACACTTCCCACATGGAAACTCTGAGGGAATGTGCTTGGGACTGTTCCACCGCCTAACTGATCCACTCTGTGTCAGGACAGCTGCAGAATTCATTCACGTTTAGTCTCTTCATTTGGGCACTTAAAATCTACCATCATCAATGTCTACTTTTACAAATACAATTTTCAGGGTGACTTCGTGGAGTTCGAAATCAAATGACAAAATCTTTCCCATTGAATTCTTGTGTCTGTATGCTAAATTCATATAGGAATGAATTTATAAAGATTTATTCATAAATTTGTAAAAGTTAGGTACAACAAAAATGTTCAACTCATTATTATAACATTCTTATTACTAGAGTTAGAAAAAAATTTTTTAATGTCTATTTTTGAGAGGGAGAGAGAGACAGAGCACAAGCGGGGGAGGGACAGAGAGAGAGGGAGATACAGAATCCGAAGCAGGCTCCAGGCTCTGAGCTATCGTCAGCACAGAGCCGGGTGCGGGGCTCAAAATCATGAGCTGTGAGGTCATGACCTGAGCTCAAGTCTGACGCTTAACTGACTGAGCCACCCAGGTACCTCTTTATTACTAGAGTTAAATCAGATTTAGAGGGACCAGGACACATTTTATTAGCAAGTTATTTCACTTACATATTCATATCTCATCCCAAACCAAAACAAAACAAAACACATTCATTTCGTGAGTTCATGGTATGGCACCCAGGAATATTATTTGGGAACTTGGGGTGGAGGCACAAAATGATTAGTCAGTGTACATATTTCAGAATGTACTTTTAACCATCCTGGGAAACAATAGAAGTGACAGGAAGTCAGACTTCAAAATCACCCCACTGCTGACTTGTTGCCTGGGGACAAACAAACCAGCTGTATTTTTGAAAAGTTCTGCCGGGTATTTCATATCCAGGCATAAGACACTTAATCTTTATTTTAGGAACTCATCCAAAATGGGTACATCCCCTTAGCTTCACGATCATTTACAATGACAGTCATCATTACAGAGCAGTCTGAATTTATCGTTCTGTCTTTGAAAGTGCTCATAACCCTTCTGTGCTTTTCTTTTTCAGTATAATAAAGTGTACAAGAATCTAAAGGGGTTTTCTCAAAATGGAGAGAATTTCTGCAAGCAGGTCACATCCATTCTTCAGCAAAGGTACAAAAATGCACGTTTGCAATAAACAGTTCTTCTTTCATTGCAGCTAGCAATATGACCGGAGGAGTGATTACAAGCTGCCCTACTTTCCAGAACTCAGTGTTGTATTTTGGTACTGGAGAGATTAGTTTGAAGAGTGATTCTCCTCTATTGCACACTTATCACTTGGGTGCCATAAAAATCAGGAAACGATAGGAAGTAATTCTGCTTGCGAAGGCTCAGTCAAGTCTCTTTTGACTTCACAGACTGAGTTTATCAACCCCCTCCTGGGGCACTCCACTGGGCCTGATGTATATGCCATTATTAGATTCCCATACTGATGGCAACTGTGAGTTTACATTTCCGTCTTCCTTACCAGGGCAGGGGCTGTATCCTATTCATCTTTTCATGTCTGGGCTTTGGACTTCCTCAGTAAATGTCTCATGAATGAACAGTGATCATTTTCAGCATCATCTCTTAATACTAGATGTGATCATGTGTAAAGTTGTTGACTATGCTAAAATGAGCACACCTAAGTCAGTCAAGAAAGTTACAGAAGTTCCTGCTTAAAATTAGAGAACCCAAGAACTGAATTGGGCCGTAAAGAGTCCTTAAGTCTTTTCCCTATATCTAGACAGCTCTATAATAAGCAACCCTAAAGAGTTAAACCTATTCTTTTAAGATAACCCATTTCAAATTTAAAGTAGGGCATGTGTAGTATATATGGATCAATTGCATCCTGCATTAGTAGGATGAGAGCAAATGAGAATATTAGCTTTATCAGGAACAATCAGTAAGGCCAGGGAAAGATAAAGGAAAGCTCAAACAGGCAGTTATTAAAAAAACAAAAACAAAACAAGCAAACAAACAAACAAAACACATGTTTGTCAAATGGAGTCAAAAGAAAAAAAATTAAAATAAGTTACTTCTATCTTAATAGCCAATTGCTTGGATTCTGAGAGGAACAGGGAGGAACAATCTGGGAGGGAATTTCTTCTTTAAGAAAATATTTATTTTTTTTAGTCTCAAAAAATTATTTAAAATAGGACCAGTTAGCTATTGTACAAATTCAACCCATTACCTAGATTAGAAAGCACCCCCCTCCTGCAGATTGGGAAGGATCTATACATATTTTAGCCATGCATGTGACCTGGATAAAAGTCCTCTGGGCCTTGATTATTTGGTGTCCCTGTGTTCAAAATTAGTGCCCCGTAGACAGCAATGAAGACAGAAGGCAGGTGATAAATAATGCTTGGCAAATGGACTTAAGAATGAATGGAATAAATATGGGGGAATCAGTGCTCCGAACTGTCTTGTTTTTCCCTGTCCAGGTCACTCCAAACCTCCACGCTGCCACAGACACATCTACTTTATATACAATCACAACCTTCATTTCTTACCTGGGTCTCTCAGAGTTGCTTCCTAGGGCTACTATCCTTCCCAGAGTTATTCACATGCAAAGCCTTCCACCCATAGGTTCTAGAGCAGCAAACAAGCTCCAAAGAAGAAGAAACACTTGGGTAGCTAAGAATGTTTCTCTCCATAGTTTTACCTTCTTCCTATGGAGTGGAAATTAGAATTTGAAGATCTAAAGAACAGTACTGGTTAGCAAAATTACTAGCACTTTTCTGGGATAAAAACTGCATAGCATCCCACGTATGAGAGGGGAATCTAATGTTTACCTTGACTGGAGAAATTATGCTAGGTATTAGGTCATTTATGCAATAGATGCTTTCCTGGACATTTTTGTAAAGCTGAACTTATAAGCTGAACTTATACAACAATTAAATAATTTCTCCCTAACCAAGATGCCATTTGAGTTGCTTTATATTTACTCCTGATAAATGTGCTTTTGGCAATGTCTCCTCACACCTGAACTTTTTGTTCTCCTTCCTCGGCTCACTTGTTTGATCATGTAATTAACCTGAAGGATGTTCACCCACACTAAAAGAGTAGGTATTTGGAGACAACATTTTTCTAACAAACTTTCTTTTTTTTTTTCAGACACAAACTTTCCATTAATCTTTGAATATGTAACACATTGTGTTTTTTCCATCTATATTTCTATATGTTAGCTGGCAAATACAGAGTCCACTTCACTTGCTAGAATTGGTTTTTTTCCCCCCCATGGGGAGTGATTCTGAAGTCACTAACTCTTCCTATAAGGTATTTGAACTGAGTTGACATAATAATCATAGCAAAAGGAGGAATGGTCACAACATAATTGGTACTATACTTGCCTTACCCTTTTCATTCTGAGAAATCAGTATTTATTACCTTAGATATATGAAAGATAAGAGCTAGGCCATCAGCCATCCTTGTAAATGGGTAGAGTTATTACATATAAGTCAATGATATCTTTCCTCTGTGTTAGAAAAATACCTGGAAAGCCAATACTCTTTTTAAGATTTAATTAATTAATTAATTTATTTATTTATTTACTTACTGACTTACTTACTTGAGACAGCAAGCATGAGAAGGGGAGAGGCAAAGGGAGAGAGAGAGAGAATCCCAAGGAGGCTTGGGGCCCCATACCACAACTCTGTATAAAAACTATCCAGTTACTTAGAGTATAGACAAGTAATGAGAAACCCCATCAGACAAGTAAATGGTACTTCTGGAACACATATAGTAGGCATTTTCTGTGAAGGTTATGACGTAGAAAATTATGAAGACAAATCCAGTGGCCAGGATAATAAAAGATATAGTGAGGAAGCATATGGGGCTTCTTAGGGCTAAAGGTGTATCAGTCATATAAAATACATTCAGTAAATACTTGTAGATTGAAAGAATAAATGAATGCAAGATAGTTAAAGGTTTCTTTCTTTTAAAAATTTTTTTTTTTGTTTTTTAGAGAGAGAGAGAGCATGAGCAGAGGAGGGGCAGAGGGAGCAGGGGGAAAGGGGAATAGAGAATCTTAAGCAGGCTTCACACAAAACATGAAGCCCAATGCAGGGCTCTGTTTCAAGACCTTGAGATCACGACCTGAGCCAAAATCAAGAGTTGAACGCTTAAGGGACTGAGCCGCCCAGATGCCCCTATTTTATCATTATGCCTACATTACTAGAACAAGGTCTTTATTGTCCTTGGATTTTAACAATTCCAGACACCTTGCTTACGAATACATTGGAATGTGTTTCCGCATGGCAGTTCCACATTAGCACATGGCTACAAGAGACAGCATCACGATCAAGCTTTAAGTCCAGATAATGCCTCATTTCCAAGCTCAGCTGCCTACCAATTTGTTCTAATTGGTGGTGATAGAAAAGTGCAGTTGTTATTAAAACATCATTTTGCCTGGCAATTCTGCAATTCATGGTCATGCTTAACTTCTTTTATCCAATTAGCAGCATCAGTTTCCTTTTTTTTTTTTTTTTGTAGTAGCAACTCTGATTTAGCCAGAAACACACAGCAGCTCCTGACATGCCTAATGCCAAAGTCATCGGGTTCGCTTTAACACAATTACAGATTGGACTTAAAGGACAAAGGCACATTCCCCAAAACTGTTTATGAATGTTTGGTCCCCTGCACCCTCACAGCTAGGGCTTAAACAGGCTTTCGTGGGAAAATCAATTGTTCTCTGTAAGGAAGCTTCAGGGCAGGTTTGCAAATGGCAGGTGCCACTGGTCTGGACATTAAAATAAATAAATAAATAAAAAGAAAGAAAGAAAAGAATGAAACAAAGAAGTATAGTTGGTCATTGTTCCATCCACGACTCATTGCAGATGCTGTCAACAAAGGCATAAATGATTGAAATAAAAATGTTGATAAATCCTAAACTTTTCAACTCTGCCCATGGCCTGGGTGATCTTAACTTCTACAGCTTCAGCTCTTTTTTGCATATTGATGACTCATACATTTATATTACCAGGCAATATGTCTTATCTGTACTCCAAGCCATACATCTGACACTCTATTGGGCATTTCCACCTGGGTGTCCCATGCAACCACAAAGTCAGCCTATTCAAAACAAAGTTTATCAGCTTTTCCCCAAAGTGTATACTCCTGGATGTTTTACCATGGTGACTGGGACCTCTGCCCACCCAATTAAGCCCAATTATCTGGGAGTCACCCATGACCCTTCTTCTTTCTCACCTCATGACCAGATCTTCATGTTTCTCTCTTTTAAGCACCTGTTACACCCATAGCTTTCTTATCATTTCATGGACTCTGCCATTGTTCTGGGGGGAAAAAATCTCTTAACCTATTCTTCGTCTAGGAGTACTGCCTTGAAGTTGTGCAGTTTGTACACTGCATAAAAGCACCTGCAGGGGCTGAATGAAAGCAGAAATCTAACCCACTCTCCACCCTCAAGCCTTGCACCTTGGCTCTGAGCTGTGCCTTTTCAAAGAATCTCCTTTTTCTAATGCAAGCAAAGTTATCTCAACTAGGGAGCTGGCAAGAGCTCTGCCCCTATCTCTCTAACACATCTTCCACTCTGTGACCATGACCCTGTTTAAGACTCTTCAAAGGCTTCCATGACCTTTAGTATAAAATTCAGCCCTCATAGCATTTTATAAAAGGGCCTTTGAGATGTGGGCCCTGCCTCCCTATCCAATTTCTCTCCCTCCATCTACCCATGACCCCCACCCCTCTTCATCTATTGAACCACTGGTAGTCACAACTCCGCTTTGTGTCCTTGCCACCCCTCCTACCAACTCCCACTTGCCCTGATGGGTCCCTGAATTTGTGCATACTGTATCCTATGTCTGTTAGACACTTCTTCACCTTGGTTACCAGTCTGCATTCAATAGATCTCCAAGATTCAGCTTTCCCACTCATGTGAGCCTTCCCTGACTCCAGTCCCATCTCAAAATGGTACTTCTCAGGGATGCAGAGAACTTATCTCTGCTCTAGATCCTACTACTCTACACTGTTACAGTCTGTTCACTCGCCTGTCTCTTCCACTGGAGGCTGACCTCCTTGAGAGTCTCTGTATCCCATGTGACCAGCACAGAGCCTAGAATAGAACAAGCGTTCAACAGATGTTTACTGAGTGAATGAATGTGTCAGTGTAGGAGTGACTTTAGGCAGTCCTATCTTTTAAGAAGTTCAAGTTAGGCTATTTCTGAGAAGCAATAAATAAATGTGTGAAAGAAATTTACTTACATGGTATATAGATTATTTTGAACAAAAAGCTAGACAAGAATGACAGAAACACTGAAGATACCATTTGTTCAGCACAATCTACAGATCAGGCACTGTGTTAGATATGTCTTATACTTGGTGTCTTTCACTTTTTTAATTCTCACAGCTCAATGCAATGTGACCGTACTCTCACTCATTCATAATATAGAGATGGGGATGTGGAAAAAAAGGATACATTTTGATTTCTACTCAGCTCAACACACGCTTGGTGTGAGGGCATCTGGCCACCGGGCACTGCCACTGTGGGTATCCCAACATGCTCAAGGGGTCCTAGTGTAGCCCCCTTCAGAGTCTTAAAGTCCTCTGTGGGAAATGACATCAGCGGCCATTAAGCCTAGTAGCTTCTAAATCTGGTAACACGGGGGCCTGGGGGAGCCCTCAGGGGCCACTTCAAGGAGTGAGGAGAAGTTAAGCGGGCAGGGCTCAGCTCCCTTGTGACTCCCTCTCTCATTATATCAGAGTATAGTGTTTCTATGACATGGTGAAATGCTGTACACAATTTTGTTTTCCAGCTAAAAAGTTAGGCATTTGGCCCTTCTTGTCCATTTTACCTGACTCCCCCCCCCCCCCCTCCAAAACAACACTCTCACCTGATTCCACTGACCTCACTCAGTTCAGGAATTATCAGCCATGGAGAATCTGAAGTTCTGGAGCTACCGTAGCTGTGTACTCTCTGGGCCGGAAGTGAGCAGTAACTGAGTGGCGCTTGAATTCTGGGCAGCGAAGGAGGGTCTGGTCCTCGCATTTCATCTTCTCATACTGTTCTTAGCAGCCAGAATTAGGGCAATCGATACTGATGAGGTGGGCGTTGTGGGCTAGCAGAGAGCCCAGGCACTCGAGTAACAGAGAGCTTCCATGTGAAAATGTCCTCCAGATGGCTAATAACTAACTTTTAAATACAGCCTAGTTATAAAATGGGCTTAGGACCATCTTCCAAAAGGCAAACTGATAAGGCTTGGGTATAAAATATCAATATACCAGCTCCCAAACCAGAAGCTGCTGCTGGTGGAAAGTAGGAAACCAGAGGTGGGACTGATTCACAAACATTTTCAGATTACTAAAATTTTGTCTTAATTCATAATGAAGGGATGGCTCTGTTACCTGCTGTTTTCAAGCTTGAGAGAGGCTTAGTTCAATTTTAATTAATTCCTCACAGACACAGGGGCAGCTACAGTCTTTTTTTTTAAATCACTTTTTATCATCTTAATTTTAATAGAGCAGGATATGCTAAAATTGATGACATGGTCACTTATATTCTTACAGTTTAATTTGTGCTCTATCTAAAATATTGAATCTGATACCACATATTCTTCCTCTCCCCTTTCTTTCAAAAGTATCATTTATTTTAAAATTGAAGACAAATGTTGATCTTTGACTTACTGGTTGGTCTTCATTATTACTAATGAAAATTTATTGACCTGCCTCCACATGCTGAGAGGAAATTAGAATATAAATGGATTAAAAGTCAGTGCATGCCATTTCCCTGGTTCAGGATCTTTAAGGCTCACTGGAATATTCTGAGATTGAGTTATGCATCAAAATATATTTACGTACATCATCAATTTCACATGTGCCAAGACAGTTGCTTGGAGAAGAAATCTCAACCTCTCCTACATATAGTAGCTATAGGGCTAGAATATTAAACAGAGTGTTCTTACAAGCTTGTTTCTGATTATTTTAATGAGGGAATGAAAATTCTCTGTCTCGATTCGACATTAGCTCTGCCTCTCTTAACTCCCTTTACATTATGGAAACCGTGATAAAACAGCTCTCTTCAAAGGACTGAGAAGAAACCAATGTATACAGGGGTACACTTGCCACCTTTGCCTTGGGAAAACACTGAGGTCAGTGCATTTCTGTTCAGGAATTCTAAAAGGATATCCATCTATCTACCTATCACCTATCTATCGATCGATTGATCAATCGATACATATATCCACACATACTCTTTATTAGACCATAAGCACAGACGAGCCGCATGGCAGTGTTTGTTTCAATTTACAAATGTCCCGGTTTATAAAAGTAAAAGCTCTCTCTATGCTTGCCAGTGGGAACATGGCTTCTTAGAGCAATTTTCTCTGGGGAGGAATTTACTCATTAACCTCTGTTAAGATGAAGGTCATTCGTTGCCAGAGGCAGGGAACTTTTCATTAGTTGGCAGACTCACCAGAAAGAGAGCTCAGAGTGTTCCATTCCTCCTGTACCCACACCCATCCTCCTGACCTTGTTTCATTTCCTTCTAACTGGCAGGGTAATCTGTTGAGGATTCTCAAGTGGTTATTAGGGTTTAAAATGTTGGCAGCCAGCTTTGCTTGGTCAATTTGAATGCTGGGTCTAAAACCCTTCAGGGTCACCATTATGCTGAAGGTGGAGGGACAGTTACAGGTGCTCTTCAAAGAGGCCGTGTCCAACTCGGTCCTGACTCAGAGACCTACATTGATGACAGCTGATATCACAGCCCCCTCCCTCCCACCTTCCAGACCCTTAACACCTCCTCCATGTCTGGGAACATGACTTATACTGATGTTTCCAGAAGATGCCC
This sequence comes from Prionailurus bengalensis, assembly GCF_016509475.1. Lineage (NCBI taxonomy): Eukaryota > Metazoa > Chordata > Mammalia > Carnivora > Felidae > Prionailurus > Prionailurus bengalensis. Next base: position 158,588,402 of record NC_057345.1, read on the forward strand.
GGCAAGCTCAGTCTGCCTGTGCTGAGGTTGCTGTGAGTTCAGTCTCTAGCTGCTAAGCCACCAGGAGCCTTGGTGATTCAGAACACTGCCTTTAAAGGCGAAGTGAGAGGCGGTGACAGTTTTTAAAAGCACTTACCTTTGACTTCCCCCGCAATTCTCCATCCCCAGCCTCTTCCCCACAGTTTCAGAGGCAGGAAACTGGAAGGACCAAGCAGGCAGTTTCTCAAGCCCAGACTGCCTGGTTTCAAGTCTCAGCTCTGTCACTTCTTCTTGTGTGACCTCAGGAAAGTTAATGGGGGTAAACTCTCTGCATCTTGGCGTTCCCCTCCATGAAATGGGGAGAGTATGTGTGCCTACCTGATGGGAGTTCTCCCAGATTAAGTGAGGAAGTTTCATGCCTAAAACACTTAGAAGGGTGCCTGGCATGTTGTAAGTGCCCAGGAAATGTTGGATGTAGCTATTTTGTGGGCGGGCAGAACACAAGTCAAGCATCAGCAACACGTCACAAGGGATGGCAACACATTTATCAAGAGGGCACTGTTTGGAATTTTTAAGCTCTATTTCAACCTGTAAAACTACAGATCTGCCCAGATTTCTAAGATACTTGTGTGTAAAGAGAAATGCTGTGCGGTAATCGAATCTCTTTAGGCTGGTTTCCTATTGTGCTCAAGCAAAACCCAGCAGAAGTCCTGGGGCTCGGAAGCAAAGCTCAAAACAGAAGAGTATTAGCTTCACAGCCAGCAGGACCCTTTTCCTTTCTTGATGACAAAAGCCCAACATTTTCCCCCAGGTGAATCTGATTTAGTTAGCAATTTAAAGGAAAACAACACTTCCTTCTGGCAATTGTCCTTTTTACTTCCGCCTGGCCTCTGAGAGACTCCTTGTACAGCCTCCAAGAACATCCTGAAAGTGAAAATGAATTCTGAGGAAAAGGCTGTGCCCAACAGCATTACCTGTTGTGTTAGAAGCCATTCTGGATTGTCCTGGAGCTGATGGATGAGCAAACTGTGGATTCTTCCCCCAACACTTCCCATCTCTGTATATTCGAGGTGTTCTGAATGTTTAGAGATCCTTTGGGGTACATAATAATGGTACTTGAAAAATTACTATTTATTAAGAACTTGTTTGGTGCCTAGCACTTAGCTGAGCAGTACGAATACTTCATCTTATCTAATGTTCTCTGTGCTGCTTCCAAGAGAAAACGGAATGCTAAAAAAGAAAGTCTTAAAAAGCCCTCTGGTTAGCAATGGACTAGGTAAGTGGATCAGGCTACTCCAAGGGCTAGAAAGCAGTGTACTCTGACATTAGGACTGAGCAATGCATCAGGGCAGGAATGCATCGAAATAGTCTAAAATTTTCAAAAGCTGTGGAGCAAGAACAGATATAGCAGAGACCAGTTAAAAATTCTAACCAAGATCTGATGGGAAGTCCATTCAAGACTTATCTACTGAGTGCCTGGCACTGTTCTAGGCCTAGAGATATAGCAAGCAGCGAACGAAACAAATTCTGGTCCTTGTGGAACTTACCTTCTAGGGGTGTTCACAGAATTGTTCATAGAAATATACTGAGAAAATATGTGGTGTAAGACAGTGGTTAAGTTCTAGAACATAAAGAAAGCCTTAAGAGAATATATAGTCACAGGGTAGCCTCTGAGATAGTGATGTTTGAACAAAACCTGTTGGGGTTTATATGAAGGAGATGCCATGTGGTTATATAGCAGGAGTATCCAGCAAGGGCCACAGCAAGTGCAAAGGCCCTGAGGCAGGATGGCATTTGGCTACTAAGCAGGAGTACAGTAAGCAAGAGGATGACTGGTAGGAGAGGAAATAGAGAGGGAGATAAGTGTCAGATTATGCAGGTCAGTCCAGCAATCAATCTAGGTATTGAGCCCCTCCTAGGTTTGGATCATTTGCATATTTTAATCATCATAAAACCTCTAGAGGTGGGTCTGATTACTTCCTTTAAGCAGTAACTAAAGCCACTCCAGTAAACGGTAGAGGTCTGGGCTTCTAGAACATCCAAATTCATCAAGGTGATGGTCTCTCCCAGTTTGCTGCTGACCAGCATTCTCTCTCTCCATCGATTGGAATATATTCTTAGAGCACAGAAATAGCTTTTTAAATGCAATGATGTATTTACTTATCAGCTTCATTATTTTAAAATACTTGCCACGACCATTACTTACACTTGGGAAAGGTTTGATTCCAAATGGTGTTTTAAGCAACTAGGCCTTAATATGCATTCTACAGTGACTTTCTTTCTTTCAAATAGTGGTGAAAATAACTTAAATCACAGCTATACTAACAGGGAAAGATGAATAGAAATTTAACAATAGATCAATAGCTCATGATCTCTGGATTCCATTTTATACAACAGAGCTATCTTTCCCCATTCGATCTATGATATTAAATTCTAATTTCATTGCACTGAAAAAAATGCAGGTATTAAGTTAGTTACTAGAGAATTCTGGGATTGTTTTTCCAATGAAATGAAGTCATAAATCTAAAGATATGTTATAATAAAAATAGAATTCAAAGACTAAAAACTATGCAATAATAGTAACAAAATAAGCACACCCACTCTGGTCCAAATTAAGAAGGAATACAATATAAATTGAACTTAATGTCCTACATTTGTATTATCTTCAAAGAAAGTGAGAAGATTGAATAAGACTTTGTCTTTATTTTAATCTATAGATGGGCTTATAAGTAGGACATGGTAAAAATCAGTTTAAGATAACGGTGATTCAATCTATTCAAAAGAACCGAGGAGTTTGTTTTTGGAGGCATGCCCAGATTCCCTACTGAGTCTTGTCCTGCATAGAAAGTAACAGAAATTCATTTTCTAAATCTAGTTTTGGCCCCTCTGCACTTTTCCATTAGAAAGCTACTTCTTGCTTTTTGTGTAGGAGCTGCTGGGTTGAGAGGAGTGCGACCTTCTCCCCTCCCTGCCATAGCGTGTGCTTGTCCACTGGTATCAGTGTATTCTGAAAAGGGGGAGTCATCTGGCAAAAATACAACTTTGCCTAGTGTGCTCAAGGCTCCCATTCCACCATATACTGTGAACTTTGTTCATACCAACTTGCACGCAAACAGACAGCCCTACACTGTTATGAATTAGCAGGTCACCAAACAAGTGCTGAGTCTTAGGGTACTGGCAGAGCTGTGGCTCGAATGTCCAGAGTTTGAGGCAGGGGGACTCACCATTCCAGCCTGGGTGCTTTTGGAAACCCGTATCACGGGGGCCCCATGTTTGCACCAACCAAAACCTGGTCTCATTGGCACCAGAGTGAACACAACTCAGAAGTGGTGTGGTCTGCCCTGGGTGCCTCAGCCTTACCAGGGCTGGTCATGTCTAAAGGTCATCATATCGAGGAAGTTTCTGAACTTCCTTTGGTGGTTGAAGATGAAGTTGAAGGCTACAAGAAGACCAAGGAGACTGTTCTGCTTCTTATGAAACTTAAGGCTTGGAATGATATCAAAAAGGTCTAATGCATCTCAACAAAGAAGTGCTGGAAATGGCAAAGCGAGAAACCACTGTCGTCTCCAGTGTGGGGGACCCTGCATCATCTATAATGAGGACAATGGTGTCATCCAGGCCTGCAGAAACATTCTTGGAATTACTCTATTTAGTAAGCAACTGAACATTTTGACACTTGCTCCTGGTGGGCATGGGACGGTTCCACATTTGGACTGAAAGTGCTTTCCCCAAGTTAGATGTTCTATATGGCACTTGGTGTAAAGGCATCCTCCCTCAAGAATGACTACATGCTTGATACACACCTTAGCAGAATCTGGAAAAACCCAGAGATCCAAAGAGCCCTGGGAGCAGTGTGCAGGAAGAGTCATCACAGAGTCCTGAGCAAGAATTCACCAAAGAACCTGAGAATCAGGTTGAAGCCAAACCCATATGCCAAGACCATGTGCCGGAGCACCATCCTCCATCAGGCCAGGGATCAAAAACTCTGGATGGATGAGGCAGCAGCCATGCTAAAAGCCATATCGGATGAGAAGAGGGTTCCAGGCAAGCAGTCTGTGGTAGGGAAGAAGGGAAAGAAGCCTCTTAGTGTTAAGGAGCAGAAGAAACCTTTGATGGGAAAAAGCTGCAACTACCAAGAACGCAGAGGCTGAGAAGAAGCCTGTAAAAAAGAAAGAAACCCACCATGGAAGAAAAAATCCTGCTGCATAAATTTACATTTGTGTCTTCTATAAATGTTGAATCATTTTGGGCAGCTAATTTTTTTTAATTTTTTAAATGTTTATTTATTTTTGAGAGAGAGACAGAGCATGAGTGAAGGAGGGGCAGACAGAGAGGGAGACACAGAATCCGAAGCAGGCTCCAGGCTCCGAGCTGTCAGCACAGAGCGCGACACAGAGCTTGAACTCCAGCCACAAGATCATGACCTGAGCCGAAGTCAGACGCTTACTTAACCAACTGAGCCACCCAGGCACCACCCGTGGGTAGCTAATTTTGAATAAAGACCTGATCACTGGCAGTGAGAAACAAAACAAAGAAAAAAACAGCGACTTCTTGGCTAACTTCATCATAATTGATCACTTCATTGCCAGCTATTATAATCTAGAGCTAATCTGATGGCGTTGATGTCCCAGAATAAGTAGGAAAGTTTTCCATTCTTTGCTCGATGAATTAGTTTGCTAGGTCTGCCATAATAAGGTGCCATAGACTTGGTGTCTTAAATAACAGAAATTGATTGTCTCACAGTTCTGGAGGCTGGTAGTCTGAGATCAAGGTGTTGGCTAGGTTGGTTCCTTCTGAGAGCTGTGACGAAGAATCTGTTCCATGCTGCTATCTAGCCTCTGGTGGTTTTCTGCCAATCTTTGGGACTCCATGGCTTGTAGATGCATCACCCCAATCTCTTGTCTTCATCTTCACATGGCATTCTCCCTGTGTGTGTGTTTGTCTCTATGTCCAAATTTCCTCTCTTTATAAGGACATGGCCATATTGGATCTGGCCCACCCTGATGAACTCATCTTAACTTGATCATCTGCAAAGCCCCTATTTCTAAATAAGGCCACATTCATAGGCTCTAGGGCTTAGGACTTTAACATCTTTGTGAGGGTGGGAAGGGAATACAATTCAACCCATAACTCTAGTGTAGAAGAAGGTTAAATTAAAAGCTCTCCCTCCGTAGGATCCTTTTGGATATCCTTAAGGATTTCACCTAAGGACAAGATGATCCTTATAGTAAACAAGGCGTCTCTTTGTGCAGACATGGAATGGTCAGCCTGATCCCTCCTTCATTTGTGTGTGCGTATGTGTGTTTGTCTGTCGTTTGGCCAGAGCATCCTACCTAACAACTATCCCTTTGCTAACAGGGCAAACTTGGAGATTAACTATGCCAAAGGACTTCAGAAACTAGCAATCAAGTTAAGCAAAACATTACAGAGCACCAAAAAAAAGTAAGTATCTGTAAGAGGTAAGGCAAAATAATTCTTAAAAGCTATCAAAAGTGACATATGTCCAATCCCAGCTTCCTCTTATAAATGTGGTGGAATAATGTCAAGCATGGCTTACAGTTCTTGGGCACTTACTATGTGCCAGGCACTGCATTACAAGCTTTTATAGATGCTCTCCTTTAATCTTCATGATCCTTGGCAAGTCTTCTTAATTGTCCCTATTACAGACCAGGTCTTGAAGCTTGGAGAGTTTAAGAAACTTGCCCCAATTACACAGGTATTAAGTGACAGAACTGGATTGATCCTGTGTCCTTACAGTGTCTACACCCATATTCATAAGAAGTCCCAGTGATAACATGTTACTTTAGAAACAGTGTCACTGAGTTGGAAAGTCTTGGAGTCAAGAAGTATGAATCCCACTTTATCTCAACTCCATGACCTCCAAAGAATAACCTGGCCTCCCTGTGCCTTGATTTCCTCCACTGTTAGATGGAGTAACGACACGTGCTTCATTGTGTGTATGTGTGTGTGTGTGTGTTTAAGCCTGGGGGAGGTGTATATTATATGATATCACGTATGTAGAGATTAGCTCATCGGGTCCTGAAAAACTGGTGGTTCACATTTTCCTTAGTACATTTCAGAATGAAGTTGATATTTTCTTCCAGGGGAGAGAAGAAAGATATTGGATATTCTAAAAGATATTCTAAAAATGGTCCATCAATGATAATTTATAACAAAGATTCTTGACCAATACTTGCAGGTGTCATCCTAAACTGGAAGTACCATTGCAAAGACCACTTTTGATGGTGAAAGAGAGAGGGAAAGAAAAAAGAAGCCTTCTGGAGCTCACATTCCTATTCCTCCTCAGGAATCCTCTGTAATAGCAAATAATGGCTTTGAAATTGTTTGACTTTGAGCTCGATTTTTAGGACGGTACTTTAGTAGACTGCAAAGGAGCCAGTATAGCAGAATGGTTGAGTATAGACTTTATTTACACTGACCAGATTTAAATTCTACCTCTACCCCTCATCAAGTGGGTGAATAGGGCAATTTATTTTACCTCTCAGTGTGTATTTAAAATGGAAATAGAACCTATCTCATATAATTGCTGTGAGGATTAAATGAGATAATTTTTGAGAAGTGTGTTTAATTCCTGGCATAGAGCAAAAGCTCCGTAAGTGTCCATTATGATTTTGATTACTCCCTAATTACCCCCTAAAGAATGAGAGGTGTAGGGGTGCAGGGGGTGTGTCTTGTTGTGTTGTAATCCTGGCATCCAGCATTGATGCTCCCAGAGCAGTGGCATGTCCAGAATGTTTTGTTAATAATAACCATTGATTAATTAATAAACTTTTATCTATATGAAAATCTGTGTTAGCTACTTGGATAGATAACCTGAACTATTTCTATTTTAAAAGACCAGTTAAGGGGTGCCTGGGTGGCTCACTTGGTTAGGCACCCAACTCTTCATTCTGGCTCAGGTCATGATCTCATGGCTCATGGGTTCAAGCCCCACATCGGGCTCTGTGCTGATGGCACGGAGCCTGCTTGGGATTCTGTTTCCCTCTCTCTCTGTCCCTCCCCTGCTTGCTCTCTATCTGTCCCTCTCTCAAAAACAAATAAATAAACATTTTTTTAAATTTAAAATAAATAAATAAATAAATAAATAAATAAATAAATAAAAGACCAGTTAAGTGAAAGTCAGAGAAATCATGTGATCTTTTCAAGGTCAAAGATACAGACCCCTCTGAGTTCCAAGCTCTAGGCTTCCTGCTCTGCTGCTCAGCTCCTCTAAGGATCAAATGTCAGCTTCTCTTCCCCAAAGGGTGCCTGAGTTCCTATTTATTTGTTTATTTACTTATCTACTTTTAAAGTTTATTTATTTATTTGGGGGGGGGGGGGTGGCGGAGAGGCAGAGAAAGGGAGAGAGAGAATCCCAAGCAGGCTTCTTGCTGTCAGCAAAGATCCCAACATGGGATGAAGCCCACTAACCATAAGATCATGACCTGAGCTGAAATCATGAGCCCAAATCAAGAGTCAGATGCTTAACTGACTGAGCCATCCAGGCACTCCATGGGTTCCTTTTTTAAAAATCAACTCAGGGCATGTGGATGGCTCAGTGGGTTGAGCGATTGACTTTGGCTCAGGTCATGATCTCACAGTCTGTGAGTTCAAGCCCCGCATCGGGCTCGGTGCTGACAGCTCGGAGCCTGGACCCTGCTTCAGGTCTGTGTCTCCCTCTCTCTCTGCCCCTCCCCCACTCACGCTTTGTCTCTCTTGCTCTCAAAAATAAATAAACATTAAAATAAATAAATAATCAACTCTATTGAAGTTTAATTTGCATGCAATAACAAGCACCCATTCTAAGTAAATGGTTTGGTTGATTTTGATATGTGTATACACTATGTAGCTACCACCAAAATCAAAACATAGACATTTTCATCACATCAAAAGATTCTTTGTGCCTGTTTCCAATCCTTTCCCCACTTAAACAACCACTGATCTGTTTCTTATCAATACAGATTCATTTTGTGTTTCCTGCAATTTCCTATAACTTTGAGTCTATAGAAGCTAGTCTCTTGTCTCTGGTTTTATGCCTGGCTTAGGATATGCAGAAAATCTGTCATCCTCTGGTGTATCTCTCCAATTCTCTGCAAGGTGCAACCTAAGTCATTTGGAGGCACAACCTCTGCACCATCCTGACTTCAGTAGAGGCACAGGTCTGTCCCCTCCCCCTCCATCAAAGTCTACACAGGCCTCTGTCCCTGAACTTTATTAATGCAATTGAGCTTATTGTTATGGCTTCTGAAGGCCAAGGCTATGGGCTGCTGTGAGCTATGCCCCTTCTGTGGGAGAAAATAACATCACACTTGCTAACCCTCCCCCTGTGCCGTTAGGGAGAGGTCAGTGCTCTCTTTCATGAAGTGGAGACACTGCTTACAAGACAACAAAATATCTGAGCTGTTGTCCTAAAAGCCAGCAGGAAACGGGAGCTGGACCCTAACCCCAAGAGCAGTACATGGGCCGTCCCAGGGCTCTTGGGTGCTTCACCACTTAACTTTTCTGAGCCTAGCTCAGCTTATTCATTCATGGGATGAGGAGCCTGAAAAGATTGTCTTTAGGCCCCTCCACCCCTACCTACCGCATGATCTTCCACCTGTTCTAAATGCCTTCTCACCCTTGGCTACTTTATTTTCCTGACTTTCTACAGACATGAAATGGAAAATGAAAACTGAAATGAAAAATGATGGAAAGAAAGCCATATATGTAATGACTATAGTGCAAATCAGTAAGTTGGCAGAATTTAACCCCGTGGACAAAGTGAAATAAGATTAGGGAAATGAGTGCAATTGCTGAGTGTAGTGACTCAGACGGGATGCTGTATTTCTCAGACTTTACTGGGAAAATGACACCCACTCTTGTGCTCCCTGTTTTTGCCTCCAGCTGTCTCGTCAGTGCCTGGGCCTGGGTCTCAGAGGGCATGAAATCTGCGGCGGACCTGCATCAGTGAGTGCCCCCACCCCGGCTTACTCCAACCCCCAGGGAGGCATAAATATTTAAAGTGGGTGTGCTACAAATAGTCTGCTTCAAACTTGCCCTTAACAGATAGACTGGAACACACCGTTTTATTTCCCCAGAAAATAATTTGGAAAGTAGATATAAATCCTAATACTATGCTTGTGTGTCTTTTATGTTCTATTTCCAGAAAACTTGGCAAAGCAATTGAGTTGGAAGCAATAAAACCAACTCATCAGGTCCTGAGTGTACATGAAAAGAAGAGAAAATCCGTAAGTCAAATCTTAAAGCAAGGTTTCTGTCTTTGACCCTAGGAATAAACGGTGATCGAAAGTGATGCTAGGTTTCAGGAATTTGCCAGAATAAGAAACACAAACTCAAGATTTATCTACAGAGATGTTTGTTAAACTATTGTTTATAATAGTGAAAAACTACAAACATCTTCATCATCCAAAAATAAATCATGATAATTTGAATGGCATATTATGCAAGCATTAAAAATCTTATTATAGAAGAATTTAATGATATGGAAATTTTTTCACTATATAGTGTTAAATAAAAATGATCTCAGTTTTTTAAACTATTTGTAAATATATGTATATATGAATAGAAAAAATCTAGAGGAACCTCCTAAGAATATTAATAAGAATTATATCTACATAGTGGAATTCAAGGTTATTTTTATTTCATTTATTGTACTTTTTGTATTTACATTGTTTTTCAAGGAATAGATATTCCTTTTGTAAACAGGAATTATATGCACAATTTTTAGAAAGACGTGCTTTTCTGTGCTTAACAGCTTCAGATTAGGTAAAGGCAATAATGGATATAGTCCTCAAATAAAATTAGAAAAAAAAAAAAGAGAGAGAGAACAACTAAATACTTTCAGGACACCTGGTCCTCTTATCTAGCCCATTCTGTAGTCTTCCTGTCTACCTCTCTTCCAGAACAGTTTCATCTGTGTTTCTTTTTCTTTTTCTTTGTGTGTCATACAGTTGTTAAGCACTTTAAAATATATTTTCAGGTGATGTGAAGGGGTGTTTGATTAACGCTGCTTAGCTCTGATAGGGGTGAGGTCATGGTCACTATTTGTTTCAGGGCCAGGTGCAGGTAAGAAGCAGTAATGGTGGTCCTTGTGAAGGAAAGGGGTGGTGGTGAGGGGAGTTTCAAGTGACCACAGCCCGATAAAGCAGGTCCTAAAGGTAATAAGTTAGTAAGATGAGGGAATTTGTAAAAGTCCTGATGGAAGATAAATGATCCAAAAACATTTTTATTCAGATGCATTAAACTGAGTCAGGAAATGGATTTGATGTTTGTGTGAACCTATATGTATTTTTACCAGAATGGATGTTCTACTGAGGGCTGGGGTGATGGGGGAAATTTACAGTAATTACTAAAAAGCAATATAATCTTCCACCTTCACAAACAAACTTTTTTTTTTTTAATTTTTTTTTTCAACGTTTATTTATTTTTGGGACAGAGAGAGACAGAGCATGAACGGGGGAGGGGCAGAGAGAGAGGGAGACACAGAATCGGAAACAGGCTCCAGGCTCTGAGCCATCAGTCCAGAGCCTGACGCGGGGCTCGAACTCACGGACCGCGAGATCGTGACCTGGCTAAAGTCGGACGCTTAACTGACTGCGCCACCCAGGCGCCCCCACAAACAAACTTAATAAACACTGAACACCAGTCAATATTTCATTAATTACAAGATAGTTCTCATAACCCCGTATTTATATGATAGTCACTAGCATTTCCTTAGTACTTACCATAAATTAGGCACAGTGACATTATCATTATTATCACAGTGCTTTGGATAATTCATTGCATGATCCCCCAAATTGCTGGTCCAGTTCAGAGTCTTCATTTTGGCCTTTCTCCTCCTTGCTGCTCCCCCAAAACCCCAGCCCACTCTCTCACAGAAGATAAAAATGAGTATTTTTTTAAAAAAGTGAAATTGTTCCACATTTCACAGAGTCAAAAGTGACATAATGCACAAAATTATTTTCATCGTATTTGTTACATAAATTGTATATTCCAAATTTAATCAGCTGGTAACATAAAAGTGCAATGTTGCTAGGTCTCAGTGTGGTTGAGTGATAGCTGAGCTGTGGGCCTGCAAAAAAAGTCTACGGTCCAGGAAGAAAAAGTTTTGCCTCATAGAATCTGATCTCCTTGGGGGGTTGGCTAGGGGCATTTTTATCATTATTATTGTCCTTTTGGCTGTTGAAAAGCAGGAGAAAAGTTAATTATAATTAAGAATTCAATCTCTTTGAGGGGTGCCTGGGTGGCTCAGCTGAGCATCTGACTCTTGATTTGGGCTCAGGTCATGATCCCAGGGTCGAGGGATCGAGTCCCAGGTGGGGCTCTGCACTGAGCATGGAGCCTGCTTAAGATTCTCTCTCCCCCTCAGCTCCTCCCCCCTGCTCACGCACACTTGTGCTCTCTCTCTCTCTCTCTCTAAAATAAAAAAATTTAAAAAAATTGTTTTAAAGAATTCAATCTCTTTGAAATTAAAACAGTATTCATTTCAGGGGCCATGAGACACTTCGTAAAATTAGCACTGCCAGGACTGTTACAGATTGTCATGGTGCTAGAAGTTGGGCCACGTGAAATGATGTGGAAGAACCAATGGGAGCGAAAGTGACGCCAGATTCTGCAAGACCCCCTCCACACAGATTGTACACATTTATATTGTTTCTACAAGTTTTTATATAGTCACGTCGTTTGCGTAGAAATCATTCTTTTACCAAATGCACTCAAGCTAAATCCTGTCAAGAGATTTTTGACATGGGGAAAAGATAGTTTGACTACTTTTCTCAGGACTTTGAGATTCCTACGAACTGTGATCGTGACTGTGCCAGAATTTATAAGCCAGCCCCATGACTCAACAAAGAGAGAGGAAAAAAAATCATTTTTCTTTTTTTCTGTTCATAGCTTGATAATGAAGTTGCAAAGGCAGCAAACCTTGTCATTAGCAACTGGAATCAACAAATCAAGGCAAGTATACATACAAATGTCATTTATGTGAACTCAAGTTTTTAGGATTGAAACTTTCTGCCTTTGCATGAATGTGATCATGTGTTTTAGTGTTAGTCTTCCTAAGTGCTAACTGAAGAGAAACATGTTTCTTCACCTGATAGAAATAGATATATCTTTCAACGAAACCAACAGAAGAGCAGGGGTCTAAATATGGTTATTATTTATAACTAACAGACATAGCATTTATTGTATGCCACATGCTATATATTTTTATTAAATCATCACAACACCCCCCCCCCAAAAAAAAACCCAACCCAATGTGGTATGTGACCTGTATTGTTCCTTTTGACAGATGGATGGGGAAACTGAGACACAGAGAAGTAAATCATATGCCTAAATCTGGTTAATGGTTGAACCAAGAATTGTTATAAGTCGTTGGGTTCCAGAGTCACTGCTCTTACCCATTACACTACACTGACTGCCTCTCTTTATAATCTGTAACTTAGGGCAGGAGACAAATACTATCTGAGTTTTGGATTTATCATTCATAGAAGGGCATTCGTGATCGCTGTGTCACTAGTGAGAGGAGTACCGGGAAGGGTGGGGAGCGATATGTAAAGAGGAACACATATTGATTCCACAAATATGTATGGTCCGCTTCTTGTAGTCCACACTGTACTAGGATATAGTTCCTATTTTCAAGTAATTTAAAATGTAGTTGGCTAGATAACATATGTGCAGGAAACAGTAAATGAATTCTAGGGAGAGGAATTATGATCTGGTGTGAGAATTTAGAGCATATCATTATAGGTTCTTAAGCAGAGAGAATAACAGATGGAACCTATACATATATACAGAAGATAATTCTAGAATAATCTGGCTTAGGAGGAATTCAAGTAGAAAGAACTAGAAACCAGTGCAGAGGGAATCTGCTAAGAAAGCCCAGTGATCTGTTTTACTAGAACTTGTGCTTCAAAAGTTGAACTCCATTTTCATCTCCAGAGTGTTAATGCCCAAAGAGAACTTTCCCCAGCAGACAGCTGCTAGTGGCAAATAACTAGAGAGGCCCTCAAAACTATAAGGCAGCCCCAACTTAGCCCTCAGGGTTGACTTTGAAGCTCCTTCATTAAAACCAATAGCTCCATAAGACCAAGGACATTAAGAAATGTTTGAGATAAATGAATTTCTATACCCACAATAGTAGTAGTGGTAAAAAGAATGGTCATGAGAACCACTTTTATAAGAAATGTTTAAAAGTCCCATAATCAGCACCCAGGCATGTGTTTTTAGTTTTGCTCTTGATTTTAGGAGCTTTCTTAAACAGGCTTTGTGTTTAAAAATCCATTCTCTAAATATTCAGCTTTCACCAGAAACTCAATATAACGAACCAAAAGAGAGAAACCGGGCTCAGCAGCTGTAATTGCTTTCAAGAACAAAAGAAGCATCTTTTATTCTTTCCCAGTTCCCAGCAAGTAATTTTTCTAAATAAAATGATCCTATTTTTTTATGAAGAGTGACAGAGAAATTAGAGAACATAAAATTCTTGAGCTCGAATAATTTTCTCCCCAGCTACAGTTGAAGGGTTTCCACATGTAATGAAGTGTGGTCTATTTGGGAGACAGAAATGGAAGCCTTAAAGGACCAAATGCTCTTCCCTCATGCTCTCATTTTTCCGGGGTTGTGTGACTGGAGGCAGAGAGAGAGGGCCAGTGGCTTCCTGTTCCTCGAATACCCTTTTGCAGAGCCTTCATAGGTTTAGAGACATTTAGAAGGCGTTGCCTCTGCTTCCTAAAGAGAGAGGGAACTGAACTTTTCCCTTCATTGCCTGGTTTTGCAGTCCTTGCAACCTTGAGGTGAAAAACTAAACAGTCTTCCAATCAAGCCAGTTCCTGAACAGGCTGAATCCAATTCAAACCAGGTTCTGTTTGTTTATTTTCTCTCTGGAACAGCATCTTCTGCCAAGTTGGAACTGTGTAGAATAGGAAATGATCACCTGACTCATAACCCACTTTGAGGTTTAAGGCACCAACAGAGTAGGGAGACTTTGAACACTTCTTCCTTCCCTACTCCCAGTCCCCTGCCGCAAATGCAGGCCATTTCACAGAATGCCAGTCAAATGCGCAGGGTATCAGGAGCAAATCTCCCCTTTGCTTTAAGTTTTAAGAGAGCATCTTAAAATGACCTCAGTTGTGGCCCAGGTTGATTTTTAAAAATGATGCAGGCAGTCTTCCATGTTTGCTGTGATGTTTTTGTGGGAAAGCTGTTCCCTTCATTATGCTAGCTAGAACAATGGTTTGGAGACTTGTAGGCCTTTGTGATTTGGAGAAATGTATAATGTTCTCGAGTGCACTTGCTATAATAAAAAAATATACATTGTTTTCAGGGAAAAAATGTTAGCTACTGTTGTATTGTAGGCAGATTTTGAGGTGAGGGCAGAAATGAAGATCTCAAAATACACAATCATTTAAGCTAGCACATGAACACAACTTGTTTCAAAACAGAAGAGTTTTTCTCCTGACATCCATTTCTGATCCGTTTTTGGTTTTTGTATGTTTTTGACTCTAGGCCAAGAAGAAATTAATGGTGAGTACCAAGAAGCATGAAGCACTTGCCCATCTTGTAGAAAGCTCCAAGCAAACCGTGACTAAGAAGGAGAAGCAGAAGGTAACCTGTCTTGGCCGGCTGTGTGCATGTGGCTTGGAGACCAACGGGTTTCCTACTCTGACTTCTGAACACAAGAGAACTGGCTGATTCTCTGCTCTGTATGGGGTCTCTGCAGAGCTGTTATGTGGCAGAATAGGAGAGGGATTCTAAATCAGTTCTAATCCACATCTATTTTTAAAATTTTTTTAATGTTTATTTCTGAGAGAGAGAGACAGAGAGAGGAGTAGGGGCAGAGAGAGAGGGAGACAAAGAATCCGAAGCAGGCTCCAAGCTCTGAGCTGTCAGCACAGAGCCGGACACGGGGCTCAAACTCACGGACCACAAGATCATGACCTGAGCTGAAGTTGGATGCTTGACCGACTAAGCCACCTAGGTGCCACCCGTGGTCCACATATATTTTTAAATTTTTTAAAATGTTTTTTATTTATTTTTGAAGGAGAGAGAGAGATAGAGCATGAGCGGGGGAGGAGCAGAGAGAGAGGGAGACACAGAATCTGAAACGGGCTCCAGGCTCTGAGCTGTCAGCACAGAGCCCGATGCGGGGCTCAAACTCACAAACTGTGAAATCAGGACCTGAGCCAAAGTTGGACGACTGAGCCACCCAGGCACCCCGGTCCACATGTATTTTTAAAAGAGATTATTGACAGACGATAAATTAGGCCAAGGGTGTCCAAATTTTTTGATAGGGACCCCTTTCAATATCTCTCAGCCCAAAAAAATAAAAAAAAAATACCCATTCATATATAATGAATTGTACAATGTACCTTATTGATGTTGTACATAATATAGAGCACTTTATATATTGTACTAATATGTTATGAACATTATGAAACATAAAAAAGTGTTTGAAGGGTGACATAAAGATGAAAAAGTATTTTAAATGATTACCTAATGATGATGCCTTCAAACGATCACTGAGTGACATTTCTGGGCGAAACATACACTTGGGCAAGTTTCAGCCTTGATCTTAGGAAATGTAAACTCCTATTTCTAATGCTCCTCTTGGTAGTGTTAAACCTTCTGGTTAACTTCTTGTGAGATTTCACCAGATCGTCCCAGATTTTGCTTTTCCTGTGGGCGATGACGCACTCATAACCAGGAGCCAGAGAAAGCATCAGCTCTGACATTTTCTCCTGGCTTTCTTATGCTTCCATTGGCAGTACTGATGTCAATCTACATCTTCTCAGCAGAAACCTTTTTAAGACATTTGTTAACTTTGTGTGTGTAACCTAATTAAAGCTAGATGATAATTCTGTAAATCCCCACGCCCCGGACACATGCGGATGGCCACATGTCCCAGGATGCTGAAAGTGAAGACATTTGTGAAGGCCTGTGTCAGCTGCCTATGCTGTGAAATCCCCACTCTCCCTCCAGAGCACACAACTGTCTATGTGTGGGCACCCGTGTTGATTCACATGTTAAATAAGAGTAAGCTCCATTACTGTTTTCAGGTAAAAATGAACACAAATAATACTGGAGGCATAATAGATTATCTTGCACACTTCTGGTGGTGCGTGCTCCAAATTGGAAACCTTTGAAATAGTATCTTCCCTAAAAGATAGAGTCCCCCTAAGGAAATGTGGGCAGCACCACGGCAACCCAAAACACTATGAAAAGAGAAAGAAACTTGTCATTGCAAGTAACATTATCACTTCATCTGAAGCAACTATTAGTCAAATAACTTAAATTCATTGTTAGCAAGGTTTTACAATGTTCTTATCTCTTCCCATGTCAATCTTTGCAGTATGAAATGATCACAACGCGAATTGAATAATGAGGCAGCTTCTGCGGAGGCAAAACCACAGTCTGTTCAAATGCTAAACACCAGGGCCAGTCCTAGGCGTTCAGAGCCCTCATTAGAAGTTATTCTTCACTGATGTCAAGCAATAACAAAGAGAAAAGCTCAGGGCAGCTAAATGGTGGATTTCCTTTTCCTTTCCTCATTAGCAGCTTCCCTGGGCTGTCGAAGCCAATGGACTTCCTCTGGCCTCCTCCGACTGATCCTGTAACCATGGCCCTTGGCTGTCATTTTATCCAGACCCTTACCATTTTCATTGCTTTTTCTGGGAGCTTCCTTTGTTTTACTTTTTTTCTTTTCTTTTTCTTTTTTCAGTCCTAAGGCTAAACACCTAAGGCAGCATTCCCTTTTTGCATTTCCCATAGAAGTGCCCCTCATCTCCAACCTGAGCAGGGCTGGCTTTTCACTGCTCAGCAGTTCTTTCTGTTTCCTGCTCAGCAGTCCTTGTTCTCAGCAGAAGCTGATCTAAATCATTCTTCTTCCACCTCCATCCTCACCACCCATCTCAGCAGACTGACTCTCTTGCCTCCTTCCTCACAGAGTAAATAGAAGTCAGCTCAGCCACCTGCCTATTAAAGTCATATGTGCAATGGGACAAGCCAATTCTTCCTGTGCTTGGATTCCCATCCCATCCTGCCTCCCAGAGATGCTTCTTTTGACTCTTTCTCTTTCTCCTATATCTCGGACATACCCCTCTCTAATAGCTGCTTCTCATCAGTCGACATGTCTTTCCCCACCCTGTCTTGGGAAAGTGGGGAGAGGCAGGGATTCACCTTTTTGTGGCCCTGTTCCTCTCCAGATTTTTAATCATCTCCTTTTTACAATAATATTTATTTACAAAATATTTATTTATAAAAATATTTATTAAAAGGGCTGTCTGTGCTCTGTCTCCATTTCCTCACCTCCTGATTCACACCTCAAACTATACTAATCAAGCTTCCCCCCAATCCTACTAAGAGTTTCTTGCCTGGAAAACAATGTCACCCTTGTTGCTAAAGCCAATGTGTACTTCCTGATTCTTATTTTATTTAACTTCTTGGAAGCATTAAGCATTGTTGAATTATGCCTTCTAAAAAAATTCTCTTTAAAAAAATTTTTTTTACTGTTTATTTTTGAGAGAGAGAGAGAGAGAGAGAGAGAGAGAGAATGAGCGGGGGAGGGGCAGAGGGAGAGAGGGAGACACAGAATGCAAAGCAGGCTCCAGGTTCTGAGCTGTAGGGCTCAAACTCATGAACCACGAGATCACAACCTGAGCCAAAGTCAGACACTCAACACACTGAGCCACCCAGGTTCCTCAACATTCTCTTAACTTCAGCAATATCTTACTCTTTTGGGTTTTTTTCTTTTGGGCAATTTTTTCTTTAACTCCTTTATGGACTTCTCTTTTTCTGCCTGACTTTTATATATTGCTTTTCCTGATGATTTCTCTCCTGGGACTCATTCTGTTTTATTCAGCATTGTATTTCCAGGGTCCAACGCAGTATTCTCAAAATCAGGTACTCAATAAGTAACCAGTACGCAATAAATATACTCTCAAAGTTTCAACTACCATATCTATGCTGATAATAACCAAATTTATATCTCCAGCCCAACCAGTCTCTAAACTGCCTTCTGGCACCTCAAACTCAACATCCAAGATTGGAGCCATTATTTCCCTCTACCAAAAATATTCTTTATTGCTGTGTTTTCTGTATCTTTTGAATATTACCAGTTTACATAACCTTGCTGTTCTACCTCCTAAATGAAATACTTCTTGAATTTTTCTGCTCGCACTCATCTTCCAGACCACCATCACCATCGCTTGGATTACTCTGGCTGATTGGTCTCTTGGCTTTCAGCATTGCTTCCTTCTCCTCCCCCTGGCCCCCACCATCTATAAGCCCACCCAACTTTTCTGAAACTCGAAAATGAGCATATCATTCTCCTTTTTAAAGGCCTCCTTTTACTGGCTTCCTCACCAATTCTTACCCCCATTTTAAGTTCATTCACTCAGGGTCATTTCTGTGAGCACCCAAGTCTCAGCTTACATGTCATTTTAATCCCAAGGCTAGTTTAGGTGCCCCTCTTGGTGCCCCAGTGACACCTAATCCTTGTATCATTCCAGGATTGATCATTCCAGGATTGATCACACAGGATAGTGATGGCCCTGTGGGTCTCTGACTAGAGGGGGGAGACTACCTAGTTCCCTTTTCTAGTCCCAGAGCCCAGTACGTGACGCATTGTGGCACTCAGTAAATGTTTGATGAATAAATTAATGAGATGTTTGTTCCTAGAGAAAGAAGAAAAAAGAAAAAATCTTCAATTTTTGCCGGATTTTTGGTAGAGGTTTCTGAGAATTTCCTTAAATAAGAGTATAAAACTCTACATTCTTCTTTTATATCTATTTGGGGTTATTTGTTGTAAATTTGTTGAGCAGAAACTTCTTGTCAATAGCTCTCTAGTGTAGGCTGATGAATGTGAGTAGTCACCTCAAAAGTGACTTCGTTCTCATTGCCAGGGTGGCGGAGGGTGGCGATGAGCATTCTCAGTAAGAATCTAAGGATTATGATTTAGCAAAGTATGGCCATGGCACACTTCCAGCCTTTTCACTATATTGTCATCAGGTTAAAATTCACAAGCTCATGTTTCCATAGATAAATGTGGTTCATTACACTTGATATACAAAACCAAATGTGTCCTGTGTAAGTCATACATCAGAGCCGAGGGACAGTTGAATGGCTAGCATATCAACTCAAATAATAAAGTGAGTGGTATTAATATTCACCATTTTGGATGAATGTTCTTCATTACTGAAACATTAGTCAAAATGTTCTTAAGCATAAAGAAGGTCATTTTTAAAAGTCTTTGTCTCTGTCCTTGAAACTCCTAAACTGCTTAAGTCCCAGGGATCTTTGGTACTCCTTCACCTGTGGTTTGGGGACAATTTGTACCAGAATTACCTGAAGAGATGGCGAAATTCAGATTTCCCAATCCCATTACAGAACTAAAGAGTCAGTATTGGCACTTGTGGGACCCCAAAAATCTGCAATTTTATAAGCACTCAGGTCCTTCCTAGGCATATTCAAGTTTGAGAATCATTCGTGTTAACACAACTTCCTTTGTTCTCAAAGATGTGAAATTACTTCTCTGAGCATTTTGAGAATCAATTTCAGCTACCCTGGTGCAGAGAATTTTTTATCACTTTGATTTTCCAGAAGACTTTACAATCAGATAGCCACGTTTGGTGGCAGGCAAGAGGGGGTTCTTTGTGAAGGAGCAGATCACTGGGGAGCAGGATAAGGGGAAAGCACCTGTCAGCTGCCCATAACTTGTAGTGAACATTAGCATGTGCCTCAGGCTCTTCACCGGTGATCCAGTTCTAAAGTTACATGGCTGCATAATCTCTACCTGTCCTGGTAGGAAACACCAGGGCACAAGGATTTACCAAATAGAGTACGGGAATCACTAGTAGGTGACAGTCTTGAGCTGGAGGTTCTTAATCTGTGCTTGTTTCCCCTCACCTGTCATTTGGTCTCCTCCTTGATTTGATGAGCACGGGCATATCATGTCACACTTAAGGACCTCAGTTTCCTCATTTGAAAAATTGAAGGAGGGGCTGAAGGAGGGGTGCCTGGGTGGTTCAGTTGGTTAAGCGTCCAACTCTTGATTTCCACTCAGGTCATGATCTCACGGTTCGTGAGTTTGAGCCCCACATCGGGCTCTGCGCTGACAGTGTGGAGCCTGAATGGGATTCTTCTCTCTCTGCCCCTCCCCTGTTCTCTCTCTCTCTCTCAAAATAAATCAATAAACAGGGGCGCCTGGGTGGCGCAGTCGGTTAAGCGTCCGACTTCAGCCAGGTCACGATCTCGCGGTCCGTGAGTTCGAGCCGCGCGTCGGGCTCTGGGCTGATGGCTCAGAGCCTGGAGCCTGTTTCCGATTCTGTGCCTCCCTCTCTCTCTGCCCCTCCCCCGTTCATGCTCTGTCTCTCTCTGTCCCAAAAATAAATAAACATTGAAAAAAAAATTTTTTTTTAAATAATAAAAAATAAATCAATAAACTATAAAAAAAAATGAAGGAATCATAAGGCCCTTAGGTTTCCTTTCAGGTCTGATACCCCTTTTCTCTGAGAAAAATCTTTGATTTTGTCATCTATAGCTACTGTTTATGACTTTAGCTGGGAGTTGAGAAATGTCTCATTGGGATATACATAATTCTTTACCTGGAATTACAAAGAGCCTTGATAAATGTGTTAATGAATATGTCACACTGACCTTTTCCTTCAGCTCCTCAGTAAACTGAAAAAATCGACTGAAAAGTTGGCAAAAGAAGATGAAAATTACTACCAAAAAAACCTGGCAGGCTGTGCTACCAGGCTGAAGTGGGAAAACACATTAGAAAACTGCTACCAGGTGAGTTCTGTGCTCACATGTTTCTCTTCTTCCATTGGGCTCTGTGAGGCCTTGAAAATGAAGGTCAGATCTACACTTACAGGACCTGATGGTCTCTGCCCTTGGCTAGGACCCTCACTCTAGAGGTGACTTTAGACAAACCACATAACTTCTAATTGTTTCCATTTCTCTGTGGATACAATAACCAGTGAATATTTATTGAGTGTCATTGGCCAGAATCTAATTCTCAATGGGCACAAAGGCACTCAGCTAACTTCAAAAAGTGCTGTCAAAGTAAAGTATTAGGTACTCAGAAATGAGTTTTAGGCCTGAGAGCTGCTTTATACAGTAATCACTTAATGCGGTTCCTTTGTGTCTAAGGCTCTGTGGCGGGCACTGGAGCAATAATGACAGTCCCATCTCAACTTGGGATGTGTACAGTTTAGCAGCAAGGAAGACGTCTAAAGAAAGAATTGTGGCAAATCATCCAATAAAAATTAAGAAGTGCAAACAAGCAAGTCACGAAAGGTAAAATCAAAATCACCGACAAACACATGAAAAGATGCTCAATCACTTGGCAAAAATTAAAAAGTAGCAATGCCAAGTACTGCTAAATAAGAATTGCTGGGAAACAAGAATTCTTGTCCCTCTCTAGTGAGAATAATTTGATGGTATCTAGTAAAACTAAAATGTGCATGTATTTACAGCATGCAGGTCCCCTCGTAGGCTTATATCCTAAAAAAAAAAATTTACACCTATATACCGTTATGTATAACAATATTTATTGTAGGACATGTTTATAACAGTAAGAAAAAGTTGTACACAACTTTCGTGCCTCTCAATAGAGGAATTACTCTAAAAATTGCTCTAATTTAGAAAGTAGACTAATATTATATCTAGCAATAAATATTAATTAAAACTACACTTAAACACAAATTAACCTCAAAAAACATGATGTTGAAGAAAAGAAACTGCTATTCATACAGGGTATGTAAATTAAAGCATTTGAAAAACGCACACCTCAAACTACAGTGTTTTTATGTGTGTGTTTGTAAACTTATACATATAGACTGAATGTATGTTGGAGGAGGGAAATGGGAATTCAACAGGCTGCCACATACAGCCACGCAGCTTGTGGACAGTCTGGCAGAGGACCAAAAAAAACCCCACAAAAAACAAACAAAAAACAAAAAACAAAACAAAACAAAAAACCCAGGCTTAAAATTTACTCTAACTACTGTATATCTGAATAGCTTGGTTCTCTATTTTTAAAGTCAACATAAATATGACCAGCTTAAATAATTCTCAATTCTGGGTGCTAAGAACATGAACGCTTGGGTTTATTTTTTCCCCATATTTTAAGTTAAAAAAATGTTTAAAGCAAGGTACAGTTGCAAAAAGAGGCAATCACGATACAATTCGATAAGCACGGTAATGTGTGGATGATAATGGCCAACATGTAACAGGTGCTGCTTATGGACAGGCACTGGGTTAAGTATATCCACTGCATTATATTTTGCATTCATCACAACATTTTGAAGAGGTCATAATTTTATTCTCAATTTATAGTGAGGGAGTGGAGGCTGAGAGACATGACGGAACTTGCCCAAGATGGCAATAAGGTTCAACGTAGGCAGTCTGATGCCACAGCCTTAACCTCTACTCTCTGCTTCGGCGTTAATAGGAGCTGGGCAAGCAGAAATGGAGGAGCTGGGCAAGCAGAAATAAAAGAGCTGTGTTTAGTCTCTTGTTATTGCACTTTCAAGGTAGGATAGATGCAGTTAGGAAAAAACGGGGAAATTAAAGGAGAGACAAAAATTAGGCCATAGAGGAAGAAACGAGAATAAACCCTTCTTTAATTTATGCCTTCAAACATAGGGTCCTGGTACTTTCCTTGCTTTTGTTGACTAGGTTTTACATGCAGATGGTGAGAAAGGGCCAAGGATTTAATTTCCAACCTTATCCATCTGAAACCTGGCCCTCCAAACTGGCTCTGGTCTTGCCTCATCCCCTGGGACTGCTCAGTGGCATTGTAGTTGTCCACAGAGGCTGGCTTCCTTGGAAGCCCTGTTAGATTATGGGAAAGAAATTGCTGTTCCCATCCCATCTTGCAGACACCCTTCAAGGGTGATAAGAAAAATATTTCTCTATGTCTTTACCCTTCTCACCTCTACATCATGGCAATGGAGGATAATTATGGTTCTTAACCGGTATGGCTGCCATGTCTGGTGTAGGTGACATCCAGCTGGCCTTCAA
Source organism: Prionailurus bengalensis (assembly GCF_016509475.1). Taxonomy (NCBI): domain Eukaryota; kingdom Metazoa; phylum Chordata; class Mammalia; order Carnivora; family Felidae; genus Prionailurus; species Prionailurus bengalensis. Next base: position 158,611,403 of record NC_057345.1, read on the forward strand.
AATGTCTTAGATAACTGCTCTTAATAACTACCTTCTCAGAGGTTCTTACTAGGTCTCTCTTTCCTTTTTTTCTAAGTTTTCTTTCTTCCTATTAGAGTCCTCCTACACCTGACCTCCAGACCCATCCCCCTTTTAGCAGCCTTAACTTTTATATTGAAGCATCATGGAAAGGATCTTCTTTGTTTGTAAAGATTCTCTGATGGTGACAAGATACACATTTATTTACATTTTGAAAGATGTCTTGGCAGACAAACAAAAAACACAGACTCTTAAATATAGAGAACGAATTGGTGGTTGCCAGAGCAGAATTGGGGGAGGAGGATGGGTGAAATAGGTGAAGTTCCCTATAAGCGAAGAGTACACTTACGTGATGAGTGCTGACTCACATATAGACTCGTTGGATCGCTATATTGTACACCTGAAACTAATATAACTGTATGTTCATTACACTTGAGGTTTTTTTTTTTTTAAAATTCCTTTCAACTCAGCTTTAAAAATATTTAAGACTCAAGACTTTTTATTAGAATCTAAGTCAGGGCACCTGGGTGGCTCAGTCAGTTAAGCCTCTGAGTCTTGATTTCAGCTCAGGTCATGATCTCATGGTTTGTGGGTTTGAACCCACATCAGGCTCTGCACTGACGGTGAGGAGCCTGCTTGGGATTCTCTCTCTCTCTCTCTCTCTCTCTGCCCATCCCCACTCATGCTCTATCTCTCTCTCTCAAAATATATAAATGAATGAACATTTATTTTTAAACAATTAACAATGAATCTAAGTCAAAATCAGAATCTCCATGAGGAAAAGAAAGATTTCTTTTCGTCCTTCTTGTGTCCTGGTTTATTTTTTACCAGCATGCCAGCAGCCACCAATCTTTCACCCCCTCTCCCTTTTAGTTCACCTACTCCCTTTTACCGCAGCCTCTTTAGGGCCACCTTCTGCCTCCTGAGTCAAGCCCAGCCTTTCAGACCCACTCGAGACAACTTCTGCCAAGTAAGTCATCCTTGCCTGGCCCTAACCAAGAACGATTCCCTTATTTTGTATTCCCTTGACTTGTTTATACTCAGTCCACACCAACAAGTCGCTGACTCACATATCACTGTGTTTACACTATTGTTTGCAAACTCAGAAGAGAAAGTTATATTCATAAAGACACATAACAAAAGTGGGCTGAGCAGAATTAAAGGGGAATTTTATTGTAAGTGTGGGAGGTGGAAATGTGACAACAAAGTTCCCTCATTTTCATTTTTTCCTCCATTCTTCCACCAATTTTCTGTAAAAATGGAGTATAAGAATTCATTCAAATGTCCTCTAATGTATCCTCCTACCCCTTCTTACTCTCCAAATTAGATTTACAAATTCTTTCAGAGAACACTCATTGACCTGCATTTGAGGCAGGATTTACTAGATCCCAAGAAATGTGAGGTTTCAAATGTGGTTATGAAGTAATAAAACCAATTCCATAAGCCACATGTAAAATTAGTCTTATTATTTATAATCATACTATGTTCAAGTCATATTTCCTACCCTCCAAGAAAAAACAATTCAGCTGGTAGAAATAATCTTTAATATATTTTGAAAAATAATAGCCACGCTAGTAAGAATTACCAAGAGCCAAATGTTTGGTACTAACAGAACTTACTCAAGGAATTATTTATTTTAGAAACTTATTTGCAGTAAGTGTCAAGGGCATTAAGAACGTTCACTTTCTCAACCAATATTCTTCATCTGAACCGCAGAACACAGAAAATAATCTGAGTGACTGCTCCCAGTTCTCCTAAGGGTTGTAGTGACTGGTACCAATCTAGATGCAGGGGGGCAGATGGTCACTCACAAGGTGTAAAAAGCTGCCTTATGACATTAGGCCTTAATCCTCTCCTAGAACCCATGTTGAAAAACGTAAATTTCTTTCTATAAATCCATCTTGAGAACATAGCTGAAAAACAAACCAATTTCTGCTCAAAATACATTAAAAACAAAAGGGAGGAAACAGTTCAGCCAGCTAACATTAAGAGGACGGCTAAATGAATCAAATACACTATATGCAATCCCACAAATAGACCATATTCAGTGGTGTTTTGGGAGACTAACAACATGAAAAATTGCTTTTGTATAAGTTAAGTGAAAAAACAGGGTACCAATTTGACTAATTTGATAGATAATTAGAAAGAAAAAATCTTACATACATGCCACCTAAATAGACTGAAATACACCAAAATGTTAATGGGTTATCTCTAGGTGGAAGAATTATAAATAATTTTTAAATTAAATTTTTTGTGGCCCTTCATAGTCCCAAGATAACGTGTCAAAGCAGCTAGCATGCTTGTTAAAATTCCAATTCCTGAGCGGAATCATCCCTAAATGGGATGAATCAGAACCTTTGAATGGTTTTAGGAAGGCATCTGGGTGATTGCTATGCATACTAAAATTTGAGAGTTCTTGCTCTAGAAAGAACATGATATTTCTTTGATCAGTTTTATGAAAGCAATTTAGATGAAATCTGTCCAAATTTCTTGGGTAGTGCAGACCAGGAGGCCAGGACAGAAGGACCAAAAAGAATGAATGAAGAGGATGAATTCTCACAGTGCCTGGGCCACAGATAGACTTCAAATCTGCTAACTCTGACCATACTCTCCACGTACACACTATTGTAAAAGCAGAGGAGGACAGTTTCAGTTGCTTCAGAGTATTTTGCTTCTCTGCCACCCACTTTATACAAAAATAAAATGATAATAGAAAGCAATAATTCATTAGATGAGATATGGATTTCCCCTTTGCACAGTGGAATTTATCTCTCCCTCTTTTCATGAGCAAACATAGATCATTTTAATGATTTCCCTGAAATGTAATTAAAATCTCTTAACCATTACCATCTCCACCAAGGGATACTGGTTGTTCCAGTCTCAAATTGAGGCTAGTGGCTCAGCACTTGTCAAAATAAGGAAACAGCTGCCCACTAGGATACAATGTGTTCTTAAACACATTGTTTTTTCTCCTGTCCTTTGTTCATGGTGCTAAACTAGAACAGGTGTTTCTCTAAATCTTTCTCTAGGGTGTAAAGTCTCTTATTGAAGATGGTTCCAGTTGAGGTTCAAGCAACTGAGCAGAATTTGTCCTATAGATTGGTTAGGAAGCATATATCTCTGTCCTTGGAAGAAGCAATACATTGGATAGGCTACTTTTCTGTGTCTTTAATCCTATATCTGGGAAACTGAGGGCACACAACCACTTTCATGGCTGGTGCCTGACAGTATTGAAGACAGACTCAGGAGACTAAGAACAGAAACAAAGGCATTTTTCTCCCACTGACTTATAAAAGTTGTATAGCTTCTGACTCAATAAAGAAGTGGCCATGGAAGAGCAGAGCTCTGGCTTCTTGCTTCAAGAATGTCATGACACTTGGCACCGAATTGAAATTTTCATGTGATCGGCATAAATTTTCATAGTTACTGCCTGAGCTTTTTACTACTTGCATTTAATAGCAGTGTTAAAATGACTATATACCAATAAACAAAACATGGAATATACATAGAATGGAATATTATTCAGCCTTAAAAAGGAAGGCCATTCTGTCACATGCTACATGGGTAAAACTTGAAGACTTCATGCTAGGTGAAATAAGCCAGACACAAAAGGACAAAATTTATATGATTCCTCTTATGTGAGATACCGAAGGTAGTCAAATTCATAGAAGACATAAAGTAGAATGATGATTGACAAGGGGTATGGAAAAAGGGGTATGGGGAATTTGGCTTAATGGGTAGAGTTTCAGTTTTGCAAGATGAAAAAAGTTCTGGAGATGGATGATAACTATAGTCGCACAACAATGTTGAATGTACTTAATGACACTGATGTGTACACTTAAAAGTGGTTAAGGGGCGCCTGGGTGGCTCAGTCGGTCAAGTGTCTGACTTCGGCTCAGGTCATGATCTCACAGCTCGTAGGTTCGAGCCCCACGTCAAGCTCTGCGCTGACAGCTCAGAACCCGGAGCCTGCTTCGGATTCTGTGTCTCCTTCTCTCTGCCCCTCCCTCCCTCACTCACGCTCTGTTTCTCTCTGTCTCAAAAACAAATAAACATCAAAAAAAAAAAAATTCCAAAGTGGTTAAAATGGTAAGTTTTATGTTATGCAAGTTTTACCACAATTTAAAAAAAAATAAATTTTTACAAAAGTTTAAAGTGACTATGCACCATAGATAAAATAACAACTGAATGTGAATGTGATCCACCACAGGGATATAAAGGACCGCCATACTGTATTAGGTCAGTGGGCCCTATAGATATGCCTAGAGAGGCAGATGGGAGAACCCAATGATCTTTGTGACCACCCCCCTGCACTACCCCCACCCTGCCAAAGGCCTTGAGAAGGACTTGACCTTCTTACTTCCTATGGAAATGCTACCCACCAATTTGACCAAAGCCTTCTTCATGAAAGACTATTGCTGAGTCCTCTTTATCGTGAGTGGGGTGGGATGGTGGGCGTGAGAGCAACCAACCTGACCTCTGAACAAAGCAGGGACGCCCAGGCTTTGTCCTTACAAAAATGGGATGATGAGCATGTGGTCTTGGGCACCTGCCACCTCCATCAAAGCCCAAAGTCCTCTGTGCACATACCCAGCAGCCTCCCCCCTCCCCCACATGGTCTAGGAATCCCATCTGGCCCAGCCTTCTCACACAATGCCTAGCAGCTGAATTTCCCTGCACTCCCTCAAAACAATCAGCAGCCCAGCTAGCAGTGAGTGGCCAAAAGCCTAATAACTAACTTTTTCTAAAATCTTAAGACCAACAAGGGAAATGTGACATCCCTTTGTTTACCCTTCCTAGGTAAAAGTTACGAGACTCTAGGAGTAGAATTTTTATCATTCCACACAAAGTGGAAAGGCTATGTTCCCACCTTCACACAGTGGTCTTCGACCCCCCCCCCCCAGACCTAATTTTAGGCCAGGATTATGAGTTGATCAGACTTTGGGGCTCTGCTCTTTTCAATAGTTTCCTTAAATTCACCTGCCCCACAGAGGCTAGCAGAATGCCTTGTATGTACTATAAACAGTTCTAAAAATATTTAGTGTCTAAATGCACTTCCAAGGTATGGATACGGGTTTTACTGGGCTTCGCTCTCCTTCTCTAGAACTCACAGATGCTTTTCAAATTATTCCTTTTCTCCCCTTTTTTTTGTGAATGTCAGGTAATCCACAACATCACCTTATATACCTTTTGGACCAAAACAGCCTGGGGAACATATGTGAGTTAAACCAATCCTACATAAGACTAAACAGGAAATACACCAATCTCCCCCCCACTGCAGCTTGGATGTGGCATAAACAAGAGGCACTCACATAACAGTTCATTCAGACTTTCTTCGGATGTGTCAGTGCTTGGTAGGTAACATTAGTTTTGCACAACAACGGGCCAGTCTCACACCATTTTCCATCCTTTTCAGAGCATCCTGGAGCTGGAGAAGGAAAGAATTAAACTTTTATACAATAACTTAAACCAGTACACCCAACATATTTCCGTTTTTGGCCAAACCCTGACTACAGTGAGTAGTAAAGATTTCTCTATTTCTGATATGCATGGTAAGAACTGGCAGGAAACATTCTTCAGTAAACTTGCTCTGCTTTCTTGGCTTTTCAGTGTCACACTCAGATTCACTGTGCCATCAACAAGATAGATGTTGAAAAAGACATCCAGGCTCTCATGGAAGAAACTGCAGTCTCATCCACAGAAAATAAATCTGACTTCCTATTAACCGATTACTTTGTAAGTATGGAATGGAAGGAAGTTCCATTAATGGGGCACCTTACTCATATATTGAGGGATTCACTTTGAAAAAAAAAATTGAGATCAATTATAAATGAAAGTATTGGTTTTTTCATAGTCTGCATAAATAAAAAACAGTATGTGGTTTACAAACTGGGCAACAGAAATATGTCTTTGGTGTTCTTTGGAAGGGAGGAAAGTTAAACGGGATTCCAGACTGAATCTTTATACTCAGTCTTCTATAGAAGAGTAATGCCAGGCAGACACGTTTCATGATCTGTAAATAATCACTGTATATCATATTAGATGTCTATTGTTGCATAACAATTATCCCCAAGCATAACTGGTTAAAACAAGCATTTATTACCTCACAGTTTCTGTGGGTCAGGAATCTAGGTATGGCTTCACCCTCAAGGTGTCAGCCAGGAGTGCTATGTCAAAGCTCTCCTGAGAGACAACCTACTTCTGAGCTCATGTGGCTGATGGCAAGCCTCCGGCCCCTCCCGACTGGTAGCTGGAGATACCAGCTTCTTGCCATGTAGGTCTTTCCACCTATGGGAGGTTCACAACATGTCACAAAATGTCTGCTTCCCCCAGAACTGGTGATCCAAAAGAGACCGAGCTAGAGTGTCCAAGATGGAATTTAGTCTTCATAAGCTAATCTCAGAAGTGACATCTCTTAGTATTCTATTTGTTAGAACCAAGTCAATAAGTATGGCCCACATTTAAGTGGAGGAGATTATACAAAGGCATGACTCCTCAAATGTGGGAATCGTTATCAACATTCTTCATGGTCTTTGCCTTTGAAAATCTTGAACCATATTACAAAAACTTATTTTGAGAGCATTTGGATGATTCTACTATTATATGAAACTTGCTAAAAACTGATCAATCATCTAACCTCTTTGTTATCTTGGGGTAAATTCTTTGTCTTCTTGGATCATGCCTCGAAGATTTTGTCTTCTGCTCCCCTCTTGTTACCCTTAATTACAGTGTTCTAGAAGCTGATCATTAGTTACCAAAATCTGCAGGAAGAATTCCCCATAGCTCCTCCCTGTGCCTTCTGCTATATTTCATTCAGACTTTCAAGGTCCAGACTGGGAAGGTTCATTTCTCCCTGTATAGGGAACTAGCCTACTGGTCATGTCCTGCTCTAGAATTAAAAGTGTAGCTGAAGTCAACATCCCAGGAGTCCTGTGCAGGGAATAAAAGATGAGGGAGGGGGAAAGTCCATCAGATTAGGCACAAAGATGACGCCTGACCAGCTTTTTCCCTCCCCATCCTCCAAATAACCATAAGTGGCCACCTATTTCTTTAATCAAATCTTTTTTTTTTCCTATTCTGGCAACGGTGAAGTGAATTAGCAACAGCAATGTCTGCTCAGAGCAGTAACAAAGGTAGCAATGGGAGTGGAAAGGAAGATTTGATGGGGGAAGTGCTCTTCTTTTTTTTTTCTCTATCCTTTTTAATAGGTGACCTCTTAGATGGGAAACGTACAATAAAGTATTTTTGTTATTCTCTTAAAAAAAGTGCCCCTGTTGAATAACTTGTCGATAAAATAAGGGTCATTCTCCTTGAATATTTGATTAGGCTTCCAGTGAAATGTAAGGAGGCAGCCATGACAGTTTATCTTTAATTGCCACGCCCATGGAAATTTTGGGTTTCTATGGAACTTCTGTGTACCAAAGCTGATGACTACATATCTGTTGTCTAAATGAACGGATTGTATCTCCAAATGTGTAAACGGGATTTTCTTAATATCCTCAAAGCAAATCACCCCCAAATTCTGACTTACTAGACATTAGCAGTAAGTATAGACTGGTTTATATCTAGTGCCAAGAAATGTACATGGACTAGGGTAAGACAGACCAATAAGAGTACAGATATTGAGGGGCTGGTGACCAGTGTGAAAATATTTGTAAGGTTACCATAAGGCCATGCTCAGAAGATTGTATCTGAAGTTTCATAGGCCACCTTCAGTATTGATCTTCTTTCCAAAATCTTTGGAAGAGAAGGACAAATTTAAGAAAGTTAACGGACAGCAGTATATTCTAGCCTCAAGTTGATCCAGTAGTGATCCATCTCTGGAAATACATTTGTAAACAATAGGTGTCCCTAAACAACCCAAATGAAGTCTCAGCCTGGCATGGGAGCCAGAGTGTGATGTGCATTTCTCCAGCAAGGAAGTCCTGAGGGTTGGAGGCAGGCAGCCATGCCGTTCCATTGGGGCTCATGTGGGGTGTGACGACCACCATGGGCAGGCATGTGTAGGAGCAGATGGGGAAGAGAACTGGGACTCAGAGGAGCGGGGTTTCAAGCTGTTTCCTTTGGGCCTTCATTTATGTCTCTGAGTGTCACAGGTAAAATGGGGGAAATAAAGCCAACCTCATAGAGTTGTTGTGAGAATCACATGTAATAAAGGTACATACTTTTATAATATGTAATTCACAATATATAAATATTTTTATCTAGAGCTCATTATTTCTATAATGGCTGTTTGCTTTGCTCTAAATTCTCATGCCTCCCTTTCTTTGTGATGATCTCTCCACCAACTTTCAGGATCCTGGTTTTTCTCCTTCCATATTGGAGAAGTCCTGACTCCTTTAGTGCCATCTTCAGTCATTGGTGTCCCCTCTTTCTCCACGGGTTCCTGTCCCTCTGCTACACTCATGTTCAGCCCCTCGCCACCTGACCCTAACATCCTCTTTTTTTTCCTCATTTAGATCTTGAAATAATGTATGTGAAAGTTCAGGTATTGTTATTACTTTCTCACATTTTATAGGATAAAATCTCTACTTCAGCCCCCAAATCTGGCTTAAACTACGAAGACAAATTTTCCTTCCACTATGTCTGCTCACGCAAATGGCTGGTCTGTTGATTGTTCCTGATACGTTTTTTTTTGCAGTCCTCCCTCTATCCTTTGGCTTGAGCCATTTCCCCTACCCGGGGTACCCTTTGACTTCTTTTCCCTGGACTGAAAAATCCTGGTGAAGTCTTCTAGCCTCCTTGAAACTTTCTTGCCTTGGCACTTGCTGAATCACGCATTCCTGTCTGCACCATTCATGAATGAATGTGGCCTTGAATTGTTAGCTCTCTTCATGATATGCTTCAAGGCTTGACTAAATTATAGACCCATTCTGGGAAGAGCTCACATGTTCCCAGCAGCTGGCCAAGAAAGCAGAACACAACAGATATTTGTTCCACGCCGTAGGCAGTCCTGGTTCAAGGTAAACACATGATGCTACATTGGACGTTTAAAGAACTCTAACTGGAACCAAGACAAATAGAGAGCAACATGTATCCAAAAAACCAATTTACTTATCAAGAAACTATGAAATAACTATAGTAAGGCTCTTCCTTCAACAATAATGTGTTCTATTAAGGAAGTCCTCGGCTATGTACTGACAAGCTGTGGACAAGATGTTTTCATAGTAAGCAGGCCTAGAACAAGTAGAACAATCCGTATAAAACCAAAGGTTATCCTGCTTTTATTTATTTATTTTTTGACTCTTTTTCCCCTGTCCAGTTAATATTAAATACAGTTATCAGTGAAAGTATCAGTATAGCCAGGGGGAGCAACCCTTACTTTTTTCTCCTTAAATTGTTAAGCATCATCTTCTCCCCCTAAAGGAAGAAGATCTTAACAATGCAATGAATAAAGAGCGACAAGAGTCTTCAATAAAATCCAAACTGTTGAGACTGCAAAAAGATATCGAAAAAGCCTCAAGAGACCGGGCAGGTGTGTAATTGTATCTGTGAGTGGCCTGATAAGTGTTCTACTTGGAGGGTTCCTTCAGAGTTAGGGTGATTCCACTTTTGCAGACTGGGGCAGGGACCATCTCATTTAAAGAATCCTATGTCAAACCTAATTTGTCTGAATAAAGAACAATGGGAAAGAAGACAGGAGAGCACAAACAGGCTGGAAATGACACTTTGGTCTATTTGAGAGAGCTATGTCACCATTTCCAGAAATGCAGCATATTGCTGTGTTTCTGAAATGGCTGGAATGAGGGACAATTTGCTTGGTTGAAAACGTGGTAAACCTGTGCACACAGCTTTTGGTTTTCTTGTTTGTTTCTTTTTAAACTATCCTTCCAAATGACGAAGCTAGGTATGTCAGAATGTGAAGCAGCTCTAAAGGGATACGGATAATAAAAACGACCCCACACTTGTGATTCTGGAATGTGGAGCTTATCTTATGTGGACCAGAGCGACACGTTGAAATGTAATCCCTGTCAGGAAATCCGAGGGAGTGAAATGTTTAGAAACCTAAATATCATAGTGAGGAAGAGCCTAACACTGTGGGAAGTGTTGGGAATGGACCACGGACTGGGTCCGCAAGGAGATTCAAAAGCTCATCTTGCAAAATAATCAAGATTTTTTTTAACTCCAGCATTTCTCAAATTTCATTAAATGAAGGTACAGGCCACTGGTTCAGTAAAATTTAGTAACAACTACGTGCAGAAAGAGCCTCAGCCATTGGGAAGCCCTCCTGGTATCACCTCTGGGCCCAGGCTCCGCTGCCTGTGGCCCCTCTCAGCTGTGTTCCGCCAGGGCAGGATGGACAGCGGTGACCGAAAGAATCATTTCATTGCTAGGTTTGGAACAAATGCTGAAATCCTACTCTAGCAACTCCGCCTTCTTGGACACAGAGAGCCAAAGAATCACAGCGGCCTTAATGGACGAGGTAAATATTTGCAGATTCTACCTTCCTAGGTTTAATGATGAAAGAGTTATTTTTAGGATGCTTGTTTTCGGGGCCCATTCGACCTCTCTTTGCCTTTCTTTTCTCATGACATACAACATTCTAGGAAGAGAGCTCCTATAGTCACCTCCTTGACGAGCAGTTTGAGGGATCCGGAAAAATTCAACTTAGAAATGTTTGCTTTAGTGTCCTTCCTGGAAAAGAATTGTGCCTAAAATAGAATTCCCCAAAATAGAATAATTCCATCAAGGTCTGAAAACCACGTGTACTTTAACCCAGTTAGGAAAAGTGATTAAACACACACACACAAACCCACAACCAGGGCCCGCATTCAGAAAGGTCTGGATCTGGATCCAGCCCTGCCATTTACAGTGACTTGGGACGACTTTAGTTTTCTCATCTGTAAAATGGGGTTATTGGTCCCTACTTCAGAAGGTTATTGTGAGGATATAGTGTCGGTTAGAAAATGTCAGCACAGTGCACAGAGGAGAGCTGAAAACCTGGTAACTATGAAGATTCCGTTTTCCACTGACCCCTCAGCGAACATCACGGTCTTCTGAAAATAACAGGGGAGCGGAAAGATGTGAGGCACAGAGTGAGGGGGGTAGTCTGGGTGTGTGGCAAAAGCTCCTGAGAAAAAGGGAAAAAACTTCAGAGGCTGAGGTTGTCTGAGGGGAGGGGAGGTGCTGTCAGGAGAGGGCAGGGAGAGAGGCATCTCTGGGCCTTTTTGCTGAGAGCCTGGACCTCAGCAGCCCCCAGGCATTTGTGGGAGTGATGGACAATGCAGCCGCTTCAGAGGAGCCCAGGTGAAAGAGAGGTTAGCAAAGTGCTGTGAATTCTATATAGGAATAAAGGCAAACAGATGCTATGAGCTACGTGTGCTAGATGCAGGTTTTCTGCTATGATTACAGAAATAGGAAGTTGACTGGGGTTAATATGAGAAGAATTCAGGAAGCGATAAAATCTTTAGCAATGTTTTGTAGGATATAGGAAGCTGGGCCAGCTATCCTTACCTTGTACCTAGCCTAACTGTCTTGTGAAAGCAGGTACCTAATAATTCTGTCCAAACAGGTAATTTCAGTAGTTCTTTGGTGAAAGGAGACAGATATAGCCAAGTACAGTTTAATCGATTATTTAGCAGAGGCTTCCTTTAGAGGAGATGCTGTTGGAAAAACAAACCTAATACTCTTAGGGAAAGAAAGGCCTGAATTCTGTTCACTTGGGAACAGAGCTCTAACATATTTGCAGTGACACATGGCTATAGTTTTTGTGAAATTATAAAGCAGTCTGTAGAACATTTTCTGTGATAGTGCAAAATATTTGGTTTTCTAATTCTATGCAAGTAATATTTACCAAAATAAAGTCATATGGAGCGTTTTTTTGATGGTGTTAAGTTGTAAGTTTATTTCTTTGGTTGTTCTTGCATAGAATTTTGTCATCATCATTACCAGCACAGAACATGTATTGGGATCATCTGGGTACATGCTGGCCTGATCCACATAGTGGAGGGTATAAGGTCCGGGAGGGTCTGGCTCCTGAATTAATGGTGCTTATGATGGAGTAAATATGAACCTTTGAGCAGTGAATGGCAAATATCCGTGTAACTTGGCTACACAACCCTGCATCCGATGGGTAACATGAAGTCTACCCAGGGAAGGTTTCTTGCAGGAGGAAACTCTGTTTCATTTAAATTCTTCCTAATCCATTGCCTCTTGGTCCTTCAAGTGCCATATTTGAAAGAAGAAGAATGTTGATAACACATGTTCTAGGAGAAAGTGTTGTGGAAACTGAATATATTTATAACAGATACTATCTTCAGACACTGGAAGGAGCACCACATAGGAGAGGAAGGAGACTTGTCCTATGATGCTCTCAGATGCAGACTAGGTCAAATGGTAGAAGATATGCGGTGGGTTTTGGTTTCATCTTAGGTAAGCCTGTCCCACAGTGCAGTCGATCAGAGGTGGTCAGCTCAGTTCAGTCCAACCGGAGGTGTTGTGGTCCCTTGGCAAGAATGTTAGGGTTAGGAATCCCCCTGCTGGATATGTGGAAAAGGAAGAAATAATGGTCAGGAAGAGATTGATTGGATAAGCAGGCCCCTTCCAATGTTTAGACTCTGTTATTTGGTTTACCCTAACTGAACACAGCTTAACAAAGAAGTTATTACGAAGTTTCTAGTTCAAGGTCAAATGGAGAACAGGAGGTCAAATTCAGAACTAGGAGCGTATCTTTAGCTTCACTTATTTTTTTAAATGTTTATCTATTTATTTGTGTGTGTGACAGAGACAGAGAAAGCGAGGGAGGGGCAGAGAGAGAAGGAGACAGAGAATCCCAAGCAGGCTCTGCACTGTCAGCAGGGAGCCTGATGTGGGGCTCGAACTCACAAACTGTGAGATCATGACCTGAGACGAAATCAAAAGTCAGGATGCTAAACTGATTGAGCCACCCAGATACCCCTAGCTTCACGTATTTTTATACTCAGATACTCCAGACCATTGTTTCCAGTGTCCAGAAGTGTTACTGCAAACTTGTTGGGTAATATAAGACCTGATCTCTTTAAGAAAAACAATAGCAGCAGCAGCAGCAGCAGCAACAAAACCCATCTCACACTATTTCAGTTGGATTCTATCGATACAAGTTCAGTTGTGTTCACAATGCTGAGCACAATGTTCAACATCCTTTCTTCAAGGCCTCTGGAAGTCTACCTTCTGCAATCAACACTCATTATTCCCTTTCTCACTGCTCAGCAGAAAATAGCTCAGAGTAAAGCTATTTGTTGCCACAAAATACTGAGTAATATATCTATCAAGGTTTCTAGTTTACCCTATGTATAGAAGAGTCCAGAATGCGGTGCACTTCACAACTAAGCCTTTCCTTTAAAATACTGAAAAGTGTCCACTTTTTGCTCCCTTTAGCATTTTCTGTGCATATCTGCATGAAGTTGAATGTGTACCTTTCTAGACCTCTTTGTCATCTTGGAAGTTATCCTGATATCCCTTTACCCATCCAGTCGTACCTCATGTTCTAGAAATTTACTCACATGGCCAAATGATGTATCCACAGACCAACTTGAAACTAGACCTTTTGCAAGCAAACTCCTACAAACTGTCATCAGTGTTAGCAGAACTTGAGCAAAGACCTCAACCCAACCATCCCTGCAGTAACTCCATCTTCAGGTGGAAAGAAAAGGTAAAAATTTAAGAGATTTGGTTGTAATTTCTTGACTGGGTTTGCTGTATGGAGTGGCTTCAAATAGTACCGGGGCAAAAAAGGCTATTATGAATTACATGTGCCACATGTCCCAAATCCCAGTTGTGGAATTTTAAGATAAATTTATGTCTTACTCCTTCTGGGTGAAGTAACAAGAGTTAATCACAAATGAATACATTGTGGACTAAATATGAGGAGCTAATAATTCTGTGGATTCCTTCTTCATCTTCCTCATACCTTAACTTTATTCTTTGAACATGCCTCTAGAATAAAATTTCTATGTGCCTAAATTGTAAGATTTTGTGATATACTCTAGTCTCATCCATTTCACATGGTACATGACGTGGATAAAGTGTGAGCATAATTTAAAAAATTCACACCGGTGTATTTTCCTGGTGATACATTATAAGGATTGATAATGAGCATGTGCATATATGTGGGTCACTGTACCTTGCAGCTGTTTTCCATTTCCAATCAGAAGGGGGAGCTGTAACCACCTTGTGATAAGGGGACTTTTTCCATGAAACTCAGCTCTAAAATGGTCTCAATCATGGCAGATTGAGTCATGGCAATTTCACTTGCATTAAAGCCAATTAAAGTTGAATTTGTAGAAGTAATGCTGTGAACGTTATTATTTGACCTTGAGGTGCACGTCAGAATTGCAAACACAGGGTGTAAAATGCGGCAATTGTCTAATTCTGAAAATATTAAGGCTTTAGAAATAAGAAAGCTTTATGGTAGAGTTTTTAAAACTATTGAATAATTCATTTATACTCTCCCCCCCAAAATTAAAAAAACAAATTCCTTAGGAAAACAGCTGTGGAAGAGTTACTTCTCATAAATACTTTTGATGACAGTGTTGTTAAAATGACTTTTTTTTTTTTTAACAATTTAAACAGCAGCAGACACATAGTTATGTGAAAATATCTCGGCCTTTTCTGATGAAGGTGAGCAGGGCATCTTGTGGCGGGCAGAGAATCCCGAGTGCTTCATCTGCAGGTAATCCCAGGCCCACAATAATCTGGGGGGAGGTTCTATTGGTAAAGCACGTTGCTACATTTACATTTTATTTTCAGAATCCTTTGGGCATATATCAGCTCAAAGAAATTTACATTTCAGTTAGGACTGATTCATTTGTTGGTATCTGTAGCTTTCTGTGCAGATGTTATCCAAAATTTGGGAAGAAGTCAAAAAGTGGAGGGTTGAGGAAAAAATATATGATATGAGAAGGTACCTTCGATGACTGGCATCTGTGTTATTCAGACAGTCTGCATCTGCTGTCCTTACATTCAACCTCAAACCCTTGTGAGGAGTTCTGTCTCCACTACCTCCTCCAAACTTCCATGGAAATCCTGTCCTTTCTGTGAGAAACACGGTGATCCCAACCCTACCTACTCCCTTTATTCAGCTGCCTTATATTAGCCATTTGCCAGCTCACACCCACCACATTTCACCTTTCAACACACAGATACAAGCTCACATACACACACACACCCTATCATTGTCCCTTGTTGTTTAACTATAGTTACCATAACCTTGATTCTCAAGTTTCTTGATGAGAAGTTGGTGAAAAGAGTTTCAGTAAAACCCAGGACGTTATGGTCCACTTGGTGTATTAAAGACTCGCGATCGCGTTAAGAAATAGTTCCATCAGTACCTAGGGAGGGTGGTAACAGACACGTGCACTAGCTGGCTCTGATCTATTCCTGAATGGCAAAACTGGTGTATGTTTTCCAAAATATGCTTCAACTACCACACATACTAGCTAACTGGTGATGACAAGCTCATGTGGGAAACAACTTTAAACTGTCATCTTTATTGTTTTTTCTCCAGACTCATTATTTTCTGTACTATGATATAGTTTTTGATTATATAATATACATAGTCCATATACACAGTAGGTATATCATAAATGGTTACTATACCCAGGAACGAAGATTATGTGAAATTATAAACTTTCCCTTTGAGAAGATGTCAGTATATTTAAGCTCAGCACCACACTATTCAATAATTGAAGAGCTTCCCATCATATTCATCTTGCCTACTGACACAGCGTTACTAATTATTACTGGATCCAACTTTCAGCGTCTGGTGTGGCCCAGCTCGGCAGTGGTCTTTGCAAGGCTTTATATTCTTTCCAAGCCAGACAAGATGATGAATTAAATTTGGAAAAAGGTAAGAATCATTTTCAAATAGTTTGACTGCCTTCCCATTTGATTTGACTAAAACTCCTGTCCTTGTTACAACAGCCTTAAAAGTTACTACAACATCAAATCATTTCAGGTTTATAATGACCCTTCTTAGAAAATAAAGATAAAGCACATCGAAAATAAGAGTCACATAGTAAAAATAGCTAACATTGGGGCGCCTGGGTGGCGCAGTCGGTTAAGCGTCCGACTTCAGCCAGGTCACGATCTCGCGGTCCGTGAGTTCGAGCCGCGCGTCGGGCTCTGGGCTGATGGCTCAGAGCCTGGAGCCTGTTTCCGATTCTGTGTCTCCCTCTCTCTCTGCCCCTCCCCCGTTCATGCTCTGACTCTCTCTGTCCCCAAAATAAATAAACGTTGAAAAAAAAATTAAAAAAAAAAAAAGCTAACATTTATTCCATGTTTACTGAGTGCTAGATATTGCTACAAGCACATTGTCCCATTTAATGTTCATAAAAGCCCTGTGAGGTAAGTATTATTATTTATTCCCATTTTATTGTTGAGGAGACTAAGGCATAGAAATGTTAAGTACTTTGGCTAAAGTTACAGGAAGTGGTAGAACATGCTTTGATCTCAGAAACCCAGAGTCATGCTTTTTATCACAGGGCTAACCTGGGCGAGAATGTCAGTAATGGAAAGTTACTAGAAGAGTAGCCTCACCTTTTTCCTTTTCAGAAAACTAAACACACAAGAATGTGAAATGACTTCCTTTCATGGCGTAGGGTAAGCTCGAATTCTAGAAGCCAGGTCAGAGGACTTCCAGCTTAATGTTTCTCCCACTTATCCCTTAGAACAGAGTTTTATGGCCAATCTAAGGAAACAACCCCTTTCTCTGTGTCACAGATTTTTGATGAACATGGAAAGGTATGCTGTCATAGGTTACCTAGACCTCAGCATTAAATAAGAAACAGCCACTAGCCTCAACTTTCCTTGTGTGTCCGATGAACAACCATATTTGGATGTTAAAGCTGAGATCTGGAGATGAAATGGTTAGTGAGAAAGGGTTGTGTTGTAGGAGAGAGCTGTTTACCTGCAAGCAGGACATGGTGTCCAGAGCCAACAGGAAGTCGTGATGGATTTTGCAGCCATACAACAGGGACACCATGTCTTTGCTCTTGGTTAACGGGTGCTTCCTTTTCAGTTTGCTGGTCAGATTTCTTCAGCGACTACTTCTCCTTCTAGTTCAGAAAGAAATAAAGATAAGAAAAAGGGTAATATAGTAGACCCTCTCCTCTGTTCATCTTAAATCAATGTTGCCTTTACCTAAAGTTGGAAGTGTTAGAGAAGTCACTTTGTTCTTCATTACATCATCATAAGGTTACCTACAGCAGTAGGTAAATGAAATGCTGTATTCCCACTTTCCATGTGAATAAAAAACACATTTCCCAGATGCCACCTAGACCCCAGGGCCTGAGTTTGAGGTGCATAGTTACACAATAAACTTATTATCTTCTTTGTCTTCAGTTCTCTGTTGGCAGCAAAGTCTACTTATACTTTATCTCGTAAGTGGGTTCTTTATTTATTAAAACATTTTTTAATGTTTATTTATTTTTGAGAGAGAGAGAGAGAGAGTGAACGAGGGGGCGGGCAGAGAGAGAGGGAGACACAGAATCCCAAGCAGGTTCCAGGCTCTGAGCTGTCAGCACAGAGCCCAACGTAGGGCTTGAACTCATGACTGTGAGATCATGACCTAAGAGTCACCCAGCCACCCCTATAAATGAGTTCTTTAAATAAAAGGAACCATTGGAGGCTTCAGAAAGCTGGCAACAAGATTTTAAATTATTTGTTTGAATTCCTGTTAGTGGACTGTGTCAGTCTGCTGACTTGAGAGAATTCATTGGAGGTAGAATGTAGGCTGAGAATGATCTTTAAGAATAAAAAGTGATTTATGAGTGAGGTGAGATAGTAGGGGTGGATGTGGACAGTCTCCTTTGCTTAAGAAAGAAAATCACTGGGGAAGAAAATGAATGGAAGAAAGACTAAAAAATGACCTCAGAATGATGCTCAAGGTCAAGGAGCTCTCTTGCATCACGAAGGAAGTGGATGTTTCTACTCTAATGTGCAGAAAGCAGCCAGAGAGGAAGGACTCTTTCTCACAAGGGAAGGATTTAGCCAGAGTATTTGGGGGTGTCTATGGTTAAGCTTTTAGGGTTTTTAATATCAGAATAGTATTTGTTAAAAGAGAGAGAATTAGAGAAGGGCCATGTGTTTCTTAGGAATTCTATTTGAATCATTGCTTTAAAAAGTATTGTCTTGGGGCGCCTGGGTGGCGCAGTCGGTTAAGCGTCCGACTTCAGCCAGGTCACGATCTCGCGGTCCGTGAGTTCGAGCCCCACGTCAGGCTCTGGGCTGATGGCTCAGAGCCTGGAGCCCGTTTCCGATTCTGTGTCTCCCTCTCTCTCTGCCCCTCCCCCGTTCATGCTCTGTCTCTCTCTGTCCCAAAAATAAATAAACGTTCAAAAAAAAAAAAAAGAAAATTAAAAAAATAAAATAAAATAAAAATAAAAAGTATTGTCTTCAAATTGACATTTTATTAAACTTACCAAAATTGCTGAATGGGGAGTTAAGTTTCTGTGCAAGCTATGAGTTGGAACTTTGGACTGTGAAATTGGCACATGTAATGGAGGGAAGCCGTCTCGATCTAAAGAAAAGTCTGATAGCTGAGACATAATAGTCACCATAGCAGACTGTCTTGGCCACCAACATGAGAAACCCTTAACACACAGACACCAAGAGAAGAGTTTGATGACAAGCTGCATCTGACGTGAGCCATCCAGCATGAGAAGGATATATGATCCAACATGATTCTGGGTTTTTTTTTTTCAAATTTTTGATGTTTGTTTATTTTTGAGAGAGAGAGAGAGAGAGAAGAGAGTGAGAGACAGTGCAAGCAGGGGAGAGGCAAAGAGAGAGGGAGACACAGAATCCAAAGCAGGCTCCAGGCTCCAGGCTATCAGCACAGAGCCTAATGCGGGGCTCGAACCCGGGAACTGTGAGGTCATGACCTGAGCTAAGTCGGACACTTAAGCGACTGAGCCACCCAGGGGCCCCAATGCCACTTGTTTTTAATGAAACTATTTTATGGCATAACTTCGATTACTCATTATCTTATGCTTTTTAATATTCTCTGCATTATGCCTGCTTCACACAGAGGTGTTCAATAAATTTGGCTTTACCTAAATCACATGCAGAGACTGATGCTAACAAGTAACTCCTTGAAAGCACAATCTCCTTAAAATTGTTTTACCAACTGGATTCAGGCTTGTGCTTAAATGGCAGAGACCTGTTTGTCTAACTAAATGTGCATTTTTACAGGCGACATTGTGACTATATACAAGAAAGAAGAAGAAGGATGGTGGTTTGGTTCTTTGAACGGAAAAAGGGGTCATTTTCCTGCCGCTTATGTGGAGGAGCTCCCTTCAAATGCTGGGAACCCGGCTACGCAGACGTAAGACAAGATTCCGAACACGCCGCCTTAGTCCGTAAACTTCACAATGCAGTGCAAATAAAGATAAATGCTGTAATCTTTACAAATAGGTAACGGTGTCCTCCCTGTGTGTCATGGCACTTTGCACTCCTGCTTATTTGCCTGAAACAGAGTTAGAAGATGGAGAGCAAAGGGAGAAAAGAAAGAGACCCTGCAGTTCCTAGAGTTTTCGAATCCTAGGAGACCCTAGAGATGCCCCAACACAGCCCCTGGTGTCACACACAGAGAGATAGAGCTCAGATCATTCAGCCACTTGCCTGAAGTCACATAGTTTTCTGGTAGTGCTGCAGAGATTAGGACTTAGATGTCTTTTTCATCTGGATCGTGTGCCAACAGGCCAGAGCAGGCCTGTGAGGGGTCAGGCAGTGTCTGGGAGACAAGGAAGACCAGATTAAGTCTGAGAAGAAGAGTTCAGCAGAGCCCTGGCAGATAAGACCCCTGGGAGATAGGCCCAGGTTAGGAGAGGGTAGAATAAAGAATCAGGAGCTGAGGCCAAGAGTCCCTATGATCAGGAGAGGGGATGCTAGACAAGAGGTCTGGATACTAGGTGAAGCTCAGTGTAGAATGGAGCCCCATCCTGAGCCAACCTTCTGATGTAGTGGCTTCTTGTAAACCTTCTATGCACAACCAGAACTTCTATTAGAAGTGAGGTCAGGTGTGAGCCAGAGATGGTTTGGAATCTGAAAGCGAGAGCAAGGTGGATAGGAAAGGGTTAGGAAGGAGACAGTGCCTGAAAACTCTTGCCTCCTTGTCCATTTGGAAACTTCATATACCAATTTAGAGGTATGAAACTCGCACTTCCCAATTAGTCAGTGTGAAGAGAATATCCTCAGCAGCTTCCTAGTGAAAGGAACCTTAAAACGCTAATGAGTCTCTCTGGATGGAAAGTTCTGGAAATCAACATTTACGGTTAAAATGGAATATTTAGAGAGAAGCAGTTTTATGTTCCTTCCTCAAATGCCCTCTAATGGGTAAAGGTTGGGGATGAGACAGGGTAGGCCTCAAATTCTTCCCAAGGGGAACATTTTAAAATGGAGAGAAGTGGTTCAGCAGCATCTTTCAGAAAATGACCTAAGTCAGCCTGGAGATCACACTCTATTGAGTGGAAGGTCCTGGTGTTAATAGAAACATCTGGGCATGTTTACTATTGTGCCTAATAGTCTGACATTAGAGTAATTAAAATCCATTCCATTACTGTCCTGCCACCTACATCTTTACTTTTAATTAAATTTTGCACTTTCAAAAAGGAACTTTTCAAACCAAGGTACCTATGTTTTTTATACTCTGCACCACTGCACTCCTATAGCAGGATATAATGAACACATAGAGATATTTATAGATAGAGATACCAGACCTGAAGGAGCACAAGTAAAATTTGTTATGTGAGACATAACTTACAGCCTAGAAGAGCAGATCAGAAGTTTTAATGTCACCCTTAATGGTGTACTAATGAAGGCTTTCTACATGTAGAAAGTTAGCTGAATAATAGGCCATTAGACCATGAACAGAAAATTTGAATTTATATTTCCTCTTCATCTTACTTCTTTCCATTAAGCCTTGATGTATAAAAAATTGTGTGGCAATTGACTGCAGCCTACAATGGATCATTTGTGTAGAGAAAGTGATGATAATGGTGGTTGGGCCCTGAAACTCACTGGAAGCAATTTTCAAAGAAGGACGCCCCTCTTTCTTCATAAGTCAGTTTTACTTTGTGAAAACATAAATGATTTCCCTGTTTTGTAATGTTGCTCAAAATTCTTTTTGCATCTGTGTTATATAATATTTAAACCTCAAAGAAATACTATAGGGAAACTATATATACAAATACAGTTGGGTAGGACAGACTTGTTGAATATCCTTTCAGTTGGGCAAGAATTTTCCGATTGGACAGGTAGGAATGGTAGCCCTTATATTTAGATAAAAATTAAATGTATATTGTGAAGATTAATGATGTACAAAAGTCTTCCATACAGAATAAAATAATTTTTAATATTCATACTTTTAAACTCTTTATTGGGGTTTCATAATTACACCACACTATTCAGTTCCATATCTCAGGAAGTTTTTAGCAACATTAACAACCTGAAATATAGGCAGTAGGGGTCTGAGCCACTGAAAACATCACAAGGCATTTTTCTACTTTATCTTCTTTCTAGTAGAATGCAAACTGATACATCTATCATGCTATCAACCAGAAAGATCTATGAATTTCATTTTTTTTGCATTTTCAATTACCCATAATAATTAATATTTATAATGACAAAAAGCAATTTTATCACTTAAAGTGCCTTCCGATCTATCAAAAAGTAATATCCAGGTTAGGGTAAAGTAAATTTTATTGCACAGTATTATAAGGCTTTAACTGATCAGTAATTTGAGCAGAGGGTAACTTTGTTCTCCCCTCCCCCCAAAAAACCCTCCTCCCTCAAAATCTTAATGGCCTTGGGGTTGTAATCAGCCTGGCCTGGAGCAAGAAAAGTGAATTAGGATCAAATAACATGTCCTATTGTTCTTTGCAGTGTTACACAGGAAGCGTGTATAATCCCAGGGCGAATATGCTTGGAGGTGGGGGCAGGGGGCCTACAAACCGGTGGGACTGGACTGGGACTTGGACCAGGGTTGGGGACACAGCAGAGAAGAGCAGGAATCTTTTGCAGAGGGAGTGCAGCTACTCGGATAGAGCTACAAGGATAGTGTCAGAGATTTTGGGAAGCTGTGATCCAGAGTGCAGAGCCCTGCTGAGCCAAGGATGCCAGGCCTCCCACTCCCAATCACAAGCACCATGGACAATAAACCACCAAGCCAGAGAATCCAGGTTGCGCTTTAGCCGGGAGCTCGGTTTAGGGAGACTAGGTGGACCTGTGGGTGCCTGCAGCTGGGGAAATGTGCCTAAGCGGGACATCCCAGTGGCCACCCCCTGGAGGGCGGGGGTCACGGCAATGGGAGGAAAGCAGCTTCCGCCAACCGGCCAGAGTTTGGAATAAAGAGACTTGCACAGAATTCGAGTGAAATACTCTTTCTTGGAGGAGCTACAGGATAAGGAGAAGCCGACCTGGGCGTGGAAGCAAACCGAACTGGCCAGAGAAAGACCTTGATTCCACAGCTCAGGACTAATGATAGAGATCTGGGGACCACATAGGGAGTCACACCAAGGAGTGCCTGGAAAGGACTGGGACCTGCCTAGCCACGTATATGAGGTGGCAAATGTGTTACTGAGCTCAGTCTCAGCTGGCTTGTAACTTGGGTTTTTCTGACACTGGGGCAAATGGCTCAGTGCTTGCTGCAGCGATTCTCTGAGTGCGGTGCTGGGACCGGCAGCACCGATATAACCTTGGACTAAGTTAGAAATGCAAAATGTCAGCCCATACTTTACCCTCGGCCAGAAACACTGACGTCTGTGGGTTAGGTGTTTCTAGTGCAAATTGAAGCTTGAGAACCACTGACTCACTTGAATGAATCCTGAGAATAGTGTCTAAACTACAGACGCACCGCGGAAGGAGCACTGTTGAAGGGGAAAGTGGAGAATACCACGTACCCAGGAAGGCCGCTCTAAAAAAAGAAATATCCCTTCCTTTTGGTCCAATAAGTTTTTAAAGATGAGTGTTGCTGGGGACTGTGTCCAACAAGGCTTTCTCCATTGTGAGGGCTGCTCCTTTTTCCTCTTCTGTCACATGCTCACTCTTGGCCCAGGGAAGAAGGAACACTTTGGACTACATTACACCCCCTCACAAGAGACTCCTCTTCTTTCTCAGCCACTTACTTGATATTCTTGTTAGCAGAAGAAAGCCTGGTATGGTCCCTATCTTAATACTAGAGAATGAGAAGCAAACAGCTCTCCCCTCACAATCCATTCCCCTTTACTCCCCACCCCACCACCCAGGGTCTAAGAGTAGATAATCCTCCTTCTGACTTATGATCAAAAGTCAATAGTAGCTTAACAACACTATGCCACCAATGCCTATGTCATCTATCTCACTATCTCATCAGGTAGGCATTTTATCATCTCACAAGAAGAAGTGTGAGTACAGTACAATAAATACAGTACAACAATCGATCATGCACTAGGCCACAGAACAAGTCTCTAGAACGGTCTGACCACAATATAAGTTAAAAATTACTAAGAAAAGGATAATTTAAAAACCACATGCATTTGGAGAACACATACATATGTGCACCTCCACGCACCTAAGCACATATATGTACACACACACACACACACACACTTCTAAATAAGCCATAGTCAAAGAAGAAATCTTAATAGAAATTTTAAAATATTAGAAATAAAAAATAGGAAAGCTACTACATATTAAAACCTGTAAGTCTGGGAAAGCAGCTTAAAAAATTCTATAGGGAAAAGTAGAAAGGCTAAAATTAATGAACTAAGTATCCTAAGTATGGATTTATAAAAACAACAGCAGAATCAACCCAAATAAAGCAAAGGAAATAAAAAGAAAAGAAAGAGCAAAAGTTAATGAAGTATAAAACAAAATAAAATATTGAATTAAGCTGTTGATTGGTTCTTTGAAAGGATTAATAAATTGAGCAAACCTTTGGCAGAATTAAGACCTTATTTATAAGGTAAAAGTGGACATACTACAGCAGATACCTAAAAGTTAAAATCACATACTATCGACAACTTTACACCAATAAATTTGTAGAAAAGCAAGCCCAAAAGACAAAATTCTAAAAAAATACGCATTATCAAAACTCACTCAAGAAACAAAATATAACTGGATAATTTAATTACTATTAAAGACATTTAATGAGTATTTGCAAAATAAATCTTCCTACAAAGAAAACACAGGCCAGATAGTTCCATAGATGAGTTCAAAAACAGATAATCTCATTCAGACTTTTTCAGGAAGTAGAAAAAAAAGGAACACAGCTGAACTATTTTCAAGGTTTGAGGGTCTAGGATAACCTTGATACCAAAACCAAAGTTAATATACAAAAGAAAATTATAAGCCAATCTCATTTATGGCTATAGATATAAAAATTTAAACAGAATATTCACAAACTGAATCCAACACTATTGAAAAAAAAGAAAAAAGATTGCACATCATGGATAATTGGATTTATTCCAGGAAGACAAGGTTGATTCAATATTAAAAAAAAAAAAATCTATTGATATAAATCACTATGTTGACAGATTAAAGATGCAAATCTATATAGATGCAGAAAAAACATGATAACATTAACAAACATTCATAATTATTTTAATTTAATTTAATTTAATGTTTATTTTTGAGAGACCGAGCACGAGAGAGGGAGGGGCAGACAGAGAGGGAGACACAGCACACAAAGCAGGCTTCAGACTCTGAGCTGTCAGCACAGATCCCAATGTGGGGCTAGGACCCACGAACCGTGAGATCATGACCTGAACCATGTCAGACGCTTAACTGACTGAGCCACCCAGGTGCCCCCATGATAATTACTTTTAGTTAACTGAGAATACAAGCAAACTTCCTTGACCTGATCAACAGAAAAGAAAATGGCAAGTTTGGGAAACTACCATAGTACAGCATAGCTGAAACTCAGATTAAATGACTCGCTTAAGATCAGGTACCACAGACTGGACCACATCTTAATTCTCAGATTTTTCCACAACACCATTTTGATGCTGGCAAACAGAACTTTTCACAAATTATTCAAGATTTATCATTATACTTTGAATCTCATATATTGCCTCTTTCAAATGAAAGACCTTATCCTCAGCTGCTTCCAGCTGGTTGCTAAGAGAACGGGAAACGTGACTAAACTCTAAACATTCTTCACATCATACCACATCATAGAGTGTTCACGCTTCTCACCATGATGTATTTAACGATAACCAAGAAAGGGGCTGATTTTAAATAGCTTCTATTTCCTCCAGTTTACTTGACAACTGGACTCTATTTCTACTTAGATGAAACTCTTTATTCGGAATGAATCTTATTCTCTGTTAGCTCGTCATTAAGTCAAGAGTCGCCTGCAGGGCCATCTTTATCACCTAAAAATGGCTGAAGATAGCGGCAACACACCTGCGGGTATTATTGAACAAGTTAGCTCCTTTTCAAAGGCTTAATTTTGATTTCCTATTAAATAATTTTCTATTGAGTCTGGACGGTGTGCTCGACATTAACAGGTATTTCTTAAGCTTCTACTTTGTGCCACACTATGCAAGGGAATAGCAAAATAGGCAATTTGCTGTCACGGTACACAAATCAAAACAGAACTAATGGTCTCTGTCTAGGAATTTTCTGAGTTGGAGGAGAAGTAACTTTGTAATCCTCATCAGCTGGGAAATTGAAATTTTTAATGCATTTGAACGTTTTAGCAGATTTTGTGCCAATTATTTGTTTTTTAACTTGAACAGTGTAGTGATTGAGTTTAATTTTTAAAATTTTTTTCTATTATTATTACTTTGAGAGAGAGAGAGCATGAGCAGAGAGAGGGGCAGAAAGAGAGAGAGAGAGAGAGAGAGAGAGAGAGAGAACCCCAAGCAGGCTCCATGCTCAATGTGGAGCCCAACACGGGGCTTGATCCCACAATCCTGGGATCATGACCTGAGCCAAAATCAAGAGTCAAACGTTCAAACAACTGAGCCATCCAGGTGCCCCTTTTAATATTTTTTAAATTTAATTTTTAAAGATCTCATTGTTCATTTTATTACAAAATTAGTCTACTCCATTTGGATTCCATTTTATTTATTATTTGTTTTTAAGTTTATTTATTTATTTTGAGACAGAGAGAGGATGAGCAGGGGAGGAACAGAGAGAGGGGGACAGAGGATCTGAAGTGGGTTCTGTGCTGACAGCAGAGAGCCCCATGTGGGGCTCAAACCCATGAACTGTCAGATCATGACTTAAGCCAAAGTCAGATGCTTAACTGACTGAACCACCCAGGTGCCCTTGGATTCCATTTTAATCAGCTTTACTACTTGTGTGTTTCTTTTCCATTTAGGAAAATCTTACCTTTGTATCCTGTGCTTTATTTCCATATCAGGAAGATTTTAAATGGTTAAAATTATTTTTTCAAGTTTATTTGTTTTGAGAGAGAGAGAGCAAGCACGTGAGCTGGGGGAGGGGTGGAGGGAGAGAGAAAGAGAGAGAGAGAGAGGGAGAATCTTAAGCAGACTCCATGATCAGTGCAGAGCCTGATGAGGGGCTGTCTCACAAACTGTAAGATCATGACCTGAGCCAAAATCAAGAGTTGGATGCTTAACCAACTGAGCCACCCAGTCACCCCTAAAATTATTTTAGTTTTGCAATATACCATCCTAAATACAATGTATAAAAAAGAGCAAACTTAATGAGATAGTTTGGTTTGATTTTCATGTGTATTTTTATTCATTCAAAGTGACATTTTCACAATGTAGCCACTGTATCATTTAAGATAATATATTGGTAATATTAGCTCCAGAATATTCCTGGGTTGGCACATAGTGACCCTCAACAATTAAGGTCTTTATATTTGACTGAACAAAGAGTTATACCTAAGTCAACAGCCCTCCGTCCAACATTTCCATAAAATTGATGACCGCAGTCCTCGAGGCTTAGAGACTGTTTCAGTGAGCCTTTTGGGTCCAAAAGGCCAGGTACTCTGCTCATTGTCTTCCCGAGATTTGAAGCTGTTTTGTTGTCTTGGTGAAGGTATTTCCTATGGATCCAGACAAAGCATATTCCTCTACTTTCAAGAGAGTTTACCTTTCTTTCTCTTAATCTTTATACTTCTAAAGAAACACAAATGCTACGTTATATTATTGAAGTTCAAGTTTGTTTAGAATCCTTGTTAAGGGCTTTGTCTTCATATACTTTTCCTGCAATGCAGCACAGAAATGCATAAGGTGTAGTCCAGGTGAAGCTTGTGAATTAGGTGGCAGACCGCCACCTACGTTTGAATTCCGACTCTAACGCTTACTAGCTGTGTGACTCAAAGTTACTAGAACTCTTACTATGTTGGATTTCTTATCTGTAGAACAAGGTTATGGATAGTGTCTACCTCACAGGCTGTTGAGGAAATATAAATGAGTAGACATATGTAAAGGGCTTAGAACAGTGCCAGGCACATAAAAGTTTTTAAAAAGAAATAGCTATTTTTCTAAAGCGTCCAGCCCGAACCAATTCCAATTTTGGAACGAATCAACTTCTCAGGTGAGAAAACAATTCACTATAAAGTTCTACTGCTTAAGGCCTTTTGTTTCGTATGATAGTGCACTTTTCTTTGGACCCCAGCAGTAAAGCTGGTTCCTACATTGTCCTTTTGGGACTTTCCTCCTACCTGGCCTTACCTCCCAGATCTTGCCCTACCTCCACGCCCATTTAGAAATGAAAAATGGCTGTCCCTAAAGAGAAATGGACCCTAGGTGGAAGGAAGCTCCCCATTTCTTCTCTCATCCCCAATCTCTATTTCTGTAACTTGCAGGTGAAAGGAACCCTTCAGAGTTTCTTACCAAGGCAAGCCCGCTCAATGCCTTCCTCACTACATGATACAAAACATTGTATCTTCAAGAGTTTGTGCTATGAGACACGGTTTTCGTCTAGTTTCAGTGAATGAAGATTTTTCTTTGTTTTATGCTTGTTCCTTGTAGATATAATTCAGGTAGGGAATTAAGTAAATATATATTCACTGTAGCAGTAACCTGATATTTTTTGATGTCAAATTATCTAGTCTGTCCCTTAGAGAACTATAATGCCCCTTCTCTTGGCTCCATTTTTGAAGTTAACCTACCTCCACACCTGGGTTACAGCCGGGAGCTAGTCTAATCAAAGTATGTACTTTACCCCCTGATCACCAGTGATTGGTTCAGGGATTGGGATCAGCTTGGAGTTGCTGGGGTCTACCATGTGGGGCCTCAACCTAGAAAAAAACAGCTAAGCAATGGATCCACTAATATAATTTGAGCTCCAAATCAAGCTAGGTCCACAGAAACCAAAATCGGGTTTTGATACAATTTTATGTATTCATTTAAATGTAGTTATATCAAAAAATAAGGCCAAATGTAAAGGTCTGCTTAGGAAAGCTGTACTTTTGCTCATTGTACTGTCACTGTTAAAATATTCCCTTGAGTCAAGACGGTGATAAAATAGGATAAGACGTTGTCAGGCACAAGCTCCAGATGCCTCTCTGGGGACAAAGGAGCTGGCTGGAACCATCTCCCTCCCCTGCTCCTCAGCATAAACACAGAGCCACCTGAGGGAAGCAGCTCAGCCTGTACACTGGCTGCCTAACTTGCTTATACCAACGCCCTCCCCGTCCCCCCGCCCTTACTGACCCATGCTCTGGTGGGACTGCCCTTCTCAGTCAAGGTTGTCTCAGTCCCGGTGTGGCAGGCCCCTCTCCCAGGAGACCAGCACAAACCCCTGCCCACACCACCGCTGTCAACCAGAGAGTTCTACAAGGCCTCAGTTCTGGCGGAGTTGGTGTCAGGTTTCACAGACCAGAGCACATCTAGTTAAAACTCTCCACATTCAGGCCGGGGACCAAACACTGCCCACAGTAGTCAAGGAAAAACTCTGCAGACAACTGGCCTGAAAGATAGAGCAACCAAAACATGCAGCACATACCAGAGACACCCTGTGAAGTGCCATGAATTGGCAATACCTGACCTCTTCTTCATACGGCCATAACTTGCAGGGGCAGGAGTATAATTGACTTTCCAGCACAAAGTAAAAGTCAGAGACTTAAACAAAATGTCAAGACAGAGGAATTTATGCCAAATGAAAGAACAAGATAAGACCATGGCCAAAGGCCTAAGCTAAACAGATATAAGTAACATGCCTGATGGAGAATTTAAAACAACAATCATAAGGATCCTCACTGGGCTTGAGAAGAGAATAGAAGACATCAGGGAGACCCTTACCACAGAGATAAGTTAAAAAAAAATTAATCAGAATGAAGACTGCAATAAATGAGATTGAAAACAGGCTTGGTACAATGAAGAGTAAGTTGGAAGAAGCAGAGGAATAAATTAGTGACTTAGAAGACAAAATAATGGAAAGTAAGCTGAACAAAAGAGAGAAAGAAGAATTATGGGGCATGAAAATAGAGAACTCAGTGACTCCATGAAATGTAATAACACTTACAGGAGTCCCAGAAGAAGAAGGAGAGAAAAGTTAGCAGAAATTTATTTCAAGAAATAATAGCAGAGGGGTGCCTGGGTGGCTCAGTAGGTTGAGTGTCCAACTCTTGATTTCAGCTTGGGTCATGATCCCAGGTTCATGGCATTGAGCTTGGTGTTGGGCTCTGCACTGAGCATGGAACCTGCTTAGGATTCTCTCTCTCTCTCCCTCCCTCCCTCTGTCCCTCTCCCCCACTCACGTGCTCTTTCTCTCTGAAAAGAAAAGAATAGAAGAGAAGGGAAAAGCATAGAAAAGAAAAAAAGAGAAAAGAAGGAAGGGAAGGGAAGGGAAAGGAATGGAGGCAGAAAATCTCCCTCAGCTGGGCAAGGAAGGAGAAATCCATATCCAAGAGGCACAGAGAACTCCCATCGAAATCAACAAAAGCAGGCCAACACCTGGGCATATTCTAATTAAATCTGCAAAATATAATGATAAAGAAGAAAGTCTTAAAAGCAGCAAGAGAAGTCCTTAATTCACAAGGGAAAATCCATAAGGCTAGCTAGAGATTTCTCAACAGAGACTTGGCAAGCCAGTAGGGAGTGGCATGATATATTCAAAGTGCTAAATGGGAAAAAACTGCAGCCAAGAATACTCTATTCAGCAAGGCTATCATTCAGAATAGAAGGAGAGATAAAGGGTGTCCCAGACAAACAAAAACTAAAGGAGTTCATGACCACTAAACCAGATCTGCAAGAAATATTAAAGAGGACTCCTTGAGTGCAAAGGAGACCAAAAGTGACAGACAAGATCAGAGAAAATCTCCAGAAACAACGAAAAAAACAAGTAATAAAATGGCTATAAATACATGCCAATAATTACTTTGAATATAAATGTACTAAATGGTCCCAATCAAAAGACATAGGGTGGCAGAAAGGATAAAAAAACAAGACCCATCTATATGCTACCTACAAGAGACTCATTATGAACCTTAAGACATCTGCAGGTTGAAAGTGAGGGGGTGGGGAAATATTTATCATGCAAATAGATGTCAAAAGCAAGCCAGAGTAGCAGTACTTATATCGGACAAATACTTTTTTCTGTTCTCATATTGTTTTTATCCTGCTTTAGTGTTAGGGTAATACTGGCTTCACAGAATGATTTTGAATGTGTTCCCTCTATTCCAGTATTTGTAAGATTTTGATACAAATTGTCATTAATTATTCATTTAAATGTTTGGTAGAATTCACCAATGAAACCATGTAGTCTTAGGCTTTTCTGTGATGGGAGATTTTTGATTCCTAGTCCAGCTTTCATTCTTATTCTTGATCTAAGATTTCCTATTTCCTGGATTCAAGATTCGTGATTCAATTTCAGTAACTTGTGCATTTTTTGGAATTACCTGGGCTTTTCCCCTAAGTTTTAGAAATTGATTTGTTAGTGATGGTTTATAGTAATCTGTTATCACACTATGTATTGCCAATTTTGTTCATTTTTTTTTAAGAAATCTGGTCATTACTTTCAATGTTATGTTATTGTTTATTCTGGTCTCTATTTCCAATTTTTATTTGCTTCCTCTACTAAATATTGGCTTACCTTCTTTTTTTAGTTTCTTGGGGTGCAATATTATTTAAACCACTTTTCTTAACACAACCATTTATGGCATAAATTTCACTCTAAAATCTGCTTTTGCTGCATCCCATAGGTTTTAGAATATTGTGTTTTCTTTTTCTTTTGTTTTCACATATTTTGATTTGCCGTTTGATTCCTTATTTGGCCCACTGCTTGTATATTAGTATGTTGTTTAATATTTACATATTAAATATTTGATATTAAAAAAATAAAATGTTGAAAAAAAAGTCTTTGTTAGTAGCACACACTCCAATCTCTAGGGCAGTTTATTAGCTTTTTATCTCTGCAGAAAAATCCCAATCAATGGTTCCTAAAAGCTGGCCTGCACACTGGGATGGCCTGTGATAACATTCCTACCAACCCATAGCATTCTTCTCAGATAAATTCTACTGCTATATGATGGTAAGCAGAGCTCTGAGCCAAGTCCTAGGCATAAGAGGCAACTGAGGGGAAGTGCTCTGAAACTCTCTTCCTAATATATATATATATATATATATATATATCCCCCCACACACATTTATCATAGTATACTATCTTTCATCTTAAAAAGAACACATTTGACTTTATAAATTTTATTTAAGATTTTAGTTAAAATAATTTAAAGAAATAAACCACACAGAAATGTTACAAAAATACAAAAGAATTACAGGCAAACAGTGGATAATGAGAATTCTTTTAAAAGAGATACACAATAGGGAAGAAAAATAAAGTGTTTATATACTATTCATATATTAATTATAAACCATAGCAGTAAAAGCTTTCCGGACATTGGCAAGAAAAGCCGAGAAATTGTTGGTCTTCCTTACTTTCTCTTGAAATTCTGCTAGGCACTCAAGATGAGGAGCACTATCTGACACTAGAAGAAAAAAAAAAAAGGGAAGATAATGTGAATGAGATTTTTTATGGGAGAGAAGTGTTTCTAACTTAGATGCTTTCATCTGATTCAAATTATTTCAATTCCATTTTACTGAAATGCTTCCAGCATAGAACAACAGATACACTTGATTTTCATATCCTAACTATCTTTTGGACCTTTTCTTTGTTTAATCTGTAAATATTAAAATCTTAAGCACTATAATTGTACTTTAAATTTAAACAGATGGTAGTCAAGGGATTGAAGAACTCGGTGATAAAAAGAACAGAATGCCATTTCCAGTCATCTTTCTTACATTTTAACTAAACTGTTTTAACAGGTGTGTGTGTGTGTGTGTGTGTGTGTGTGCGCGCGCGCGTGCGCGTGTGTGCGTTGGGTTTTTTGTTTTGTTGTTTTTTTCACTGTTAAGTCAGTTTTCTCTGTAAACTTTTGGCTTGAATTCTAGTTCCTGGCCACTGGATCAAAAAAAGAACAGCTTTCAATGACAACTTTTAGTAATTTACAATTATGGGGAAAAAATCTAAGGTTTTACAAGTGTTCACTAGAAAATGTGGTTGCTATTCTAAAAGTGGTATTTACAGGACCTACTAATCAAATGTGACACAAAGTCACAAATAACGGTACACCTCTCAACATGCAGTTGTACAAATTGTAAACAAATCTCCAGTGAGGGTGGTCAAAGGAAAGGAATGATTCAGCTTTCTCTCCCAACAATTTGGTCCTTTGCCCAAGGGGAAGAAAGTCAACCATATCAGATTTCCAGTTCTTTGGTAGAGATTGTTTAGGACACAAGGACCAGGACCACAGCAGAGAAAGAACAAAAGGCACTTGGTTCAAAATCACACCGTAGATTCTATTTTAACACACTATCAAATACCATGACCCTATGTAGCAAGAGAGGATATGCAAGGTATGTGGGTTTTGGGGTTTGCTTTTGAAACTTTAGCACTCATTAGAAGATATTTACAGAGTGGGGCGCCTGGGTGGCGCAGTCAGTTAAGCGTCCGACTTCAGCCAGGTCACGATCTTGCGGTCCGTGAGTTCGAGCCCCGCGTCGGGCTCTGGGCTGATGGCTCAGAGCCTGGAGCCTGTTTCCGATTCTGTGTCTCCCTCTCTCTCTGCCCTTCCCCCGTTCATGCTCTGTCTCTCTCTGTCCCAAAAATAAATAAACGTTGAAAAAAAAAAAATTTAAAAAAAAAAAAAAAAAAAGAAGATATTTACAGAGAGAAAAAATTTGCACATGAATTAGGTTCCTAAATACAAATTCCATGAGAATGAGGATCAAGTCACCGGGGCACATTAAGGAGACAACTCAGCAGTCCTTCTGAGTGTATGTGTGCTATAAATGCTTTCAGATGAGAACACAGGTCTAATGAGCTGAGAACCATTTTTCTGAATTCCAATAAATTAAAAATTACTTTAAAAGGGGCCCAAGAATTAAAGAGAGATAAATATATTTCCATTCTCTTCTAGTTCCAACTATTACCAATCACATATATTCCCCATAAATCGATGCCTTTCTGGCCTGCTGGAGAATCAGTAGGTGAGCTAAATTACCAATGTGCGCGATTTTTCAGGAGAGGATAATATTTCTTAAATTGATTTTTGGTAAAATAAATGATCACATTCTGATGACTTAGCATTTGCTTTTAAAATCACCTACTTGAATACATTATAATATTCACATTTATATAGTCATATCCTTTATAGTTTTATGTTCTCTAAAAGGATAATTCATACTTGCATATGAAATGCAGTGATTGGTGGTCTTTTAGACTTTTCTACCAAGGTGGCACTGTGCCATCCTGAATAGAAGTTACATATTAAGGCTCCTAGATGATAACTATAAATCAAAACTACATTCACAGCCTTTAGAAGACCCTATCCCATGAAGCAAGCTGGCAAAGAAAGGGACACCTTGTGGGAACATTACTTTCTTTCATATTACTTTATTTTTATAGTTTATTTATTTATTTTGAAAGAGACAGAGTGCTAGCAAGGGAGGGGCAGAGAGAGAGAGAGAGACAGAGACAGAGACAGAGGCAGAGAGAATTCCAAGCAGGCTCCTCAGGGTCAGCACAGAGCCCAACATGGGGCTCACACTCATAAAACTGTGAAATCATGACCTGAGCTGAAACCAAGAGTCAGACACTTAACCGACTGAGCCACCCAGGCACCGCTCCTTCATATTACTCTATATGCTAAGTCAGATAACATTTTGGATGCCAGTCTTAAATACCAGTTAAGAGAGAGGAATACATACCCTCATATTCCCTTGCTTCATTTAGGTGGAGGGAAAACATAAAAGGGTTCTCAGGATGCTTAGGGTCAATATTAGTAAATATAAACTGCAACTTATCACCTGAAAAAAAATTAAATTATTTGGTGTGAGAATATTTTATTGTGCCAAGCCTTTCAATGGAGATGAGCTTTCTCACCTCTGTCCTTAATCAGTATCTAGACTGCTAAATGTATGTATATATACACTTAACCAAGCCTCCAAATGTACAAGTTACAAATTAGTTTTAAATGAATTACAATTTAAACATGATACAAAAACACAAGTAACAAAAGAAAAGAACTGATAAATTAGACTTCATCAAAATTAAAAACTTTTGTCCTTTAAAGGATATTACCAAGGCAGTGGAAAGATAACCCACAGAATGGGAGAAAATATTTGCAAATCCTATCTCGGATATGGACTTAATATAGAGAATACATTTAAAAGAACTACAACTGAACAACTAAAAGAAAAGCAATCCAATTAAAAACTGGACTAAGGACTTGAGTAAGTATTTCTCTGAAGAATAGATACAAATGTCCAATAATAAGCACATGGAAAGATGCTCAATACCACTAATCACTGGGGAAATGCAACCCAAAACTACAATGAGATATTATTTTATACCCACCAGGACAGCTATAACAAAACAAAAAACAAAACAAAACAAAACAAGAAAAAAGAAAAGAACAGTGTGAATGAAGACATGGCAAAATCAGGACATTGCTAGTAGGAATGTAAAATGGCGTTGCAGCTGCGGAAAACAGCTTGGCAGTTCCTCAAAAAGTTACAATAAAGAATTGCAATGACCCAGTAACTCCACTCCTCAGTACATATCAAAAAAAAAGAATAGAGAATAGGGACTCAAATAACGATGCCAATGCTTATAGCAGCATTACCCACAGCAGCCAAAAGGTGGTAATAACTGTGTTCACTGACAGATGACTAAAGGAACAAAAAAATATGGTATAGTCACAACAGAATATCATTTGGTAATAAAAAGGAATGAACTTCTGATACATGCTACAACATGAATGAACCTCGAAAACATCATGCTAAATACAATAATCCAGATGCAAAAGAACAGGACAAATACTGTATGATTCCACCTACATGAAATACTTAGAATAGGTAAATTTAGAGAGAAAGTAGAAGTTATCAGGGGCTGGGGAAGGAGGAATAAGTTATTGTTTAATGGGTACAGAATTTTTGTTTGTGGTATTAAAGAATTCTGGAAATAGTGGTGATGGTTGCATAGCACTGTTAACATAATGCTACAGAATTGTACAATAAAAAATAGTTAAAATGGCAAATTCTATGTCATGTAGTTTTATCACAATAAAAAATATTGAACAGATTTGACTTTTTCTACATAGTTATCTGCAATTAATGCCTATTTCTCCAAAAGACCTCCAAATGTTCCCAAAGGAGTAAATGCCCAGAAGAAATTAAAAATGGCAGCCACAGAGGTGCCTGGGGTGGTTAAGTATCCGACTTCAGCTCAGATCGTGGTGAGTTTGAGCCCCTGAGCTGTCAGCATAGAGCCTGGAGCCTGCTTCCGATTCTGTGTCTCCTTCTCTCTCTGCCCCTCCCCCTACTCATGTGCTCTCACACTCTCTCAAAAACATTAAACATTTTTTTAATAAAAAAAAATGGCAGCCACAAAGTAGAAACTCACATGCATTTTAGTTTTGCTCTACAAAATAAAAAATCTGTAAATTTCATTTAAAAAATGCTTTTAATTATAAAAAAGTAAAGTTTAGAAACTTTGAAAAACATTTGTCTTGCATTTTTATTCAAAATGAAATAATTACATCAGTAGACCAGATTTTGAAAGTGTTAATAGCTGTTGGCGAAGATGTGGAGAAAGGGGAACCCTCGTGCTCTGTTGGAGGGAATGCAAACTGGTGCAGCCACTCTGGATAACAGTTACTTAAAAAGTTAAAAATAGAACTACTGTATGATCCAGCAACTGCACTACTAGATATTTATTGAAAGGACAAAAATATTGATTTGAATGGAAACATGCACCCCAACGTTTTTAGCAGCATTATCAACAATAGCCAAATTATGGAAAGAGCCCAAATGTCCATCGACTTTTGAATGGCGCGCGCGCGCGCACGCGCGCGCACACACACACACACACACACACACACACACACACAGGAATACTACTCCGCCATCAAAAAGAATGAAATCTTGCCATTTGCAGTGATGTGGGTGGAGCTAGCGTGTATTATGCTAAGAGAAAGACAAATACCATATGATTTCACTCATATCTGAAATTTAAGAAACAAAATAGATGAACATATGGGAAGAGGGGTGGAAGGAAACAGACCATAAGAGACTCTTTACTATAGAGAACAAACTGAAGGTTGCTAGAGGGGAGGTGGTTGGGGATGGGCTAGATGGGTGATGGGTATTAAGGAGGGCATTTGATGTGATGAGCACTGGGTATTGTATGTAAGTGATGAATCATTGGGTTCTACTCCTGAAAGCAATATTGCACACTGTATGTTAACTAACTACAATTTAAATAAAAAGTTGAAAAGAAAAAAAAAAAGTGTTAATGGTAATGGAAGAGATGTATGCCAAGGAAAAAAGACATCATAAGATAACAAAGAGTTTAATTTGGGTTTCTCTTTTAAAATCCTTTTAAAATTGGGGCGCCTGGGTGGCGCAGTCGGTTAAGCGTCCGACTTCAGCCAGGTCACGATCTCGCAGTCCGGGAGTTCGAGCCCCGCGTCAGGCTCTGGGCTGATGGCTCAGAGCCTGGAGCCTGTTTCCGATTCTGTGTCTCCCTCTCTCTCTGCCCCTCCCCCGTTCATGCTCTGTCTCTCTCTGTCCCAAAAATAAATAAACGTTGAAAAAAAAAATTAATAAAAAAAAAATAAATAAATAAAATCCTTTTAAAATTCTTTTTAAAATCCTTTTTAAAAAAGGATTATTTCCTGACTTTGAGGGCTATGAAAAGTTCTAATTCTTTTGTAAATGTTTCTTTACTTATTTTGAGAGAGAGAGGAATACAGAGTGAGCAAGGGAGGGGTACAGAGAGAGAGAGAGAGAGAGAGAATATCCCAAGCAGGCTCTGCAATGTCAGCACGGAGCCCAGCTTGGGGCTTGAACCCATGAATTGTGAAATCATCACCTGAGCTGAAACCAAGAGTTGAATGCTTAACCCATTGAGCGATCCAGGTGCCATGAGAAAATTATCATTTTTTATTTTTTTTAATTTACATCCAAGTTAGTTAGCATATAGTGCAACAATGATTTCAGGAGTAGATTCCTTAATGTCCCTTACCCAGTTAGCCCATCCCCCCTCCCACAACCCCTTCAGTACGCCTCTGCTCATTCTCCATATTTAAAAGTCTCTTGCGTTTTGTCCCCCTCCGTTTTGACATTATTTTTTGCTTCCCTTCCCTTATGTTCATCTATTCTGTGTCTTAAAGTCCTCATATGAGTGAAGTCATATGATATTTGTCGAGAAAGTTCTAATTTTAAATCTGAATATAATTTTAAAGCTTTCTGACCCCAAAACACCTCGGGATGACAGTGAGTCCAATGGATCAAAAATTCAGAGTTGGACCCTGTATTTCCCTCTAATCAAAAGGTTAATATTTTGGGGGGTACCTGGGTGGCTCAGTTGGTTAAGTGTCCGACTTCGGCTCAGATCGTGATCTTACAGTTCATGAGTTCGAGCCCTGCATCAAGCTCTCTGCTGTCAGTGCAAAGCCTATTTCAGATCCTCTGTCTCCCTCTCTCTGCCCATCCCCCACTCATGCTTTTTCTCTCTCTCTCTCAAAAATCAATAAACATTTAAAAAAGGTTTAATTTAATATTTTTAATAAAATTTAATATTGTATTTTAATAAAATTTAACTTTTTTATTAATAGCTTATTTCCACAGATGGGGGGCACAAAAAAGACTAATAGATATATGAATGAAGAGACCAAACAATCTAAGAAATACAGTAAATATTCAGAAGAAAAGTTTACCTGTTCATTAATAAAGAAATGCACTTAAAAACAATGCTCCAATTATATCTACTTTGCTGCCAAACAACAACAACAAACAAACAAACAAAATACAATTCTGGCAAGAATACAATGAAGTGGGTACACTTTACATCGTAGAGAGGTGTGCACAAAAGAATTAACGCAGCAGGCCTGACGATGCTATCCTTAGAATCTTAGAAAGGTCTGCTTGCAAGCTGGCCCTTGGCTGATGTGTTGGGAGTCCCCCAAACCACCCTAGGTTTGAAGATTCGCTAAGAGAACTCATATGATTCACCAGAGGGTCATACACAGGGCTATAATTTATCACAGTGAAAGACTATGGCAAAATCAGCAAGAGGGAAAAACACATAGGGCGAAGTGCAGGGAAAACCAGCACAAGCTTCCTGGGTCTCTGATGAACTTCCCTGGTAGACAACCTTTCCCGTGTATTGTCACATTCAATGCTAAAGGAATTAATAAGCATGTCTTGTGTGACTCTGCTGGGTTAGGACTCTTAAAAAACTATGCCTGAAAAAAGTGTTTCTTTTAGACTTTGCTCCAGTGCCTTTTTGGGGCTGTTTTGCAGTTTATTGCAGTTTCTGCCATACATCTGAGATGGCAATATGACTGATTCTATGCTGCATCCTGTAAGTCTTTCTAGCGAATCCCCAAACCTGACGGTGATCCTGGGGACTGCTAACACCGTGAGTAGTGCTATAAACTGCCACATACACCACACATCACGGTCATTAAAATATTTACATGCTTTACCCCAGTAATGCCTCCCTAGGAATTCCACGGAAATTATACAAAAGAAATGGAGAAGTCTGTATTCACTATAGTACTTCTAAAACTGAAACGTTGGCAGAATCTGAATGTTAAGTTAGAAACAATACCTGTATTAGGTGGATAAAAGATTGCATAAATTAAGAGACATTAATGGAATGAATTAGTATGTCGCTATTTTAAAATTACCATGGGAAGGCTATAGCAACTGGAAAAATGCTGATC
Organism: Prionailurus bengalensis; assembly: GCF_016509475.1. Classification (NCBI taxonomy): domain Eukaryota; kingdom Metazoa; phylum Chordata; class Mammalia; order Carnivora; family Felidae; genus Prionailurus; species Prionailurus bengalensis. The sequence goes on from NC_057345.1 coordinate 158,650,593, forward strand.
ATAGAATACCAGGAAGAACAAGGAACAAAAATTACTTTCATGTTGGCAATCATGCCAAACATACATTTATTACAATACTGGATGATAAATAACCGAGCCATCAGTAATTATGTTACGGTGATAAAAAATTTTTAAATTCTTTCCTGTTTCCTAAAAAGTTAATAATGTGGTCATTATTTTATTTGAAAATATTTTTAAAATTCTTCTGTACTTAAGAAAACACACACCTAATCTTGTTTTACTTACGTTAATATACTCACCATAAATTTTTCTAATTTCTAGTCCAAGTCGATCTTTATACAAGTCTGCAGATGTCTGTAGCCTTTTCAACTTCTCTTCATTAGCTTTGTTAGCAGCAGAAATAGCTATGATTAAAAAAAAACAAAGAAATACACATATTTGAATATGAAGGATTTTTAGACAGACACTTTGCAGCATAAAGAGTGTGCTTAATAGTTCCTGGAAGAGAATGTGTGATCATTAACTTTGTTGCATAAATTATACTATGGCTTCTCCAATGAAACTGCCCCCCACTCTGTTTAATTAAGCTCCCACATCAATTGCATTATGACTCTGGTTACATTAAAAAATCAAAAGGACCCTTAAGTAAAACAAAAGAAAATAAAACCCACTTATTTAACTTCAGATAGCTTCCTTGCAGAAATGAGTGGCTGGCTATGCCCCTGAGATGTTACCCATTTTTACTATGAACTGGAGAGAAGGCAAGAGATAGATAATTGTGAACCATCACCACTTTGAAATTTAATGTTTTAAATATATGTACAACTAGAAACTTACTTTCCTTCTTCCTAGCATATTCTTCCTTAAGATCCTGAATATTTGCAGTCAGTACTTCTAGTTTCTCATTTTTGTCTTTTATTTCAGCAATCAATCTTAACAAGTTGTCTTTTTTTTCTTGAATGAGCTTATTCCGCCTACAGATCTCTGTAAGAAGTACAAAGTATTAGCTAGAATATATATACTTTGCTCTCCAATATCTATCTCTGGTAAGAAAAGACTAAAATACTGACTTTCATTAGGATTAATAAAGAGTGTTTTATTTACTTATTTTATTTATTTACTTTTGAGAGAGAGAGAGAGCGCGCGCGCAAGTGAGCATGAGTGAGGGAGAGGGAGACAGAATCTGAAGCAGGTTCCAGGCTCTGAGCTGTCAGCACAGAGCTCCATGCAGGGCTTGACCTTAGGAACTGTGAGATCATGACCTGAGCAGAAGTCGGATGCTTAACTGACTGAGCCACCCAGGTGCCCCAAAAACGTTTTGACTGATAAGTGCTTTCTAATGGTTCAAAAATTATAAAGAAAAGGGAAAAAAAATCCTATTCTTTCCTATTTGTCTTTGAAAATAAAAATGAGACAAAACTCTTTTTAAAATGAGAATACCAAATTATTATTTAAAAAAAAATTTTTTTTATTCATTTTTGAGAGTGAGAGAAACAGAGCATGAGCAGGGAGGGGCAGAGAGAGAGAGGGAGACATAGAATGCAAAGCAGGCTCCAGGCTCCGAGCTGTCAGCACAGAGCCTGACGCGGGTTTCAGACTCACAAACGGTGATATCATGACCTGAGCTGAAGTCGGACGCTTAACCGACTGAGCCACCCAGACGCCCTGAGAATACCAACTTAAACCACAAAAAGAAAATCAGGTCATGACGTTTGCAGCAATACCCTTCAAATAAGTACATAAATAAAGCCCACCATCAAAGACAACCAAATCTGAAAATGTTTTTACACAGTACTTAAAAGAAACAATTCATTATAATGCAGTATAAATGATTCTGGAAAATACCAAAAAGACAAAAAGGAGTGAAGGAAGAGATGGGGCGCCTGGGTGGCTCAGTCGGTTAAGCATCCGACTTCGTCTCAGGTCATGGTCTCACCATCCGTGAGTTCGAGCCCCACATGGCTCTCTGTGCTAACAGCTCAGAGCCTGGAGCCTGCTTCGGATTCTGTGTCTCCCTCTCTCTCTCTCTCTGCCCCTCCCCTGTTTGTGCTCTGTCTCTGTTTCAAAAATAAATAAACATTAAAAAAATTTTTTTTTTAAAGTGAAGGAAGAGAGGGAAAGAGAGAGGTAGGAAGGGTGAAACTTCATTTACATTAATAACAAAACATCCAGGAATAATCTAAATTAAGAAATGTAGGCCCTGTATGAAAAAATAATGCAAAACCTGTCTGAAACAAATAACCTATATATATGGAGACATTTTATGCTTCTAAATATTATAAAGATGTCAGTATTTCCCAAATTCATTTCTACATATGATGCAATCCCAATGGACTCTGGAGGGAAGGGAAGAGGAGGATCTAACAAAATTATAAAATTTATCTGATGAGTACACAGGAGAGAACAGTTAAGGAAATATGGTAAGAGAAATAACAAGGAAAGGTACTTGTCCCACCAGATTTAACATGTGTGAATGTGACACTTTTAACACAATAATGGAGTACTAGCTGAAGAAACGACATACAGCTCAGTTAAACAAACAAAAAAGGCATTCCCAAACAAACACTGGTATCTTTGGGAAATATGAAAAATGAAATATCATAAATCAAGTGGTGGACGGTTTCCCAAACCATGCTGAAATCCAAAATAAATTCCATATATATTAAATATTTAAATATAAAATGAAATCTTGCAAACCTAAAAGGCAGTATCTGAATATAAAATTAGCCTTTCCTGTGGGGAAAGACGTTTTTACTAAAAGGCAAAAAGAAATCAAAGAGAAAGTCATATACCAACTACATAACAGGTAATAAGTGGCCAAAAACCCTCATATTTGATTCAAATAAACATAAAACTCTACTATATGCTAGGAATTTTGTTCAACACCTTATATTTCCATAAATTTACTTAAATTTCATAATACATTATGCAGTTCTAATTTAAAAAAGGAAAAGGCTCAGCAGTTGAGTAACTTGCCCAAAAGTTTTATTTGCTAGGATGCAAAAAATAGTTAAGACCTGATTCAAACTCAGGACTTGACTTCAAAGGTCATGCTTTTGACCATTAAACATCCTCCCTGAACAGTTCTTAATCTAAAGAAGACACAAATATAAATTCCTAAGACAAAAACAAAGAGATAAATGGAGGAAATGTAGAATGCAGACGGCTAATAAACATGAAAGACAATTTAACCTGAGTAGTAATCACAGAAATGCAAATAAAGCAAGTAACGTACCAATTTTCATTTATTACAACAATGTTTACAAAAATGACAGCTGGTGTCGAGAAGAATGGAAAATACTAGAGTCCTTGTGGAATATTTTTGACATTGCAAAACAAGTTTTAAGGATATTCATGTCCTTTAATCCAGTTATTTCATTTTTACAAGTTAACCTAAGAAAATAAGATGTATGTGATATACATAAGATTGTTTTCAGTATTATTTATAATGATGAAAAGCTGAAAACATCCTAAATGGCTAATAAGTAAATCATTAAATAAATATTGCATATTAATAAGTTAGAATATCCTCTCAGAGTTAGTTGAGCATGCAACTCTTGATTTCGACTCAGGTCATGACCCCAGGATCATGGGATTGAGCCTGGGATCAAACCCCACCTCGGGCTCTACGCCAACTGTGAAGGTTGCTTAAGATTCTCTCTTCCTCTGCCCCTCTCCCACTAGCTGTCTCTCAATAAACAAACAAACAAACAAACAAACAAGTGTACAGATGTTTTCCTGAGTTAGTGTTTTTGGTTCCCTCTGATAAACACCCAGAAATAGAATTACTGGATCATATGGTAGTTTTAATTTTCTGAGGAACCCTGCATATTATTTTCCAGAGTAGCCACTATGGAAAAATGCACTTAAAAATAATTAAGGAGACATGTATGGCAAAAGAGATACATATTAAAAGTCCAAAAGTATCAGTTCCAATCTGACTCTTCAGTTGTTACCCAAGGACCTTGGTCAAATTATAACTTTGGAGACTCTTATAAAAGGAGGATAATAATGCCCACCCTATTTCTTTAACTCACAGGGTTAGAGTACACAATAATACAGAAACTTTTAAATTATTAAGTGATACATAAATACCATATATGTCAGTGTTTTTATTAGAACATGTAAAGAACTGTATGGATTTGTGCCAGTATAAATGTAAGGGCCCTTGATATGGCATAACTCATGTATACACTGTCAGTTGTCTTTTATTCTCTAGGGCAGGTATTTCAAACTTTCACTACTACTCAGCACATAAATCCTCCCTTGAGTTTTCCCTTCCATGTGGAAAGATTGTTTTATGGTACACTAGAAAGAGCAGACATTTGGCTGCAATCCTAGACCTAGTATCTATCAAATGTATGACCTTAACCAAGTTCTGTAACCTCAGTGAGCTTCAATTTTTTCATCTGAAAAAAGGGATAATTTTGGTCTTGTAAAGATTTCAGGACTTTTGTTCTTTTTTTTTTTTTTTTTTTTTTGAGAGAGTGAGTGCCAGAGGGCAAGAAGCAGAGGAGATGGAGAGAAAGAATCTTAAGCAGGCTCCACGCCCACCCCGGAGTCTGACGAAGGGGCTTGATCCCACTACCCTGGGATGATGCCCTGAACTGAAATTGAGAGTCAGACACTTAACCAACTGAGCCTCCCAGGTGTCCTTAGGATTTTAGGATTTAAGAGCCTGGTCCATAGTAAACGCTTCTCACTTTGAACAGATGATCTTCCTCCTTATAATAATATAGAAGCAACAGATGCTCTAGGCAGGCCAGAATTTTTGAACAATTTGTTCTCTGCAGTATCTTCCTTGATACTGCTCAACAAATATGTGGTGAGTGAATGAGTTCCCTCCACCTTCCATACTCCCCAAATGTATCCAGATCAGTGTCCTCTCCTGAGAGTAACAGTGGCTCCTTCTCCAAAACATGGTTAATCCAGATTCCTTCCCCTAAGGGAAAGAACTGAAGAACTCCTGCTTTTTAAACCCCAGTCTATGATTTCCAATGGGAAAACAAACCTGTTTTTCAAAAAATTGTCATTTACACATCAGCATAGATGATCACAAGCACAGTGATGAATTAAAAAAGGGACAGCATATACAGCAAATGATGCCATTTATATAACATTCAAAAATACAATACTAAATATTAATAGGTTAGTTCTGGAAGGTAGGATTAGAGAAAAGTATTATATAAGATGTTCTATTTCTTAAGCTGGGTTGCAGATACATAAATGTTTATTATTTTTATACATGTATCTGCATATATATATGCACACACACAGAACACACTGTTTTTTTTCTTTTCTTTCTTTCTTTCTTTTTTTTTTTTTTTAAAGTAGGCTTCATGCCCAGTGCAGACCCCAACACGGGACCCGAACTGACAACCCTGAGATCAAGACCCAAGCGAAGATTAAGAGTCAAGTGACCGACCCAGGTGCCCCACAGGATATTGTTTTACTTGTATGAGGGACTGCATAAAGATGTTTAATCTAAAAAACCCTCTGTGATCTATAGTTTGTCACCTACGATTTTGATATTCCAGAAACATCTCAACCATTCGTTCCTCTTCCTTTAATTTCACAGACAGCTTTTCTGAAAGAGAAATTGGAATTGAAGTTTCGATTCAGCTGAAATAACATAAAAAAAAAAAAAAAAAAAAAAAAAAACAAAGCAGCATGTTACAAGTTAACTTTAGTTACCTGTAAGTGCTTTGATGGAGTCTTTGTAGGTATCTCTTAGTCCCATCATTTGACAGGACGTGTCACTGAGAGTGCTTTTGAATTTATTCCAAAATTCATTTATGCTTTTATCAAATAGTGCCAGTTCGTCCTCTATCATCTTGTAAGAGAATGCTACAAAACAAAACATTGATTGTATTTTTTATAAGTTGTTGAAATAAAATCAAGCTCATATTCCAATCAAGCATATTTTGGCAGTTTGACTTTTGCTAGGAAATAATTAGCAGCTTGCTTTTTTTAAAAAGGATATCTTACTTTTTAAATATTTACTTGTTCTTGAGAGAGAAAGAGAGTACAGGCAGGGGAGGGGCAGAAAGAGGAAGACACAGAATCCCAAGCAGGCTCCAGGCTCCAAGCTGTCAGTGCAGAGCCCATGCGGGGCTCAACCTCAGTAACTGTGAGCCTAAGTAGGATGCTTAACCTGACTGAGCCATCTGGGTGACCCAAGCAGCTTACTTTTAACTCTAGCTATTCCAGGGCGGATCAAGCCATCTGGACTTAATTACAGTTAAGATGCAAGATTCCAGGAAGGACATCCTTACCTCCTAGGGACTTGTTAGTTTAACTGCACAAGATACTCATACTTCCTCACAAGTAAAATTGGTAACTTTTAAGGCGTTTCCAATTCAGATCTTTTGAATTCCAGCCTGGATTGCCAGCCAGGTCCCCAATGGACGGATGACCGGCCCCCTCTCATAGGATAAGACCCTATGAGACATATCTAGCCCGCCTCTCCCTCCCACCCAGATCAGGAAAAGAAGAAGTAGCACTAAAAAGGCTACTTGGAGTGGGAATTTAGTAGGCTTAGTCCAGGAAAAGTACAAGTCACCCTGAACTCTCTGGGCCTTAGTGTCTTCTGTAAAACAATGTCCGGTAAGACTCCAGGCCCCGCCAGTTTTCTGTAACGCTAAAACCATCCCAATAACTCAAAACCTTCCCAAGAAGGCCACACACATCTCGTTCGGTGGAACCCGGAACCCTTCGGCCTCAGCGAAGCCCAGCAGTGCAAACAACAAAGCCGTGCATTTCACAGACTTCGCTCCCGAAAACAAATCCAGCCCAGAAATACACTTTCCCCTATCGCGACAGGCAGGTCGAGGAACCCTAGTCAGCCCCCAACTCTCTCACCTTTTCCAGGAGACCTGAGCCCCGCCGCCAACCCACACAAGACCAGAAACAATTCAAGCCAACAGCAGGTCTCCAGACCCAGCTCCCGCAGCCCCGCCAACTTTCCTATTTCAAATTTTAGGGCGCCTTCCTCCTCCCGCCCCCGGTCGCTCATTCGCCTTCAGATTGGCTGATAATTAGGCTCTCCATTAAGGGATTGGTTAATCTAGCCCTCCGGGATTCTCGCGGAAAAATATAGGGGAAAGTGCATTCTGGGATTTGTAGTTTTTTTTTCTGAGAGACAGACTCTCAGCTCTGCTTTGTGAAGTGTTAATAGCTCCGGGAGGACTCGCCCCAGCACAAGTCATTCATCTGTTTCAAATAAAGATTTCTGCAACAAATATAAATATTGAACTTTAATCGCATTCTGTTGCCAAGTATTTACTGCCTTCTTTAATGCTCTCTGTAGCTTAAAGTTAATTGAAAATACTAAAGCTAATAAAACACCATTTTTAAATATGTCTCATCATTTAATTACTTTTCATTGGGAAGTGGTTGGAACATTACTGTGTATTGGCTTCTAATATGAACATTTCCAAAATTTCTTGATTCTCTTATTTTCGACCATGTGAAACAGAAACAAAACGCAGTACCTAGTACTGGTAGTCCTTGCCCAAGTGAAAACTCATTGACACAAAACTTTTCATGGGCGAGTTCATTGGTACCTATCCTCTCTGACAGTCTGTGTTGTATTTAAAAATGAAAAGAAGTGGAGAAACCAAAAGTAATTCAAGGCTTTTAACTTCTATATTTGTAAGAATGGTGATGCTGTTGGTTGAATAGAAAATATCTTCATGGTTGTTTGGGTGTATTGGGGAAGGGGTGTTGCAGGGAGGCAGGGGCAGGAGTTACTATTTTAAAGTGCTGAGTTTCTGAGGATATTGTTGGGAGATCTAAGTGTTAATGTTCCATAGGCATTTTACTTCTCTAGTTAATCGATAGTGGCTAACTGCTCCAACTCTGCAGTAAGAGTGCCTGAGTTTGAAATCCAGGCTCTATCATTTACTAAGTTTGTCCTCGGGCAAGTTACTTGGCCTATTGGACCTCAGTTTCCTCATCTGTAAAATGAGGGTAATAGTAATAATAATACCTTCTTCCTTCATATACCCAATGTGAAGACTAAAAGAGATAATAAATGCAAATGCCTTGAAAGAAGTCCCTATAACATAAGTACTCAAAATGGTTTCCTGTTTTTATGATTTCATACCCTACCTACCTCCTATGCAATAGATTGTCATATTAAAACACATACAAATAAGGCTTTAAATAGAACAAAATCTAAGTTGGCAAAGAAATAGAGATCTTGCAACTGAATGTTCATTTTAGCTGAGGTAATACATATAACTCCCATTACAAGATGATCACACTACTTACTGAATTCTGATTAAAAAAAAAAAACATGGATTCTGGTAAGTCTGAATAAGTATAGAATACATCCCTCCCACCCAATCCAAATTGAATTAATTAATTAGTTAGGTGTTGTTATTTACCATTAATAATAAGACCATTTAATAATTTGCCAATATAACAAATACAACAAATTTAGTTTCCACATAATGGATACTAAACTTCAAACAATAATCTGAAAACAGTGTCAGTAATTTCTTTAGGTCATTACTAGTTCAAGATAATAAATAATTTCCTCAGCTTGGAATAATACTTGGACCAACTCTCTAATGCATTCCTAATAGAATCTGGCAGAGCATGACCGATCCATGAGCAAAATGGAAAAAAAGAGTTTATTAGCAAGGCTTTGAGATATTCATGACTGACACAAGGCTAGAACTATATCTTTTAAACTAAGGTGAACTTTAGTGGATTACTCTTATTAAGTTCACTCCAATGATTAGTGGACAAAAACATCCAGATGATCCTCAGAATAAATTCTTATTGTTCACAGAAAATCTCTTCTTTTCTACTCTTCTAGCTTCTCTAACAATAATTTGGAGGGATTACTATAACAGTACATTGCTATCTCGCAGAACTTCAAACTGGAAGTAACTAGAACTCTGTTAGAGTCACCTGCTATGTTCCTTGAGGACCAGAAGGAGACACAAACTATTCAACTTGAATTTGCTAAAGGATGGGCAAGATGCGTGGAAGCTGTACTGGTCAAGACCTCCAAGTAAATGAAATTGACTTCCTATTTGCATCCTTCTTGGTAAAGCTGAGGAGGAAAGAACAATATGAAAAGAACATAGAGGATATGCACTTTAAAGAATGGAAAATAAATATGACTTGTATTACGGAGTTAAAATTATTATTTTTATCTCTGACCATGATATATTTGTGAAGATAAAGCCCTCGATTATAGGCCAAAAGGTTTCTATTGCTATTTTTTTCATTATCATTAAAGGATCCAAACACCAACGATAAAATAAATGTATAAATAACTTTCCCAGGAGTACCTGATATTGAGCATTCTATCCTAAAAGCTAAATTCAGACCAACAGAACCAGGGCAGGTTATTACTAATGCTTAACACATCACAATGTAAGTCAGCTTCCAGCCTATGGACTGTTATTAATAAGCTTAGACATATAGTTTGCTGTAATATCTTCTTTCATTTCAGAAATATTTGTCCAAGGACTTCTGATTTCTGGTAATATTTATCTTGAAGTAAAATTGTACCTATTGGGCATCTCATAATTTCACCTGAATGAATAATGGTCCTCATTTCTCAGGTTTTCACTGGTCCAGATTAGTGAATACATTACTTACTAAGATTCATGGAGGGGTGCTGACTGGATCACCAGCTCGATGAATTACTTACTGGGTTTTTACACTGGTCCTTATTAGGCTGTTGAGTGAAGGTTCTAACTCTCTTTGGATCTTGGACTGGGGCAAGTGACTACCCCACTGATATACAGTCTTTAGGGAGCCCCCGGGGGTCCATTGTCTTTTATTCTTTCTCAAGGCTCATCTCCAACCAAGAAGTGAGGGAGAAACTTCTGTGTCGTTTGTCAAAATGCTCGTCTCTAGAAGACAAGAGGAATGGGTTTCTCTTTACTCCTCCAGTCATAGCTAGAAACAACTAGCGAAGCAACCAGCTATTCTTTCTGCTCAGCACCACTTTCTCAGCTTTAAAAAGGGGATAAGAGAAGCTCCCCCATCACAACCCCATACAACACCACCATCACCATTATCATCATACATACCTGCCTTTCGTTCCAACCAGGATTTTAGGGGTATCTACTATGTGCTATGCAATGAGCTGGGCACTATATTCTCTGAGATATATGGTCTGTAACCAAGGTAGGGTGGGGAGCAGGAAATAAGCACACATTCCCAGTCTGGAGATGTTTCTGGTCCATGGTTATAGGAGCCTTGGTCAGACTGACTAAAAGTTCCGGTTTTTTTCGCTGAAAACTTAATTCTTTTTCTAGTGGATGAAGGATCATGGGGTACCAGAAGAAAGGTCATTGTCCCCTAAGGCACATACCTTTGCTGAGTAGATACTTTCCATCTTGGGGGCAGAGCTCAGGATTAAAATGATAATAAACAATGCCATGCTTAAGATGAAAAGTTTTCCACTTTTCTGGATATAAGGATCTCTTTATGACATACACATTCATAGTGACCTCTCAAAATGCTAGTAACATGTACTTTCAATATCCATTCACTGACAAAATTAAAAATGATAAAAGCTACTATGAATTCAGAAGAGGGGAAAGCTCTTTGAGTAGATTCCAGGTTAAGAACAGCCAATAGAAAATGCTTGCATTCAAAAGATTCTTGAACAGAAACTTTAAATTCTCTAGATCTCTGTATAGCCTATGTCAGGAATCATTGGAAAAGATGATTCAAGAAAATGTTTCTTCTGATAGTTGTTATAATCAAAGCAAAGTATATCCAAGGTGGAGTCACCTTTAGTGCCAAGTCTATGTGGAATCTTTTATTTCCTTCTTAAATTAAAAAAAAATTAATTAAAAGAAGAGCTAGGGCCTCCAGCATGGTGGAGTGAGGAAGTCACCAAATCCTCTCCCAGAAAAGGCAAGTATAAAACTGTACACAATTGTCAAAAACAACCATTTCAGTTTCCTGGAAATTAACCAAAGGCTTACAGCAAACTAAGAAGCATTTATTCATGAAAAAAAAATGTTCAAAAACATTATTAAGTGAAAGAAGCCAGAGGCAAAAGACTACATATTATATAACTCCCTTTGCATAAAATATCCAGAAAAGGCAAATCCATAGAGATTGTTCAGTTCTTGCTTGGGAATGGGGGTGGAAGCAAACATTAACTGCACACGGGCACAAAGGAACATTCTGCAGTGACAGAGATGTTCTAAAACTAGTTGTGATGGTTGCACAACTCCATAAATTTACTAGAAATAATTGCACTGTACATTTACAATTGTGAATTTTATGGTATGTAAATTATCCCTCAAGTTGTTCAATTATACCTCAAAATTGTTAAAACAAAAAAGAAAGAAAGTGTACATTTTCCAAGCACCCAAAAGACATTCCACACAGTGAGAAAGATTCTGATGCACAGTAAAGTCTGAGAATACACACAGCAGGTATTCTTTAGGCCATCTATAAAATAAGAACCCAGGTGCAAAGTATCTTAACTCTACTATGAAGAAAGTGAATAGTTCTACCCAATGGGCCACCTCTTGGATCCCTTGGTGATCCAAGAAAAAGTTTATGAATATAATAGTTCATGGTCATTTCTAGAGAAGAATGCATACTGAGACTAGTGGAGGAGGTACCTGGAAGAGTTATAGTTAGGTTACTTATCATTGTTCATTATAGAATGCCAATATTCCTGGAATCCTAGCCAGAATGGAAGTAATTATTTTCTGAAAGTCACTAGGGTCTCAACTCACTCAGAAATAAGTCCATTTTACATTTCAAGGTGACACTGGAGAGATTTCAAATACAAGTTATTTTACAACAGGCACATAAGCTGGTAGTAAAAGGATAATGACCATGTACAAAGACATAAAGGTCAATGCCTCCAAAATACAGTTTTGTTTAGTACCATTGCACCAGCAACATAAGCTAAAGTCAAATATCCCTGAATGATGTTGAATTGCAATGAGCACTATAACTCAGAGAGGAATGGTTCATCTTATGATAAGAAAGTATCTTGTGGTTATATTTGGCACGCAGAGCATATTAAAGAAATTCTAGTCTCTGCCCTGTAGGTTGCAATCTAAGTAAAACAGACAGGATTTGCTGCCAATCAAAGCCTCAGGAAAATCTAAATGAATCAGAATAAGGAAGTTTTGGAAAGAACTGGAATTATTCAACTTTTGGAATTAACTGAAAAGAAGGTAACAGTACAGGGTTTTGAGACTGGTAATAGTATTTTTTTAAGGTTTATTTATATTTGAGAAAGAGACTGAGTGGGTGAGGGACAAAAAGAAAGGGGGACAGAGAATCGAAGCGGGCTCCACACTGACAGCAGCAAGTCCAATGCAGGGCTTGAACTCATGAACGTGAGATCATGACCTGAGCTGAAGTCAGACCATCAACTGACGGAGCCACTCAGGTGCCCCAAGACTGGCTATAGTATTAAAAGATTTTTAAAAAGCCATTAAGAAGAAGGAAGACATTCAGACAAGGAAATCATGCTGGAGAGACTGGAGTACTGAGGATGACTCTGAAGAAACTAGGGAAATGAGAGGATCCTGGGCATAGGTGCCATGGAAAATAGATGGAATTACAGTGAACCTGATGCTGTACTTAACTCCTTTGGGTCAGGGATTCCATCAAGAATGTTGTGAAAGCTGTAGCCTTCTTCCAAGAAACATGTATATGCACTAATATTTTGCATATGATTCCAGAAAGTTTGATGACTTCTAAACAGGTCAAATTCAAGTCATAGACCCTTGGCCTAGTAGCCAAAGAGATTCAGCTAATATTGGAACCGAATCACACACTCTTAAAGATTTCTTCCACTCAAAAGTGCTTTAACTGACACAGCAGAGTTCTAGTTCTTGAACAGAACATGGAGGTATTAAATGGAGAGTGCTACCACAGCAGGAAGAAAAAATCTTGATCCCAAAGGGCACGGTGGTTGTGCAATTTTCTGAGGACTCTCATTATGTGGAGGACATCTGGTTTGATTCTAAGATGCAATGGTGAACAGTTCAGATTTGGCTCTGCTCTCTTGAAGTTGTCTTTGCTTTCAAGGTACAGAGGAAGGTTGAAGTTTGTGACCAATTCAAAGACTGAACTCAGGAAGCATTTGTCATGAGAAAGAGGATGCATAGATTTAGCATGAGAAAGAGGGATAGAGAGAAAGGGAGAGAAATGAAGGAGAGAGAAAAGGGAGGGTGGGAGGAAGAGGCAGAGGTGCCAGAGTACAAATGAGAAGTAACAGAGTATTTGTGTACAAGACTGAAATTTTATCCCTTTGTCCTACTTCTACTCTGATCAAAAATATCATAATTGGAGGTCAACGCCACTTTTACAACCTACTTGGAAAAATAAGAATAACTAATGTTAGGGTGCCTGAGTGGCTCAATTGGTTAAGTATCTGACTCTTGATCTTGGCTCGGGTCATGAACTCTCAATTCACAAGATGAAGCCCTGCATCAGGCTCTGCACTGACCGGGAAAAACCTGCTTGGGATTCTCAATCCCTCTCTCTCTCAAAATAAAGAAATAAACTTAAAGAAAAGATTCTTAAAAAAGAATAACTAATATTAATTATAGCTAATATTTTTGAGTGTTTACCATGGGCCCTAATAAAAGCAACAACAACAAAAGAGAATGAGATAGAGATTCCAAAAGAAGGGGAAAAAACATACCAAATCTGCATCCATAGGGAAGAGAGTGGAATAATATAGACCCCAAATAAGGGCGTTGAGAAAAAATGTCTTATGGTAGAAGTTGAGAAAGCAGTATAAGAAATGTTCAACTACAGGGGCGCCTGGGTGGCTCAATCAGTTAAGCATCCAACTTCGGTTCAGGTCATGATCTCACAGATCATGAGTTCGAGCCCTGTGTCAGGCTCTGTGCGTTCTGATAGCTCAGAGCCTGGAGCCTGCTTTGGATTCTGTGTCTCCTTCTCTGCCCCTTGCCCGCTCATTCTCTCTCTCTCTCTCTCTCCCTCTCTCTCTCTCTCTCCCTCTCTCTCTCTCTCCCTCTCAAATAAATAATTAAAAAACATTAAAAAAAAAGAAATGTTAACAATACACAAGACACACAGAAGGGGTATGACACCTTGTATCATCATTCATCATTCATTCAGAGATGAATTAAGATGGAGTTTCTATGGGGAACCTGGGTGGCTCAGGACACTCGTGTCCAACTCTTGATTTCAGCTCAGGTCATGATCCCAGGGTCATGGGATAGAGCTCAGGGTCAGGTTCCATGCTGAGCATGGAGCCTGTTTAAGATTATCCTACTTAAGGTACTCTTTCTCTTCCCACCCGCTCCCCGGACCCCTCTCCTCACTCATGATGTTTCTCTCTCTAAAAAAGAAAAAAAAAAAGAAAAGGAAAAAGAAAAAAAAAAGATAGAGTTCCTACAACTTGATGTGCATAAGAACCATACAGGAAGCTTACTAAAATGCACATTTTTGGACTTTAATTCTAAAGAGTCTGATTCCACAATCTGGAGTGGGCCTGGGAATCTATATGCAGATGGCAGGAAGCAGGTGGTCCACAGACGACACTTTGAGAAAGACAACTTCAAAAGGAGAAGGGTAGAGGTAGATCTACCCTTTTTTGGATCATAGCTGAGACATGGCTTTGTCCCATCATTTGGCACAGACCTTAATCCTAACAACCTTGACTTTGGAATGACTCAGTGTATGAGACAGTCTCTGTTATTTAAAAAAAATTCATTTTTGAGAGAAAGAGAGAGAGAGCAGGGGAGGGGCAGAGAGACACACACACACACAGAATCCAAAGCAAGCTCCAGGCTCTGAGCTCAAACTCATGAATCACAAGATCATGACCTGAGCCAAAGTCAGATGCTTAACTTACTGAGCCACCCAGATGCCCCTAGGCAGGCTCTGTTATTGAAGGGAAAAACTCTACCTAAGATTATTAGAACCAGAAAAGAACCAACTCCTACCTTTCTTTCTTGCTATGAGCTGCATAGGATAAGTACTGGAGAACATCCCTACCCTAAACCACGGCAAATGTGGTGGCAGTTGGCAAACTGAGGAGGACCCAGGAAATGCTTAGAAAGAGGTTTCCCACAAGGAACAAAAATCATAAAATATGTATAAGTGCTATAGAGCTAGAAGTGAATAGTTCACAAGTATGATGGGTCCAGTAAACATTGTTTTTATTTCTATCGTTTGTTTAATTTCTAAATTTTTATATTAACTGCTTATTAAATTTAATTTAGTTTTATAATTACATAAAATATTTACATAGTTTCAAAGTCAAATCTAGAAAATAAGTCCCTACAGAAGGATGACCATGTGAAGACGCAGAAAGAAGATGGCCGTCTACAAGCCAAGGATAGAGACTGCAGAAGAAGCTATTCCTGCCAACACCCTAGACTTGTACTTTCAAGAATTGTGAGAAAATAAATGTCCATTGTTTAAACCACCCAGTCTGGTGCTTTGTATGTCAGTCCTAGCAGACTAATATCATTCCCTAAAAGAAAAGAATGTTTGAAGAAAGAAGTTGAGCTTTTCCCATTCTCTCCACTCTCTCCCCTTCTTTCCTTTATAGATAACCTTAACTTTTTAAATTGTTTATTCTTCTATTATCTTTAAATGTAAACAGATGTGTACATATATTACTTTTTTTCTTAGATAAACATATATGTGTGTGTATATATATATATATATATATGTAAACATATACATAATTTTCTCCATCCTAAAGAAGTGTTCTTTTTAAAAAAAAATTTTTTTAGGGGATGCCTGGGTGGCTCAGTTGATTAAGCATCCAACTTCAGCTTAGATCATGATCTCACGGTTTGTGGTTTGAGCCCTGCATTGTGCTCTGGGCCAACAGCTCGGACCCTGGAGCCTGCTTCAGATTCTGTGTTTCCCTGTCTCTCTCTGCCCCTCCCCCACTCTCACTCTGTCCCTCTCTTAAACACAAGTAAACATTAAAAATATTTTTTTTGTTAATGTTTATTTGTGTTTAAGAGAGAGGGGGCGGGGAGAGATAGAGCATGAGTGGGGGAGGGGCAGAGAGAGAGGGAAACAGAATCTGAAGCAGGCTCCAGGCTCCAAGCTGTCAGCACAGAGCCCAATGCAGATCAGGAACCCACAAACAGTGAGATCATGACTTGAGCTGAAGTTGGATGTGTAACTGACTAAGCCACCCAGACGCCCCTAAGGAAGTGTTCTTGACCCAGTCACTTTATAATATCTTTGCATAAGAAAATGCATTTGAGTTTAGACTAACTGAATAACAAACTTTTTATTTTTTTTTTAATTTTCTTTTTTATTTTTATTTTTTAATTTTTTTTCAACGTTTTTAATTTATTTTTGGGACAGAGAGAGACAGAGCATGAACGGGGGAGGGGCAGAGAGAGAGGGAGACACAGACTCGGAAACAGGCTCCAGGCTCTGAGCCATTAGCCCAGAGCCCGACGCGGGGCTCGAACTCACGGACCGGGAGATCGTGACCTGGCTGAAGTCGGACGCTTAACCGACTGCGCCACCCAGGCGCCCCAATTTTCTTTTTTATTTTTAAAAATTTACATCCAAATTAGTTAGCATATAGTGAAACAGTGATTTCAGGAGTAGATTCCTTAATACCCCTTACCCATTTAGCCCATCCTCCCTCCTACAACCCCTCCAGTAACCCTCAGTTTGTTCTCCATATTTATGAGTCTTTTCTGTTATGTCTTCCTCCGGTTTTTACATTATTTTTGTTTCCCTTCCCTTATGTTCATCTGTTTTGTCTCTTAAAGTCCTCATATGAGTGAAGTCATATGATTCTTGTCTTTCTCTAATTTCACTTAGCATAATACCCTCCAGTTCCATCCACGTAGTTGCAAGTGGCAAGATTTCATTCTTTTTGATTGCTGAGTAATAGTCCATTGTATATATATACCACTTCTTTGTCCATTCATCCATCGATGGACATTTGGGCTTTCCCATATATTGGCTATATATGGAGCCAATCAGCACACCTGTATCCTATGGATAAATGCCTAGTAGTGTAATTGCTGGGTCATAGGGCAGTTCTATTTTTAGTTTTTTGAGGAACCTCCAAACTGTTTTCCAGAGTGGCTGCACCAGCTTGCATTCCCACCATCAGTGCAAAAGAGATCCTCTTTCTCCACATCCTCACCAACATCTGTTGTTGCCTGAGTTGTTAAGGTTAGCCATTCTGACAGGTGTAAGTTGGTATCTCATTGTGGTTTTGATTTGCATTTCCCCGATAATGAGTGATGTCAAGCATTTTTTCATGTGTCGATTGGCCATCTGGATGTCTTCCTTGGAGAAGTGTCTATTCATGTCTTTTGCCCATTTCTTCACTGGATTATTTGTTTTTTGGGTGTTGAGTTTGATAAGTTCTTTATAGATTTTAGATACTAACACTTTATCTGATTTGTCATTTGCAAATACCTTCTCCCATTCTGTCAGTTGCCTTTTAGTTTTGCTGATTGTTTCCTTCACTGTACAGAAGCTTTTTATTTTGATGAGGTCCCAGTAGTTCATTTTTGCTTTTGTTTCCCTTGCCTCCGGAGACGTGTTGAGTAAGAATTTGCTGTGGGCAAGATCAAAGAGGTTTTTGCCTGCTTTCTCCTCAAGGATTTTAATGGCTTCCTATCTTACATTTAGGTCTTTCATGATTTGAGTTTATTTTTGTGTATGATGTAAGAAAGTGGTCCACATTCATTCTTCCACATGTCGCTGTCCAGTTTTCCCAGCATCACTTGCTGAAGAAACTGTCTTTATTCCATTGGGTATTCTTTCCTGCTTTGTCAAAGATTAGTTGACCATATGTTTGTAGGTCCATTTCTGGGTTCTCTATTCTGTTCCATTGATCTGAGTGTTCTTGTGCCAGGACCATACTGTCTTGATGATTACAGCTTTGCAGTATAGCTTGAAGTCCGGGATTGTGATGCCTCCAACTTTGGTTTTCTTTTTCAAGATTGCTTTGGCTATTTGGGGTCTTTTCTCGTTCCATACAAATTTTAGGATGATTTGTTCTAGCTCTGTGAAGAATGCTGGTGTTACTTTGATAGGGATTGCATTGAATATGTAGATTGCTTTGGGTAGTATCAACATTTTAACAATATTTGTTCTTCCTATCCAGGAGCATGGAATAGTTCTCTATTTTTTTTGTGTGTGTCTTCTTCAATTTCTTTCATAAGCTTTCTGTAGTTTTCAGTGTATAGATTTTTCACCTCTTTGGTTAGACTTATTCCTAGGTATTTCATGGTTTTTGGTGCAACTGTAAATGGGATCCATTCCTTGAATTCTCTTTCTGTTGCTTCATTGTTGGTGTATAGGAATGCAACTAATTTCTGTGCATTGATTTTATATCCTGCAACTTTGCTGAATTCATGAATCAATTGTAGCATTTTTGGTGGAATCTTTTTGGTTTTCCATATAGAGCATTATGTCATCTGTGAAGAGTGAAAGTTTGACCTCCTCCTGGCCGATTTGGATGCCTTTTATTTCTTTGTGTTGTCTGATTGCAGAGGCTAAGACTTCCAATACTATGTTGAATAACAGTGGTGAGAGAGGACATCCCTGTCTTTTTCCTGACCTTAGGGGGAAAGCTTTCAGGTTTTCCCAATTGAGGATGATACTAGCATTGGGTCTTTTGTATATGGCTTTTATGATCTTGAGGTATGATCCTTCTATCCCTACTTTCTTGAAGGTTTTTATCAAGAAAGGATGCTGTATTTTGTCAAATGCTTTCTCTGCATCTATTGAGAGGATCATATGGTTCTTGTCCTTTATTTTATTGACTTGATGAATCACATTAATTGTTTTGCAGATATTGAACCAGCCCTGCATCCCAGGTATAAATCCCACTTGGTCATGGTGAATAATTTTTTTAATGTATTATTGGATTTGGTTGGCTAATATCTTGTTGAGGATTTTTGCATCCATGTTAATCAGGGAAATTGGTCTATAGTTCTCCTTTTTAGTTGGGTCTCTGTCTGGTTTTGTAATCAAGGTACTGCTGGCTTCATAGAAACAGTTTGGAAGTTTTCCTTCCATTTCTATTTTTTGGAACAGTTTCAAGAGAATAGGTGTTAACACTTCCTTAAATGTTTGGTAGAATTCCCCTGGAAAGCCATTGTGCCCTGGACTCTTATTTTTTTGGCAGATTTTTGATTACTAATTCTATTTCTTTACTGGTTATGGGTCTGTTCAAATTTTATATTTCTTCCTGTTTCAGTTTTGGTATTGTATATGTTTCTAGAAATTTGTCCATTTCCTCCAGATTGCCCATTTTATTGTCATGTACTTGCTCATAATATTCTCTTATTATTGTTTTTATTTCTTCTGTGTTGATTGTGATCTCTCCTTTTTCATTCTTGATTTTATTTATTTGGGTCCTTTCCTTTTTCTTCTTGATCAAACTGGCTAGTGGTGTATCAATTTTGTTAATTCTTTCAAAGAACCAGCTTCTGGTTTCATTGATCTGTTCTGCTGGGATAACAAACTTTTAAAAAGCCTCTTCAAATAAGTTAGAGCTCACATCAAGTTTTGTTCAACAATTCATTCATTCATTCATTCACTCATTCAAAAGAAATTTATTGAATAATTACAAAAGTACCAGGAGCAGGTCTAGGGTTTGTGAGAAGAAAATCTCTTCTAATATTGGGGCCTCTCTTTAATAAAAAAGAATAGAAAATTATTAGTATGCTGTACAACTCCCAGCAGCTCCCAGAAATAACCTGCCATTTCATGAGTCCGTGCAAGTTTCATGAGAGATCTGCCCCTGCCTGGGCTTGTGCTGGCTGGGGTCTATGCTAATGGCTCGCACACAAAGCGGATGTGATCCCTTATTTGATGGAGCTTGCACAATAGAGCAAGAAAGAGAGATTAAACACAGAAGCTCAAATAGAATAAACAGTTACAAATTGTAATTAAATCCCTGTTATGGGCTAAATTTCATCCCCTAAAATTCATATGTTGAAGTCCCAGCCCCTAATATCTCAGAATGTGCCTATTTGGATATAGGGTCTTTAAAGAAGTAACAAGGGGCACCTGTGTGGCTCAGTTGCTTAAGCATCCGACTCCGGCTCAGGTCAGGATCTCTCGGTTTGTGAGTTGGAGTCCCACATAGGGCTCTGTGATGACAGCTCAGAGCCTGGAGCCTGCTTCAGGTTCTGTGTCTCCTTCTTTCTCTGCCCCTCCCTGGCTTGCACTCTGTCTCTCTCTCTCTCTCAAAAAATGAATAAACATTTTACAAAAATTACAGAGGTAACTAAGTTAATATTAGGGTGGCACCTAACCACGTATGACTGGTGAACATCCCTACAGAAGGATGACCATGTGAAGACACAGAAAGAAGATGGCCATCTACAAGCCAAGGATAGAGACTTCAGAAGAAGCTATTCTTGCCAACACCCTGGACTTGTACTTTCAAGAATTGTGAGAAAATAAATTTCCATTGTTTAAACCATCCAGTCTAACCATATCATTCCCTAAAAGAAAAGAATGTTTGAAAGAAAATTTTGTCAAAGGAATGGCAAGGATGCTGGTCACGGGTGGCATCTCTAAGGAAGTATATATAAGCTGAGATATGAAAAGACTAAAAATGATGAACTATGGGGTATAAAAAGAGTTAGCAGATCCTGTTAAAAGGCAAAAGAAATCAAGGTGCTTTTACTTCCATTAGTTATACCATAGCCTATAGAACCAGATAGTCCTCAGGAGACAGCCAGTCTTTCCAAATTAACTACCTAAGATGAAAAACTAATGTGCAGCTAAATTCATCACAGTCCACAGACTCTGAAGAATTGAATGAGCATGAAGCTGAATTTTTAATTGTAAGACAAAATGTATTTGATATCATCCACACCTAGGTTTAGGGACAAGACATTTCCAAAGAAAATGAATATGATGAAATATGTAGCTTAAACACTTCTCAGAAAAAGAATAAAGAGAACTAATGTCCTTCCTCATGGCTCATTAAAGATATTATGGAAATCATAGAACCTGAATATGCAAAACAAAAAAGCCAGAAGCATAGACTCTGATTAGTCAAGGCTAATGCCTCACACAGAGTACTGCATACTTGAATAAATTCATTTATCTTTGGTAAGCAAGTCTATGCTCTCTTTTTGACTCAATGGATAATAAGAATTATAGAATCATAGGATAGACAAGGGATTTCCTTATTTCTTGGTGGGATGCTACATCAACTACTACATATACTTATTCAATTTGTTTTGTGAGAGACTGAATATACAAATGGACAATGGCCAAGCCAAACATGACAACAGAATTCTGACCCAAAACCTCTGAAGCAATCTGCCCAGAATGGTCAGGATTTGGTCAATGACTGTCAGCTTCCCCATTTTTTGCCCTAGCTTCCTACTCAAGACCAACCAGAGAAAGCTGAATATGTTCCCCCAACCAATCACATAAAACGTGCTGCTTCTAGTTCACTCATCTCCAGCTTTCCTGTGCCAACAACCTCTAATCAGAGCACATCTGAGGTCTTCCCTTGTTTCCACTACAGCAAAGTTTTTCTATTCCCTGCCTATTTCTGAATCTTTGTCAAATGCAGGTGATGGGTAGTTTGCTATAGCAAACTCAGAATAAATAGCCTCTGTTTTTTCTCATTTGAGTGGCTTTAAGTTATTTCTATACTTGTCTGTCTCCAGAGAAGAAAATGTCTGTTGGGTTGCAAGGCTATCAGTAAAGGATAGGAGTCAGAGTCAGCTTCAAGCTCTGAGGTGCCCATCTTGATACTTCCCCCAGAGAAGATGTCAGACACTGGGAAGTGAATTCCCATAACACTGAATTCCCATAACAACAGTGTCCCTGCTGTCAAATGATAGGATAAGCCATCCAAGACAAGTTCAAAGTGATGATTGTATCTATGAACTTCTAGTACTCTGGCAGCTGGCCAGATGTGCTTGGGTGTCAACCAATTTTCTCTCAGGACTACACAGAAAAGCTTCATAGTTAGAATGATGACACAGGTCAATTGGAGGTCTGGGTGGTTGAAAACATTTGAAACAAGTTGGTCCTAGCATAAGTTTTTATTTGTTTTGCTGCCATTTAAAATCTCACCAATGTTGGCTTTGAACAACCTGGACACAGCCGAGACTAAGAAGAAACACTGGTCTGGAAATAAAATCTAGTCTCTACGCAGGGCTCCCACACTGAAGAAATGACCTCGGCCTGGTTGCTTGAACATTTCCCCATTACTAACCAAGGATTACTGGACAGCTATGAAGTTAATTTGGAAGATAAGATAGTGTATGTTTAAAGGTAAATAATTGGAAGAGCATAAATGCAATGCTCCAATGTGTTCTAAAGCACAACCGAGTTTTCAACACATTTGATTTTATCCCAAAACATACATCGTTCAGATCAGTTTAGCACACTAGTTGGAGAACCAAGGGTGTAATTCTGGGCCACCTAGAGGAAGAGCAAAATGTGGGGAGAGCCACTGTTGGCTGACTTCCTAGTTCTCCTCCTACTGAAATGATAAGAATGATAAAGGAGACCAGTAAGTTTCTCACTGTGGATAGAGATTGATACCCACTTCCTGGTAACCATTTAAAGTCACTTTCTGAAAAACGACCTGCTGCCACTCACCACCAGTCAAACCAGTGTTCTTGTCCACAGATACCAGGCTGTATTTTACCTCCTTCCAGATGCTCATCACAGAAAGCTCAGTGACGGAGGCGGCCATCAGCATGCCCTGCTGTAGGAGTGCCACTTCAGTCGTCACCACTGCTTCACCTCTTCTGGGCCACAGTGCCGAGTTTGTATGCAAACTGTCACCAGCTTTATAATTTCTCATTAGAGTAGGGTTTTCTTTAATTCTAGACAGAATCTCTGAAGTCTTGAGAAGATACATCCGTCGATGTAAACATTGAATTTGACAGAAAAATCCAGTTACATACATGATTTATATACTAAATGTCATTAAAGCTTCTTTCAGGTTGACTTTTGGTGGGGCGGTGGGGGGGGTGCTTAAGGCTGAAAGGAGAATAGATAATATGTAAATTTCTTTATAATAATGATTCTCAACCCCCTCTGTACATTGGAATCATTTGGAAAGTATTTTTGAAATACCAGTGCTTGGGTCCCATCACCAGAAAGTTAATTTGTCTGGGGTAGGACAAAGGTAAGGCATTTTCCAAAAATATCCAGAAAGATTTTAATGGGCAGTCAAAGCATTTCCTCCAAGGGCAGCAACAGAGGCTGGGGGCGGGAGGTGGGGGTGGGGGGAGTACCTAGGGAGGCTGGATCCCCATGACAATGGCGCTGTTGAATGATGGGGCAGGACTCCCAAGAGAAATCCAAGGACCCCAAGAGATATCCTTTGAAGATGGTTCCTAGTGAGGAGGCTAAGATGAGAGAAGACAAGGATCTGAATGGTAAAAGAACAAACACGTGACTTACTTTCACCCTCCGCCGCTGAGTGGGGGCGCTTCATTGCTTTCTGGGGACCCTGGAACGCTTCAACCTCTGGGTCTTTCTGAGCTGTCTGCCCTTCTGTGTATTCCCAATCTACATGTTTGTTTGGGTGTTTGAGTGCTTCCCTCATATTTCTGCTGAACACTTTTGTTTTCAATAAACCATTTTCCTGATTGGTCAAAAGCCCTTTAAAGTTGATTTTTATCTTTCTGTCACAGGAGTGATTCCCTGACTCAATTGTATTCCCTTGTCCATAAAAATATGACTCATTCTTAACACAGTTCTATTACCCAGGTGACTTCGGTGTCTGCTTTCCTGCCTTATAGTCAAAAGCCAATACGTTTCCTTGCAGATTTCATGTATTTCATGTATTTCCTTCTCTATTCCTTATATACCATATCATTCTCTTTGCTAAAAGAGAAATATCAAAATATTTTTAGTTAAAAATCTTCAATCAGAAAATAACCTGTCATAACATATAAATTTTTCATGCCCAGATATTTACCCATACGTTTTTCTCTAAGACCCAATAAAATAGTCAAAGAGCCACAGTCTATTTTATATTAAAATGCATGGCTCTAAGGGCTATTTGACATGCAGTAATTATTTGCGTAGTCTTCTAGCCAAGCATAGAAATTGCCAATGTCTCTGCCCTTGAAGGAAATGAACTGTGCAAAAAATTTCAAGCAAACATGATCCAACTGTGTACACAAAAGGGAGATTGCATAAGAAATTCATTGTGTCTCCACCCAAATTTCCCCTCGACTTGCCACAGATCAGCATGTACTTCACCTCTTTGGCACCAATTAAGATCATCAACACATGAGCTTTTCAGCAGAGGAGGACTGATGTACCCTCTCACAGATGGCCAGCATCACATGTTACAGTAATGGCCAGATACGCCACATGGGTAGTGTATAAAAACGGTGGGACTCAGAGCACTTCAGCTCCGATTGCTCTATGTTTAGAATTGCCTCTCTTTCAAGATGGATTTCCTTCATAGGAATGGAGTGCTCGTTATTCAGCATTTGCAGAAGGACTACCGAGCTTACTACAATTTTCTAAATTTTATGTCCAATGTTGGTGATCCCCGGAATATCTTTTCTATTTATTTTCCACTTTGGTTTCAACTTAATCAGACAGTTGGAACCAAGATGATATGGGTAGCAGTCATTGGGGATTGGTTCAATCTTATTTTTAAATGGTAAGCCTTCTGTTTTCTTTCATTTTTTGTAAATCTTATTCTTAAATTTGTAGCTTTGGCTTAATGATCACATTTCAGATGTGTGTAGTTTCTACTTAGAAAATCTTTCAAACATGCCAATTGACTTGAAACACCTATTCATAAATAGAACTTACAAAAAGCATAGAAACGTATACTTGATCTGACTTATAAGTAAATTCCAAACCCTGTAACACATATGTTGTGATTAAACAAGAGGTTAGTTAAATGAGCAGCACCATAATGAACAGATTGATAATTCCAGGGACCACCCAGTCTAAGAATCCAAAGCACCCACAGAAGTTTCCTTACAAGGAAAAAAGTCCCCGTTTTTACTGGAAACTAGGATACCAAAGCTCCAAATGACTGTCATCCTCTGTAATAAGAGACAGACCAGAACCCAGTCTCTTAATCATGAACTTTCCCCATCAACCCTCTGCTTGAGTCATTTTTATAGGAGAGAATAACTAATCTCCGGTTAAGCAATAGTTGTGTGTTTAAATATGTATGCATATTTGTATTTCTTTAAATACAGGATATTGTTCGGTCATCGGCCTTACTGGTGGGTCCAAGAAACTCAGATTTACCCAAATCATTCAAGTTCATGCCTCGAACAGTTCCCCACTACATGTGAAACAGGTCCAGGTAAGCAATTATAGCAGCCTCAAGTTACTAAAGATATTCCAACAGAGAGTCATTATGTATGATTATTATCTAATAACTATATGATATTATATAGGGTATTAAAGAAAATGTCATGAGTAAGGATACTAAAAGTTCATAAGCACAACAATTGCTAATGGAAAGGAAAGCTTTGTGAACAATCATTTTGTTATTTGTAAAAGGGTAAGTTGGGAGACTACTTTCTAAATGATTTTATATTTGGCATTTATTTCTGGGAAGAATGTAATGGTTTTATTCTAAAAAAAAACCAAAAAAGTTAGCTAGAAGAAATTACCAAAGAACTATATTAAAATTCTAGAAATGTTGACTTGTCTGTTGCTGAGCAACTTTCAAAGTTATTATGGATCTTTTGAGAATCTCATGAATGAGGTAAGGTTTTCCTGGTTTTACTACTGCCAGTAGAGATTATTTCTAATCATAGACTTTTTTCTTTCAAATTTCTTTTTTTCTCTTGTATATATAGAATATAAATAGACTTCTTGGGCCACTTCCTTTTATAAGTAAGATTCTGTATGAGTGTAAAATATTTACTATGAAAATTGAGTTTAAGTTTTGAAAAGGTTTTTAAAATATATATTAAGGTAAAATTACATGTTGTGTTAATTTATAAGAATGTGTGACATACCTTACCACAGTTTGTTACATAGCATAAAATTCTTTCCATTTGACATCCTGAAACTCATGCTGAATATAGTCAATGTGTAAGTTCCTAATGAGTTCTCTGAATATCTTCTTTCTTGCTCCCATAAAAGTACACATCCATCTGTTATATTATTTATCACACTGTACTGTAATTAATTTGGCTCCTCCAATAGGCTATGCATTCCGTCAGGACAGAAATGATGTATATTTTTTCTTTGTGAAACCAACGTTGGATGGACGGATGGATGGATGGACAGACGGACGGATGGATGGATAACCTTTGAGACAATTGAAATGCTACTTTGGTTTATCCCAGAATTTCCCAGTGTGTGTTCTATCTCATAAAACATTTTCTGGAAAAGAAAAGGAATAGTGCATTCTATATTCACTCCCTAAAGATTTACAGCTCATGTAAGAGTGTAAAAGGCTCTGAAAAATCCGGTATATGATGTAGCTTTGAAAGAAGTAGATCTATAAGAAATAGATTGTCTTTTTTAATGTAGTGGTTTTCAAAGAGGTGTGTTTAATCTGAATAAATCTCCACTTGGTAAAAACTCATGGTGAACATCAAAGTAAAGTGATCTTTTAAAAAAATCAAGCAGCATGGGAAAGACATTCTGGGGGCAAAAAGGCTGCCAGGCTTCATGTGTCAGGACTGACGCCCTTTACGGCTTCCCTGGTCCATTTCATGACAAAGACACCTTTTGCAGTGGCCAGACACAAGATAGGCACTGAGGTATCTGCTAGTTTATAGCAGTTAATTGTAAGTCAGTTGGTAAACCAGAACATAGTAATGATACCCTTCAGATGTTTTGACTTTTCAGCCCAAGGAAAATAAATGGATTCCAGATCCAACACAAGTACTTTAATTTTCTCAACAATTAAAAACAACTAGCCATGAAAAATAAGCAGGGATGTGGCAGATTTGGGTGTAACAGCTCAAGTTCTTAATTAGCCTTGAACATTTTGATTTCTAGAATTTGATGAACTTGAAAAATCTGAAAAAAAATTCTTGAAATAGTGTTTTGAGGCTCAATTTGACTCAACTTCTTTTATTTCTACCTATTCCTAAACATTACATATAGCCTGTGGGTTTTTTTTTTCCTGAGTTGTTTGTAACTTTCATGGCTAATATGCTATTCTGTGATCTACTTCTAATACTGATACACTATTAACCACCTTTCAAATGGATCAGCACTTTGTTGTTGCAGGAAGTCCATCTGGCCATGCAATGGGCTCATCATGTGTCTGGTATGTCATGGTAACAGCTGCCCTGAGCCACACTGTCAGTCGGATGGATAAGTCGTCTACCACTCTGCACAGGTCAGCTTTGCTCCAGTGTCTGTACCACTGGAATGTGAATACAGAAAGTCTTGAATACAGAAAGACATTTTTAAAACATTTCCTTTGGCATATTTTTAGTTGTTGAAATGTGCTTATCCTATTCTATCATAGCCAAAATAGCAAAATGAATAGAAAGTTAATATTTTGCTTTAAGGTAATCTACTCTTTGGCTCAGAGCTATTGCCACATTGGTTGGAAATGTTTAATTGACTAATGGCTTGCTGGAAGTGCCTTTGGGTTTCCATAATACATTAACACTTTAGTAGCTCGTAAATAAGCCATCTAAAATTATATAAGGAAGTATTTTTGCATGCACATTCCCTTGCTTTAAGATTAACAAGAAGTTTTGAGAATCATCATTCCCTTTGAATGTATCAGTTCAGAAAAATTACGTTTTCTTCTTTGAATAGCCAACATTTTTGACATCAATAACATATTCTAGCTTAAAAGACTATTCAACCTTTTTAATTAAAAACATTCTAAAGGCAAACTTAAATTTGAATGTTAGTAGATTTAATGTTAATAGAATCATAATGTTTAGAAAGGCCTACAACTTTAAGATTATTCATAATTCTAATAGGAATTGGGATGTTTCCTTCTTTTCTCTCCTGAAATACTTTTAACTATCATTAAAACAATCCTGGGCATCACTTGAATCATAAATTATTAGGCTACTGAGATAAGATTTTTCAGTTAATTGCTTAAGAATACTATAACATATACCATCATGTTAAAGTTCTTCTAAAATAAAAAATTTCCAGGGTGCCTGTGTGGCTCAGTCGGTTGAACATCTGATTCTTGATTTCAGCTCAGGTCATTAACTCATGGCTTCATGAGTTCGAGCCCACATCGGGCTCTGTGCTGACAGTGTGGAGCCTGCTTGGGATTCTCTCTCTCTCTCTCTCTCTCTCTCTCTCTCTCTCTCTGCCTCTCCTCCACTCATGCTGTCTCTGTTTCTCTTAAATTAAATAAACATTTAAAAATTAAAAAAATAAAATTAAAAAATTCCAAGATCTATTGCACATTCCACTTTTAAAGTAGTATTGGACAATAAAAGAAACAAACCACCAAAGAGATTTGGGTATTTTCAAAGTTTATTTTAGTGAGACTGCAACTTGTATGCCTTAAGGTATTTATTATCCAACTGCAAACAACAACAGTAAAGCATTGTAATGAAAAGAAATTAACATTTTCTATCCATGGACAAGTTTTCAAAATAGGAATCTTAACAAGCCTCACCTTTCCTCTGTAGTTCATTTCTTCCTCAAATTTCCAAACCTTAAAAAACCTTTCTTTCAAAAAAAATTCTATGATTTCCTTTAGATTTTTATAACTGTAACATTTCCTTTGTCCATCGATATTTATTGAGTGCCTACTCTTTATCTTAATGCTACCAAATTCCTGTTTATTCTTCTTCCCTATGCATAACTCCTGCTTACCTCCTCTTGGAAAGTCTCGTTTCTTTCTATTTAGTTTTTTCCATAACCAGTCTGGTCCTATTATCAGGAGCAAACATTTGGGAGCAAAACCCCAAGGATTCCTATAACTGAATATTGCTAATTCTTTATTAAAATGATGAGCTTGGACTTCAATATTTTTGTAAGCTTTATTGCACATTGCTACTTATAAGCTAAAGTATATAATGTTTAGGTCAATTCCCTTGTCTCTTATTTTCTATATGTGAAAAAACACGGAATCAGGACTCTTGAGAGTCTGTGAAATTGAACCAAATGAAAATTTGCCCCTGATGAGATGCTTGTATGATTTTCATCAGAGTGGCAGTGGACTCTCCAGTGAATTTTCTCCAGAGAAAAAAATGTTGAGAGGATAAAGATGAAGCACATACCACAGAGAGTAAAAATGTATAGGATCCTTTCTAGGTCTTCCTGAATATTAATAATTCCCCCCAAACTTGAATTTACCATACTCCTTTAAAATAATTATCAGGGTATCAAATTATCTTCCTTTTATAGCATTTATTAAAATCTCAGGATATCGCACTGGTCAAGTTTAATGCATTGCTAAATTGTAGGAACCTCTGTTAAAACTTTTCAAATCTTACGAAGCACATGGAAACATTTTGGGGAGAGAAAAGTCTCTAGAATCATAATGTTATATCACAGAAGAGTCCTCTGAGAAAGATCATCTGGTGTCACCCCCTTAATTTTATGAGTGATACAATTTCTCTACTTTTTACGCTTATATCTATTCTTCCATCGTAGACTGACCTGGTCATTTCTTTGGAGTCTTTTTTGGTTGATTCAAATCAGTGTCTGCATCTCCAGAGTATTCATAGCAACACATTTTCCTCATCAAGCTATTCTTGGAGTAATTGGTGGTAAATATGATCACTTACCTTTAGTTGTATCCTTGGAAAGCTTTAGTGTCATTTGTTTTATGTTGTTAGATTCTCCCTGGTAGGTAGTATCCCAGTCTCAGGTAATTCTGTCAAGCCACTGATACTAAATGCTACCCTGGGAGCATAAGCAGTTCAACACACCTCTCAAATCCTCCATGTACACAATGGCACAGTCTCATTCGATGGCATTAGCACATAACCCGCAGGGACATGGGGCTTCTCTGAAATGTGGCCAGGGCCACGTCTGACTCCCAAGCCTTCACCTCAGACAGCCTGCTCGTGTCTTGGTTCGGGGGACTTCATAATGGCCCTCCAGCCTGCACACTATGCCACTGTCTTTGATACACCTGAAGTGATTATTACATGACCATGGACTTCATTTAGCAGCTGCTTTGTATTCCTGAAGTGGCACTCCCCATGACTGAGTTTCCCCCACGTACCTTTTAAAGGCTCTGTAGTTAATTGGCTATGCCAATTGAAATATTAATTGCAAGTACCCAAATCAGTGCTCTGCCTATGTAATATTTGTCTCCCAGTGCCACAGGTTCCTGAGTGATCCACCTGGGCTAACAGGGATGGTTGAAAAGACCATGTGGGCAAGTGTGTGTTTTTATTTAAGAAAGGGGCTTTGGAAAATGGATAGAACCTAGACGTCTAAAGACTTTTATCATGAAGACAGTGGTAAATTCTTTAATGCAGAGAGGGATGATTCCTGAGGGGCTTGAGGGCTCATGGTCATCTTCAGTGTCTTTTTCTGATTCTCAGGCATGCTTGTGGCAGAGGCTTTTGAGCACACTCCAGGCATCCAAACAGCCAGTCTGAGCACATACCTGAAGACCAACCTCTTCCTCTTTCTGTTTGCACTGGGCTTTTACCTGCTTCTCAGACTGCTTGACATTGACCTGCTGTGGTCTGTGCCCATAGCCAAGAAGTGGTGTGCCAACCCGGACTGGATCCACATTGACACCACACCTTTTGCCGGACTCATGAGAAACCTTGGGGTGCTCTTTGGCTTGGGCTTTGCAATCAACTCAGAGATGTTCCTTAGGAGCTGCCGAGGGGAAAATGGCTACAAGCTGAGCTTTCGGCTGCTTTGTGCTGTGGTCTCATTGATCACACTGCAGCTCTACCATTTCATCAAGATCCCCACTCATGCAGAGCATTTATTTTATGTGCTGTCTTTCTGTAAAAGTGCATCCATCCCACTGACTGTGGTTGCTCTGATTCCCTACTGTATTCATATGTTAATGAAACCAAGTGAAAAGAAGATTAATTAGAGTTGTGCAGGGAGTTAGTGCTCTGTGGCCCCAGCCTGACCCTCCTGTTCCATCCTCCAGCAGAACCACGGGCAGGGGGAGACTGGAGGCTTCCAAGCAGAGGTCACAAAATGGCAGCCACTGGCCCCATCCCACTATACCTATGTTTAGTTTGGCCTTCACAGTGGTCTCCCCCCACCCCAATTTAAATTAGTTGCCAACATTTGAAAACCAGAATATTTGGCATAAAAGTCTGAACTGTGTTTTCTTGAAAAATCTGACAATATGGCACCTCAGGACCTGCATTCCCTCCTGGAAACAATCTACTGTTATTGACTGTCCCTAGTAAGAAGCAGCATTCTCTATTTTCTCACAGTCTTTAGCACCCCAACAGGAGCCTCAGTACCAGTTGTCATTACTATAAGAAGGTCAGGGTGCTTATGGCTCCTGTGGGCATTTTAGTGGGAGCCCCCCTCAAATCCAATCCCTTCAGTTTTCAGATAAGGAGAGGGAAATTCATTCAGGAGAAAAAAACTTGCTGTTGTCACACCACTGTCAGAACAGGAATTAGAACCCAAATCTTCTGACATATATTTCCATTACACTGTTTTGTTTCTTCATTTTTAAGAAGTAAAAATCTGTAAGAGTGAATGCTTCTGTGATGATTGCCATGTAAATCAGCTGTTTTTCCAGAAATGTCATTAAAATGCCACAATCTGTTTGACTCACACCATGCAGGGTATTGATGGGGCCAGCGATGGCTCTAGATGTGGCTACATATCCAGGGGAAAGGGGTCAGGTTACTGTATAGACTTGAACCTCTGCTTAACTCCTGGTCTCTTTTTGCAGTAGTGCTTTCCAGTGTCAATAAATGCTGCTGAAGATGCTCTGCTCAGAACATTATTTACCAGTCTTTCAAAACCAAGAAAATCAAGTCCTTTCCTCAAGGTCGTGCTCCAACCCAAGAAAACTATTAATTGCATCTATCTATTCGGGTTAATCTCTATGTATACTGAGCTGTGATGAAAAATCTATAGCTTTACTTTAGAGAATTATTATTGAAAGAATATTAATATTATACTGAGAATTTCTCAACAAGAGTTTTTTTCCCCCCTTTTCCTTTCATTGTGTCTAGTAATTCTGGACTTTAAATTGATAAGTATGTCATTCCAATCAGGTACATTTTGAGTCAGACTTTGCTACACATCTTAGTTGCCTGTGGTCCACTACAGTGTTTTATGTAACTCTACTCAAAAATATAAATACGTGAATTATTTCAGATGATATAATAAACCATCCATAAGTATTTATGAAAACTTAACAGTTCAAGTAAGTACTAGTTGGCAAAACATTAGTTGAGGGTAACAAAAACTCGAAAAATCAAAGATTTTCCTCGAAAGGCAATTATTGTTTCCTCCTGTAGATGTATTTATAGAGTATATGCTGTTGCTTTTACAAAACACACATAAAAGTTTTGGGTTTTTTTAATGTTTATTTATTTTTGAGAGACAGAGAGACAGAGAGTAAGCAGGGAAGAGACAGAGAGAGAGGGAGACACAAATCTGAAGCAGGCTCTGGGCTCTGAGCTGTCAGCACAGAGCCCGACACTGGGCTTGAACTCACGAACCATGAGCTCATGACCTGAGCTGAAGTCAGATGCTTAAGTGACTGAGCCACCCAGGTGCCTCACAGCTTTGTTTTTTTTTTTTATTTTTTTAAAAATTTTTTTTTTCAACGTTTATTTATTTTTGGGACAGAGAGAGACAGAGCATGAACGGGGGAGGGGCAGAGAGAGAGGGAGACACAGAATCGGAAACAGGCTCCAGGCTCCGAGCCATCCGCCCAGAGCCCGACGCGGGGCTCGAACTCACGGACCGCGAGATCGTGACCTGGCTGAAGTCGGACGCTTAACCGACTGCGCCACCCAGGCGCCCCCTTCACAGCTTTGTTTTTAAAGGTAATTGAACTTGGTTTCAGTGGTCAGGTGATTCCTAAGCAAGAAGCTGAGGGATGAAGAAAGATCATCTTAAGAATGAAATTTGTTTCGTGTTGAAGGGACATTCGGGGTGAAAGAGAAAAGAATGGTTCTTAAGGTAATGACTTCTGGTTGTTGGTTCAAGCCCCTCTGCCCCAGTGTTGCCCTTAGAAGTTCATTTCAGTCCTTTGACCCTTTTCAATACGTGTGTCTCATCCAGTACTCTCCTGCACTTGCCAAAGAGCTCACTGCTCTCAGGACCCCTTTGTCAAAGTTTCATTTAAGATTAATAATGTTAGTTTGGAGGAATCTTCCATCCCAACACAGTCTCAGACTGCTTCTCACCAAGCCTGGGGAAAACTGGGGCATTAACAGCCAGGGGCTGCTGCTCCAATGCTCACTCCACCATACATCCCTCCTCGGTTCCCAGAGAGAAGCGCTCCCCAGGCACCCATAGTGAGCGCCCTCTGTTGGGTGACACTTGACCCTCAGAAGGGGAATAGGATGAGGTGTGGGTTCATTTACTATAATTAATCGCCAACAAATCCACCCTATCTGCCATCAGGCTGAAAGTCCCCATGTGATGAGATTTCCCTTTTTACTCTAGTTGAAGTCTCCTGGAGGGATCCATATGGTGGCAAATTGCTTCTGCAATGGAAACTGCTTAGGCAGCAAGAGGAACAGCTTCTCACAGCCTTGGAGAAAATGCCTCCCTTTAATAATGATGGAAAAGACTCTTCTGCTTCCAATTTATTTGCTAAACGTAAGTGGAATTGAGCTCATTTGACTCACTGTTACTATATCCATATATTCAAAATGTCTACACATCTACATATTCAGGAGAAAAATGTCAATATTATGAGCTCTCAGGATGAGAAAATCAAGACAAGCGACTTGAGAGACTGCCCAATCAAACACACATTTGAAAAGAGAAGCCAAGTAATTTATTATTGCCGAAACTAGCTTTCAAGATGAGTGTTGAATCCCTTTTCTCTGACAACCTATTGATTGGACATCTGCATTAGGTTAAATTGGGCCTTCTCTAGATCTATTTCAGTATAACAGAAGAGAGAGTTTTAAAAATGCATTATAAGATGCCCTTGAAAGTTATATCTGTAAATAAATGCTTTATATTTATTCACAATCTGTAAATAAATTCAAGATCAAATTGGTACATACAGATACAAAAAACCTTGGTATAAGAAAAAGTCAAAGACTTGGTTTTAAAATGTGACTCTTAAGTATTGTAAAACCATACATTCTAGCACTCTTCAACTGAACTTTTTACAATAACGGAAAGTCACTAGCCACGTGTGGCTCTTGGGCTTTTGAAATGCAGCTAATGTGACCCAGGAGCTGCATTTCAAAATTGTATTTACTTTTATTTTTGTTTTTTTAAACATGTATTTAGTTTTGAGAGACAAAGAGACAGAGCGGGAGCCGGGAGAAGCAGAGAGAGGAGACACAGAATCTGAAGCAGGCTCCAGGCTCTGAGCTCTCAGCACAGAGCCTGACATGGGGCTCAAGCCCACAGACCTCAAGATCACGACCTGAGTCAAAGTCAGCCACTTAACCGACTGAGCCACCCAGGCGCCCCTGTATTTACTTTTAATTAACTTAAACTTAAATAGTCATGTGTGTGTCTAGTGGCTAC
The DNA here is from genome assembly GCF_016509475.1 of Prionailurus bengalensis. Taxonomy (NCBI): domain Eukaryota; kingdom Metazoa; phylum Chordata; class Mammalia; order Carnivora; family Felidae; genus Prionailurus; species Prionailurus bengalensis. Next base: position 158,685,099 of record NC_057345.1, read on the forward strand.
TGAATTGGACAGCACAGATCAAGTCCTATAGTGCTTTTCCTTAAAAAAAAAAAGGTATTTTTTATATTGTCACCTGCACTACAGTCCTGTGTGAGACAACATGAATGGTATCTGCTTTATTTTACATGAAGAAAGTGAAGCATCAGTGATTTGCTTACATAACATACACAAGGTATGTTTACCCTAGCCCAGAGATCTTTGATTTCATTTGAGATTATGGATGTTAATAACATGCATGTTAATTTCCAGACAAAAATAATCACAGTTACTGTTAACAAGGTATAAGACATGTATAGTGACAGGGAAATTCTAATTCTGAACCTTCCACATTAAAAAAAATTAACTTGTGTGGTAACTGGCACTAAACATTTCTGGGGCTGGGAGAACTCGAGTGACTATAAAAAGTTAACAGTAGGCTCTGCTGCATGTCCCAGCGAGACCGTCTACAGACCTAAGATTCCCTCTCTGTGCAGCATCCTTCTCTCTCACTCTGTCCTGCAAGCTCCAGTCACCCTGGTCTCCCTAGACTCTTAGCTCTCAGTTGCCTCAAATCAGGAGGTCTAGTTCCCTCTTGCTACACAGTGTCCTGGAACCCTCTAAGGGCCACTAGGCTGGATAGAGTTTTATCCAATATTCACGACCTCATCCTGAAGTTTGGATGACTCTCTGACCAAGTTTTCCTGCTTGTCTGGGTCTACCACACCTGTATGTTGGACACCAGTACTTCTGTGTATATTCAGAAACTGTTCAAAAAAGGATCCCTAGTGTCCAGTTGCACCTGTGGATTTTGCCCTCATTGAATGACTGTGGCCACTTTGGAAATTGCAAATCGCTTTCTGAATGAATACGTGGACCCCAGTGCTGCCAAGAAACTAAGGCGGCATTTTGGGGCTCCTGGGTGGCTCAGTTAAGTGTCCGACTTCGGCTCAGGTCACAATCTCACAGCTTGTGAGTTCGAGCCCTGCATCGGGCTCTGGGCTGACAGCTCGCAGCCTGGAGCCTGCTTCAGATTCTGTGTCTCCCTCTCTCTCTCTGCCCCTCCCCCACTCACACTCTGTCTCTCTCTCTCAAAAAATAAACATTAAAAAATTAAAAAAAAAAAACACTAAGGTGGCCTTTAAAAATTTTCCTCCCCCCACCCCTTACCTTTAATGCTTTGTGATGGTGATTTCACACTGAAGGTCATATGGTGGTGCCACTTGTTAAAAAAAAAAAAGACATATTTTTTTTTTCTTAAAAAGAATTATTAGCAGCAGGAGAGGTCTATAAGAAGCAACAATCCTGGAAACTTCTGCCAAATGACAGCAACTTATGGGAAAATTCTAGGAATTAGAAGTGCTTCTCTTTTGCTCTGCAAAGGACAAGTGCAGTCCGCGTCAGAATTGAGGCTGGTTTGGTGTGGCGTACTAATTACCGTCTTTGCTCGTCTTTGATGGAGATCACAGTAATGACGCGGGAGGAATCCCAGTGCATTTCTTTTGGCAGCACCAAAGTGATTGCTCTCAAGGAGGGAGAAAATTCAAAGACTGAGGTTATGAAGGTTAGAGTAAAGCCGATTAATTATTTTCTGTTTTGAATTTTTAAATTTCTTAGAACCATTTCTTTTCTTCTAACGTTCTGCCGTGCGATACTGAAAAGAATCTGTCTTCAGTTCAAAAACTGTGATATCTCCCGAAGAACACTGTGTCTGAAGGAACTGCCAGGACCCGGGTGGTAATGACTGAAGGGCGGCAGCCGTGGTCCTGCCGGTGGGGTTTAGGGCACAAAGCAGGGCCCGCAAAAAGGAGCATTCGCTCTGGCAGCACCTCGGCCCATTGCCAGTTCTGGCTCAGAGCAGAAAGCACTTCCATGGGACAATCTGCATACCCTGCGGGAGCGGCAGGCCATATGTGTGCCTGGAAAAGAAAGCCAGAACTAATTAAGATGAAGTGCTTCTTTCCTCCTCTAGCTGTCACCTGCCCTTGCACATCAGTTGGGGCAATCACATTCTGACTTTTCCCTGGATTCACTGTGTGTCTTATGAACAGTAGCGGCCAGATTGTCTTCCTTGCTCACACATTCTGCCATTAATGGAAGGGCTTTCTAAAGGTGGTCATTGTATTTACATATCAATGCCTTTCGCAGACACCACCCTTGCCCTCAAGCTCAATAATTCCACATTAAAAGCATCTGGGCCTTGCGATTTCTTTCTTCTATGGAATCATTCTCAACTCTGCCTTTTTATGATTCTTTGAATGAAAGAAATTGGAGAGGTGTTGCTAGCTTTCCATATGAAGTTTGCATTGACTTAACAAAGGGAGAGGAAATGTTCCTGTCTGAGTTTGGGAGATTTTATTGTGCACCTTATTTTTTTAGCACTGAAATGTTGATGCCCTGCTCATGCTGGCCAATCAAGAGGCAGTGCCACACATCCCTAGGTGGATCCCAAAGGGTGTCAGAACTCAGCGGGGTAGGTGCTAGCAAATTCAAAGACAAAGAGATGTACGAGACTGAGGAGTTTGGCAGCAAGCTCACTGGACTGGAGCCGCTGGACCTACATTCTAGTCCAGTCTAGTGAGTCTCCACATCTAAGCACTGTGATGCCAGGAGGCCAGTGAACGCTGGAGGCCTCAGTTGAGTACTTTCTCAAGTGAGGGGCTTAAAATGGGCTTAGAAGGGAAGGTTCGTGTATTCCAGCCCTGACATTCTGCAACTCTCAGGGTCTCATTCAGGCAAGTTGGAAGAAGAGCCAGAGCGTATTAAATTTTACTTATATGCAATGAACAAGGCTGTAAATTCTAAAAATTACTGCATTTTTAATTTGCTGCTTTAATAAACAAATTTGGATTTGTGTAATACATTTCTGTCTTTAAAACAATCTACTCCAATTAGAATCCGAGTTTTATAGCTATGAAAAGAGATCCTGGAGACATGAAATAATTTAACTGATGCTACTGGGCAAAATTATTAACACGAGAATATTCAGACTTCCTACTCACCTAGCTTACAGAAGAGATCCTATAATGAAATTACCAGCTCCATTTCTCCTTCCTCAACATCCTAATGAGGAAATTTTTCTTGCCGGAAGAGATACTAAGGGGATATGTGTAATAACAGGCTGAGTGAGAAGAAGCGAAGGAGGAGGGAAGTTTGCTTCGTGGGAGAGGGATTGGAGGTGCTTAACCAACTGTGCTGTGTGGGGAAAGTGACTAGAAGCTTGAAATAGCATTTTAGTAGGTTTGTTGAGGACTAATTATGGCTCCCTCAAAGATGTAAAGACGAAATTTACTTTTTAACTCTTTGTGGCTGTTGAAATGTGCTTCTTGAATGTAACACCATTTTAACACCAAATTATGTGGTACCAAGATTTTTGAGGACTACCATGCTAGATGAAAATTAGAGATCCCTTTCCAAACAGCTTCTAAGACTGCCTCAAGTTCAAACAGGACCCCTTTTGTTCATGCTTTTATTTTCTCTTGAATCCCCCTGCCTACCCACCTGACAAACACTTACTAAGTGCCTTTAGGTGCTAGAGATGCATGGGTGAGTTCAACATAGAACTTTCCCTGCCAGAGATCCCAAGGTCCCAGGCTCGCCTGATGCAGCTCTGGGTGGGTGGACACCAGTGGACGCCATTGGCCTGTGGGCTTGGAAGAATTGGGTGGAGACTTTAGCTACAAATTAGACGGCAACATTATTCCCCATCTCTTCTAACCCATCCTATTTCAAATTCATCCTCTTCTTGAATGACTTTCTTTTCCCTGGCTTTATTCTGCCAATAGATCCAGATCATTCCCAGGCTAACAACAATTTCGTCATATGAGAGGATGAGAAATCATGACCCACAAAACACCAGATCTCTAAGTAAAAGCCTGCTTCACTTGTAAAAGCATTAATAAAGCAGGGTACCTGGAATGTTCCCAGAAAACCACTAGCATGAGCTGTAAGGATTTCCTTTCAGTGTTATCTCCTTTTCATAGCAGTGACATTTGAAAGAAGACTGTGATTAATTCTTTCTTCAACTGATGTTTTGGAATACCTCTAGATATCAAGGTCATATTTTAAGGTCATTTAAGTACACATCAATACTTCAACATGGCATTATTTATACTTACATTTCAGTATTTTTTTTTTGTTAACAAAAATATCTATAACAATAGTATCTATCTATTAAGATTGTGTTCATCGGGAAGCCTGGTGGCTCAGTTGGTTGGGCGTCTGATTTTGGCTCATGTCATGATCTTGCCATTCATGCTTTGGGGCATCACGTTGGGCTCTCTGATGACAGCTTGGAGGCTGGAGCCTGCTTCAGATTCTGTCTCCGTCTCTGCCCCTCCCTGGCTCAAGTTCTGTCTCTCTCTCTCAAATGTAAATAAACATTTAAAAAAAATTTTAAAAAGATTGTGTTCATCGGTAATTAACAGCAATATCTACAACTACAAAAAAATACTTCAGTGGCTTAAACAAATGAGAGGTGTCTTCTTCACATGGAACAGGATGGCTGGAGGTAGGCGGCCCAGGCTGGAGTAGCTGCTCAAGGATGTCCAGGAATCAGGCTCAGTCTATTTTCTTGCTCTGCCATCCGTGGTGTATGGCTTCTGACCAGATGACCACCACAGCATGGCTGCCGTGCCTCCAGGAAAGAAGAAATGAGGAAGGAAAACAGCCTTTCTTCAGCCTAGCCTTATTCTAGAAGGCTGTGTCTGTATTTCATTGATCAGAACAGTGTCATGGTCTCCCCTGGCCTCAAGGGAGTCTAGGAAGGGAGAGACTTGACTTTCCAACCTCTGTAGTAGAGGCAAGCAAGGGAAAAGGATGTAGAATTGGGTGTCAAGTAAGCCAGCCTGACACCTGCACGGTGACTTCTCCCATATATAACAATAAAGGCAACTTACCTGCTAACTGCTTTCACAATAACATACAAAAATTGTGAGGGCACACTACTTTCTAAATTATAAAATGCTTCGTGAATGTTATCCCAGGGTATATTTAAATGATTAATCGAATTTTCATCTTCCAAGAAATTCTATTAAGACATTGTGCATCTTTTAGTTTGATTCCATTCTTGATATATTAGAAATATGTACCCTCAACAAATAAATTTGGAGTAGTTTCTTTCTTTCCTGTAATCATTCATAATAATTTTTGACATTTGTCTGGGTCACCTTGGGTGAACATTTCCCTTTCTATCTCCAGCTGTTGTGTTGTTCTCCAATTTATCTTTTTGTATCTGAGAGTAGGACCTGTACCTGAATTATACAAAGGATGGAACTGCAGATTCACCAGCTACATATTCTTCTTCCTTTTTCTACTGCACTTTCTGTCCTGGTGCTGATTTATTGGGCTGAGTAGCTGCATGCAGACAGCTACATGTCAGTCACGTGTATCCTGATTACTCATTATGAGCCTTAGGATGCCATACGACTCACTAATGAGCACATTATAATGCTGGCCAGTGCTAATTAGATGATAATCATGTGCACTGCTTTATTTACAGTCTATTCATTTAAATTAATTGGGCATTTAATTGAACACAGTGTGAAAGAAATTGGAATTGGGTTTTAAAGTTTGTTTAAGTTATTTTCATCTCCCACCTCTTATAGGCAGGTGACATTATTCACTTGATCTGGAAATTCAGAGCAAATACAAATGGACTAAATGTTTGTTTTATAATGATACACACACATATGTAAAGTTATCTCAAAATGGGTTTGGAAACAGCAACCAAATTTGCAATTTTTTGATCTCTACTAACATACTTATGTGACCTGATTACAGAGAGATTCTGCATGCATAAGAGATAGTATTAAATCCAGCACTTAGTTGGAAATATGAAGTAGGATCCTAAACCAACCTAATGGAAATGTTCTGTTATTTTCTTAGGGTAGGAGATTTACATTTAATTCATGAATAAATATGTGGCAAACTATACCTAATTATGATCCTATGTATTTTCCTCTTTCAGGACACAATATCAAAATACCTCAGGGTATACATTTTTAAATGAATGCATAATTGCCAAAAATTGCACGCATGAATGCATTGCTAAATTCAAAGTGTCTTTTCATTGAAGTTATTTCTTACGAGCATACATAGAGTAGACCTCGAGTCACTATATGAAAGAGTTTCCAGACAAAATAATCTAGAGGTCAATTCTACTTTTTTCTCAAATAACATCATTTCTGTTTTGTGGTTATCTGCTCTCATGCAATTTTGAGATGTACCAAATGACTCAGGGTGTCTTTTCTAAATAAGTTGGAAAGTGTGCTGCTCTAATTATTTATAAGAATTGCTTATAGAAAAAAATCATAAACAAATCTTATAAATTACCTGGGATAAAACTTGTCTTGGGAAGAGAACTCAAGGGGATTAGATGAAATGGCAATTTAAAAAATTAAATTGTATTACGTTAAACAATCTTAGTTTTCTCTCTTTGTCGACTCAAACCAGTAAATCAAGTAAAATTAATGATGTGAAGAATTTTAACCACTCTGATAAGGGCCTATATGACTCTGTCATCATAATGTTTGATTCTGCCAGATTCTACCACGATGCTTGTTACTTCAAATGAGTGTCATGATCTTCAATCTAAACAAGTTCTGCAAAATTTGCAAGTACGGTATAAAAACATGTTTCAAGGGAAAAGCTGGGCTCATGTTTTTATAAGACTCAAATCATGCAGGGACAACTGAGGCCCAGGGCAGGAAATCCACAAAACTGGATATTCTAACCCTATCTTTTGGATATAGTAGCTGCTAGTCACATATAGCTAGTGGGAATTTGACATGTGGCTAGTCTGAACTGAGCTGTACTATAAGTATAAACACATCAGATTCTAAATATTTAATATGATAAAGTAAAATTTAAATTTAAAGTAAAATATTTTATTAATAATTTTATATCGATTATATGCAATAGTAATATTTTGTAGATTTTGGATTAAATGAAATATATTAGCATTAATTTCACTTGTTTCTTTTTCCTGTAATGTGACTAGAAAATTTAAAATTACACATGTAGTTTGCATTAATGACTTACATTTTTATTGGAAGGCACTGCTGTAACCTAATGGGCTGGTTGTCTTGGGGCTGACAAATTATTCACTACTTGTATACATTTAAAATGATTATTCAACCAAGAGTCTTGAGTTATCACTGTATACCAACTACTGAGAAAGTAGTAGGGATACTATGAACTAGACACAGTCCCTGTCCTCAAGGACCACAGACATTTAGTATGTGCAGGGAGCTGTGGCCATACAGAGGATAAATGACTGGAAATAAAGACTACCAAAAATTTGGTAGAAATCCTTCCAGATATCTCTTTAAGCATATAGATACATACAAACACATAAACACAGACACATATATACATAACAGATGTGTGAGGTGTGTGTGTGTCTGTGTGTGTGTCTGTGTGTGTGTATAGATAGAGAGAGAGAAAGAGATGGGTAGATGGTATCATACCACCCATCATGATCAGAAACTCACTTTTTATGTACAGCATATAATGGACATAGTTTCACAAAAACAATAAACATAGGTCAACAGAATCATTTTATTGGCTTCATGGCAAATATCACTGTATATATGTGTCTAAACTAATTTTACCTTTTCCCCATCCTCTTATTTATGGACTTTTAGATTGTTTCCAAGTTATTCTGAACAATAAAGGAAGAGACAACAATGCTCACTTTTGTGATTAGAAATTTAGAATAAACTATGAGAAGTGGGATTCCTGGTGAATCCATTTCTGGACTCTCTTCTGTTCCTGTGATGTATCTTTCAAATCCAGTTTCAGTACCTACTGTTTTTATTATTGTGCCTCTGTGCTACATTTTTTCTCCTTTTGTTTTAATTTGTTTACTTTATTAAAAAAAATTTTTTTTAAATTTTTTAATGTTTATTTTGAGGGAGGGAGAGACAGAGTGAGAGAAGGGGAGGGGCAGAGAGAGAGGGAGACACAGAATCTGAAGCAGGCTCCAAGGCCTGAGCTGTCAGCACAGAGCCGGTGCAGGGCTCCAACTCATGAACAGTGAGATCATGACGTGAGCCAAAGTTGGACACTTAACTGACTGAGCCACCCAGGCACCTTACCTTTGTTTTTTAAAGTAATATGTTTTATTGCTATTTGTTAAATTTGTAACTAATTTCTACCATGGAATATGAGGCTCCAGTTCTCTTACACTCATGTCCTATCGCTATATCACCTCTCCCACGTCTTTTTATCCCCTTTCATAACCTATCTCTAATTTTGGTTTAGATCAGCATTCAGCATTTACATTGGTATGGCTTTGTAAATAGCATTCTTGGGTGAGTCATGCAATTGTATTATATTACAAATAATACAAATATATTTCCTTTCATGCAGAAGTTTTCTTTTCCCCCCGAGCTAATAGCTAATACTCTTCTCTGTCTCTCTCTGTGTCTTTCTGTATACACATCGCTAATTCACCGGCAAACTCTGCCAGACAGTATGTTGGAAAGTATAGTAGAATCACAATTTTCCTAGAGACATCCTTCTTGGAACCTCATTTCCTTATTTCAGTTGGGGCTGGCTATTTACTATAACTACAGCATAGTTGGGATTTCCCTTCCTAATCATCCTGGAGATTCCCATCACCTCATTCTGTTTTTGTTTTTTTTTTTAAGTAATTTTTGAGAGAGAGGGAGTGAGGGAGTGAGAGAGAAAATGAGCATGAGCAGGGGAAGGCAGACAGAGAGAATCCCAAGCAGGCTCCACACTGTCAGTGCAGAGCCCAATGCGAGGCTTGAACTCATGAACCATGAGATCATGGCCCAAGCCAAAATCAAGAGCCAGGCACTTAACCAACTGAGCCACCCAGGAACCCCTCCCCTTGCCTCATTCTTGAGTTATATCACCTGTTTCCTGGGTCCTATACCCTCTCCTCATTTACTTTTATTTCAGGGAAACCTTCCTGTGGCTTCCTGAGAAAAGATGTATAGAGAGGTAAAGTTTTGAAACCTTACATGACTGAGAATTTCTTTAGACTTCTGTCATTCTTGAGAATAGTTTGCTGGATATAAAATTCTAGGCTGGAAATAACTTTCCCTAAGAATTTTGAAGGCAAATATTTTCATCTTCTGGCTTTTAGTGTTATTGTTAACAGGTCCTATGTCATTATGATTCTTTATTATGTGTATCATGTCCCCACCCCACCACCCCTGATAAATTTGAGTATCTTCTTCCCCAATTTCCTAAAATCACATAATAGTGTGTTCAGGGAAGATCTTTATTTATTTATTATATTCAACACTTTTGAACCCTTTCAGGATGAAAATTTACATCCTTCAATTATAGGAAATACCTTTGAAAATTTTAAATAATTTATTCCCCTCTTTCTTTCTGGACTGCAATTAGCTAATTACTGTACCTTTTGGATTGGTCCTCTAAAATTTTTCTTTTTCTGGGGTGCCTAGGTGGCTCAGTCAGTTGAACATTCAACTTTGGCTCAGGTCATGGTCTCACGGTTCGTGGGTTCAAGCCCTGCATCGGGCTCTGTGCTAACAGCTCAGAGCCTGGAGCCTGCTTTGGATTCTGTCTGTCTTTCTGTCTGTCTCTCTCTCTCTCTCTGTGTCCCTCCCCCACTCACACTCCCTGTCTCTCTCTCTCTCAAAAATAAACATCAAAAAAAATAGTTAAAATAAAAAATAAAATTTTTCTTTTTCTTTTTTCTTCTTGTCTCGTTTTGTCCTACCTTCAGAGAAATTTCCCCAACTTTCTCTTCCAATTCTTCTTTTTTCTACTATAAACTTTTTTTATCTGGGGTTATGGGATGAGTTTGATCATACAATGAGCCCATCCTGAAAACATTAGAAATTCAAAAAGACTTGGAGTAAGTGTCAGAACAGAGAAAGCAAGTAACCCCATTATCTGAGAAACATTAATAATGTAAAATTGCAGAGAACATATCTTTGTTAGTGATACAGGATGTGGGATAGATATGGAGACATTGGTGCTCCCTGGTGTTGTAAAATAAACTTGCAACTTTATTTATTTCTATATTTTTAAGATTATAATCCTTTCTCCCTTGTCACTGAGCCTCAAAAAACAACTATTTCCCACATCATTTCATACCCTCTGTAGTCAACCTTTTCATGCTTATCAATAACTTTCAAGTACCTTATTTTTAAAAAAGTATCTTTTTTTAATGTTTATTTTTGAGAGAGAGAGACAGAGAGACAGACAGAGTGGGAGCAGGGGAGGGGCAGAGAGAGGGGGAGAAACAGAATCTGAAGCAGGCTCCAGGCTCCGAGCTATCAGCACAGAGCCCAACGTGGGGCTCGAACCCACAAACCGTGAGATCATGACCTGAGCTGAAGTCCGGCACTCAACTGAGTCACCCAGGCATCCCAAAAATGACTCATTCATTTTTCACACCCCACACATTCTACCCCAGGAAACTGGCAGCCTCCCAGCGCAGAGCTTATGTTCTTTTCCTCTGAAATGCATACTTACACAAATGGATTCTGGTCTTCTTTCCTCAATATTAGAGGATGAACCCATGCATACTGTAAAATGTAATTCCTTCCTGCAGGCATCTTTATTCTGCAACATACTTGTCATTGCCGTTTTTCATAACTTAACTAGAATGCTGTCCCCCACACTCTCCCTCCCTGATTTGGAAGCCATTAATTCTTCTGACCTAACTAATTAACTTGCTAAACCACCTTTATGGTTATTTACCAGGAAACACTGGACCAGAGACAAAAATAATATACCTCAATATACAAACAGCTCAGGCTTAATTTGTAGGCAGAATTTGATTTGTTCTCCACGGGAAGAAAAAATTTACACATCGAGTGCATTTGGGAAGGAGAGAGAGTAGGAAGACATCTTGATGGCAGGACAATTTGGTAGGAACTGTTACAGAATTTTTCATTTGTGTTGTCAAGAGCTCTTTTTGTATGTTCATTTTTATGGACTCTTATTTTTATTTACATAGATAAGAGTATCTTCTCATCTTGTTATATACATTTAGCATTGGAATGTTTTCCTAATCTTTACATTGGCTCTGTTACCTCTAATATTCTTGTTCTGGGCATTCTATTGTCATTTTGCTTTTTGTGTTATAATATTTCCTCAGTGCCTGGTGATTCTTGACAGTCTATTCCTGTAGAAGAGTGAGACACTGAAAGGCCAATTGGTGTGTGTTGTTAGAAGGTGGGCTTCACAGTACAGTAATCTGGTTGGGGAGTTTCTTTGGAGGATTTCAGGCATTGGCGTGATAAGGTATCTTTTCTTGGATTGGCCAGTTTCCCCAGAGGCTACTCCTAAAATCTTTTGCCAGAGGAAGAGGGAGTTGGAATTTTTTCTGCTTGTGTATTTATAGCTTTATATTTAATCCCCTTATCTCCTGTATGTTTAGCTGCCCCTTCCGATGTGACTTGTGTCTCTAAGTTCAAGCTTCTCTCAGTGAGATTCCCCACCCAGTCTTTTGCAGGAATTAGGGAAGGGCAGCCGTCCTGCTGCAGGAGGAGGGTTTATACTTCTGTTTCCACACAGGCAACCAATACGAAGGGTGGCAACAGGGACTAAAGGCCTGGGATACAGTCTTTATCCCAGGTTGCTGTCCTTTGTTTCCCCAAAGTCTATTCATGAAATAAAAATACTGCATTTTATTTTGTCATAGTTTCACATAGCATTATACAAAAAAGCCACATTAGTAGATTCTAATGACTTCACCCCTTAGGCACTACACCCTGATTCTATAAATCAATACCCCTTCCTAGTAAGTCCTTGTGAATACTTGCCCCTTTCTGCCTTTCCCATTCTGAGAACATCCAGAGTATCAAAGTCCTCCTTTTCCTATCCCCATCCTTAAAGATGAATGAATCTCTTTTAACGTGAAAGAAAATTTTAGTCAGGAAATAGTTGGGTGTCACTCTTCCTGTTGTTTTCACATATGACCTTGGTCCAGCTTGATAAACATTTGTTGAGTGTCTATTATAAGTGCATAGGCTCTGTGTACACTGAAGTTTCAAAAATGCATAGGACAATCCTCTGCTCTCAAGGAATTCAAAGTCTCATTTACTCTATGCCTTCCCACTAATTCCCATGTAGTAACTGCGAATGGCTTCTGCATGGAGAAGCCACTGGGTGATGGCTAAGCAGTTGCTTGCCATTGGATTTTAACTCACGCTAACCCTAGTTTCTTTCATTTTCTATATACAGATATTTAACACTAAATTGTTTTGAAAGTCATTAGAAATTAGCTTGGATCCCAACATATGACAATGTCTGAAAAAGTAAAGTATTATCATTTCTCCTTAAAGAAAAAAACACAACCCCATGGCACTCTTGTAATTGGTGCATCATCTGTACATGAAGTTCTTGAGTCAGGTCAACTGATGGGGGCTCCTGTGATGACTAGTTTGTAGTAGGCTCCCTTCTGGTTCATCAGTTCTTCATGGGTCCCCTTTTCAATCACTACCCCCTGTGACATGACAGCAATGATATCTGAGTTTTGGATGGTAGACAAACGATGAGCAATGACAATGCAGGTCCGACCTTCTCTGGCTTTGTCCAGGGCGACCTGCACTGTCTGCAAAGAGAAGGTGGAAAGCTGATGCAAAGACACATGCTTGTACCCTAGCCCAACATCTCAAGAATTCTGCTTAATACTACTTGAGCAGCATTGCTATACTCAGGGGTTAAACCCAAAGCCTTGACAGGAGAGAAAGGATCACATAAGTATTTGCTGTATGCAATGCCTCAATGATTTAAATTGCATTCTACAGACTGAGAACTTTCAGTGAAGCAAGAATGAACCAAACAATGAGGTCACAATATAACTTTATAATACCTGATGGTCTAATTTGCAAAAAATGAAACCAAAGGAATCATGTAAGGTAGCAGTTAAGTGGTCATTACTGATATTGTTATTCATTAAGGACATCTTATGTCTCTTTAAAATGAATCCTGATTTTTAAGGAATTAATTATAAATGGTAAATTTCATAGTTTTGTTTTGTTCAATTGCATTTCCTTCCATGCACATCAGATGTCACCTCTTACTTTGTGTTTTGTGCTGTCTCCCTGCTCTACCATGTAACTTTGAAATTATAAAATAGGAAATGCCTCACAGATGACCTAGATTATTTTACTTAAGGAAGCTAACACTAGCCCTTGAAAAAGCATCACCTAGCCTAGAGAATCTTAACAACAATTCTTAAAGTTAAAATATGCTTTTTCATTTGAAACATTCCTATTTTGAATCACTTCCTCTAGATTATTGTCTTTTGTTCCACCAAGTATTGGCCATTTATACTGTTAATGAATCATAAAATTGAAAATAGTGCCATTTCATAAGGGCAAATATTACAGCAAAAGACCCATTTATAATGATCTAAGACTTTAGAAAATCAATACATACCTTTTCACTTTCTGTGTCTAAGGCAGAAGTAGCCTCATCTAGTAGCAAGATTTTAGGATCTCGTACAATGGCCCGAGCAATAGCAATCCGTTGTTTCTCCCCTCGAGACAGTTGAGACCCCTGGGGCCCAACATTAGTTTCATATTTCTGGAAAAAGTATGGTGAGTTTGAGACCCAGAAACAGTCATTGCTCCTATGCTGTATGGAGCCCACATTAATCACCTCTCTGAGGATTTAAACAATTTTTGTTTTTTTTTTAAATTAGGAATAATAAATGAGTCCTTCTATAAAGGATATAAAACCCATTTAGGAATATAAAAAAATATAGCATTTGTTGGGAAATTAGGGGATTTTATATCTCCATCTCTGCATTTATTTTAGGTTTGTGGTTTTTTTTTTTTCTTTCTTTCTCCCTGTCTATGAGATCTCTCCGATTTAAGATTCCCGGATTTCCAAACTCTCATCTGGAAGAGCTTTCCAAGATGGAATAACCCTGTGAATGCAAGGGCCCTTTGAGAGATCTCCTGGTCCATCCTCTTATTGAGGAGACATCATTCTGGAACATAAGCTTAGTTACAAATCCTCACTGTGCTGTCTAGTAGCTCTATGAGCATGATCAAATAACCTAAATTTCTGTGAGCAGCAAACTTGCCTGGAAAATGAAGATGTTAATCACTAGTCCATACATTTACTGAAATTATGAAGGAAAATTCCTAGCTAGATGCTAGGCATGGCTACATAAAGAATAGTTAGCATTCACAGAATATTTATGATGCTTTAGGCATCGTGTTAACTATTCTAGCCAGATGATCATTTAATACTCACAGAAATAATTTTCTCCCTACTTTACAGATTACAAAACTTAGGCACAGACAGGTAAGAAAATTGTGCAAAGACAAGTAAAAAGCAGAACTCGAAATCCATGTGTGTCATGTTTCTGAGACTTTGCCCTTGACCACTGCTCTCCCCTGCCTTCCACAACAAGGTGTGTTTCCTTCCCCTGATTCCCTTGCCTCCTGACAAATGCTAACCACACCAAGTGAGACTCATGACAGCCTACTTTGTCCTCGTGGAGAAAAAATGCTCAGTGGAGGGTACCATGGGTTAAATCCATATGAGAAAGACGCAATAAACTGCCTCTGAGCCACTGTCTCCCACAAAATGAGAAGGTGCTCAACAAAGATTTGTGGAATAAATGAATCTTCCAGAGGGAACACAAGCTTTGCTTTTCATTCAGGATACGGTACACAGTAATTTCCACATGCTCATGGATTGAGCTACCCAGGTTAGAATCAAGCTAAGACTTAAGGGTCTTTGTGAAAAAACAAACAAAACAAAACAAAAAAAAAGGAAAAAGCCACCCCAAACAGCACAAAATTTATAAACATAATCACGTGCAAAAAAAAAAAAAAGTAATTTAAAAGTGGTATTTAAAAGAAGTCCAAAGGTTACAAGTTTGGTTCCTAAAATTTAGTTTCCATGTGTTAACTTTTTTTTTGTGATCAACCACCAAGAGACTCTTGGTGGATGGAAAAATGCAAAGTCAATATTGTACTAAGTTCAAACTTAGCTCTAGAAAAGTGAGATGCATCAGGGCAGATGCAACTTACCTCACCAGGCACAGTAAATGCAGCCAAGTAATGAAATTATGGGGATGACAATAATACTAGCAGCATAATGACTATCTTGTGTATTCTTTCATTTTCATGTAATTTTTTGCATTTTGTAGATGATCGAGTCTCAGAAAAGATAAGTAACTGCCCCAAAGTTACACAGCTAGTAAGTGGCAGAGTTTGGATTCAAACCTATATCTGTTCTGAATCTCAGGATTGTTTCTCACCACGCTACACTAATGCTCATATAATACTGCTTTAGGTATAACAGGTTCTATGGCATCCTTTGCACTGGATGATATAATACTTCCCAAAGCTCAAGAGTATGTTGGTGGAGGCCATTTATTTTGCTTAAAAGAGACAATCCTAGGGCACTAAGAAAGAACCCGTGTTGACTTTGACCTTCTCTCTGAGCCACAGTCATAATACATTTTGGCCGTTCTACCTCTACCCATCCCCATCACCCATAAGGAGGTGACCTGAGGTACTCACCTCTGGGAGTGACATGACAAAGTCATGCAACTGAGCCTGCTTTGCAGCTTCTATGACTTTTTCCATGGAAATTTCCCTGGTGTTGTCCCCATACTTGATGTTGTCCATTATGCTACAGGCAAACAGCACCGGTTCCTGGGAAACAATTCCAATGTTCGAGCGGAGAAACTGGACATTTACTTTTTTGCTGTCATGCCCATCTATCATCTGCCAATAGGGGTGAGAGGCAGAGCATTAAGTTCTAGAATTCCAGCAGTGAGGAACCTTCATATTCTAGAGGTAGTATTATATAAGACAGTTGCTTTACTTGAGAGATAAAAATCCCAGGAATCTTATAAATAAGTGATGTTGCCTTTGACCTCTGGAGGGAGTATCTGTCAGAAGTGGTGTCAGAAGTTATGATCAGACTATGGTTTTGTTTGTTTCCCAAAATTTAGCTGTGTAGGTATTTGAAACAAGAAGGGCACCCAGGACAGTATTTTGTTAAAAACAAATTTCCCCTTATACTTTGGTGTAGCACATCCTTTACAAGTATGAACAATTGCTCAATTTTGAGACTCCACAGGTTATGAAACAGGTTTTTCTATGTAAAAAGCTATTGGAAAATATAGCAATTAAACCTATTTCCTTGATTTTACTGATACTAACATGAGATAATAGACTCAAGTAAGGAAGGAGTACATTTATTCACCTAGTCAATCAACAAACATATATTAAGTTTTCTGCCACAAGGGCACCATGCTAGGGAGTCTTTTATCTGCTATATAAAGAAAAAAGAATCTCTATTTTCTAGTAATTCATGATCTAGCTAGGCAATTTAGTGCATGAACTCAAATATCTACCATTTGAGCTGTTTCACTTAAAAGCCTTAATATAGTAAAGGTGAAGTGTGTCTAACGTACTACTATAAAGTGTTTGGCCCTATGGTTTCAGAAACAGATTATGTTAAATGGTGTGAACACACTATATTGTAGATAAATTCTTAGCAATGGAAAAAGCAAACACTAGTGGGAAAAGATATAAGGCATTCCTCAACAATTAGCCCTGGCTCATCTTCCTCTATTCATTTTCCATAGTACTTATAGATTGCAAAGCACAATTTAATACCTAATTAACTACTGGAGCAGCTTGCTAAATATTGTACATGAGCTAGTAAGGTAAACTCCTAAAAGACATGAGATATGCTTCATACTTCTTAGAATTTGCCACAGGGCCTAACACAGTACTGCAGATCACAGGAATTATGTGTTGAAAATGTTGAATGCTGCATTTGGTAGCTTCCTTAAGAGTAAAGACAATTTTTAGCATTTATTTATTTATTCATTTATTCTATCTATTTATTTGTAATGTTTATTTATTTTTGAGAGAGAGCATGTGCGAGCAGGAGAGGGGCAGAGGGAGAGAAAGAGAGAGAGAGAGAGAGAGAGAGAATCCCATGCAGGCTCCATGCTGTCAGCACAGAGACCAATGTGCGGCTTGAACTCAAGAACCCTGAGATCATGACCTGAGCTGAAATCAAGAGTCAGAGGCTTAACCAACTGAGCTACCCAGGTGCCTCAAAGACAACATTTTAAAATTGCATAAAACGTGGTATTTTTTCCTACTTGAAAAAGGTTTGTAGAAATGTTTTACAATAATATAACAAAATATATTGTGTTTATGAAATTCAAGGAATCATACTGATTTCTTCATGGGCATTGCTTCTTACTTACGATCAGAACAAGCACTGAGTACATTCAGAGAAATATACTTAATATACGTATATGTTAATATTGGAAAGATCAAATGTGAAGGATTTGGGTCCTTATATGTCTTATAGTTCACAGTCTACCTGGGGTGATAGACAGGATAGTCTGACATTTTGGGAAACTAGACCCTCTCGTTTGCAGAGATCAGACCCCAATGCAATGTGCTTTCTAGGTTCATCAATCACTACATATTTTTAAACAAATTAAAATTTTTATAACCAAAATTAATAACAAAGTGATTATAAGTTATATATAACCAACTCTTATTCCTTATTTTCATAATTTCCTGGATTCTTCCAATATCTCTTTGCTTATTTCTTTGCTTTGCTTTTTGCAAAGGAATCTTTAGTTGCCTCCTTCGAGTTTCTCTCAGCATTTCTCTTCATAAAGTGACCTGTCCTCACTGCAGTGAAGTTTATACTACCCAGGGAACTCAAAAAAGCCTTTATTTCAAAATATTAGGGTTAAACAATCACTTGTAGATCAGAATAAAACATTTTCAGACCTATGCCTCTGAATCATTTCTTAGAAAACTACTGATGGATGCACTCCAACAAAAGGAAAGTGAAACCCAAGAAAGAGGATGATAGGGGAATTAGGAAATAATGGATCTAATCCAAGAAAACATTCAGGAAACTCAGGGTGACAACTGTTCAACAGGCACAGGTTGTAATTAGCCCAGGCAGTTGTAGACATGAGAGTAAGAAGCATGCCCCTCAGAAAAGGTAGCAGGATAGAGACATTGGAAGGATATAAGGATTTGATAAAGGCAGAGGATGCCAGAAAAAAAGCCTTTCATAAAAACAATCAAGAAAGAAAATGTAATGCTGATGTATCTCACTACTTGATAATGGGATGAACAATATTTACATAATCATAATAAAAGTTGTTAGTTGATTGTTAACTTTTAGAGTCAGCCCAGAATTAAAGATAATAAATGTTATAAACAGAATGTTAGTGTTTTGCATTTTGATAATATAAAAGTATAGTTATTAGGAATGGAGAAATAAGAGGAAGGAGGAAGAGGTGAAAATAGACATAGAATTGTTACTCTTATTTTAGGAAATAAGAATTCAAGAGATGCTATCTGTAGGTGTAGAAAAGAAGCAGAATTATATTAATTAAATTTACAAACAGAAACTTTTAAAAGTGATATATATATATATATATATATATATATATATAGGGAGGAGGTGCATAAAAAAGGAGAAGTGTTAAGGGTAAGCTAAATTTCCATCTCTTAAGAATAAGTCAATAAAGAGTCTAAATTTGTTAAATCTTGAAACAGTGGCATAACCATATTACTTAGAGACATTGAGGCATTGAAAGACCTAAAAACATCAAATAGTTAAAAATAGTTGTCTTTGAGCAGAGAAATGGGGAGTGGTGGAAAGGGTAGCATAAGGGGTTGCTTTTTATTACAAATCTTTCCTATTTTATTTTGTATTCCTCTGCATATATTATTTGGAAAGAAAGAAAAGGGAAAGAAATGCTCCAGAAAATAAGAAGCAAAGAAATTCACCAGTTTTTCAAAAATCCTTGCCAAAGCTTTATGGCACATAACTACCAATTTGAGTTCTTTACATTATCTACACTTAAGCTTCTTCAACCAGGGTTGTCTCAGATTGTTCATACTAAATTCCCTCTCTTGCTCATTTATCATTGCGTTCTTCATCACCCCAGTCATTTTTTCCATTCGCGGTCATTAGCTTCCTGATTTGTTTGCACATTCTGCTCCATTTACAGGTAAGCAAATGCTTCTGTTAAACACACTCATCTCCAGCTTTGCAGTGTGCCCAGTTTTCTTTGTCTAACTGGTCAGCAGGCCATCTGGAACTGGGAAGTATATGGTATTAGAAATTGTAAGGTAGAATCAGGTCAACCAGCAAATGACTGGAACTAGACAATATCCATAGGGGAAAGTGTCCGAGGCAAGCACGTTCGAGTGAGTCCGGCGAGGTGTAATCTTGAAAACCACTTTTAAGGGGTTGGAGATCTTCTGCAGAAAGCAAAATTCTCAAAAGCATTTGCACTGCTTACCACCTTCCCTTCGTCAGGATCATAGAAACGTTCCAAAAGCTGAATGCTGGTGCTTTTGCCACATCCGCTGCTTCCAACAAATGCCAGTGTTTGGCCTGGACGAACCGATATTGAGAGACCATTCAGAACTTGTACATTAGGTCGAGAAGGATATGTAAATTTGCAGTCAACAAAGTCAATCTGGCCTTGGAAGTTGTCCTGTGGATGGGAAGATTGGAGTTACATGTGCTCCTATTAGAATCTAGAATACTGAAAATGTACCTAAATCTGAGTTTTAAATCCTTGCTTAAGATACCTTCAACTGCACGCTGCCATGTTGTGAAGTATAAAGACAGCCACTTAATGAAATGGCATTCTGTTCCCGATTCTGGCAGGTATAGAACAAAGAGATGCTTGAACAATGAAATTAAAGACATGTGACCTCTCATTCCCATTCTAACCTAATGGGATTTCCTTGTCATCCATTCATTCTGAATGGAAGAGAACAACTAGTAGATATGATTCCATCACAGAAGCCAGTAACTGTCCAAACCCTTATAGTTCTGCTTCCCCTACAGATTTCAAATAATAGCATTAAACTTCAAATGACTCAGAAAGTTACTTGAGCCTGTATGGAAAAGGTAGTACCTTCAGTTGTATTACCTGAATTATGAATTTTAGAAATGGATAGACTTTAATAACGCAGAAGCTTCACTTTTATTGAGCTGAAGGAAAAAATAGGTCATTTGATCAATTTACAAGGATTTCTGAATTTAGTTCAGCTTTATTAGGGTTTAGTTTTGTTTTGCTCTCTTGAACACACTGGATTATTAAAAAATTGGGGTGCCTGTGTGGCTCAGTCGGTTGAGCGTCCGGCTTTGGCTCAGGTCATGATCTCACAGTTTGTGGGTTCAAGCCCCATATAGGGCTCTGTGCTGACAGCTTAGAGCCTGGAGCCTGCTTCGAATTCTGTGTCTCCCTCTCTCTCTGCTCCTCCCCTGTTCATGCTCTGTCTCTCTCCTTCAAAAATAAAAAAATAAATAAATAAAATAAAAAATAAAATAAAATAAAATAAAATAAAATAAAATAAAATAAAAACATTAAAAAATAGTTGGGCGGGGGGTTCCTGAGTGGCTCAGTCCATTAGGGGTCCGACTTTGGCTCAGGTCATGATCTCACAGCTCCTGAGTTAAAGTCCAGCATAGGGCTCTGTGCTGACAGCTCAGAGTCTGGAGCCTGCTTTGGATTCTTTTTCTCCTGCTCTCTCTGCCCTCCCCCTCTACCTCCCTCCTTCTCTCTCTCTCTCTCTCAAAAATAAACAGTAAACAAATTTTTTTTAATAGTCAGGGAAGATAAAAAAAATACCTGTTGGGACTATCAATTAGAAGAAAAGATATTTTGTTGATATCAAATTGGTTTTCAGGGAGTCCACATTAATCTAGATAAACATGAATTAAATCAATATTATTGTACAGGAAGAACTGGTTTTTCTGCATTCCATACCAGAACATTAGTAGAAAACATGGTGGTTGGGTAGGTCTCAAAAGATATCCAGTTTCATTCATTCTGGAACTCAGTGTGCTTTATATTACACAGAATTCAGCATTCACTGGATATCATTGCCTTATTCAAATGCCAGACTTATGAATAAATTTTAATGCTAATTTACTTCATTCCTTTACACTTATAAATCTATTGTCTGTGTAGTCTACATTCATGTGAATGAACCCATATACTGCAGGAAAGTGCTAGGTAGTATTGTATGACTAGCTGTTCACACACATACACACAACACACACGTGCACAGTCCTCCTCCACCTCCCTCCTATTCCCTCAGTACTTACCCACTTTTCACCTGCACTACTGTACACATTAATTGGGGGTTGTCGGTCCAGCAGTTGAAAAAAGCGTGCAGCTGATATTTTAGCTTTGGCATAACTAGGGGTGTAAGCGGAGGCTCTTCCAAAAGCTGTCGCACTTAATATCACTGAAGAGATCACCCTGTAATTGGACAG
Organism: Prionailurus bengalensis; assembly: GCF_016509475.1. Taxonomy (NCBI): domain Eukaryota; kingdom Metazoa; phylum Chordata; class Mammalia; order Carnivora; family Felidae; genus Prionailurus; species Prionailurus bengalensis. Next base: position 158,706,360 of record NC_057345.1, read on the forward strand.
ACACCCAGGTAGAGAAGGAGTGTGGCATGGTTGGTGTGACAGCCTAAGGGGCAGATGTCTGGGGGCCCGGCCCTGGTTCTACTAGGAAAGAATTGAGCAACTTTGAACAGGTCACCTTCGACTTGTTGGGAATGGGGGCTTGGAGACACTGGTAGTTTTCCGAGGTGTTCTATGTCAACATGGTGAGGGGAAAATTGAACGAGGGGGATTCACACCTCCAAACCCTGCTTTAGCTACAATGGCCTCTTTTTCAAAGGTTTGTTTGAGAAAAAAAAATTTCCTGAGAATTTTTAAAAAAGGAGGAAGGGGGCTTGAAAGATCATCAGATCGGGTTGAGTTCTCACAAAGCTAACATTTTTCAAATCTATAATAAGTGCATAAAAGATAATTATTAGTGAAGCATCACTAGTACAAAGCATGGGTGTCATTCACGCTTCAGACACCATGAGAAAGATAAAATTGTCCGTTTGCTTCTACAGTACTTATCCCAACTTCTAACATATTTAACATGTGCAAAATTAATGAGGAAATGGGTGAAGGGATAAATGAGTGATAAATATGGTGAGAGAGAGCTCTGGTGCTATATAGATGATGATGTGAGGGGCATCCTCCCAAGCTGACCATCTGCATCACCATGCCCAGAGGGCCTGCTGGAGGGGAGTGTGTTTGTGCCTTATGAACAGCTCGTTCATAAGCAGGAATTCTTTTAGGCCAAACATCTCCAGGATCCCAGCCCAAAGCTTAAAGCAATGAAAAGCACCTGGAATAAAATGGGAAATGGTGGAAGATGATCTTTCGGTTTAAAAAAAAAAATTAATGTTTATTTATTTTTGAGAAACAGAGAACACGGGGGCGGGGAGTGGGAAGCAGAGAGAGAGGGAGTCAGTTTTTAAAGAGAAGCCAGAAGTTGGGGATTTTCTATAGTTTCCCAATTTTTACATATTGTCCAGTAATTCTTCAAATTTCTGACATAAACGAAGAAGTCAACAGTCTGTGATTTCTGATTTGGGTTAACAGCTCTCAATATGCAAAAATTTGGAAAAGAAGCTTTCATGATTGGAGTGGGTATAGTAGGGCAGGAGAAGAAATTTCTTCTGTATTTCTAAAAGAAAGATAGAAGGCAAGAAGACAGAACTCATGGCTTGAGGACAAACCCAAAAGAACAGATTTCTATTGGGACCACTTTTCCTAATGTCCTCCAAGGCTTTCTCAGACCACCTTGCCCTCATCCCTCTAACACCCCCGCTACACCCATATACATGAGTACCCAGTCCTTTGGTACCCTGACACACTTTGGCTCTCACCTCTAGAAATGTGAGACACTGAACTCAAAGCTAATCTTATCAGGAGAGCCGGCTTGAACTATAAGAAAGGAACATAATTCCCCTGTCCTGGCCTTTGCTGTCTCTACCTAGGAGGATTCAGCTGGAAATATGTCTTCCTTGCAAGAGGCAGAGTTCTAATAAGATGGTTCTATGAACCATCTGATCCAAGGCCTCTAGATTTCCTCAGCATTAACCAGTATAATAAACTGTATCAATGGTTCATTTATCCTATTACTCTGTACACATCCCTTTACAATATAGCTTTTTTACTCCTCTGTGATATTGTGATTTATAGTAAGAAACATGTATTTGGTTTTTGGCTCCTATTCCTGGCACAACTGTTAAACCCTTGGAAGTTCCTAAATTTGGAGAACCATCAAGGTGTCTTTTGTTGTGTTAATGAAGTGACTTTGGAAGGCCCCTATTAACCTAAGGATGGGGGCTGGTTGCAGTTGCCAGGGGAGGCAACCACACAATTAGAGGTAGAAATTGGAAATTTCAGTCCTATCCCAGCCCCTCACCTCCAGGGAAAGGTAGGGTGTCTGAAGAAGAGTCTGAGGAAGGTGTTTTGGGCAGTCTTGCAGGACTGCATCCTTAGGCTCTGGGGTTCGATGCTGTCTCCAGGTAGAAGGTGTCAGAATTAAGTTGAACTGTAGGACACCCAATCAGGGATCAGAAGTGTGTGTGTGTGTGTGTGACAACAGTGTGACAATAAAGGAGAAACACAATCGGATCCTATCATTGAAAAGTAGATTTCATTCTCTTTTTTTTTAAATCTGGGTTTGGTTGTATGACTTTCCTTGGCCAGAGAGATATTAGAAAATGCAAACACTTTTCAAGTGTTTCACCTTGGGCATTGGGGTTTACTCTCTTCTGTTGTACATGGAGTACTGAGACCATAATATGAAGAAAACAAGCCAACCTGCTAGAGAAGTCAGGTGGAGACAGAAGCCCACTCAGAAGCCTGAGTGAATCAGTCCAGTTCTGAAGAACACCTTGACAACCCATAGAATCTTCAGAAATAATCAATCCCAACTGTTCAAGAGATCAAATTTGGTATGGTTTGTTAAGCAGCAAGAGCTGCCTGATGGAACCAGGCCATTCCTCCCTAGAGTGTCGATCTTTTATGACCTTGGCATGATAGTCCTCACCTGAACACATAGCTGAAATGGAGCCCCTCATTGGGGATTAAGTAACCTCCATATCTGTAGGAAGCAGAGTTAGCAACAAACACTATGCACTGGGAAAAACCATAGCAGAATCCATAAACGTTCGCTTTTCGAAAGGCTGTCTTGAATGGCTTCTCCAGCTCAATCTCAAATGCTTTAATAAACTGCCTCTCTTTTCCAATTCCAGCAACAGTGCGGATATTACTGAGAGCTTCATTTGTAACCTGGAGAATGAAAAGGAGTCTTAGGAATTAAAGAGCAGAAATAACTACTCTCATGACATGTCAGTTGCTACATGGACTTAATGTGGGGTAAATGGCAAAATGTGGTACAAATCTGTGATGGAGGCATCATCTAGACATCAAAGAACTTGTCAGACATCAACCTACCTGGATCATGAAGCAGTTAAACTCAAGTTCTAATTAATACTAACATGTTTTTTTTTTTTTTTTGTCTCCACTTGTAGAAGAGAGAAGAGAACAAATGTACACACGCTTATCCTTGAAAACTTTTTAACTTTTTTGGTAATTTATTGAAATGTCCAAAACAATATCTGTAGATGTCTTCTGAGACAAAATATATTTAATAATACAAATTTAAAATATGATTCTATTTTCTTAAAAAATAATCTGACCAAATATTATATAAGTATAAAGTTTATCTTTTAGTCTATACTATGAATTTGTAGTTGTTTCAATCTATACACTATGGTAAATAATCACTGTTTCTGAATTAGCATCCTGTCCTAAAGTAGCACAAAGGTGGGCTACTTTCTCCCATTGGCATATGAAACTTTTCGGCTTCTGTCTACTTGGGCAATGTTTACATCTCCTCTCTTAAGACACGAAACCTAGATAACAGTAAATTTGTTAAGAGAATAAAGGTGTGTATGTGTGCGTACATGATTTCTTATACCTGATAAATGTCTATGCCACCATCTCCTCATTTACCCCGGTACAAGATACTCATTAGAATACACTTTTAAAAGTGCATCGCTGAAACCTAAGAGTATTTGAGAACTAAATTGCATCTCATAGTTCTATTTGGGAAAGACATTTGTCCTAAGTCTAGCAGACAGTAAAGTGTGAAAATTAAAATTATCTTCCATTAAAAAGATGGTAGCTCCTCTCTGTGTGGGCAGCATGACCTGGGAAAAACGTTTAGCTAAAAAAAACCCAAGTAGACGGAAAGCTGAACTCTCCACTCTTGCAAATAAGAATACACCAAACTAGAATGTGGAGGAAATAACCATTGGAAAAGAAATTGAACATGAAACCCTCTGTGTTTGCCCCACTGTTTCTCTACACCTGTTTACACTCACAGCATCACAGCTTTGTTGTCACGGCCTTGGGGCAAAGGCACATATAAAAAAGGCTAGTGGGAGGTTTCCAAAGATTAACGTTTGTAGCCTAACAGCTTTCTTAAGTCTCTTTGTACAACTCATTCTCAGTGGTTTGTCTGACAGCCACTTAGCTGTAAGCAGTTTGAAAATTGGGTCTGTAAGATTACCTGGCCCGCTATCTCCAGAGCCTGCTTGTCTTGAGTGGCAAATCCTGTCAACATTCTGATCTGTATGGCTCCCGATAAAGCCAAGAAGGGGAAGAAGCACACTATAACCAGGCTTAGCTTCCAGCTAAAGATGAAGGCAATGATCATGGCCACAGTGATGTTAGTGAAGGAATTGACCATCATCCCGATTTGAGACCCAGTCGCCTGCAAACCAAAAGCAATCAACCAATCTGAGACACACAGTCTCTTTCAACAAATACCACTATGTGAAAAGTCAATTTTATACTAAAAAGATTATTTTAAAAAATTATTCTGATAAAATATACATAACATGATGTTTATCGTTTTAGCCATTTCTAAGTGTACAATTCACTGGCATTAAATACATTCACAGTATTGTGTAAACATCACCACCATCTATATCCAAAATCTTTTTTTCTTCTTAGAGAAAGAGAGAGAGAGAGAGAGAAGATGAGCCAGCATACACACAAGTGAGGTAGGGACAGAGAGAGAGACAGGGAGAGAGAGAATCCCATAAATCATGACCTGAGCTGAAATCAAGAGTTGGACACTTAAACAAGTGAGTCACTCAGGCACCTGTCCAAACTCGTTTTATCATCTACAACAAGAACTCTGTACCCATTAAATATAACCCCCCGCCTCCTCCTTCTCCCTAGCCCCTGACAACCTCTATTCTTCTTTCTGCCTCTATAAATTTGCCTCTTCTAGGTACCTGAATGGAATCATACAATATCTTTCTGTGTCTAACTTATTTTATTAAGCTTAATATTTTCAAGGTCCATCCATGTTGTAGCACATATCAGACTTTCATTCCTTTAAAAGCTGAATAATATTTCATTATATGTATATATCACATTGTGTTTATCCATTCATCTGTTGATGGACACTTGGGTTGTTTTCACCTTTTGACCATATGGATACTGCTGCTATGAATGAACACTGATGTACAAATATCCATTTGTGTCCCTGTCTTCATTCTTCTGGATATACATACCTAGGAGTGGATTTACTGGGTCATTTGGTAGTTCTATGTTTAGAAAGATTTTTTTTAAAATAATGAACTCCCTAATGCATTTGAAGGCTGGGTTAATAAAAGTCCCTTTTATTCATGGTTTTTTGGAAGCTCATCTATTGTCTAATCTCATTTCATGGGTGTCAGAGCTCGAGCAGTCAGTGTGAGATTAATTCAGCTAAGTGTGGGCTGCATATATTTCACATGCCTATGCATTTGGTCCGCTTGGAAATGCCCAGGCGTTGGTCATATGGTAATATTTCTGATTATCCAGCGAAGACGGATGATTGTTCTGTAATTATACTCTTAAAATTTGTACAAGACTATTATAAGAGACCACTTTCTTTCTCAATGAAATTAGCTTGTTCATCAGTACAAAATCACATCCTGACTTAATAGCTGGCTGTTCAGTCAACACAAAATGGACAAAAAAGGTTCAGTCTCAATACAAGTGGAGAACGGACACTCATAGTAATTATTATTTATAATGAAAATTATTTGATGGGTCCAACTCTTCTTTCAGTTGCAGTTATGCAGATGTGACCAAAGGTTGGCACCTTCTGTGTAGAAAATACTTGTGTGGGAACAACTGCAATGCCTTTTGTCAAAATTGTAGAGGCTTTAGCATTATTTAAAACAACCACAGGTAAGCTAGTAGGTAACGATAGGTGCTAAGGAAATGCGATGCAAGAATAATTTACCTCTGCATATTATATTGAAGATTCAAATGGAATATGAACTCTGTGGTCCAAAGAATTCCCTCCCATGTATTGATAATAACTTCCTTGAACACAGGAGTCAAAGTTAAATTTGGAATTCACTTATACACCTATATTTAGAGCAGCATTATCCACAATAGCCAAAAGGCAGAAGGAGCCCAAGTGCCAAGTTGATTGACAGATAAGTGGATAAACAAAATGTGATCTATACAAGCAATGGCATATTATTCAAGCCTTAAAAAAGAAATGAAATTCTGACACAGGCTACAACATGGATGTACCCTGAGGACATTAAGCTAGGCGAAATACACCAGCCGCAAAAGGACAAATAATCGTATGATTCTACTTATATGAGGTTCCTGGAATAGTCAAATTCATAGAGCCAGCGTGGGATGGTGGTTTTATCAGGGCCTGGGAGGAGAGTGGGATGGGAAGTTAATATTTAATGGATACAGAGCTTCAATTTGGGATGATGACAAGTTCTAGATATGGATAGTGGTGATGTTGCATAACAATGTAAATATACATAATACCACTGAATTGTACACTTAAAAATGGGTAAAATGGTAAATTTTATGATTTGTATATTTTACCACTGTTAAAAAGAACAAAAGAATTTCAGGTTGGCAAGGACAGTTAGGCATTATAGAGCATTTGAAAAATAGCTAAATAGTTCTTTGGGATATCCTTATTTTTTCTTTTAACATTATATTCCATCAATATTTAAAAAAAAATTTTAAAGTAATACAGCTTAAGACACAAAATATATACACATATATAGTAATAAACATTTTCACAAAAAGGGATCAGTCTAGATACTACTTTGTACTTTGATTTTTTTTTTCACTTCTTGTAACATAACCATCCCTCTGGATCATTACATTAACACCTTTAAAGATAGCTGCCTAATATTCCTTAGTAGGGATGTATTCACTCAACTGTTTTCCCACTGGTGGATATTCAGGTAGTTTCCAGGGGATTTTATTAATTTTTTGATCAATATAAAAAATACCCTTGAATGCATATTGTCACAAAATAGGAGAGAATTAACTCATACAAATTTTAGTCACAGGATTTGCATACCTGATTATTCTCTAAAAAATGTTGAAAGAATTCAAACTATAACCAATATTTTATGAGTGCGTCCATTTCTTCTCATCCTCACAAATATAGGAAGTTGTCATTCACGATTGTTTTTATAGGTGGAAAATGGTGCTTCATTCTTTTATTAGTATTTTTCTATTAATAAGGTTGTGCAATTCTTCATTTGTCCATTGTCCTGCTGCATTTCTTTTTTGTGGTTTGTCCATATACTATTTTTTTAACCTGTATTATTTTGTTTATTTTTGTTCTCTAACCAATTTTAGAGCACTACACATATTAGAGTTATCAGGTGTATTAATTTTTGTTATAAATATTTTTCTAGTTTTTACCATTTGTTTATACAAAAGTTTTAAGTTTTTATGTAGTCTGACAAGTCTACTTTAAGTTTTTTTGTCTTGTTTAAGAGAATCTGCTCGGGACAGCTGGGTGGCTCAGTCAGTTGAGCGTTGAGCATCTGACTTTGGCTCAGGTCATGATCTCACAGTTTGTGGATTCGAGCTCCACTGTGCTGACAGCTCAGAGCCTGAAGCCTGTTTCGGATTCTATCTCCCTCTCTCTCTGCCCCTCCCCAATCACTCTCTCTTTCTCTCAAGAATAAACAAACATTTAAAAAATGTTTTTAAAAAGCACCTTGCAGACTGAAGGATGCAAAAATAGAAGAGATAATTTTATAGCTTATTTATTTAACCTAAACTTCAGTGTCAGGTAAACTGGACACTAGAATACTCAGTTGGTAAAAGTGAAATTGTTACAAACTTTCTCCAAGCAGTAAGACAATGCACATTAAAACCCTTCAAAATGATCATATACTCTGATCCAGTGATTTTATTTTGAGAACAAAAACAAAAAAAAATGAATAAGGATGTGCCAAGCTTGATGTAAAATGATAGAAGTTGCTTATAAGGGGGAAAAAACAGAAACAAAAAACATTTAAATAAGGAATTCTTTAATGGTGATACATTAAAATGATGAATTATGCAGCCGTCAAAAATCTACTGTAGAAAAATATGTAATGGCCAAAATATGCTCACAGCAGATTGTTGTAGGGAAAAAAACAGAAAGATTACAAAATGATTCATGGAGTGTGACCCAGAGTCTGTAAGAAGCACATATATACATAGAAAAAAAGCTCTGAGGAAGAAGATTCCATGTTCCTGAGAAATTCTCCCATGTCATTGTCCATATTTTTGAGTCAAGACACACAGTACAGCACCATCAATCCAGGGCGTTTTTTTCTTCCAAGAACCTTACAAATAAACTGTGGTTTTCTTTTTTCTTTCTCTTTCCTTCCTTCCTTCCTTCCTTCCTTCCTTCCTTCCTTCCTTTCTTCCCACAAAATGTGAGTAGAGGTTCTGGACGGCACATTTGACTCTTGTCACTTTAATACAAACCCCTAGTTTCCTAAAGGCATGGCCTCACCTTACACATGTATAAGTCCCCTGAACAAGGCTGCCGGTTCTGAGGTTGAGAAACCACAACAGCTTTGTCTCTATGAATGCCTCAAGATTCTAGATGGCAATCATTTACTTCTTTCCTTCAGTTTCCTTACTGGCATTTTGCAGAGGCAGCTCAGAATAGCTCCTCTTTTCCTAAGACCGGCATGCTGGGCATCTATATAAGAGGCTTTCTTCCACACACGCTTTGCTTCCACCTTCTGGGGGGAGCTTTTAAGTGTTGTGGAATCTGAGCCTCTGGGCCTGAAAATGATCTGAGAAATGAGTATCAGGAAAGTTTTCAGTTGCTAGACTCCCACAAAATCTAAAACCTGGACAGATTTGGACTCATGGCACTGATTCTGGACATTGCCTGGGACACACTGTTGTTTGTCAGCATTGGAAATGGTGGAAAATGTGGCTCTGGGGCATCTCAGTCCCATGAGTTCCTATTTCATGGGAAACACATAGGTAATTATCATAATTCTCAAAGGAAAGAATATTTACTCCAGTTAATAACACCCTGATTTCCCCCCATAGCTTACCCCTTGAACTTGAGAGGCATCTGTAGCAAGCCTTGTTGTTAGTGCCCCAGGGCTATTTCTCAGGTCATCAAACCAGCCAATGTCTTGTCCTAATATTGCTCTGAAACCAAATTTACGTAGCCTTTTTGTGAGGAGTTCTCCAGATTTAGCAAAAGCATATCCCTAAAACATAAAGGAATCTTTAGTGATATTTTAACACGAAAAGGGAGAAAATAGCTAAATCACTTACAAAAAAATAAAACTCCTTACCTGCAGAAACTGAGTGCAAATGGATATACAGCCCAATACTACAAAAAGCAGGCACACAACATTGATCTGTGACCTTTGTTCTTCTTTATCAAGAAGTGAAAAAGTCTTTGCAAGAAAGTAAGCAAACATGTTACTTTAGTATTACAAACAATAGCAAAATAAATAAAATATGCTTAAAAGGAATTTCTCTTAAGCATCAGGCTAAGGGAACATATCAGTAATTAAACCAAAGTTAGCTATGAATATGTGTATTTTAATTCCTTGTGGGGAAGGAAGCTTGGCAAATGAAAACCAATAGCTACAATTTGCAGAAATTCTGTCTTGTTTCTTGGCCTGATGTAGGCAATTGTGTTGGCTTTTCATTGATACAGATGAAAAGTATCATTAAATATCTCAAATCTTGTATGTAATAAGGCAAAGAAAAAAGAAAGGAAGTTAGGAACAAAGGAAGGGAGGGAGGAAGGAGGCAGGGAGGGAGGGAAGAAAGGAGGGAAGGAAGGAAGGAAGGAGGGAAGGAAGGAAGGAAGGAAGGAAGGAAGGAAGGAAGGAAGAATGTTTTCTGGAACAAAGCACAAAGTATTATCATGACCTTTGTCCTTCTCACATAACAGAAGCAATAAAGATGATTTTCCCACTCAGGTACTCTGTTATTACTTTTATAGATCATATTCATATAATATATATATACATACATATATATAATATATGAATAATAGTTTCGTTTAAAAAAACAACTAGCTATTAACTGTAGTTGGCTTAGGAGAAAGAACACTTTCTGTCCATCTGAGGCTGAGATTGTTGTTTCTTTTTTTTTATGTTTATTTTTGAGAAAGAGAGAGAGAGAGAGCACAAGTGGGGGAGGAACACAGAGAGAGGGAGACACAGAATCCAAAGCAGGCTCCAGGCTCTCAGTTGTCAGCACAGAGCCTGACATGGGGCTGGAACCCACGAACTGTGAAATCATGACCTGAGCCGAAGTCAGATGCTTAACTGACTGAGCCACCCAGATGCCCCAGAGGTTGTTGTTTCCAAATCAGGAAAAGTTGAAAACATTTTCTACTCCCCCCCAAAAAACTATGGAAGTCGTGAATTTTTTTTAGTCCATAATAAATGGTAAACTATACTTTATAAGTGTATTTGGAACTTGCAGATGTATGCTCAAGTAACTGATTGGGGACTACGCTGTTGCAATAAGAAAATGGAAAGAACAACTGGATATTCTAATGATAGTGCCCTATAATGAATAGATTTTAGGTACAACAAAACTTCCTAATTTGGGCTTAAGTGAGGGAAACTTGAGTTCAAAAACGTACACATTAGAGAACTTTATTTATCGTTCTAAATTAATTTAAGTCACTAGAACAATGCTAACAAGCAGTTGCTCAAAAGAAATCGTTTATGCAATACATATTTATTGAGTGCCTGTTATATACCAAATAAATCTCTTGAAAACAATGTATACTACTCCATTAACAAATCCTTTTTTGCAAAGCAAAAGTAACCTATTCAAATAATCAAATTCCAAAGTGGAGAGGGGAGTTCCAGATTAATAAAATTTACTGTTTCTAGGATAATTTCTAGGGTCTTCATGTTCTTAATACAGGTGGAAGTGGGTTTGGAAGATTCCAAGGTCATTCTCCCCAGCACTGAGTAACTCATATGTTTACTTTACAGAGTTTATAAATTTAGGGGTTTAAAGACCTGTTGCAGTTTGGTTTTTAAAATCATTATACACATCCCCCAAACCCCAAACAGTGATGCCATATTTCCATTCCTTCCTCATGTCACCTATTATAATCATGGACAAAAGGACTATAGAAGTGCAGATTAGCCAGTTTAACTCTTATTCTAGAGAAGGTAAACCAGAGCCCCAAACATCAAAACTTCTGTCCAAGTTCATTTAGCTAGTGGTTATTATTAGGTAAGGAAAGGCCTATTTTTTCAGATTCCAGTGATTTTCTTCTTGCCAGCTCTCTTGGCTCTTGGCATGACTCATCTTGTCTGGGTTAAAAAAAAGAGTGTTTGGCTGATGTTAAATCCATACAAGTGTCCAGTTCAAGAGTGGGCATCTCTCTATCCATAACTTCTTTTCACAAAATTCTACTCCATGAGTTCTTTGTTGTTGAGTTTTGTTCTTGTTGAAATCAACCCAAAAGGCTATCCATCCGTAGGCTCCTTTATAATACATCTGTGCCATTTTTATAATGGTGAGTTTGTTTAAGGAGAAAACAGATATTCATTAAACTCTTGCTATTTACCAGGTGCCAAATGTGTAACTTAACCTACTTTAACTTCAGTGAAGATTTCCTTAAATTAGGCTTCTTAAAACAACCCAGTGAGGTAGATTTTCTTGTCCCAAATTACAGATGAGGAAACTAAGACTCACCAAGGAAAAGCCACTTGCCTAAATGCACACAGAGAATACAGAGCAGAGACTTAATACGAATCCAGGGCTGACTGACTCCAAAACTCGTGCTTTTTCCCAGCATGCTACGTCCACATTGCTGTGCTTGGAACACATGCACACTTTCCAAGTCAAATAGACCCATGGAAAGTGAATCAGATACATTATGTTTTATGTGTGTATTGATGCATCACTAGACTAGAGACCAGGATCCTAATAGTGTCCAATCGTTTGCTGGGTCTGTGTCCCAAACTGTGGTCTCAATACACCAAATGTTAGTATTGTGCCCTTTAGGTATGTCAGCATGAAAATAGCGCAATTACGAACAGACTATTATCTGACTCATGATTATATCCTGCCAGATGAAAGTATCATGAATCTACTGATGAATATGTGATAATTATGCAAGAGACAAACAGAATGATCTTCTTCATCAGAGAGGAAAAATAGTACTTTGTTCAGCATCATTCTCTTAGAAAATACAACCCAGTGAGAACATTAAACAAGAGTAAACTTTGGATTCCACCAACCAGATCCTGTTACTCTGGTAACTGTAGCCCTTAAGTGAAAGCCTTATTGCTCAAGCCAAGTTTTTCCTAGGATTTCTGGTTGTGAACAGAAGAATCACATAATGATTGTCACTGCCAACAACTGGAAGCTGCTCTAGAGAGCAGGTGTTACAGCTGAATCGTCAGGTTTTTTCTGACCTGGCCATTTCATAGACTCTTAGAACTGGCAGTTATCTTAGAAACCATTTTTGTCAATCCTTCCTTTTATAGTTGAGGAACCTAAGGCCCAGAGAAATGGCATGGCATGACCCCAGGGCATACAGTGCTTGATAAGTAACTAGAAGAGCCAGTTTCAGAAAAAAAAAGATCTCTGGGTTAGGAATCCAGGGCTCTTTCCACAGGAGCTCATATACAGGGTTTGGGTGAAGCTCAGTCAGTACACTCTTTACTCTGTTTTTTAAGAAAGTGAGAATCAGCAAAGAAGCTGTTATTCTGGATTTATTTTAAAAAGCAAACATCTAGGGCAAATGTCTTTACAGATTCAACCCTACCCACCACACCCTCTGCACCTCATCACTACTCTGTGAGATGCATTTCCAGAGCCTTTCTCTACTAGAATGTCAGCTTTATGAGAGAAGGGAAGGGCTTTGGTTTTCTTGTTCCTCAGTCTATCCTCAATCCCAGCAATAATGTCTGGCAAACCATAAATGATTAATTATGAATAGATTTTTTTGTGTTTAATGTCTGTCTTCCTCATACACTAGAAACTCTATTAGAGAAGGCACCATGACTGATACTGCAATCCCAAGTTTCTAGCATAGTGTTTGTGGAAGATGATCAACAAACATCTGTTGAGTCAAAAAAGAACATTTATGCTGCATTTAAAATATTGTACTTACCAGACATGAAGGATGATAAATTAATTATTTAAAGGATTTTTACCATAAAGGGTTTTACATAACCAGAAATTCAATTTACCAGAGTTGAAGTTCTCGGTTTCCAGTTTCCTACTTCTCTGAAATTAACATGATTTCCTCACTTCCCACAAGGGGGCAGTATAAAAATTAAAAGGGCGACTGAGGCCCTCCCTGCACAAATGACTTGATTTTGTTTATGGACTCTCTGGGTCTTTCTGTATGATTCATGCCTGTGGGGACATTTTTCTGGTCAGGACCTCCCAGAGAAGCCGCAAAAGAGAGACTAGTGGGGAAAAAGAAAAACTCAGGACTCTTAGTAAGCTCTGGCTGTGTGGTATACTGGCAAATCCTTGAGGCTAGGCTTTGGAAAAGGTGCCTCCTACTCATGGTCCTATCACCTAATTATTTCCTACTTCACCATAAACAAATTTAAAAAGTTATCTAGATTCTAGGTTTGCCTCCTTGTTGATCTCACGGCATTTGTGGGGGGCGGCATAAATTTCAACTAAGGAAACTTGGCAGCGTTTTGATAACTAATTTTGCAATGATAAAGTTTTGTTAGAACCTGGCTCTCCAGGTTCTGCAGATTTGAACCCCAGATCCATTACTTGCTATCCTAAATTCTGTATAACTTGATTTGCTTTTTTGCTAAAACAGGAACAATAAGAATCCCTACCTCAGATGGTTAACTAGGAAAATTTAGTGAACTATTGTATGTAATGTGCTTAGTGTAAATAAATATTTGTAATTATTGTTAATTTTTATTGTAGCAACAAAGTCAGATGGAGAATACAAAAACTCCTAAGGAAGTGAAAATTGAAATAAGCTCATTCTTTATCCGTGCCTTATTGTACTTCTCTCCTCCTTTTCCTCTTTCCTCCCCAACCTTGCCATTTCAATGGTGCAATCAGCAGAGAAGAGAATTACACATGCACTAACACCTGCTTTTATAAGCCAAACTCTGCACCTCAGCTGTTCAGCAAGATCAAAACGGCCCTAAAATCCTTTTGTACTATTCGACGAACCTGCTTTGCATTCTGATTTTGTTTGCATATAGGGAAATTGCCCTCTTCTAACACTAAATTTGCAGCCATAGTGCAGTTTTTCGCAGACATGATGCCTGGATGAGCGTCCTGCCAGCCCAAATGAGAGTGTTCAGCTTCACCTTCTTGTCTTCTGTACAATGGAAAATCAAGGCACTTTTAGTCCTTTATGAGGAAAATAAAGCTACATCCATTAAAACAACAGAGCCAGCCTATCAAAAATTACAATACCCACTGATAGAAAAACAAACAATGTGAGGAGAATAACGTGAACCCAGCTGTTTGCTTACCCCAAGAATCTGGCTGAATAAAAAGGCATAGAGAGGTGTGACTGAACCATTGACAGAGGCGCCCACAGCCCCTACCAGCATGTAGGGCCATTCTGGAGCATTGAATCTCAGAATCCTCCGAACTGGGGCAGGTTCAATTTCTTCTTCCACAGGAATATCCTCGTCCTTGAGGGGAGAAAGGATTACATTAGTCATCCAGAGGTACACACAGACATTTTTGCATTTATTCTTTTATTATACAGCAGACCCTTTGGCATTCACAGATTTAAAAGTCATGGTTTGATTGGTTATGAGTGACCTCAAAGATCTACAAGATGTTAGTGATGCGTTGTCTTGTAAGAAATGGTTATGAATTGCTTGCCACCATGCCGTGACTTGGAAGGGATGAGCTAGATGGACACACATCTGAGGGTGAGGTTGTGGTTTTCGTGTCGCAGTGAGTATGTGTTAACTCTAGGGGAGTAATAGATATGTTGGAACTTTCAAAAAAATAACTCCCCAATTAAAAAAAATTTGTGCTATAGTGGTATTTACATATTTGAGGACTCATAAAAATTTTAAGGTATGTCTTTCATAAATGTCCTTCTAGAAACTACCTGAAGCTCTGAGGCAGGACAGTGTATCTGAAAGAAGACAAAGTAATTATTCAAATTTATTAAATGGTGTCAATAGTTATAATTTACATGCTCTCTGTAAGATTTTTCTTAATTAGTACCCAGAAGTATATGGTACTCCATTCAGGATTTCTAAATTCTACATATTCTTTGCAATGAGTGAAAATTATTTTAATAGTTCTCTATTCTGTTCTCTTTAGTTGTCATTAAAGTGTCAAGCTAACAAATTTTTATCCTCTTGAAGGCAAATATTATATTCAAAACCCCATCATTTTTACTATCATTTTCCTCACTACTGATATTACTCACTGCTTGATCTTTAGGACCATTTATTAAATTTATTACTGATTTCATGTAAGAAAGGATTTTAGGTGGCTTATATAGATTTGCATTAATTTTTTTTACTTTTTCTATTAAAATATACTAAAATATTATAACAGATGAATTACAAAACTATGAATTAGTGCTCTCTTTCATTAATATGTAATAATCTACCCTTTAGGTAGCTGAATGTCACAGACAACAGCAAGGAACTTTGAATACTTTCCTTTGCCTACGAAGTCAAAGACCACATTACCAATTCAGTTTAAATAAAGCTTTGTGTCATGTTATGTCATTATCATTGCAAGCCAAATAGGCTGGAGGAAGGCCGTTCGGCTGGTGATGGATTTCTTGTTAACTCCATTTCAAATTCTCTCTTGGCCTGCCCTCAACATGTGCACTTGTCATTACTATACACTCATGTAGCAAATCCCTCTGTCCAATAATTTAATCTCTCACAGCTTACTAACTCTAGGAAACCAATGCCTCCAACCAGAGAGGAAGAGAGGTGCCTGGGAAAGCATGAGTAGAACAATTGGGTTCTTGATTGAACCCAATGAAGCCACCTATGGAATACATCACGAAGCAATTTAGCTCTCTGGGGCTCAGTTACCTCATCCTCAAAATGAGATTGTTGGACTAAGTCGTTTTAGGGAGATAACTCTCTATGGGTATCTTGTATTTCTGCACATCTTATGCAGAATCACTGACTACCTTTATTTAGAGTATTTTTTTTTCAAGGGTGTTTGCATAGCAAATAGCCTTGGAAGACAAAGATGGTGTCTCCATCCCAAGAAAAGAGCAGATGTGCTTACTACCCATTATAAAAGAATCCAATTCCTCAAGTTCAGGATTCCTCTCTTAAATACCCCCTTCATTTGCTAGTATCATCTGGCTCTCTTTAAATCTGGGGTTTGGGCTGGGAAACCAGTGCAAATGATGCACTCTGGCTACCACTCTTGCTGTGAGTAATAAAGTTCTTTGTCTCTGGCTCAGGGCTCTTGTGTATTCTGCCTGCATCCATGAAAACAGTGTCAGACTAACTTGATACTTTGCACTACAGCAAAATTTAGACCTTCTACAGTTCTAGACAGTGGTTGGTGTCCATATCAGGATGCTTGCCAGACTCATGTGGATCAATGATTAAAAATATAAATGCCTGGGGGGCACCTGGATGGCTCAGTCAGTTAACCGTCTGACTTTGGCTCAGGTCATGATCTCACAGTCATGGGTTCAAGCCCTGCATTGGGCTCTGTGCTGCATCTCGGAGCCTGGAGCCTGGAGCCTGCTTCAGATGCTGTGTCTCCCTCTCTCTCTCTACCACTCCTCTGCTCAACTCTCTGTCTCTCTCTCTCTCTCAAAAATAAATAAACATTAAAAAAATTTTTTTAATATAGATCCTGGGGCCTATCACCAGAAATTCTAATTTAGTAAGCCTGAGTGTGAATCTGTGTTTAAAAATAAGGTGTTTGAAAAGATACTAATGTGGATCTCAGGGTACAGCAGAACTATCCTAGAGGCTGCATGAAGCAATCATACATTTCACAAGCTTTTAGAATTACCTACACTTAAAAATTTACAAAGAATAAAATTCACTATTAGAGCCAATGGAAAACTACAATTCAAAAGTCACTGATATTTATGACTAGTGGTTCTATCTCTAGAACATATATTGAGAATAAATTTTAGTTGTTTTCTACACTTAGAAAAAAACACTTTATTTTCTTTTGTGTCTTTGCTCTTTTTCTTCTGCTTGTCCCTTTTTACATAATCTCCAGTCTACATATCCTAGTTCAAAGGGTGTCTAACTAAGATTTTCAACTTTATGTGCAATGGAATAATGAGGAAGAGGGGAACATATTCTGCGAGTAAGTGCAGGTCCTTCGGACATCCTTATAACATCCACCAGAAGTATTCCTTCCTGTCATAAATATCTAGGTGTTAACATTTTTCTCTGTTTCATTCTCACTGCTATGTGGGCTCTCCATCCCTTCTGCAGTGTCCCCAGCTACTCTCTTACTTCTATGAAAGGGTCCTCAACAACTGTGGCAGTTTCTAGGAGTTATCTTCAAGTGTCCCCACATAGCTGATCTGGGCCATATCAGAAATGCAACCATTTTCCCTCTCTTTCTCATCAGCAATGTCACCCATGAAATGCCAACAGGCTCTGACACTACCTCCACTGCATTCTCCTCCTTGTAAGGGCTACACATGGTTGACCGTCCCCTGAAATCATTTCATGTCCATGGGACACCGTGCATAGTGCTCAACAAGAGACATATTTCCTTGGTATCATACTTAGTCATGGTAGCTCCTGAGGGGCACTACTTTGGGATCCCAAAATCTCTCATAGATTTTGTGTGAAAATTACTTCTGTCTGCTTCCTGCTATAATCCTTCTCTCTCTAGGACTCAGACATGAATTCAAACAGATAGGGCAAAGAGACCATTATCTGAAACCATCATCCTGAACTCTGACTTCAAATTTCTCTTCCCCTTCTAGAACTATATAAAGTGTTTGGCATAAAACTTGGCATGTAATAAATGTTCAATAAATATTAGATGACAAAAAAAAAAAAAAACACCACTCCACAGGTAATTCTAGTAGTAAAGCCCAGTATGTGAGTAAAGCCCAGTATGCAATCTCCAGGACTCTACGAGCCTAGGATTCCATGATTATAGGTTTAGAAAGTGTCAGCTGTGCTCTACCATCAGGCACATTAAACTCCAACATTTTCTGGAACCACTGCCCCACAAAACAGCTCACTCACAGCCTGACATGACAGAAATTTCTCTGGTCTTCAGATTATTGAAGGTATCCCTCACCCTAAACAACAATACTTAAGACATTTTAAAATAACATGAAGTGATTTTTTCCAGGAGTTATCATTCCAAGATAAACTAACAAGAGGCAAAATTTAATTGATTTGAGTAATTTTCCTTTGTCCCCTTTCACTAGAAGTTTGATTTAAAGGAAACTGTCCCCTGACTGTCCCCCTCCACCCCCCACCAAATGCACCATCAAGCCTGAATGATGCAAAAACTAGAAAATCTGTCCCTAAGTAATTGACTTACTTGATATAGCTAAAAGAATAATAGAAGAAAGCAAAATATAAAGCCATTATGTATAGAAGAATTTTTCCTTTGAGTTTTGCAAAGCTAAAGACAAATTTAGTCATCTAAAAAAAGGCTAAAGATAATTTATTCATCTTCCCTGTATATGTAGCAAACCAGTAACTCACGGAGAGGGGTAAAATTATAAAAGTTGATGTGTTCTCTTACTACAGATTCCTGCCTTTATTGTAGCAATGTCAAGTTTATTATATGTAAAGAAGTATCCTGTTAGAAAAAAAAAAAAAAAAAAAGAATCCTGCTTGCAACTCCAGGGCAGGGAGAAGGACAGTGGCTCTTGTTCATCTCTGCATCCATAACACAATCCCTGGCACACAATAGCTGTACAATCAATATTTATTGGATGAAAGAATGAATGGAGCTTTTATGCCCATGGTGCATACATGCAACAAAACATTTATTTAAAAAAATACTGAGCTCATCTACTGTGCAGATGGTTCAATGGTAGACACTGCACTTTTCTCAGTTTCCTTCCTTCCGTCTCCTTTTATAGGTCAGGTGAAAATAAAACCTCCTACCTACTTAAATCTTATGTTCTGCTTTCTGTGCTTTGTTACAGTGATTTCTGCATGCCAATCCATAGGGGTCTCCTGCCTCAATAACGACTTCAAGATTTGATGATAAGAAATGGGCACTATGATAAAGGAGCAGAGATTCTCCAAATGAACATATAGTGATAGCCATTTGTAAGGGTCCTATCTCTGTCCTCTTAATCAATGCTGAAACCCTATCTTCTAAGTTAGCTGTGATGAAGTGGTGGGTTTCAAACTTTTGACCTTGACTTGATTTCATACAGATCCCACTTTGTTTGTTTCCCTGAGAGAGATATCTCAGTATCAGAGACTGGCACCTTTTGCCTGAGGGTGTCCCCTAATCCTCCACTTAATTTTGTCAGCATTATAACTAAGATCTGACTCTACTGATGGCAACCCAAAGCACAGCTTGGAGAGTGAGAAGAAACGTTACCTAGTTACCAGCAACTAGGAGACCTTGGTCCCCGGTGAGCCCACCTAGTGTTTGAAAGTACAAGCTCTTTATGCAACCATCTCTTCTAAATGTTCAGAGTCGAAACTCTGAGAGACCACAAGGTGGAGATAATTCCTTTATGTAAGTAAACATTTTGCATTGGAACCTGAGATAGCATACTTCCCAAGTAACACATTAAGGTTAGAATTTCTCCATAAAATGAGAAAAAGAAAGGATTTTGCCAATGTTTGGCAAATTTAGTTAACTTTTAAAATGCTTTAAAATCTACTTGAGATCACAATATCCCACGTATTTAAAGTACTTTAAAATATTACTTGAGATTAGAAATTCCATACATTAAATTTTATCAACCCTAATCCCGTTGTTCCTTTTTAAAAAATTAGTTAATTTAAATCTAAAAAATCCTAATGTAATTACCATTGAGCAGTCTTAATATAAGCATAAGATCTAATTTTCTTGGAGCTTTCACAAAATCACAATGGCTTCCCTGTCATTTTTTTCCCCTTCTTTTTTCTCTCTTTACTGGAGACAGAATATAAAGTGGCATATTTTAAATATTACACTGATTTAAATTTAATTGAGTTTAACTATTCCATTCTAATTCACAATGCTGGTAAGTAGAATATTATATGGAGCATTTTTATTTCTCTAACTAGCCTTTATATTTGATTTAGGTTTCCTCCTTATGTAAATGGTTCCCTTTTGAGTTTCCTCAGCATCAGGAGAACGCTGTGGGAATCTGATCTCCAGATCTCCAGGGATCTGATCTCTACAGCTATGCCGGGCCACTGCCAGTTTCAACAGCAACAACAAAATCAGAATTTATTTTTCTTCTCTTTCTTTCCTTCCTTCCTTCCTTCCTTCCTTCCGCTCTCGCTTTTGTTGTCAAATAGTAACAGAAACTAGAAAAAAACATAAAAAATGCAAAAGTCAAATATGATTGATACTGTTACATTTGAAATTTCAACGTCGTGTTTGGTTCTTTGTCCCCTGGAGCTTCACTAGACTCCTTATATAGGCATCTTGTCATTATTGGTGGCAGCACCATGGACATAGATGAAATAACTATTTCTAGATTTAGAAGATAAGTTGAGTCCTTAATGGCAAGATGCAGTAAGCAACCATGCTTGCTCTCTGTGTGATTCATCCTGCTGCTCCTAAGTATTTTTCTATGCAATTTACTTAAACCAACTCTACTGGATATTTATTCATTCCTAATATATTAAAACCAAGAGAGAACTTTAATAACACTTCTGTCATAGTCATAAGATCATAAGGAAGACTGTACTTTATTCCACATTTGTCACTGCGAATAAAGGTTTATAATTACTTCCAAAACGGATTCTCATTAAAAATTTTTTAAAGACAGTTTGAAATTACATCATGCATAATGGATGTGCTTGTAATTAAAATACTCTCTGACTTATTTGCTTTGATAAATCTTGTGGTTTGGGCTTATTTCATTGTAGAAATTCAATTATCATCCTAGTTTTTAAATCTCCTGATATCCTAATAGGTGCAGGGCACTGGCCTAAGTGCTCAAGTTGATGCAAACACAAATAATGTATACTCACTATCTTTAAGAAGCTTGTAATTTAGTAAAGGAATAAGACAATATGACCCCAATTAAGGCTCAATAAGAAAACTGCCATGGGGGCGCCTGGATGGCGCAGTCGGTTAAGCGGCCGACTTCAGCCAGGTCACGATCTCGCGGTCCGTGAGTTCGAGCCCCGCGTCAGGCTCTGGGCTGATGGCTCGGAGCCTGGAGCCTGTTTCTGATTCTGTGTCTCCCTCTCTCTCTGCCCCTCCCCCGTTCATGCTCTGTCTCTCTCTGTCCCCAAAATAAATAAATGTTGAAAAAAAAAATTAAAAAAAAATAAAAAAAAAATAAAAAGAAAACTGCCATGAAAAGTGTCAAATGAAGAGGAGTTTGGGCTTGAATGTGAGACTCTCAGGTTGAAGAATTAAGTTCAGAGATTAAGAAAGGCTTTGAGGGTGGGGATAGATGGGCACCTTATGTGAAAGTAAGATGTCCACAATAGATTTGAGGATCTGTGTCCCTAGGAAGAAATATTGCTACATCTGTTGATTCCTCGCCTATCTCTTTCATTTTTGTGTCATTTTGAATTTTATTAAAACTAATAGTGCTGATCTTAGATATAGATATATCCTTAAGAAATTATGGTAAAGCTATATGAAGTAAACAACTGTCCATAAAACCTAACCATCTTCTGTTAATTAAAAAATCGTGCTAACTTTATCAAATACCTTTGTCGAATAAACACTTTTGCCAGGGTTATTATAATTTAAGAAGGAGATTGGAAAATTTGAGAAAACTTGTTTTCAAGTATTCTTACAACCTTTAAAATAATATACATATAGCCAAATAATCTAAGTACATATAATTTGCCTGTGTCTATTACAATGATTCGTCTCAAATTATTGACTAACAATTTTAGTCCATTTTCAGTTCTCAGATGTTCTTAAAGGTCATTAATTAATCTGTATTTCTTTTAACATATTGTATACAATTTAGAGTTTTCATCAGGTCCTCATGGATTCTCCCATTTGATCTGATTTAGCGAACATTACTAGATATTTGCCTTGAAAACTCATGTTGTCAGATTTAAAGGCCATGCAATAGTCCCCAGCAAAGACGGTCTCCAATCACCAAGAGCAACTGGTGCCTGACCTTTCTGTCTTCTTCATAAGTAGACTTATGATCTACAACAGCTAATGGAGGTTCAGGTACCAGGTAAGAAAGCTGAGACTTGGAGCGTTGCCGGATTGAAGCTCTGTAAATAAACAGAAAGATGAAAGAGTCTGTAGATTATGGGCAGGTTGGAACAGGACTTAGCTGGTGTTCAGGCTTACATCATATGTGTCAAATAAACAGAAATGCTTGGTAGGTCACATAGTAACAAGGTAAGACAGCTTCCTGGGCAGGTTTGGCAGAACCATACTTGCAGCATAGTTAATTAGATTGGATGCTCTGGGCCCCAAGCTAGACTCTGATTCAGAGTGTGCTCAAGGAGGGAAGGAGAGAAGGAGAGGAAAGCTGTCCTACCAGTCTTCCAAAACAAGGTCCAAGGCTCAAATCCATTCCAAATCCACATGGTCTGCTAATTGCTACCAGGGCAAAGGCCCAGCATCTTTACCTCCTTATTGGTTACAGGTTGTAATTTGGATGTCTCTTTCTCTCTCTAGTCTCACTTGGTTTTACTTTAGCGTAAGGCCACCTGGATACAAATGAGCTCAGGAAAATAGGGCCCCTAGTGAGATTTTCTTTAAGCTACGTACTGTCCCTAGAAATGCATTTAAGTAACAAGTAGCTTACTGAAATAAAATTTAGTTGATGTGTTCATTCACTCATTTATTCATTTAACAGAAGCTTATTGGGCATCTATAGCATGCAAACCAATGCCAGATGCTGTGAGGATTACAAAGACTGGTCAATGACAGAATTTTCCCTCAAGGAGTTTAAAATCTTACAGAAGAGCAAAATATGTACCCAACCCTGGCGTAGGAAGAATGTGTTAAGTTCTGTAAGGCAGGGTTGATGAAAAAGTATGGAAATTTAAAGGAACAAAACATATACGGCAGGTATTACCATGAAAGTCTTCATGGAAGAGGTGACTAAGGTGGGACTTGGGTATTTGTAGGCTAGAGGAAGAGCATTTCTGATGGAGAGAACAGTATAAACAGAAAAGCATGGAGACAGGAGAGAACAGGGTTCCTCATTACATATACTTAGTATAGAACAGATATAGGAAGAGATTGGTTCAGGTGGTTTTGTTTTTTCCTTGAGATTTTCTGAGGAGACTCCTATTCTCCTCTAGGTTAAAGGTGAAAATATGCAGCACGAGGAGGAGTGGCTGGCGATTATATCAATACCTTCAAAGAAAGAAGCTTACTGAAAAATGAAGCAAATAGAAGGGGAAAAAAGGTAGAGCTGAGAAAGGAAGAGAGAAACTAGATGTATCTTGGACACATCACATATGTGAAGCCTGAAGCCAAAGCTTTCTTGGAACTACTTGTTATGTAAACTGATTCTCTCCCTTTAAAAGTTAAAGCAGGCTGAGTTAGCTTTTCAGTCATTTGCAAATACAGTTTGAAGTGATGAAGGCGTTGGTGAAGACTTGAGAGGAGGGTGTTACATTGTCAAAGCACCTATCTGAAGTAAGAAGTATAAAGAGAGAGATGCTAGAGCCAATGAGACCAGTATCAACTGTTTCAGCATAATCTAGGCGGAACCATTTACAAGGAAACCATCTTCATCATTTGTATCCAGGTGAAGTTAGGCGAAAACAGATATGAAGGTGGTGCTTGTCTATTATCCATGCTCATCTGGCCTTCTTGAGAAGGTACTAGCACATCACCTTTTTGTTCCCAGGTCCAATTAGTGGCACTTAGTCACCCAGGTGCAACAAGGTGCATGTATCTCAAGTCCTCCCTCTTCCTTGCTCTTGCACATTCACACTCTTGTCAAGTCTCATTATGACCAGGCATGAAACCACTCCTCACCCTGTTTCCCTGTTATCTGGCTGCCCTCTGGGACACCCCAGCTCCCTCCCACCTGGCCTGAGACTCTCCAGCAATAGAGTTACTTCTTTGGGTTATGTAACTAAGGTCAAGAAGTCTTCTCCAGAAGGCATGAGGACTAGGCATGTGTCAAGTGGAGAGAGCAGAGTGCATAGTAGGGCCGAGATGTAAGGTCAGGGGCCTGCAGAGAAGTTCAGAGCATTGGAAGCCAATGTAGGAGTATGTGGAAAAGGAAATATGGTTGACTTCCTCCTAGTTCTGAGCATGGCAAAACATATATTCTTGTCCCTTCTGAGTTTTACTACCTTAATCTTATATTTCTTAAGTCTCTCTCTCTCCCTATTTCCCAGAATGTTCCACCTGCCTCGCATAGGCTGTCCCATTGAAACCATGGGCCTACCTGCCAACCCCCTCTGGTCCACCATAGACATCAGAGTTAGGATTCTATCCCGTGCCTTTTAAAAAAAAAAAAAAACAAAAAAAACAAAAACAGCAACATCTGTCACTCCCTTTCTCAGAAGCTGGGTACCACTTCTCTCCACAAGTAAAAACAGCTAATTCAGAGAATGAATATCCTCACGATTTCTCTGTCTCTTTCAACATTATTATTCAGGAGATCAGTTACTGTTATCCACTAAATTGTTCTTGAACCTAAAATATATTGCTAAAGAGAGATTGAGCCCTCCGAAAGACCAAGGCCAAGGAAATAAGATACACATTAACATTTAATTTAGTCATCTTTTAGCAAAAAAAAATCTGTCAGCATACACAATGAGATATTTTTAACAGACCTTCTTACTCAAATTTATAAATCTTTCTCTGCAGGAGCTTAATAGTTACTTTTTGTGTGTAGATTATATTTCTACATTTCTCTTTCTAGTCACCAAAATGTAGAATTTGTGAGAATTAATAGCCAAATAAGAAATGTTTGTATTAAAAATGTTTATTTGATCCTAATAATAAACTATAAGTAAACTACTCAGAACAAGGAGAATTTTGCTCCTCAGAAAAGCTAAGAAAATATTTACTTTCTTATTGACATGACTATGAAATACATCACTTCCTCTTTACAACTGTTAGCCTAGTTATCAAAAGAGATGCCTGTCGTTTTCTGTGTTTAAGAAGGTAGACAGTATCCTCAGGTTGTGATTCTAATGATCCTTATAATTTATTTTTCTTCGAATCAGAAAAGCATGGTTAAGTGGTGCCGTGGTGGCTCAGTTGGTTAAGTGTCCGACTTAGGCTCATGTCATGATCTCACTGTTGGTGGGTTCGAGCCCCGGGTCAGGCTCTGTGCTGACAGCTTAGATTCTGGATCCTGCTTTGGATTCTGTGTCTCCCTCACTCTCTTCCTCTACCCCTCTCACACTCTGTGTCCCTCTCTCTTCAAAAATAAATAAACATTTAAAAAAAAAAAGAAAAGCATGGTTAGACACAATGCCCAATATCTATAAAAACTACCTAATAATTTTGGCAATTGTTGTAACTTTGACTTTATAGAGCAATTTGAGGCTATTACTTTATTATTTTCCTAATTCACAACACTTGATAAAACCAACATTTCTTGAAATTTTTATGAATAAACTTTCTCAAAAGGAAAAATAAGAAACCCTAAGCATAAAATTAGTGAACTATTTTTTTGAGTATAATTGGTATACAATGTTATGTTAATTTCAGCTATACAACATAGTGATTCAACAGCTATATACGTTATTCTTTGAATATTGAAAAATAAATCTGTGTTTGAATTGCTTGGAATTGTTACATAAATGTTTTCTTCTAAGCCACTTTAACCAGTTTTCAATAAGCAATATGCTGTCTTGAAAGAGCAAGTCTTATAACTGTGCCTTTGCTCAGAGTACAGCCTTGAATTACATATCCTAGAAATGATAAAGTCAATGGTAGAGAAATCTACTCTCACCCATTGTTTACTAACAGCCTCCTAACTCAGCGAAAAAAATCTTAAATAATATTTTCACAAATAGAGACAGCTACTCTTGGGCAGAATTCTTAGTACATAGAATTTTAACATTAAATGAACTATTTTACTGATACACTTAAATCAGGATGAAAGACTAAAACTTACAGTCTTGTTAATGGCATATTCCAAAAATATGTTTGAAAGTCAGTACCCCTATATTCATCCAAAGAAAAATAAATAGCTGGGGTTTAAGGAAATTCTCTTCAAATGCTAAAAAATACATTTCTTATTTCATCTAGTTAAGGAATGATTTGAATTCAGATGGGTCACTCTGGAAGCAGAAATATTTGTAATTCAATTGCAGCTCAGTAGGTAAAAGAATGGGCCTAAAGCCATGAACTTGACCTCCATGTAAAAACAGTGCTTCATATCATGGTTAGATCTAGGGGACAAGACCAAACACAAATTTTTAAAATCCCCTTTCTAAACTGAAAACATTTTAATTATAAAGCCTCTCTCTCATGACACTAGCCACAATAAGATAAGAAGCCAATGTGAAACAAAAAAATCCCTATGAATTAGAAACAGAAATGTCAATATATAGCAACCAAGGATTCATTTTCACGTTCATATTACATGAAACCTGGGGCTACACTCAAGGATCTCCTGGTTGTACCTGAGATATTACCTGAGGGATCATAGGGGCAGAGGCTCCTAAGAATATTTTAAAACCTCAAAATCTGCCTCATGGTTAGCTTACCTTAAACTAGCCTGGTAGCTCTCTCTGCTAAAGGTCTGTCTGCCACCAAATGAGCCGTCTTCAGTTTCATCTTCTCCTGTGCAACACAACATGAATGATTCCTTAGTGTATACAATAAGGAGAGCCATATCAAAATAAAACTACTTATTATATGCTATCACTATATCTGATGCTAAAACATTCTATTAACTCTATCACAACAAATAAAACTTAGCACTTATCCGTCACATTCGAACAAAAAATTTCAAAATACTCAGCAGGGGGTGCCTGGCTGGCTTCATCAGAAGAGCATGTAACTGTTGATCTCTGAGTCGCAAGTTTGAGTCCCCCACACTGGGTTTAGAGATTACATAAATAAATAAATAAATAAATAAGCAAACAAACTTAAAAAAAAAAATACTCAGCAGGATTGAATCTTTTGAACTGTGTGATACCCAGTGTGTCATCCCCAACGAATAGATATTTATAGCATGAATCGTAAAAACTTAAAGGAAGCCCACTGTAGGTGGTTTCTGTGGTAGACACACCAAGTTAAAAAGTATATATTTTCAGAATAAATCACACGTGTTAAATGTACACAGTAGTTTTACTCAGTGGAGTTCACAAATCGAGATGTGGTATGGTAGAGAAAGTTTGGAGTGGTTGGTTAATGTAGGCTGGCGTAAGCACCAAGTCTGAAAATTCAGACTGAAAACAGAAAGGATGCACGAGGGCCCAAAGTATCTATCCACGCTAATGAAAATAAGCACCACAATGTTTAGTCATTAATTAATTTACCCAATCAGTAAGAATAAATGTCCTACTGTGTGCAGGACACTCTAGGAAGGCTCTCCTATCTGCAAAGTATCGGATAGAATTGAAATCGTTCTTCCACACAAGACCTGGATTTTAGCTCTCTGACTTGATCAAGTAACTGAATCTCCTGAACTTCTGTTCTTTCTCTTATCATCTGTAGCATGCCTCCAAGGGCTTTTGGGAGAACAAATAACACAGTGTATTTTAAATGTAGAGAAATCCATAAAACAGAGTTAACAAACGTAATGCTTTATACAATGTACAAGTATATTGGAAAAGACACTTGCCTTTTATGCCCTCTCCGTTAGCAGCTTGATCACCTTGACTTTGCAAAGTCACTAGAGTGAAGTAAACACCTTTCCTTTCCATCAATTCTTCATGGGTGCCTCTTTCCACAGCTGTACCATGTTCAAAACCAATAATGACATCTGCAGCTCTGATTGTGGATAGGCGATGAGCAACTGAAACGATTGTATGTCCGTGCTGAATCTGTAAGAATGTACAGTGTACTGTTAAGCAAACAGTAAGACAGAGCTGACATTGACATTGGATGGTCTCCAAATCCACAAGTGAGTCAGAGTCTTGGTCCTTAATAGGCTATGCAGACATTAGAAAAGGCCAGCACACTCTATCAAGGCCATGAACACCCACATGTTGGTCCAGCTGTTGCTATTAATGAACAGCTAAAAACAAAATGGAAATTTTTGAAATCACATATTCTAAGTTAGATTCAACAAGATTTAAAATTTTTCATTTGTAGCTTCTGGAAGCAAATCATACTGACTTCTATTCAACTGCAAGGAACATTGTAGTCAGTATTTTCTAAACTGTTAGACTGGACCCACTGACCCATGTAGTCCCCTCTCTCTCCCTCCCTCTCTCCTTTCCTCCCTTCCCTTCCCCCCACCCCCATCCTCTCTCAGCAAGCTGCCTTTCCTACAGCACATTTCCACATGGTCTCATACAATGAACTCAGACTTTCAACCAACCTTACTCAGTGCCTCTTGTACCATGGCTTCACTCTCATTGTCCAGCGCCGAGGTGGCCATGTCCAAGAGCAGGATCTTAGGGTTTCGGACAAGGGCTCTGGCAATGGCCACTCTTTGTTTCTGGCCACCGCTCATCTGGCCTCCTCCTTCTCCAACAAGAGTGTCAAATTGCTGGGAAGAAGGTGACACCAGGAAGGAAGAGGAACAATTTGATGGTTCCTGGCAGTGATCATTACAAGGTCCTTTCTAGCTTCCTTCTCAAGGATGAATTTTCACAGGCCCAACTTCCATTGAACGAAATACCCTTTTGTGAAACAGGTTACTGTCTGATCGATACTTGTATGTAAGATGAAGAAATTGATTTATTCTTTCATTCCTGGGTTCCTGGGTTATATAAATGTTTCTCTCTAGTTCAACTTCAAATAAAATGTTTCCACCAAAGTAAAAGTTGATCAGGGTCCTGAAAACCCATTTTAAAGGGTTAGAGCACATATCAAGTTCTTCCTCCTTTTCTCTAGTTTGGCAACACAGAAAAACACAACACTAAAGCTGGCTTTATGTTGTAAAGGAAAGATCAAACTAGCTTTACGATCATTACCATCTATAGCAAACAGTTACTGAGTATCTTTCATGTCTAGAATTATATGACAATCTCACAATGGTGTCAGACTCTTGTCTTGTTCATTATTAGCCAACATGAGTTGAGCACTTACCATGTATAAAGCATGGAGCTGAGCTCTTTACACATTTCACCTCATTAGTCCCTACAGATGGCCCATGAGATAGATATCGCTGTGGTCAATCGATGGGTAGGGAAATGCTGGGGTGTAAGGGGCTAAAGTAACTTGCCCAAGTTTATAGAGCTTACAAATAGAGAATATGGGACTTGCATGGAGGCAGTCTGATTCCAAAGCTTTATACTCTTTGCCATTAGACTATATCATACTCACAGCTGCAATCCTATTCACACAGGTAATCTAAAAGGCTGATTAGGAAATTATCTAGAACACAGACTCTGGAGCCAGACCACGTGGGTGTGAACCTTGACTCTTCTGCCTTGAGCAAGTTATTTGACCTCTTAGTTCTCTCTTTACAGGTGGAAATAGTAAAGTAGCTACCAACAGGATGGTTTTAAGGGTCAAATGAGAGGTAAAGTGCTTAGAACAGTGCCTGGTATGTAGTAAGCATATATAAGTAAGCATATATAAGTATATATATATATATATATATATATATATATATGTTAACTAGTAATAACTCTTCTTTGATTTAGCAGACTATTGGCCACAAAATGTATATAAGTATAATAATATGGAGTTGGGTTTTGTTGTCATTGTTTACAATGAAGATAAATGAGGAATTTTTGAATATGTGAGATACAGTACTGAGGACATGGCATTAGCTGCCTAAACACAAGAAAATTAAAGAACAATGACATTAGTAGGCATCAAAGGAGCATTGTGTAAGTCATTGCCACATGAAAAACTTACCTACTGCTTAAACAAATGCTTAACAGATAGGGTAAGAAGATTGTGTCAATGTCAAAGGGAGATTTTAAAAGAAAGTTCCTGTTTGGTAGATTTTTAATGTATCAACAATAATATGTTTTCAGACAAAGAGGAAAATTCATGGTACATTTCCAGGAATGAAATCTAACATGGCATTAAGAATTTAATGATTTGGGATCCAAATGAAAAGAAATGTATAATATTGTGTAACTTTTTCTTTTCTCTTTCACAACTTCTGGGTTCCCCCGTGGAATGAGAGACTAGGGGTACCTGTGGCAGGTCCATGATGAAGTTGTAGGCATTGGCTGCCTTGGCAGCTAGAACTATATCTTCCATCGTTGCATCTTCTCTGCCGTAGCGAATATTCTCTGCAATGGTGGTGGAGAACAGAACGGGCTCTTGCTCCACTATCCCAATCTGAGCTCTAAGCCACTGAATGTTAAGAGAGCGGATGTCATGGCCATCCAAAGTCACCTAGAAAACATGAGCACAATGTCACATCTCTTAGAATCCTTCGGGGTTCTGAACCAAAATGCTATGCTGTACTTGATGTACGGGGAGAAAAAGTAGAGACCTGCAAGATTATAACAAAATAATTCCTCCTACAAGGAGGTTGTTTATATAAGAGTGACAATTTATAGTTGAAATCGAGTATAGCTGTAGGACAATTCATTGTAGAAACACAAATGATGTAAAGGTCATTTAATTGACCACAATTGGCCCAGGAATGGAAAAAATGTTAATTCTTCAATGGAATCAATCAGCTATTCACCATATGTTGTATATTTTTATTATCTTTTGACTTATGACCTATAAAAATGGACTTCAAAAGCTACAAAGAAAATAAGAAATGTTCCCTATCTTGTGTAGATGCATTACAGTAACTTTCTGGCCGGATTCATGAAATCTTGCCATTTGTAACAAAGTAGATGTAACTGGAGGGTATTACATTAAATGAAACAAGTCAGAGAAAGACAGATTTCATATGTTTTCACTCCTATGTGGAATGTGAGAAACTTAACAGAAGACCATGGAGGAAGGGAAGGAGAAAAAAATAGTTTCAAACAGAGACGGAAGCAACCCATAAAAGACTCTTAAGTACAGAGAACAAACTGAGGTTGATGGGTCGGTAGGGTGTGTGGGGGGGGGGGGGCGGGGGATGAGCATTGAGTAGGGCACTTGTTGTGACGAGCACTGGGTGTTGTGTGTAAGTGATGAATCATGGGAATCTACTCCCAAAGCTAAGAGCACATTGTACACACTGTATGTTAGTCAACTTGACAATAAATTATATTAAAAAAAAATAGCACTTTGCCATTTAAAAGTAATTGAAACTATAGGTGGGATAAACAATTACAAATTACTATTAGCAAAGAAGCAAAGACCTTACATCAAGATACCATGATTTTTATAAATTCAGAGTGTAGTTATGCTGGTATGTAGCAACGAATATCCAGAGGACGGAATGTCTGTACCAAAGAGAATTTTCATTACGTCTGTCATGTCAGTGTGGCAGTGCATCCATTATAGAGAATGCCTTGTATTGAAGCCACTTAACATACAGTCAAATGAGTCTACTGCAAGGCATCAAGGAAATGTTGACAAGAATGATTTTGAGAGTGTAGAAAGAACAGAGCCTCTGGCATCTAATAGACCTGGGTTCAAACTGGGGGCAAGTCTCAATCTCTCTGACTCTGCTTCCTTATTTATAAAATGAGCATACATACCTTGGAGGTCATTTTGAAAATAAATAATTATTTTTATAGACAAATAAACGTGAGGAAAAAGAAACCAAGTAATTTGTGAGATTATATATATATATATTTTTTAAACTCAGCTTCTCGAAGCAGTAATCAATCTGTTCATTCTAGCCATGCAACCTTTCCTATACCTAGTGTTTGGAAAACTTTAAAAGACAATACGATTTTGTTGCAATCCAAAGAAATAAATGGAAATGTTAGTTCACCGAAGAGGCAGAAATACCATTTTGAATGTATCTGCGCATTTAGTTACACCCCTTAGTGCACAAGCGGGTTGTTCATTGAGTACAGCCACCGTGCTGGGAATTAGTCCAGTCAGTCTGGTCAAAAATCATTAAGTCAACTCTGCGTGTGTCAAGATGGTCTCCATGTGTGCTAGGTCTTTATGTTTGACCGGCGTATCTCCATTTGCACTTCCCATCCCCGCATATTGAGGAGGTTTCTGGAAGACACACACCATGCCTTCACTGGGGTCATAGAAACGCTGAATGAGCTGTATTGCTGTGCTTTTCCCAGCTCCACTGGATCCTACCACAGCTGTCATTTCCCCTGATTTAATGACCATGCTGAGGTTATTCAAAATCTGTAAAGAGAAGAACAACATTCAGATTGTCAGCAATTAGACTCATAAGTTAGGATGCTTTGTGAGAATACTGTGTATGTGTTTACTCATGCCCTGAAAGCAGTATCTATCAATACCGACCAATAACCAGAAAATTAATAAACAGTGCCTAGGATGAAGTTTTAGCATTTAGCACATTACTCATTAATAAACTCATAGTGGCGGTGAAGAAATAAAATGATGTGTGGTAACACTGTTGCAGTAAACAAACCAGGACAACTTTTAAAAGTATGTTCCAAAGTCCAATTTAAAAGACTCCTGATATTAGGACGCCTCAAGGAGACCATCCCAATTAGTTAAGGAAAAAAAGCCATTAAGTTAGAAATATAATACTAATTTACTGAGCATGGATTAACAATAAACCAATTTGCAAATGTTAAGCTGTTATGCACTTTTATTGTGTGTGAACATATGATCTGAATAATTTTCCC
The DNA here is from genome assembly GCF_016509475.1 of Prionailurus bengalensis. Classification (NCBI taxonomy): domain Eukaryota; kingdom Metazoa; phylum Chordata; class Mammalia; order Carnivora; family Felidae; genus Prionailurus; species Prionailurus bengalensis. Next base: position 158,738,990 of record NC_057345.1, read on the forward strand.
TAAGAGATGTTTGTGGCATGTTTGTTAAGTTTAAAGCACCGTTAAAGGTAGAGACTGAATGCTGGTAGTCCAGAAAGGGAAGAACAAGAAGCTAATTCATAAGCATCTGTTGGGTATTTTCACTAGTTCAGTGGTGATTTTTGTACTTATTATGGAAAGGCAGTTTGGGGTCCTCTGTGTGACAAAATCTCACATGCCTTTCATCCCACTAGAGAGTCAGGCTTGCAAATCACTGCCACTTACTAGACTGTATTGGACTGTCATTCCCACCAGGGTGGCAGGCATCAAGGGTGCTTTTTCTCATTATAGCCCAGTACAGCGTGGCACCCAGCAGGGCTAAATACATACTTGTGGTATAAAGACTATTTGAGGTGTAAGTAAGATTTTGTTAAAACAAACTATTGGTGTTGGGAATAGAGGATAAAAGAGAAATGAAATTATTGTGTTTTAATTCTACTGGTATTTATGAAACGGCTCTTATTAACTGGCTCTGAACAGATACTACGAAGCAAGTTTTTACACATCCATTAAAAAATCTTTACTGAGTGAGTACTACCTTGTGGTTGATCTTTCACACATATGTTGACATATGTTGACATTTTGACATATGTTGTGACATTTAATGTTTCCATACATATGTGATATGTAACAGTAATCTAAATACACTTCAGTGATGTAATCAGAACATAGGGGTACCTATGTTCTGTGTATATATATATATATATACACACATACACATATGTATGTATGTGTATATATACATACGTGTGTGTATGTGTGTGTGTGTGTGTGTGTGTGTGTACGTGTTTGCCTACATTTTAGGTACATAGTGTCAGAATTAAGTAGCATGGGATTTACTTCCCATAACAGAAATATTAAGAAAGTGTGGCTAGAGGTATTCTGTAAAAATTAGAAATAAGTTTCATTTCAAAGCCAACTCATTCATGGAGAGTAGATCCTCATTTACCTGTAGAATAAGTTGCCTTTAAAGATACTTGCTCAGTAGGTGTAGGAAAACTGTAAATTTCTTCATCATGTGCCCTGGGCAATCACCCAGCACAAGATACATGAGCCTAAGGTCACAAGCTTACCTTTCCTCCAAAGACTGATCTAGTGACCCTTGTGAACTTAGAGATAGGAAGGAAGAAACCACAAGGCAGCAGCTTTTCTTTGCCACTCCTTCCCTTACCCACTCCGTGTTCCACCCTCTGCATCTGTACTTTTTGACTGTTCTGATAGACTTGCAGTTTATTTAGCTTATGCTTTTCATGACAGTAATCATACTTCAACAGAGAATCATACTTAACCTGACCTAACCTGAATGTGCTGCCAGAGCGTGTCCTCACCAGAGGGATTTGCACATTATCGCTACTACAAAGGAATGTGGTTTGTTGTCTGAGAAATGACATGATGCCAAGCGACACTTCTAGAGAAACATGCTTCTGTTCCTTCTTCCTGGACACTGTCATGCTTGAGAAAAACAAGTAATTTGTGGCTCTGGACATGAATCATCAAAGAAGGAAAATGTCATTGTTCCTGGGGAAAAGATGAACACTTACCTTCACCTCTGGTCTGGAAGGATAATGGAAGGTCACATTATGGAATTCAATTTCACCCTTAATTCGATCCAACTTGTAACCATCCTCTGACATGCAGTCAATGATGGGTTTCTGGAGTGGAATATAAAAGGAATATGCAACAACACACATTATATGCATTTATGATTTGTCTTGGTTTGAATTTACTCATAAAACAGAACAACAACCAGGTAAAATTTGTTTCCACATTAAGCATTTATTAATAACAGTAATAATATGAACAATTTACTAAGATATTAATATGAAATATTATATTACTATACATTAATAGCATTAATATATATTACATATAATATATTAATACATGACCAAATATACACAAAGAATTAATATATAATTAATTATAATCTATATAAAATATGTCAATAATATACAATTGATATATAACTTCACATTAATTAAATTTAATTAATTAAATTATTATTACGATTTGTTGACATATTACTATGACATATTATATAATAACATAATATAATATATAGTATTAATCTATAGCTAGTATATTATTATATTAGTATATAGTATATTAATATTATATATTATTATATTTTGAGATACCATGGAAGACAATTTACAAGGTATTTTAATATGTACTTTTCTCACTTATGTAATTGTCACTATAACCTAATTAGACATATGATATGCTCAATTGTTTGGCTGAGGAGGTAAAGGACTCTCAGAGAGGTTAAGTATCTTTCCTAAGGCCACACAAACAGTCATCCAAGCCAGGGTCCAATAGTTCTCTACATTTGTGTATCTGTGGTAGATGATGATTAAAACTACCTGAATGTCCTCAGGAACCTGGGTGGCTCAGTTGGTTAAGCCTCCGACTTCATCTCAGGTCACTATCTCACACAGACAGCACAGAACCTGCTTCAGAGCCTCTGTCTCCCTCTCTCTCTGCACCTCCCCAGCTTTCTCTCTCTCTCTCAAAAATAACTAAACATTAAAAAAAAAACCTAACTGAATGTCCTCAAGTGGTATCCTCAAATACTACCAACTTTCAATTGCTATGCTGAATTTCACCTCATTGTTGTTAGTAGTGAGCCTAATCTAGAATTTAACCCTTCTAGTTAATCAGACAGGAGTGAGGGCCATGTCTTGCTACCAGAACACTCCACGTCAGCTTCTTCCTGCTTCTACACTTGTGAGAGAAACTCATCATCATATCTCATTTTGGGGCAATAGCATAATCCATTTTCTTCTTTGTGGGTCTCTAGTAAAGATAATAAAGTAACTTTTAAATAATTTTTTGTAATAGTTTCAAAGTCCTTTTAGATTCATTATCTTATTTGAGCATATAACAACCCTAAGAACGAGGTAGAATTTGGATAGCTCAACATGTCTATGTAGTTTCCAACAATCTATACTCCAATATATGAAACCCCCAAATACGAAACAGATAAAGTGATCAACAATTTCCTCAGGTAGGTTATATGCTTCATAAATACTTAAGATTTAGGGGACCAAAGAAGAACCTCTGGATTTCCAGGGCTTCCAGAGGGGAAGAACATGTTGCCCTCTTCTCCCTTCTATTCTTGGATTTTGACTTTCTAGCTGGACCTCCAAGGTGCTTTAGTAGATTAACCAGGAAAATCCTAGCCAGACTACCAGACAGTCTAAGGTCTGTCACCTTTAGAAGATAATCCAAACTTACGAACTTGGCCTTAAAGTCTTGCATGATCTGGCCCCTTCCTCTCTCTCCAGCCTCTGTCCCTTGCTCACTCAGCTCACACACACTGACCTTGTTTTAGGTCCTTGCATTCACCAAGCCCTTTTTCCAGCCAGAGGGCTCTCTTCCAGGAATAGCCTCCCTGCTCTCATTTCCCAAGCACCGTTTCCCCCTGAACCTCCCTTCACACGGCTGACTGTCCTTGAGTTCTCAGTGCAAATATTATCTCCTCAGAGATGAGGTTACCATCACTTAAAGTCTCCTCTCCACTCCAACCGCTACCATGCTGACCTATTTTATTTCCTTTATTGCACTAATATTATCTTATCTTTGAATGTGCTTACTTCTTTTTCTAATTTTTATTTTTTACTGAAGTTAGGTTGGTTTTAGGTGGACAATATAGTGATTCGACGATTATATACATTACCAAATGCTCACCAAGATAGTGTAGTTACTTTCTGTCATCACACAAAGTTATTCCAACATTATTGGCTGTACTTTTCATCCCTGTGACTTGCTTATTTTATAACTAGAAGTTTATCCCTTTCACCTATTTTGCCCATCCTGCTAGCCCCTTCCTCTCACAGCCACCAGTTTGTTCTCTGTATTTATGAGTCATTTCTGGTTTTTGTTTGTTTGTTTGTTTGTTCATTTTGTTTGTTTGTTCATTTGCTTTGCTTTTCTGCATTCTACATATAAGTGGCATTGTATAGTATTTGTCTTTTTCTGTCTGACTTCTTTCACTAAATGTAATACCCTCTATTTTTTTCCAATGTTTTTATTTCTTTTTGAGAGACAGAGAGACAAAGAGACAGAGCATGAGAGGGGGAGGGGCAGAGAGAGAGGGAGACACAGAATCCAAAGCAGGCTCCAGGCTCTGAGCTGTCAGCACAGAGCCTGATGCAGGGCCCAAGCTCATTAACTGTGAGTTCATGACCTGAGCCTAAGTCAGACGCTCCACCAACTGAGCCACCCAGGTGCCCCAACATAGTACCTTCTAGATCCGTAAATGTGCTTCCTTCTTTATTACCCGTTTCCTAGTATGATAGGAGTGCAAGGGCCTTATTTGTTCTATTTCACTCTTGCAGTCCCAACTCAGTGTGGAGCCTGGCTCATGATAGCACTTATTAAGTATTGCTGAATTAGGGGCATTGTGATAGTCCTCATATTTTTTTAATTTGTTTTTTTAATATTTGTTTATTTTTGAGGCAGAGACAGAGCGTGAGCAGGGGAGGGGCAGAGATAGAGAGGGAGACACAGAATCTGAAACAGGCTCCAGGCTTTGAGCTGTCAGCACAGAGCCCAATGCGGGGCCCAAACTCACAAGCCGTGAGATCATGACCTGAGCCGAAGTCAGACGCTTAACTGACTGAGCCACCCAGACGACCCATCCTCCTATTTTTTTTTAACATTGAGGGTAAATTCCTCAGAAATTCATTTCTCTCCCCACCCCAACCTGCTCATGGCCTTTACTTTGGCTCTTACATACCCGGTCTATTGTCTGAAAAATGCTGGTGGCCGCTGCACGCCCAGTTGCAAAGGCTTCCAAACAAGAAGATGCATTGCCAAGATTTAAAGCTCCTACTATGATACTGAGGAAAATCTGAAATAAAAAGAGATAAACATAGTTTTTGTATGTTTTTGTCAATTTGTAAATAGCGCTATCATTCGGGCTATCTGTGTGAACTCAGAGGTTTCTCAGAAATGTTCTTCCTTGGGAGTTTGAAAGATAACTATTTCTTTAGAGACACCTGGAATAATTTCTGTTCTACAAAGTATCTCCAATTTTTCTATTGTTATGATTTAAAAGATTACATTATTTTTAACTGAACATCTATGTGTAGAACACTATTCTACAAAGAAGAATATATTTTGCAATGAGGAAGAGATCTAAGCAAGGCAGCGTATAGACACAAAGTGAGTTAGAATAGTGACATGATAATTCAGTTTGTCACATGAACAGCCTAATATGGTCTCTGGATAAGAGACCCCTGATAAGGGTCACTGAAGCAATAAAGACAGTATGATTAGCTTGATTTTCATAGAGATTGGTACGTACATTATAGATTTGCTACTAATGCTATATTATTGCTACTAGTAGACTATTATTAGGATAACTATTACTACTAGTAGGAGGAGGAGGAGGAGGAGTTTTCCTAATGTATATTTCTAAGTGATTTACCTGCTTTACTTCATTTAATTTTTACAACAGAAGAGAAAACCAAGGTGTATGGAGGTTGCCTAACTTACTCTACATGAAAACACGTATTAAGTGGTAGAGCAGTATTTGAACCCAAGCTCTTGCCTGACATCCTGTCTAGCAAACAGGCCCACCTGCTGCTGGTGGCATGCGGTTGGTATGGCCAGGTTCCTTGCGATGCTGAGGAAGCTGTCCTTAAACTCACCAACCCAGTCATTTCATTAAGTTAGGGGAAGGCGAATTTATCATGACCAGATATTCCTACCAAATAGCACTGTGTTTTTATCAGTGCTGTTTATAAAGGAAGAGGCAATGAGGTAATTTGTCATGTGCCTCTAGGAGGAGCACAAGACTCCTTTTGACCAAATGGGACTAGTCATGTAACTTTCATGGAGGATATTTCATTGGCCACCATCCATTGGGGACAGGAGTTATTTCCTGAACTGAAAACTGGCTGCTGCCTGAATGTTTGAATGTAGTCTTCTTCAGGCAGTCAAATGATCCTAGTCTGTGATGGTTTCCCTGCCTTCCTTTGGTCTTTGTCTGGACCAGGAGACTCCTCAGAGCCTCCCAGCCACCTCCCTTCCTCTCAAGTAACCTCCATTCCGCATATGATGATGTGCACCAGTCCCCCCTTGCCTTCTTCCTGAATTCCCCACTCCATGCATGAGACAGACATTCTCTCCTCATCTTTCTTGTTCCTCTTCCTTAATTACAGAAGGCAGCTCCTCCCATGGGCAGATTACTTCATATTTCAAGCCGCAATTTCTTTATCGGTAACACAGGGATATTAACAGTATATACCTCATGGGACTGTTATGAACATGAAATGAAATAATTAGTTTAAGGGTGATAAATCCAGTGTTAGCCACATAAATCATAGTGATGATGTTAAAAGAAGCAAGATTGCACACTTAAGAAATGATAAAGTGAATAGAGGGAGAAGTACTTCTGTAAATTGGGTTAAGTCCACCTTTATCAGAGGCCTTCCCACCTAAACAAAAGATGCTTTCCACATGTCCTAGATCAGGGCTCGGCAAACAGTTTCTATAAAGGACACCTAGTAGATATTTTAGCCTTTTCAGGCCATATGAGCTCCGAAGCAATTACACAACTCTGCTATGTAGTACGAAAGCAGCCATAGACAATAGAGAACAAATAATTATGGCTGTGTTCCAATAAAACTTTATTTACAAAAACAGGCATCAGGCTGGATTAGACTGGCGGGCCATAGTTTGCCGACCCCTGTCTAGATCCTAGATTGAATCACTAGGGGCCTAACCTGAGGTTTGCAGTCAAACCTTGCTCAGCCTGGTTTTGCAGATGTCTCTCTCAGCGTTCATAGGGAAAGAGTGAGTGAGACAGAACAGAGACATGTACTGATATCATCACAATAGCCAGCACCCATTCCAACAGATGATCATTTCCCACCCCAAACACTGCACTCTAACCAGGGGATGGCAGTGTCAGAAGAGGCAAAGGAGACCACTGGGGAATAATCTGTGGGTGTGCTGTGCTGGGGAAAAGGGGATCTGTGGCTCCTTGGAAGATAGATCCAGAAGAAGAAAACACTGGCTAATGAGTCAGGCCCTAGAGACATAGTCACCTGAGTTTATATCCCACTCCATGCCCCTCAGCACATATTTTGAAACCTCATGGCTCCATTTCATCTTTAATGACATCAATACAGAATGAAGCTTTGATATTACATATTGTATTTATATGAAATATGTCATTTAGTGCTTGACACCTTATACACTCTGAATACTGTTATCCTCTACTGCTGCTGTTATTTTTTACTACTGAGTCCTGAAACCTGGGAAGCGTGAAAAAGCAGCCTTCTGCACTCTGCAATTCACTTTCATCTCCTCTCTTAATAGATCATAGAGTTTGTTTTTTGTCTGGGTACAAGTGGTACTAATCACAGTCATTTATGTGAGCCACTTACCATGTATGCCCAATTACCATGCAGCCAATAATGACTTTGTGCATGAAAAACATATTAGATTAACCGAATTGTTAATTAGTTTAGTGGATTACTAACACCTCAGCTCATGTATACTGAGGCTTCAGAGTTTGCTACTCAGAAGTATGGTGAAAAATGTGCCTGCGCACATGAGTGAAAGAAAGAGAGAGATGGAGGGAGGGAGGAAGGGAGAGAGAGAGAAAGAACAATCAGTGATTATACTGTTCACGGATTTCTCCATTTTCCCAAAGGGAAATTTCTAAAGGTGTAAGCAGAGGCTTGCAAGAAGACATTCGGAGTATGAGGTAAGGTTAATCATTGATGATTAAAATGTTGGAAACACATAGCATTCCACATCTGCATATAGTAAGTACTCAGTTAAATTATTTACAGAAAGTATAGAGTGAACACTTGAAGCTGAGGAGTGTCAAATGAGTTAAACAAGGAGGCCATTAGGCTGAGGCAGATTTAATACCTTAGCAACCTGCATAAGCAAACCAAAACTTCAGCTCAAATGCCTTAAGGTCAAGAAATCAAAAACCTGAGGACAACCAACCACAAATAGTCAATTAAGCTTCCCGGGGCAAGGCAACTGCTTAAGGTATCGCCAATCAAATAATTTTTTTTTTTTTTTTTTTTGCTTTGCTTCTGTCTTTTCACTATAAAAGTCCCCTGCTCCTATGGGTGGAGAATGGTTTCTCATCACTTCTGGTTTGGTGCTGCTTGATTAGAGTTATTTCTGCTTAAATAATCTCCTAAAATTTTGAATATACCTCAGTCTATTTTTCAGCAGAACCATAAAATTGGATTCCTGCTACAGAAGTAACCAAGGGGATTTTAAATTCAGTGTTTCCAATTGGAATTGTGTAGTATTTAATTTTCAATTTACCAATTCATTTTTCCCTCTGAAATGTTATTTGGGAACACCTCTGTCCTCTCTGTGCAGGCATGGTATGAAAAGAAAGAGGGAAATGCATGTTTTTCTGCAGAATGAGCAGATACAAGCAGCTGGGACTCATAAATGTTGAAAGTTCTTAAGAGTCATTAGATCAATAAAGACCAGGGACTTTATAGTCGGGTTTCATACCCGCAATACTTTCACTGGTTTTTCTTTTTCTTTTTTTTCCAATATATGAAATTTATTGTCAAATTGGTTTCCATACAACACTCAGTGCTCATCCCAAAAGGTGCCTTCCTCAATGCCCATCACCCACCCTCCCCTCCCTCCCACCCCCCATCAACCCTCAGTTTCTTCTCAGTTTTTAAGAGTCTCTTATGCTTTGGCTCTCTCCCACTCTAACCTCTTTTTTTTTTTTTTCTTCCCCTCCCCCATGGGTTTCTGTTAAGTTTCTCAGGATCCACATAAGAGTGAAACCATATGGTATCTGTCTTTCTCTGTATGGCTTATTGCACTTAGCATAACACTCTCCAGTTCCATCCATGTTGCTACAAAGGGCCATATTTCATTCTTTCTCATTGCCATGTCATAGTACTCCATTGTGTATATAAACCATAATTTCTTTATCCATTCATCAGTTGATGGACATTTAGGCTCTTTCCACAATTTGGCTATTGTTGAAGGTGCTGCTATAAACATTGGGGTACAAGTGCCCCTATGCATCAGTACTCCTGAATCCCTTGGGTAAATTCCTACCAGTGTTATTGCTGGGTCATAGGGTAGTTCTATTTTTAATTTTCTGAGGAACCTCCACACTGTTTTCCAGAGTGTTTCACTGGTTTTTCAAATGTGCAAAGCTGGGGGCACTTAGATGGCTCAGTTAGTTGAGTGTCAGACTTCGGCTCAGGTCATGATCTCACAGTTCATGGGTTCGAGCCCTGCATCAGGCTCACTGCTGTCAATGCAGAGCCCACGTTGGATCCTCTGTCTCCCTCTCCCTCTGCCCCTCCCTCACTCATGCTTTCTTTCAAAAATAGATGAATAGACATTAAAAAAAAGTTTCCAAATGTGTAAAGCTGTATTAAAGTTGTTAAGAAAGTGGCTAAATTATAATGATAGCAATATTTTCCATCTATACTGTTCTTTTAAGGTTTACAAAACACTAACATGTATAATCACATTTAATTTTTTAAACAAAATTCAAGTGATGCCAGTTGTTCATCTTGCAAAGAACTGAATTTTGAAAAGTTATTCTTAGTGTATTATCATGCTCTTATGAAATAAAGTCAGTAGCTTAGATTGATTATGGTTTGGCCTCTGATAATCATTTTGATTTGTAAATAAAATTCTGTTCTACTTTCCCTAGAAATGTATTTCTACTAAATCAGTAGACCTCAAATTACAGGCTATCAGCTAGCAAATGTCTATGTAAGATTTTGGCATTTTTCATTATTTTTTAAAAATGTTTATTTATTTTTGAGAGAGAGACAGACAGAGCGTGAGCAGGGGAGGGGCAGAGAGAGGGAGACAGAATCCGAAGCAGGCTCTAGGCTCTGAGCTGTCAGCACAGAGCCCAACGTGGGGCTCAAATCCATGAACCGCAAGATCATGACCTGAGCCAAAGTCGGAGGCTTAACTCACTGAGCCACCCAGGGACCCCTACATTTTTTATTATTTAATTGGCATCTGTCTCACCTATAATCTAGGGCCAAAATATTTTATTTAAGAATCTTAGGTGAAACTGCTTCCTATGTCCATGCTTTTAAAATTAATATACTTAATTAAACAATTAATAGGCCAAATGAAACGTGCATTTCATTTGTGTGAGGGCAGGAAGGGGTGGTAACAAATTGTAAATAAACCCAAATGTTCACTTTCATTCAAGCCCTCTGAAGGAAAAGTTCGGCAAGCCATACAAGAAAATAAAAGATTGATGAGTGTGGAAATGCCTTCCGTCTGAGAATCAGAACAATGGCAAAAGTCCAGCGGTAATGAGAGGCGCTGTAAGCTAAGGAAGAAAGCCCTTGGGTTAATGAGCTTTATCTCACCCTAGCCACACCTGGTTATCCTGGTATTCACCATGCATGTCGCTTCTCTTTTGTAGCACGAGTTTTCTTCTGCCATTAGGCACTGATGTGATTTTCAAGTATTGCTTTTCTTCCCCACGAAATGATAAGTTACATCAGGAAAAGATCACATTTCTTTTGTTCACTATTGAATCCTCTGCACTTTGTATGGGTCTGGCATATCATAGATGCTCAATAAGACTTTTTTTTTTTTTAAGTATTTTTTTTCAACGTTTTTTTATTTATTTTTGGGACAGAGAGAGACAGAGCATGAACAGGGGAGGGGCAGAGAGAGAGGGAGACACAGAATCTGAAGCAGGCTCCAGGCTCTGAGCTGTCAGCATAGAGCCTGACGCGGGGCTCGAACTCACGGACCGCGAGATCGTGACCTGGCTGAAGTCGGACGCTCAACCGACTGCGCCACCCAGGCGCCCCGACTTTTTTTTATATACTCAATAATTCTTGAAAGAACAACTGAAAAAAATACTGAAAATTAAAGTAGCCATGGCATTCGTGAGAGCACGACTATAGCACAAGCGAACAATAAAAATGGTGGCATTGCCTGTTCAGTTGAGGGTATTACTGGCTTGGTATTTTAGTAACTCATTATGTTTCACAAATACGTCCATTAGCACATATCTTGTACTATTATGAAACTTAACTACATGAGCTGTTAACTTTCAGCTGAGAGATCAACGACTTCCCATTTTCATGGCATATTATCTTTTGGACTCAGTCAGAAAAGTCATTGTTTTACAGCTATAAAATCCTTAGTTAATTGGAAATCATTAAATCTCTGGTTTCATCAAGTCAAATGCTCAGCATTCCTTTACTATAAAATGTGTAGGTTTTGGTTGTTTCTGCAGATGGACTCCACCAAATCATTGATGCTTTCCCCCCCTCAAATACTAAAGGAATAAACAAAACACCTTAACTATGGGGCTTTTCCGAGATGCCAGCAGGAGATGCTATGTCTGGGCTGCTCAGATCTAAGTACCTGGACGAGGGTTCCTGCTGTATATTCTTCATCATCGAGGACAAGTTTGGAGCCATACCAGAAGGCCAGTGCATAGCAGAAGAAGATGAGACACCACATGAATCCAGTAAAGAATCCCATCACTATCCCTTTTCTAATTCCCCAACGCTGGGCAAACACAAGATTTTTCTCATATCTGTGAAGAGAAAGCATTTGAGTCTATGTCAGCAGCAGCAACTCAAGTCAAAATATTCAAAATAGGCACCGTGCAGTGCTTATACTCAATGATCATAATAAAATCACCCCAGACACATAGCGCCTTCATGGGAAGAAAATGATGATCGCGTCCACGTAGTTATTTTGTTTCTTTCAACCCGGCAGTGAAACATGTTGAAGGAATGATGCCTAACAAAGCCTCATGGTTGGTTGATTACCTCTGGGATGAGAACAGTGTGAGGACAGTGAGAACTTTACCCCAAGAGAAAAGAATTTTCAACACAAATATTTGGACATAAGGGATCTAGTACTATTTGTGCTTGAACTGTTTTATTAAGTCATGCGGCATGCTTTCTATCAGCAAATGATGTAACTGTTTCCCCCTAGGTTTGAGACCCGTGTTTGCACCAACTCATCTCCATACACCTATCTGACCTGTGACCAAGAATGCTATGTCGTAACATGACCCATGGGGTTCACAGCCACAGGACGGGGATAACTATGTAGATATCCAATTCAAGCACTAAGCTCCATTGATTCTATACTCTGGCCATTAATAACTGGCATGGTCTTCAAGCTCAGACACTCTGTAACTGCCTTCTTTTATCCCCAAAAATAAATCCATGGAGAAAATTTCCCATTTCATGGGACAAAAATGAAGGTCTATTCTATGTTACCATTTTCAAAACATTTACATTGCTACTTTTATCAACAATGATTAACATCTTTTATGGTGGAGGAAGTATGCTACTGAAATTTGTTATGAGAAACAAGGTAACTTCACTCTGTAAACCAAAAGACACAAAACAAAAACAAAAAATAAGAAAAGAAAAGAAAAGAGGCTAAGTAGAGATTGTAAATTCTCTTTTCTCTTTGGTAGCAACTGAGAATGACATCATCATTCTAGATCTACTCATTAAAAAGAGTTTAAACTGGAGGCTATTTTATAAAATCAGTACCTGGCATATGGAATGCACTTAAGTACTAGATAAATGGAAGAATAAACAACATTCTTGACAACTGTGCTGTTTTACTCATTTAGGTTTTTATTTTTATTAAGAACTAATCTTCCAGATGGGCACCTGGGTGGCTCAGTCAGTTGAGCATCCGACTTCAGCTCAGGTCACGATCTCAACGTTCTCAAGTTTGAGCCCCACATCAGGCTCTCTGGTGTCAGCGCAGAGCCTGCTCTGGCTCCTCTGTCTCCCTCTCTCTCTGCCCTTCTCACACTCATTCTCTCTCTTCCTCCCTCTCTGTCTCTTTTTTTATAATAATGCTTACACCTAAAAAAAAATTTAATGTTTTTTTATTTTTGAGAGAGAGAGACAGAGCACTAGCGGGGAAGGGGTAGAGAGAGAGGGAGACACAGAATTTGAAGCAGGCTCCAGGCTCTGAGCTGTTAGCACAGAGCCTGATGTGGGGCTCGAACTCAGGATCCAACCATGAGATCATGACCTGAGTCGAAGTCTGATGCTCAGCTGACTGAGCAACCCAGGTGCCTCTGGAACTGCATTTCAGATCATTCCGCGATCTAAACAGTGTTACAGAGGTTTAGCGTGTGTATGTATCCACCACCACAGTTGAAATAAATATCTAACCTAAAATAGCTTTCTAAACATCTCCCACTATAACATTTTCAAAAACACACAGCTAAAGGCTTGGGGGTCCTTGTAAGCTAATGCCCCATCTAATTGCTCCCAGCTGCCTCTCAAACAGAAGCTCCCTCAGGGTATAGACCTAGGTAAAAATCTGCCACTTTGTGCAAAATGGGGAAGATTTCAGGGTGGTATGCCAATCAACAGAATTCTGGAAAGTGGCAGACATTTCAACGAACCAACCTTTCAACCTCTTTTTTCTCACCACCAAAAGCAGCCACTGTTCGCATAGATGAAATGACTTCATCAGCCACTGACCCTGCTTTGGCATAGGCCTTCAATTCATATTCAGTAAACTTGGACAAACTCTAAAATCCAAAAGAAGAAAATAAGACGTGAAGACCAGGTAATTAGGTAAGTCAACCTGTCACTCAGTAAACATGTGGTGGGTGTTACCAATACAAAACTAGATTCTCGCTGTAACCATGTTCACCAAGGGAAGAATTGCATCCAAGTTTGATCTCTGTTAAACCCCATCCATGAGTGTTTGGTTGCCAGCTTATCAAAATGATTCCATTAGAAGTCAGCCTCAAAAACCTCTCAGAATAAGTCCCAAAGAGGGCATTCAGTGAGACCACAGTGTTTCACTCATTATGCTGATGAAGGTTTTAAGTGAAACTGTGTCCCATTTCATTACTATTGGCCACAGACCATTGCACAGTTTGTGGACAAACACCAGAGACAGAGACTGGTGGTCCGTGCAGGTGCCATGTTAGCCAGTAGAATGGGGGAGAGGTCCCGAGTATGCAAAGGTGTGATGCCACAGAGGTAATTCCACAGGAGAAAGCTCCAGATTAATATTACACCATTTGACTCAACTATAGGGGCTCAACTAGCTTTGCTCTTTACAGAAGGAACTAAAAAGACATTGCCTTTAATGTTTAACAAATTACTTTTTCTAAAATTGGACTTAGATTGAGTTCTAATTAGAATTAATCACCAAAGAAATCCCTGTCACAGATGAAGATACCAAAATGAATAAAAGCAAATATTGTAAAAGATCGACTCAGAAATCTAAAAAATGTATACTACCCAGACTAAAGGAGTTTATCTTCCAAGTTTTTCCAAACTCTTAGCAGCAAAAACCTTCACAAACAAAATCTTAAATGGAGGTTTTGGGTACAAAATAAGTAAGTGTATAATTTTGTTATAACATATTTATGTTACAAGTGCACACTTCGTAAGTTGTGAATTGAAAAGGCAACAATAGGGAAAGTAGGTCTATTTTCATCAACATTAAAATCTGAATTTTACGGCCGTTACCGACGACGCTGCAGTTTTTACCACAACCTTCTTTTAACTTATTTCTAAATTATTTATTGAGGAAATCAAGTAGTTGTGCATGTTCATAGTTTTATTGTAATGGCTCATGAAATAATCTCAGGATACTTCAGTAAAATTGATACAAGAGTTTAAAAGATGTATATGGGAAAATATTTAACGATCACTTATGTTTCTCTTGGTTAAATATAAAAGTCAGACACAGGCATAAAAAACCCACAGTAATGTGTAATATTGATATATTGCCCCCTCCTGCTCTTTTGTGTGTGTGGGGGGGGGTGGGGGGGGAGTCCTGCTCTTGAATTAGGCCTAGTGAAATTGCTTGCATCATTTTACACAAACATGCACAGACTTGAATTCAAGAAGAAACCAGTGCAGAGTTACAGCATTGCAAATCAGTGACACACTGACAAGAAGTTGAAATATGGGCACTGAGATAGCAAGAGAAACTATGCTCTAAGCGTGTTAAAATCAAGCGAACCAGGCTACATCTCTAACATGTTAAATGAGACATATGATCCATCTGAGTATGGACGTTAATTAATTACAGGTTTGAAGAAAGAGATTCAATGTATTGGGGGTGGGGGGAACTGAATTAAATGTTTGCAGAATCCTGGAAGATCCTCTGAGGAAGGGAGGCTTGGTAGGAAGGACTGTGGTGAAGCTTGTGTGATATGGTGGATTGGAAAAAAATAAAAGTTTATAACTGTAGCAATTAATTCTGTGCCAGATGCCATGCTAAGTGCATAACATGGAATATGCCTTGAATCATCACAATTACTTTGGGAAGGATTAGCCTTACCTTAAAGGTGAGGAAGCTAACAATTTGACAGGCTAAAAATATCTTTCTTGAGCCAGGTGGTAGAACCAGATGATGGACAGTTGAGGGGAGTGAGCTCTTTGCTATTGTCACTCTGTACTACCTGGGAAATGTTTGAGTAATATAGTCGGTGGACTGTAGAGAATATTTTGCTAGAAAATATTATCATGGAGATTGGCTTCCTGTTGCTCAATGATGTGCGTGCGGCTTTTCACCTGAACTCTATTCTCATTTACAGTAAATTATTAGTGTGCCTGATCCCATGAGCTGCTATCGAATGTGTCTGCTCTAAAAGCAGAACATAATTTCTTAATCCTTGGGAGTGTTTTTTAATAGGGATGACTCAAAATTCCTACTCCTACGTTTTTTTCTTAGCCTACATACGTGGGGAATGGAAACTGATGGGGACGTTGCTCAGAATGGGTCAGGTAACCTCTGTCTGAAACTGATCACACAGCATGGAGAACACAGTTGTGAAGGTAGAAATCTGCATTAGGTGTTTGTTACTGAGCTGGGTATGTTTGTTGGGCCTTTTTGAGGAAAACGTCAGAGCTTTAGAGACCATAGGAAGCAATAGGCATATCAGAGAATGGGTGGGGGTTTTGGAGTCAGACTCCCTTGTATTTGATCACTTGCTAGCTGTGTAGTCCCAGACAAGTCCCTTTACTTCTCTGAGCCTACATTTCTTATGTCTAAAATGGCATTAAGACTTTATAAGATTGTTGTAAAGATTAAAGACAATATATATGAAGTTCCTAACAGTGCCTGGCAAAATAGTAAATGCTCAGAAAATGTAGTTGTTATTGTTATTAATACAATAATATTTATGTTATTAAAACATCATCAATCCCTGATCTGTGGAATGTTATTGGATAGTGAGGAATAATCAAACAAAGTAAACTGAAACAGTGATAATATTGACTAAACATACATAGGAAAAAGAAAACAAGTTTCACATTTCTGGCTGTTTCTCAGCACAAAAGTCTTGGAGAGAAGTGAGAAGACATTCTTACCAGACCAATGATGCCTGCTCCAATCCCAATAAGAGGGCTGACAGAGATAATAACCAAGGTCAGTTTCCAACCCTGGTAAAATCCCAACAGGAACCCACTGATGCTTGTGGTCATGCGCTGAATGAAAATGGCCACTTGGTCAGCAATGGCATCATTGACTTTATTAATATCACTAGAAACAAGAGGGGATTTGATCACTAAAACTGAACTTGGTCAATTCAAATGTCCTGCTGAGAAATCCCAGTCTTTCCTTTCTAAGTACTCTTGTATCTGTACCCCGTTGCCCTTGGGAAACAACAGCCTTGCACGTTTTGAAACACTTGATACAGCTTGTGAGTTCGTCAAGTCTCTTTCTCCCTCACAGCCAAGCAAGTTTGTTCCCAACCCAGCTTTCCCAACTGGTGTCCATTCAGTGTTGACAAAGACTTTTAGGAACCACCTTATTTGTCTCTTTCTTTCTTAGGGCTCATATCCTTGGTCTGTCCTAACAAGCTCTTCTTTCCTTCTTCATACCTGCTAAATCCTTTCAGCCTCAAGGAAAAGCCCACACACCGCCTAGTTCATAAAAATGTATATAATCCCCGAGGAAGAAGTAATATCTTCCTCCCTGTGTTTGCATAGCAATGTAATTAACCTGTGTATGTGTGTGTACATGTATGTAATTATTGCATTCTGCTTATAGGCAATATAGAATAGTGGTGAAGAGCACAGACTCAGGCCAGCTCTGAATTTGAACACAAGCTTCTCCTGGGCTAACTTGCCTTACTTAACCTTCCTATGCCTCAGGTTCTGTCATTATGTCCATCTACAGATGAGGATTAGTTAATATAAGTAAAGTATGTAGAATAGTGTCCGTGTGTTGTAAGCTATCAGTATGTGCCAGCACTGATTATTTACTTGTTCGCACCTTTTATCTCTCCTACTAGGCTGTAAGTTCCCTGAGATCAGGAATTCTGTGGTTTATCTTTATGGTTTGCATAGAGTAAATCCTCCAGAATACTGGTTGAACATAATTATGTTACATTCATATTCCTGGGAATATTCCCATAATCTCTTGTTTAGATGGAGCCAGGAGGGTTTAGGATTTAATAGCAACAAAGGACCTTAGCTATTACCCAGAGGTTTGACAGTTGTATTATAGCAAGGGTAAGTGTCTGTTCAAGGTCATAGTAAGTAAGGGGCAGAACGAGTGCTCGAATCTAAGGGTTTCAACATTTAGTCTCTTATCTTCACTATACTGTACACTAAGTGTCTCTCATGAGACCTCAACGTTCAATTCAATAGGGTTCAATTGGTTCTAATTACTCAGGGCTCATTCAGAATGACTGGAGGGGAGCTATTAATGGCCCCAACTGGTATTTACGTGTAAACTGGATTTAAATTCAGTTTTTTAGTTTGAATCTTTCTCGAGCTATTTTTGATTTTTCTTTGTCTTTGTTTTTATGTGCAGAAATAACCTCAACAGAGCAAGATAATTCGTTCTAATTGTATCATTTTTCCTTATTGATCCATAGATTGTGACATCCCTCAGTCTCTCTTTTGGAGGCCAAATAGCCCTAGCTCTTTTAACTCTTAAGGGCCTACAAACAAAATTTAGTATCCTGGCTATCAACTGTTAATGATCATATTTGATAAAATGTTACTTATGGAAAAAACATGCTACCTGTAGAAGGCCGACTTAAGAGACAAAATGTATCCAAAATAACTGAAAACGTGTCTCCAATTATTTAACTTAGAAACAAGGGTTCTATTATCCAAAACTCACACATACATTAGGACCTCCTACCGACCACTTACTCGGAAAGTCTTGTGTTCAGCTCTCCCACGGAATTGCAGTCAAACCATCCCATTTCCATTCGCATTATTTTCCTAAAGGAAATTTTTCTCATATTCTGTGTCTGATGAGCTGCAGCAATCACCCAAAAGCATATCTGAAAAAGAAGCAAGGAATGTTTGGCATTGCAGTGTTAAAACTATCCGTGGATTCCTTCTCTTTCCAGAAGAAAACGCTTTCAGTATGAGTGCTGAGAGAAAGAGGAAAGCGACTCGCGGAATGCCGCGTCATGGGAGCTGCGGTGCGAGCCCAGGGCACCTGCTGCTTCAAGCGGGGATGAGCAGAACAGCTGCGGAAAGGGAAGCCGAAGGTTCGGGGGTGAATTTGGCTTTGCCACGTGTAGAGCTAACCTTACTGAGTTCCATGTCTGCGCGAGTAAAGGAAAGCTCACAGTGCCGAAAAGAAATTCTTGCTCCAACTTTTGCATGCCGTTTCTGAGTGTATTTTTCCCGAGAGGCCTGCCAACAAGCATGTTTGTATAGTTTCCAGGCTATTGGACAATGATTTTCAGAGAAAGTAAGACAAAAGTTATGACATAAGCAGGGAATCTACTGATAGTTTTCCCCAACCAGATGTAGTCGGGTTGTCATCAAAATGCCCAGTGCCAGAATGAGAGAAACTGATTCATTTCTTTTTACAGTAAACATGAACTTCCTGGAATTCTTGGATGAATGGAGATTGAGGGGAATAATTATTTTTTTTTCTACAGAAGAAGGCAAAAGATGAAATATTTTTCTTCTTTAATAAGGGTTAAGCATGGGGCACCTGGGTGGCTCAGTCAGTTAAGGTCTGACTTGATTTCGGCTCACATAATGATCTCTCAGTCTGTGAGTTCGAGCCCCACATCCAGGCTCTGTGCTGACAGTGTGGAGCCTGCTTGGGATTCTCTCTCTCCCTCTGTCTCTGCCCCTCCCACACACTCTCTCTCTCACTCTCTCAAAATAAATAAACTTAAAAAAAAATAAGGGTTAAGTAACTCCAAGCCCTCCCATGGCTTAAATCTAGAAAACACTCTAGATTCAGTTTACAGAATTTGAGTTGGAATACAGATTGGTGAGATTTTGGCAAAGAAAGAGAAAAAGAAAGTCAAGTTTGCTTTCCTCCAACTCCTCATGCCTGCCTTTCTCCAGGGTGTTCATATTCTCATTACAAACACATCCACAATTACCTTTTTTTTTTTTTTTTTTTTGAGTTTAGAAGAAAAGATAAGGTCTAGGGGACAGGGAAGGACAGGGCATTGAAATTCAATGTCTATTCATTCACCATCTCTCTAGGCAACTGCTTATGTTTTTCTCCCCATCTGAGAGCAAGAATCCTTCCCCATTCTCTCACCCACCCCCATCTCCAAGTAAAACTGTAGTCCTTAGGGTATCTGAACAACTTAAAAGTTAAAGAGGGGCACCTGGGTGGCTCAGTGGGTTAAGCGTCACACGTCTGCTCAGGTCATGATCTCACCGTTCATGAGTTCGAGCCCTGTGTCCGGCTCTGTGCTGACAGCTCAGAGCCTGGAGCCTGCTTCGGATTCTGTGTCTCCCTCTCTTTCTGCCCCTCCCCTGCTCACATGCTGTCTCTCTCCTCTCTCTCTCTCTCAAAAATAAATAAACGTTTTTAAAAAAATTTAAAGTTTAAGAGCATACTTTGCATTTCATTGTAATGTATTTGAACCCAGAGGTTGATCTATAAATAAAATGAAGGTGCTACTCACTTGAATATATCCTGTGATGAGTACCGACAAAGCGATTCCAGCATAGTAACTGGCAAATTTGATCATTTCACTTTCAATGTCCAGCAACCTTCAAAAGAAGGGGAGAATATTAAGATTCAGAAGTCGCCTCAGGTTTACCAAAGGTAACATTTGTGGGTACAGAGGAATTTAAAATATAAAATATGGGTAAGCCCTCTTATCAATGTAGAATTATAATTCGATCTAACCAAATCTCTACATAGACCTCATGGTACCAATCCCAGCAAAGATGCCTACCCCCTTCATCTTTATAGGCAGAACTAACTCATTGGCAGCTGCTGGAAGCCAGGGGCAGTAGGTGGCAGCCCAGGGCTCTGTCCATAGAGTCCCTCCACTCATGCTCATTGTGCAGTGATGGAGCAAATCACCAGAGAAAGGTTTTATAAAGCCAGACAGGTGTCCGAAAAGACACTGGTGAGAGGTGTGGGCTATAAACCAGGAAGCTTACTGTACCTCCTCTAGGAATCTAAGCCAGCTTTTCAGCTCTTCCATCTCAAAGTGACATTGTGAAAAATGTGTGTGTTTCATCATCCCAAAGAAAGAGAAAAACACTTATTAGCCCAGGCCTTCTGCTGACTACAGCGCATGAAGTTTCACTCTCTGGCACGATGTCTAAGATGAACCCAAAGAACTTGTAGAGAATAGCTAGAAAGCCCTAAAGCATTTTTCCAGCACAACTATCATGCTGTGGCACAGGGTTTGGGATTCACAGGGGCAGTGAGGGGAAGCAAAAATTATTCTGAAATTGCTTTCAGAAAATAAATAATTTTATAATTAGAAAATTAACATAGATTGATAACAGTTCTGACCCTTGAGGATGCTCTAAATTATATCAAGTCCATTTCTTCTTTTTTAAATGTTTATTTATTTATTGAGAGAGAGAGAGAGAGAGAGAGAGAGAAAAGAGAGAGAACATGAGCATGGTAAGAGCAGATGGAGAGAGAGAGAGAGAGAGAGAGAGAGAGAGAGAGAGAATCCCCAAGCAGACTCCATACTCAGTGCAGAGCTGGCACAAGGCTCAATCCCACCACTGTGAGATCATGACCTGAGCTGAAATCAAGAGTCCGACGCTTAACTGACTGAGCCACCCAGGTGCCCCTTGAGTCCATTTCTTTAGAATTGGAAAGCAGTGTCTTCAGCAGAGATGCTCTCATCCTACATGCTTTCTGCTTCCCATCAGACCTTCCTCTTATGACCCAAGCTTGAATTGTTCTCTCCCTCTACTGACTTGGACCAAGTGTTGAAGTACAATTTCTTTAATTCAGAACAAACTATGATTCTGCGACAGATTTTAATTGCCATCTTGCACTACAATTCAGTATCTTTATTGAAAATATTTGGGTTTTTTTGCTAGATTGCAAGCTACTTGAGGGCAAGAGCTTGGTTTAAGCTGCTTGCCCACACTGCCTGAACCCTTGTACAATACCTTACACGTAGCAGACCCAACACCGCAGTGTTTCTTCATTTTGCTTTGACTTTTAAAATACTTATGAGGAAGGGATATGATTGCTTTGGTCAACCCCTCTGATAATCTCCAAACCAGCTAATATGTCTGTTCACCACATTCCCAGTCTTTCATGATGGTTGAAAGGGAACCCCAAGCATGGACAAGAGCTAGAAAGTTTACATCCACAATCGGAGGCTCTCACAAAAGTTAAGTATCCCTGTACAGGGTGTGTAGTGAAATATTGTGAGGAAAGACTTCTAAAGGACAAGTTAGTCCATATTGCTAATTTTCTGTTTGTGACATGAAATTTGGGTGTCCAAAACCAGACAACTATGAGTATTTGTCAGAAAGTTTTACTTAAGATTTCCTGTGGTGCATTCCTTCTCCAGACACACTAAGCAGAGGTGATAAAAGGTGTCTCTGGGGGCGCCTGGGTGGCGCAGTCGTTAAGCGCCCGACTTCAGCCAGGTCACGATCTCACGGTCAGTGAGTTCGAGCCCCGCGTCAGGCTCTGGGCTGATGGCTCAGAGCCTGGAGCCTGCTTCCGATTCTGTGTCTCCCTCTCTCTCTGCCCCTTCCCCGTTCATGCTCTGTCTCTCTCTGTCCCAAAAATAAATTAAAAAAAAAAAAAAAAAGGTGTCTCTGTCAGTTATAAACAAACCTACTCAGACTGAAAGTACTGAGCACAGACCCAGCTCCAAGGTTTATTGGGGCAAACTCCCAGAGAATTATATAGGGGATGGTGTGGATAAGCACATGAGTAGTTTATGATTCTGTTCACTCTTGAAGCACCCCAGAGATGAATGGTTAACTTTTTTATTTTATTCTTGGGAATAAGAAGTTATTAGGGTTTTAGAAACTACTTGTGAATATTTCTGGAACAACAGAACAGATCTATCAGAAAAAACTGCTAGGAAGGAAAAGAGCAGGCTGCTTTGGTTCCTTTCAGTGCACATAAAATTTTCTTTTATCATCTGGTGGAAAGTTTTCTTGTGGCTGTAAAATCCTGGAAAGGATTCTTTAAAGTGTGGGGGTGATTTGGACCACCAAATGGACGCCTTTCTTTTTAACAGCAAAATTGACATACATTTACTAGAGTAAATTCAGATTCCCTTGGTTCATTTGTCTAAGGGAGAAGAGGGCAGAAAGATGGCAATTAAAGGGCAAAGGTAAGAGATATTTTACAAATGATTAAGATATGAGGGATTCTTACCTTGCCCTTTATGAAAAATAAATTCACCATAAAATCAAATTACTCAATTTATACTTCAAGGTTTCAGATTTACTAAACCCAGAGGGTTTTCATTTTCAATACCTAGGAGGTCTTTATGACAGGGTGCATTGCTTAACATGGAGTCTTCCTTTCAATGGTTTTCATGCATGGTAGACCCAGTAGTACTGACACTGTAGAGTGAACATCAGTGGCAACTCACAACTGACCACCACAGGTTGGCAGAAATGTGGTCATGTCCTACTCTCAGAATGATGGAGGCTCTGTATTGTTTAATGCACAGGACATCAACCTGTGCACAAATGGCTGATCACTGAGTAAAGCTGCTCTGCAGAACACCCATACACGATGGCTTTCTGCCAGAATGGCTAGAGAATCTATGACAATTTCCAGAATGGCTAGAATTCCCTTTCTGAGAATCTATGACAATTTTTTTTTCCACCCAGGAAGCCATTTGTTTGTTTTTCATTAAACTTTTCATTTCGAGGCAAGTGTATATTCTCATGCAATTGTGAGAAATAATACAGAAGCATTATATATGCCCTTTGGCAATATCTTGCAAAACTCTAGGACAATATCACAACCGAGATGTTGGCATTGATGTAATCAAGATCGGAACATCCTCATCACCCCAAGGATTCTTCATGTTGCCTTTTTACATCTACACATGCAGCCTCCACTCCCCCCTTAACCCCGGGCTACATCTATTCTCTAGTGCTATAGGTTTGTCATTCAAAGAATATTATGAAGTGGAATAAAGAATATTATGTAACTGGAATCACACAGCATGTAACTTTTTGGCATTGGTTGGCTTTTTTTCACTCAGTATAATTCTTTCATCAATTATTTGCTCCTTTTCATTTTCAAGTACTATTCCGTGGTATAGATGTATCACAGTTTAACCACTCACCCATCGAAGGATGTCTGGGTTGTTTCCAGTTTTTGTCTGTTACAAGTAAAGTTTCTATAACCTTTGTGTACAGGTTTTTGCATGAATGTTAGTTTTAATCTCTCTGGGATAAATCCCAACAGTAGAATTGCTGTGTTATATAACACTTG
Source organism: Prionailurus bengalensis (assembly GCF_016509475.1). Taxonomy (NCBI): domain Eukaryota; kingdom Metazoa; phylum Chordata; class Mammalia; order Carnivora; family Felidae; genus Prionailurus; species Prionailurus bengalensis. The sequence goes on from NC_057345.1 coordinate 158,762,666, forward strand.
CATGTTTATTTATTTATTTATTTAATTGCCAAACTGTTTTCCAGAGTGGCTGCGCCATTTTGCATTTCCACCAGCAAGGTATAAGTGATCCAGTTCCTCCACATCTTCACCAACATTTGGTGTCATCACTATTTTTATTTTAGCAATTCTGATAGATTTGTGCTGATGTCTCATTTTGATTTTAATTTGCTTCCCTAACCGCTAATGTTGCTGAGTATCTTTTCATGTGCTCATTTGCCATCTTTATATCCTTAGTGAAATATCTTTTCATGTGTTTTCCCCCATATTCTAATTTGAATTTTTCTAACCACTGAGTTTGGAAAGTTCTTTATATTTTCTAGATCTTAGCCCTTTGTTAGATATATAGTTTGCAAACATACTCTCCCAGTCTGTAGCTTTTCTTTTTCATTCTCTTAACAGGGTCTTTTGCAGAGCAAAAGTTTTTCATTTTGATGAAGCCCAATTCATCAACTTTTCTTTTTATGGACTGTACTTTTAGTGTCAAGTCTAAGAGCTCTTTGTCTAGCCTTAGACATGAAAATGGTGAGCTACACATTTTTCTAAAAGTTTGGTTTATTTTTTACATTTAAGTCCATAATCCATTTTGAGCTATTCTGTGTATGGGTTCATTTCTTGCCTATGGATGTCAAATTATTTAGGCACCATTTGATAAAAAGTTTGCATTTCCTCTATTGAATTTCTTTTCCACCCTTGTTAACAATCAGCGGGACATATTTGCACTGGTCTATTTGAGTTCTCTATTCTGTTCTTCTGTCAATACAACACAACCTTGCTTTAGCCATATAACATATCTTGAAATTGAGTAGACTGTTCCCTCACACTTTATTCTTCTTTTTCAAAGTTGTTTTAGATATTCTAGTTATTTTTTTTGACTTCTCATATAAATTTTAGAGTAGTCTTGTCTCTATATACAAAAATATCTTGATGAGTTTTTAATGGAAATTTTATTAAACCTGTATTATCAGTTTGGGGGAAATGAGATTTTTCTTATACTGAATTTTCCAATTCATTAACAATATATGTCTCTTCATCTGTTTAGATCTTTGATTTCTTTCATCAGGAGTTTACATTTTTCAGCATGTAAGTCCCATGTATGTTTTATTAAATTTACAACTAAATACATTTTTAAAGCAATTTTAAATGGCATTATGTTTTGAATTTTGGTGTCCACATGTTCATTGCTAGTATGCAGAAATAGTACTAAATTTTGTATATCTATTTGGTATTTTATGACTTTGCCAAACTCATTTACTGGTTCTAAGATATTTTCGTAGATTCTTTGGGATTTTCTATGTCCACAATAATATCATCTTCAATATAATTGGGTGTATTTCTTCCTTTTAGGTCTGTATTTTGTTTTCACTTAAAATATTTTTGGTTGTAATAAAAAATACATAACATAAAATTTGCCAACTTAACCACTTTTAAATGTATAGTTCAATAGTGTTAAATATTAAATCAGTATTCCTTTCCTTCCTTATTGTATAGGCTAGAACTTTGAGCACTGTGTTGAATAATAGTGGTGAAAGCATATATTCGTGCCTTGTTTCCAGTCTCAGGGAGAAAGCATTTAATCTTTCACTTTTTTTTTCCTTACTTTGTTTTTATTTAAAAAAAATTTTTTTTAATGTTTTTAATGTTTGTTTTTGAGAGGGAGAGAGAGAAAGAGAGACAGCATGAGAGGGGGAGGGGCAGAGAAAGAGGGAGACAGAAAATCCAAAGCAGGCTTTGCGCTGTCAGCTCAAGGTTAGACATGGGTCTCAGGCCCGCCACCGGAAGATCATGACCGGAGCCGAAGTTGGATGCTCAACCAACTGAGCTACCCAGGCGCCCCTCAATCTTTCACACAAAAAAGCTGTGGGAGTTTTTTGTAGATGTTCTTTCTTAAGTTGAGGAAGTTCCTTTCCATTACTAGTTTTCTGAGAGTTTTTGTTATGAATGGGTGTTGAAATTTTAAGTGCTTCTTCATCTTCAATGAAGATCATCATGTGGTTTTATATATTAGCCTGTTAATGTGGTAGATTACGTTCACTGTTTTTCTAGTACTGAACCACATGTGCTTCTCTAGAATATACTCTACTTGGTGTGTAATTCTTTTTTATATATTGTTAATTCAATTTGCTAGTATTTTGTTAACATTTTGCATCTATATTCATGAGGAATATTAATCTGTGCTTTTCTTTTTTGTAATATTTTTGGCTGGCTTTTGGATCACAGTAATACTAGCTTCATAAAATGAATTAACTACTCCCTTTTATTATCTGGAAAATATTGTATAAAGCTGGTGGTAGTTTTTTTTTTTTTTTTGAAACATTAGGTAGAATTCTCCAGTGAAATCACATGGACCTGGAGATTTCTTTTTTTAGAGTTTTAAAATTATAAATTCAATTTCTTAATAGGGCTATTCTAATTATTTGTGTCACATTGGGTGAGTTGTGGTAGTTTGTTTTTGCAAGCAATTGGTTCATTTTTCTAAGTTGTCAAATCTATGTGTGTAGACTAGTTACAGTAGTTCCTTGTTGCCCCTTTGATGTTTGCAAGGTCTACAGTAATATCTCATCTTCCACTCCCAGCATTGGTCATTTGTGTCTTCTCCCTTTTTCCTTTGTCAGTTTTGATAAAGGTTTGCCCATTTAACTGATTTTTTTTCAAAGAACTAGATCTTTGTTTCATTGATTTCCTGTATTGTTTTTTTTTTATTTTTATTATACCCTCTCATATGCTTTCGGTGGACTTATTTTGCTCTTTTCCGAGGTTCTTAAGTTGGGAGCTTAGATGTTTAGTTTGAGATGTTTCCTCTTTCGTAATGTATGCATTTAGTGCTATAAATTTTCCTCCCAGTACTGCACGAACTGTGTCCCACAGATTTTTACATTTTGTGTTTTCCTTTTCATCTAGTTCAATTTTTAAACTTTTCCCTTGACACTTCCTCTTTGACCTATGAATTATTTAGAAGTGTACTGTTTGATTCCCAAGAATTTGGGGGGTTTTCCATTTATCTTTCTGTTACTGATTTCTAGTTTGATTCCATTGTGGTTAGAGAATTTACTCTATTATTTCAATTATTTTATATTTTATTTCAATTATTTTATATTTATAAGCAAATTGAGGTTTGTTTCATAGCTCATAGGGTATGGTCTGTCTTGGTATGTGCTCTGTAGACACTTAAAAAATGTGTATTATGTGGTTGTTGAATGGAATGTTCTATACATGTCATTTAGATCCTGTGGCTGCTGGTATTTAGATCTTCTATATCCTTGATAATTTTATGTCTAGTTGCTCTTTCAATTGTGGAGAGATGGTAGTTAAGCGTTCTACTATATTTTTGATTTGTCTATTTTTCCTTTCTGTTCTGTCAGTTGTTGCTTCACAAGTTTTGCAACTCTGTTTGGTGTGTATACATTTAAGATTGCTGTGTCTTCCTGGCAGATTGACTTTTTCACCTTTGTATGATGGTCCTCTTTGTCTCTGGTAAATTTCTTTATTCCAAAATCTAATTTACCTTATATCAGTATAGTCATTTCTGCTTTCTTTTGACTAAGGTTTGCATGAAAAATCTTTTTCCATGGACTACTCAAACTGTTTTTATATTTTTATTTCATTTTATTTAAGTAATCTCTACATCCAACATGGGGCTCAGACTCACAACCCCAAGATCAAAAGTCACATACTCTACTGACTGAGCCATCCGAGGTGCCCTCAAACATTTTTTAAAATTCAAAGTTGATTTACCTGTAGTGTTTTTGAGTATATCTCTTTGTACAGCTTTTTTAGTGGTTGCTCTAGGAGTTATGTTATAAATATAATATATATATATGTATATATATGTGTATATATATATGTGTATATATATATATATATATATCGCTTATTATAATCTGCTAGTGTCATTTTACCAGTTTGTATGGAGTGTAAAAACACTATCTCCCTTTATATACCTTTATTCTCCTCTGTTAATACTATAATTATCTTTACTATTTCCAAATCAAATTCACATCAAACAATGTTACAATAGGATGATATCAAAAAAGTGTTGGCAGTTTTTACTTCCACCTTTAAAAATAAGTCAGAAAACTCAAGCGGAGGAGGGAAGTCTACTATGTTTACCCATGATTTTGCTTACTATGTTCTTCCTTCTTAATGTCCAAGATTCTTTTTATTATTTCCTTTCTGTTCAAAGAGCTTCCTTTAGCCATTCTTAAGTAAGTCAGCTGACAATAAATTCTCTGAATTTCCCTCGTCTGAAAATGTCTTGATTGTCTCTTCCACGGAGGTTGTGATGAATGTCCTCACCCTCTGATCCCATGCAAGCAGGCAGGGAGAGAGGTTTCTCTTTACAGTGGGGGTGCTTCAACTCTACATATTCTTCACTGACACCACAGAGGTGGGGTGGGAGACAGACACAGCAGGGGCTCAGTGATACCTGGTAAAGGTGGAAGTCTAGGCCCAACTCAACCTTTGCTAGCATGGGTAAGTGTGAGGTTATGTAGTGTTTTTTGTTTTTGTTTTGTTTTATTTTCCTGTGGTGTTGGCTTGAGTAGAATAGTGATATAGTTATTGCCTGAGATTTTTCTGTTAGGCTGCCTCTTTGTGGTCTACTATCTAGGAAGAGCAGAATTTTATTAAGTCCTTTGTGGTTTGTGCTCACTGGTTTTTCCAGATTGCAGCTTTCCCAACACCCATGTGTGGTACATATGAGGCCTAAAAATAACCCAGGGAACTCACAGCCATGTCATGATTTGAGTCCTGAGAACTCTAACCTTCTTTTATCCACTTTTTAGACTACTATGTTTGTTTTATATGTAATGGATTAAATAATCCAATCAAACAGCAGAGATTGTCAGACTGGATAAATCTAAAAAACAAACAAACAAACAAGCTCCAACTGTAGACTGTCTACAGGAGACACGTTTTAGATTCAAAGATATGAACGAGTTAAAAGTAGGATGGAAAACGATATGCCACGGCAAAGAGCAACCATAACAAACCAGAGTGGCTGTACCAATATAAGACCAAATAAACTTTTAAAAATTGTTATTGGGAATAAATGTTCTGTAATTATAAAAGGACCAATCTGTCAGAAGATTATAACAATCAGAAGATTATAACAATTATAAACATACATTCATCTAAAAACAGAGTTCCCCAATACATGAAGCAAAGTCTGACAGATTCAAGAGTAGAAATAGGTAGTTCAATAATAATAGTCAGAGATTGCAATTCTATACTTTGCATTGGATAGAATAACCAGGAATAGAAGACTTGAATAATACCACAAACCAATAGACCTAACAGAAATCCTTTGAACATTCCATTCAATAACAGCAGACTGCATGTTCCCCTCAAGTGCACATGGAGCACTCTGCAAGATAGACCCATGCTAAGCTGTACCAATCCATGCTACAATATGATGAACCTTGAAAATATTATGCCAAGTTAAAGAAGCCAATCACAAAGGACCACATATTGTGGGATTCCAGTTGTATGAAATGTCCAGAATAGGCAAATCTACAGAACCAGAAAGTAGATCAGTGGTTGTCTAGAGCTGAGGGGGAATGGGAGATGGGAGAGTGACAGCTAAAAGTTTCTTTCTGTGCTAATAAAATTGTCCTAAAATTGGGGCGTCTGGGTGACTCAGTCAGTTAAGCATCTGACTCTTGATTTTGGCTCAGATTGTGATCTCACGGTTGTGGGATCAAGCCCTGTGTTGGGCTCTGCACTGACAGCTTGGAGCCTGTTTGGGATTTTCTCTCTCTCTCTCTCTCTCTGTCTCTCTCTCTCTCTCTGCTCCTTGCCCACTCTCATTCTCTCTCTCAAAATAAATAGACATTTTTAAAAATATTCTAAAATTGATTGTAGTGATAGGTGCACAACTGTAAAATACAGAAAACCATTGAATTATACATTTTAAATTGGGAAATTTTATGGTATGTGAATGTATCTCAATAAAGCTGTTTTAAAAACTGTATGGTTTTACAGTGTTTAAATTCAACACAGTGTTTGAATGCATACACTAAACGTACATTGCTAAGAAAACAGACCAAAATCCAAGAGAAGGTACAGGCTGATTTCTACTTTGACGCATTCATATGTGGGCGAAATAAAGAATCATATTTCCCAATGGCTGTGGTAGTCAGCCTCTACAGAGCCCCTAATCATTCTTGTCTCTTGGTTTCCACACTGCTGCATAGTTCCTTTTCAAATTGTACCAGGGTTGGTCGTGTGACCAGTAGAAAATGGCAGAAATGGACACCTGGGTGGCTCAGTGGGTTAAGCGTCTCTTGATTTTGCCTCAGGTCATGATCTCATGATTTGTAAATTCGAGTCCTGTGTTGGTCTCTGCCACTGACAACGCAGAGCCTGCTTGGGATTCTCTCTCTCCCTCTCTCTCTGTTCCTCTTCTAGTCTCTCTCTCTCTCTCTCTCTCAAAACTAAAAATAAACTTTAAAAAAAGAAAAAAAATGGCAGAAATTATGGTATGTCACTTCCACAATAAAACTTTGGGGCTTTGTGGCTTTTGTTTGAATTTTTACACTTTAATTGGATAAAAGAAAATAAAAATAAGCTGCACCGTGGTATTTGGACTACTTGGATTTCCCTTCATTCATCATGTTTCATTCTTTTGCCATATTATTTGACTATTCTGAGCAAATAAATTCTGATAAGCTGTTAAGGAAGCTTGATGTTCCATAATACTTTTCAGCATTATTCACTGAGAGCTGTTTGGAAGGCTTTGCCTAAAAATTCCACCCAATGAATTATAATTCATATGTAGAAACCAACCAGTGAAATGAAAGAGTATAACAAGCTTCTACCAATAAACATGCATGCTTATGTTGATAAGATCATGGAGCAACCCTGTCCAAGACCTGTACACCTATTATAATAGGTAGAGAAATTTTACTTTAACGATATGCTTTTTCCAAGAAGGAAAGTTGCAAAAGAGTTGGGTAATTTTGGAGACACGTTAACTACTTACAGTAAGAAAATGTCCTCACCCTTGTCTTCTGCCCCACCCAAGTCCATTTTCACATTGATCTTAACTAACGCCAAAGCTAAACAAACATTTACTCAGAAGAATAAACAGTAGTCCCATCAGTGACCATAGTCACTCACAATTAAAAAGTATTCAACTCATCAAAGGAGTAAAGAAAAGGCCTGAGAAGGGTTGGGGTCTACACAAGTTCAGATACCCATATGAAATTTTTTTTTTTAAATTTTTTTTTTCAACGTTTATTTTATTTTTGGGACAGAGAGAGACAGAGCATGAACGGGGGAGAGGCAGAGAGAGAGAGGGAGACACAGAATCGGAAACAGGCTCCAGGCTCCGAGCCATCAGCCCAGAGCCTGACGCGGGGCTCGAACTCACGGACCGCGAGATCGTGACCTGGCTGAAGTCGGACGCTTAACCGACTGCGCCACCCAGGCGCCCCCCCATATGAAGTTTTTAAAAAGGACAAATATCCATTTAATGTTTTGCATCAAATGAATTCAGCAGAAGCCAATGAACTTCTGAAAGCCCCTATTTGCTCTGCACAATGTGCTCACCTTTGAGTATATAATCCAGTAAGAATGAATAAAGTATGACTAAGGGATAGCCATAGGAAATTCTTTTCTAATGAATGTTGGTGATGCAGACGTTAAAGGTAGATTCATTCTTTAAATCATCTAGTAAATATTTATAAGCACTTGGCATTGCGGATAAGTCTCAAATTTTAGCCCCTCTAACATTTATTTCCAAATATTAAGGCATGAAGAGATATGCCTTCAGGAATTTTCCCTAGAAAATTTTACCTTCATGAGTGTTAATGATTTGGGTCAATGTACATCATATTATAAGTCTGAATGCATTTTTTCCGAAGAGGGAGGCAATTAACATTACATTTTGTAGTCATACTACTCAATTCATTTTTGTTCTCCAACATAAATGAAAGACTTTTAAAAGATTGTCATTGACAACAGCAACTCTTTTATGCAAACTGTTCCAAATTTAGAAGAAAAACATATTTAGGCTTTAGGAAATTTATTTCTCATGAGTAGGCTTATAATTTTTTAAAAGGTAATTCTGCACATTGTATGTTGTCCTATATTTTTCTGTCAAGCACTAACCAGTTGTTACTACCTATTTATTTCAATCGTCTTTGATTTAATGATGATTTTACTGACTAGACCTAAATGCCATGAAGATAAGGACCATGACTCAAGATAACCACTGTATCCTTGAGGTTTACAAAGTTCCTGATAGGTAGTTGGTGTTCAAAAAATTTTGATTGAATGAATGAGTGAATGAAAGACCCTAACAGTAGATAATATTATGGAAGAGTATCAGTGATATAGGAGGATTAGTTCATAATCTAAATCAAACATGTAGGGGTGCCTGGGTGGGGTTCAGTTGGTTAAGCATCCAACTCTTGATTTAGGCTCAGGTTCAGTTCGTTGAGATGAAGTCCTGTGTGGGCTCAGCACAGACAGCGTGGAACCTGCTTGGGATTCTCTCTGTCTTCCCCTCCCCTGCTCTCTCTCTCTCTCTTTGTCTCTCTCAAAATAAATAAACAAACATTAAAAAAACAAATCAAACATGTAGAAAAAATTTTAGATGAAGGTAAAAAATGTAATTTTGTTTGAGGGAGCGCCTCCAAGTGTCTTCCAAGGCAAGATGTGCCCTGCCCTTGGCTCTTGAACCTGAGTGTGTGACTTCATACATGCAAATGAGCTTGTTCTGGCCCTGAAGCAGTGTGAGGCTCACTGCAAAGTCCATGCTATGATAGTGAGTCAACACTGAACACTATGGACTCACTGACTTCGGGCTAATCACAAAATGAACAGTAGCAGCAAGGTGAGTTCTGGCTAATTCTGCGTGGCTCCCTTCTGTTTGCTGCAGCGTCACACAATTCTTGCATAGAAACTCAACTACTGAGACCAGGGGCCCCTACTCCAAGTCCTGTAGCACAACAATGAATTTCCCATTATAAAAAGAAGGCTGAGGATCAAATGGAACATTAGCCACAGTCACAGAAGCTAAGAAATGGAAAGTAGTTAAGTGACTAACAAAAGTCTTGAAAATGAGATGTGAGACATGACAAAGAATCAAATAAAATTCGTGGCTCACTTCCCAAGTATATTGGTAGTGTTCATCCTCAAGCCTATAGTCTACCAAGTGGTTAAATTTGGGTGTCACATTTAATAGGCAATTTCCAGTTCTATTTTTTTGTTAGAATTTAAAAACCTGGTAAGATAGGAAGAACCTTAGGAGGGAGTAATTTGTAGAAATACAGGTTGAATTTATGTTTCTGTTTGTTCTATGTTGGATGTCAATCCAGTTCAGCTAATAAAATCCCACTTACACATTTTGAATTATAATTCAACATATAAACAAAAAAGGTTAAACATAAAAAATAGCCTACCCACAACGCGTTCCATTTGTCATATTCTGGTTAAGGGAGCTGTTGATCCATACTATGGTGTTGTTTACACATGCTTTTCCAGGGATCTTGAGTTCTTGTAATTCAGTGTCATAGTCAATAAAAATATCTGTCATTGTGCCAAAAATGAGGAGCAGGACTGGATGGGATAGTCCATGGAGAAATGCACATACACTTCCCACAAACATCAGCCAAATGTCAGTCGTTGAAGAAAAGCGAAACTTGAAAAACAAAGGATTCAGAGATCATCTATGGGTGAAAAGCAGGAGAAGTAGGAGGACTATTTAATTTTAGTTACTAGATTCTGATAAATAGTATTCAGCACCAAATTTTATGGGAATCATCTTCATTGAACAATAGAGTTTTCACTAACTATATAAAAATAAGTGGTATATCAATTATCTAAGACAGTAGACTCTTACATTTTTAGTTTGTTATTTCTTTCCTAGTCTCTGAATTCATTCTCTTTACCTCAAGAACTGACTTCAGTTCTTAGGTATTGATTCACAACATAAGTGGGAAGTGATCAATGGCATTGATGAGATTGCCATGTAGAAATATTGTGTGGGGCATTCACCAGTAGCATAAATCGGCTCCCCGAACTGACGCTGACAAAGAAGAGTGCCTATTTTTGCCTAGAAATGTCTCTACCTTGTGAAAATTTGGGGTAAATACCTACACTATGGAATTTATATAGATATGTCATAAGAGTAAGTATACATAATATAGTTACCGTGATAATTTTCCTTAATAAAATAATAATTATGGGCTTAATGGTTATTTTCCAGGACACTTTTCTGATCTACCAGATAGGATTTATGTGTTTAATTAGCAATATATTTCTAATTGCCATTCAGCATGTTATCCCATGGACAACGTTTATGACTGAAAACGTGAACACTGTACTTAAAAACCTGCCAATGACTGAAGATTTAACACTCCTCCATGATCTGAACAATTTTCCATTGCAAAATTTATGTCAAAAATCAGCACAATTTTATTACCAATTGAAAGAAGCTAACTTGAGTGCTGTCACCTTTTTTCTCATCTTGTAACCTGAGGAGAGAAACATATAGATTTATAGACCATCCTTTCCAAAACAAAGAGAAATTCTCCATAGGTGGTGATTTTCTGAGTCATCCTTTAGTAAGAAATAAAGTCCCCACTGACTGAGAAATTCTTGCCAAACCGGGCATCCTAAAAACAAACTTTTATTTTTCAGATTTACCTCTTCTAGAGATTTTGGTATAGCTCTATTTCATGCTGAGCAGAAAGTCAGTGAGGTTTTTCTGAGAGATATTGAGAGAAAATGAAAAGTCTCTATACTCCCAGTTTATATTAGCAATAACTATTGGATTTCATCCTTGACCCTCAGCGTGTTTCTATCACATTTCCTTGTGGGTAAGTGGAGGTGGTTGGAATAGCTGCTTTAAAGCTTCCTTCTAGCACTTAAAATTTTTTAAACTACATTAAATAGTACCTATACGATGGAAAAGTTTTTAAAAACTCCTATACTTCCCATAAAATCATATTTCCTTAGTATTTCTTACTCATTTCACTTCTCATAATGTTATATCTAACCCATATTTGACCTTCTCGACTCCAGGGATCTCTACTTCACCTGAGTCATCCCTCATGGATACACCCTGGACCTTTCTTTCAACAGAAACTACTCCCTTGACACTCTGGGACTGGCGATGCATCCTGTTTTGTCACTTCCTTTCTCCTTCTACACCATTTTGTCATCTCAGTTGTGATCTGCAGTTCCTTAAACCCTCATTAATTTTCAATTGCTAAAAAACCTATCAAGATTGTGCTTCCTTCCCTATGCATCCCAGCTCCCACTGCCAGCCATTTGGACCACACTCTTACCATCATCCTCAATCCTTTTCCCCACCTCCATCTTTGGAAACGCCCTCATCTCTGCATCCATCCACTGTTTGCCCCTCTCCACCTGAAGCCAGGCTGTGGGGCCTGAAGAGGTTCAAGACCACCTCTTCACCGTGTAAACTGATGCCAACACATGCCATGCCTAGCAGTCAGCTGCCCTGACGTTCCCCTCCAGCTCACAGTAGAATCCCAAATCTTTGCTGAAATGTCCAAGGCCCTCCACGGCCTGGCCAATTGGCTCTCTGACCTTGTCTCTTCCTACTGCACTCCAATTCTCTCCACCCGAGCAACCTGGCCTCTTTGCTGACCTTTGTTCATGCCAAATTTATTCTCACTTCTGACCATTTGGACTTGTTGTTTCCTCCTGACAGAATGCTCTTTCTTCAGATACTTGCATGGCCAACCCCCTCATCTCCTTCAGATTTTCCCTCAAAAGTCACCTTCTCAATGGGACCCTCCCTGGCCAAAGCCTTTAAAATTTCAAATTTGCCCCCACATCACTTCATATCTCCATTCCATGTTTGCTTCTTTTTTTTCTTAGAAAGACAGTGATAGATTATCACTACCATGCTATGTATTATATTTATTTATGGTGCTTATCATGTCATCCTCACTAAAATGTAAGCTCCTCAAGGACAGAGATTTTTGTCCAGTTTGTTCTTTTCTGTATCCTCAGTACCTGTAATAGTGTCTGACACCTGGTATGCATTTAATTAACATTTATGAAATGAATGAATGAATGAATGAATGAGTATGGTCTCCATCCTTAACTCAATCCATAACACTGTACTTCATCTGTCTATAATAGACTGTTCCATTTCCCTCCACAGCTTTCTCAGACTTTCACTGTGATCTTCTCATTCTACATTACCACATCTAACAGAAAATGTTCATCTCCTCTAAAAACCAAAGAACTCACTCAACCTTCCTGTTGATTCTCTCTTTGCTGTTTATCTGTACCCACACCCATTTTCATCTTTTTTTCCCTCCAGTGAGGAAATTGTGGTTCCTCTAGGCCCAGGCTGACCTTACTACTCCTAGTCCAAAACTGCTGTTACCACATCCACCACCCCTCTCTGCTGTGAATTACTTAAAATTTCTTAAAGAGCTTCAACCTCTGCCTTACTACAACTTCTTTTTCAGGAACTTGCCTAGCACCTCCCTTCTCTCTTCCAAGTTAGACTCTATCTAATCCTACTCTCATGCCCATGTATGATTAGCTGACATTTGCTTTATATGAGAATTTAAACTTTTAAACTAAAGAGAAATATCTAACAATTAAATTTTAGGGTTATACTATTTGCCTATGGAAAGAATTGGGGGTTAAGGGACCTCCCCTGTGCTCATGAAATATTACTTGTCCAACTTCACCTCTGCCCATTTAGGTTAGAAATTCTATGATGTTGCTGGGTGCACAGGGGAGATTTGGACCTAATCCAGAAGGGATCTTCCAAACGGTTTCTGAAATCAAATTACAGCAATGTTTTTTGTTTGTTTGTTTGTTTTTTCAAATTACAGCAATGATTTAAAGAGAAAAAGAATGGATCACCTATACCATTTTATAGGAAGTACAATGTGCATGAAAATATTATCTCTCTTTGTACCTTTAAAAGGAATATTAGGGAGTTAATCTAGAAAAGATGATGCATTGTTGAAACAGTCACTTACCTTGAATTCTTATCATTGTTATCTGTCAGGATAAAAACAATGCACAAAGCAGTTAATAATAATGACACAATGAAACATAGTCATTAATAATTTTTCTCTGGGGAAAAATTCCCATAAATTAATTTCATTCATGGAACATTGCAAAATGACTATTTGCTTTTTTCTTTCTTTCTTTCTTTCTTTCTTTCTTTCTTTCTTTTTTTTTTAATTCTCTCTCTCTGTGTCTCTCATATTACACAAGATACCCTTTCAGGTTCAGGACTACTGGCTTGACTACATTTTTAGATATTTCTACAAGGTATGAGATATTGGTATTTTCTGAGCATCAACTGGAGACCAACATTTTTTAAGTTTATTTGTTTATTTTGAGAGAGAGACCATGTGTGAGCATGCACAATTCGGGGAGGGGCAGAGAGAGAGGGAGAGAGAGAGAATTCCATGCAGGCTCCACATTGTCAACATGGAGCCTGTCATGGGGCTTGATCTCATGAACTGTGAGACCACGACCTGGGCTGAGATCAAGAGTAAGACCCTTAACCCTGAGACCAACACTCAGACCACTGAGCCATGCTAGCAGCCTGAGACCAACATTTTTAAATTAGCTGAAGAAAATCTAATTTTTTTGAACTACCAAGTAAAATGGATATTTATTGTTTGGTCCCTTGGAAACATCAGAATTTATTTATTTAAAATTAAGACTACAAATTAACTAGACAATAAGATGATGTTGACACTCCCATGCCAGTAGAAACCACAGGATTGAGCTGGATATAATTTTCCTCAGCTTAGGTCAGAGCAGATGGAGGGTAGGAAGTGAAAGTGGGGGTGCAGGGTCATGGGTGTAGGGAAGCAAAGGGAAAGGAGTTCAGGGTGCTAAGGTCAACCACCACCATGGGACAGCACATCCTGATACCCTGACATTTTAATTAATGTAAGTAAGAGTAAAGAGGCATTATAGTATAGATAGAGATCAACATCTTGGGTTTGGGAATCAGATAGAACTAGATTAGAATGCTGGTTCCATCAATTATCAGTCATGTGATCTTTGCCAAGTTTAAAAAAATTTATTCAAGTCTAATTTTCTTCTTCTGCAAGATGTAAAATTATAGAATTCGTTTAAAAAAATAATAAATGCTTGGAATCACCTGCGCTCACTAGATGTTAGGTGCTAGTGCTACAGGTCCTCTTTCCCATTGTCTCATTCTAACCAGTACCATCTTAGTATAGTTTCTCACTAAATTATTACTACTATAATCAATTATAATAGCTGAATAAAGGCAATAATAATAACCAATGCTGGAACCCTACTCTACTAAAAAAGAGATACTTGTAGAGGAGATACTTTCATTTACCCACACTTTGTACATTTTTACTTAGCACTTTCAGACATTCCATAACACGGATTCTGGAGAGAACTACCGATTTGTGGGTAAGAAATGCATCCCGTAATGGTTCTACATATTGTTGATTTTTCTCTGCCCCTTGAAACTTCACTAGCTTGTCTACTTTTGTTCTAACCTCTTTTTATATAAGAGACAGTAAGAGAAAAGGGCAACTTACATAATCTGTCTGACTCAAAACCATAATTCTCCTCTCCAAATTTCTTCACACTGCGAAGAATTACTGAGTCAGACATGGTAATTGCAATTTGCAGCCAATAGCCCTATAAAACAAAATAATCATTGCAATTATTTTTTTCTCTTCTTAAACAAAATAGCCAAATGAAAGAACAATTTGGTACAAGAAATAACCTTCACTAACAATCTAAATCTTCACTAAAAATCATATTTTTAATTGGTTAATAACTCCATGAAAGAGCCTAATTATTAGGAAAGATAAAGCCAAACCATTGATTATGGCTTTCTCTATCTGATGAATGGATAGTTGCTTTTTATTTATTTGTTCTTTCTGCTCGTTTTTCCTCCCTCTCTCCCTCCCTCCCTCCCTTTTCTTTCTTTCTTTCTTCCTTTCTTTCTTTCTTTCTTTCATGAGTAAAAATAAAAACCACTGGCACTACACAACCAACAGGTGACATTCTTGGGTCACTGTACTGAACCAACTACACCTAAATACTGGTGGGTAGCCTTCAGTGCTTCTTTGTAAATGCAACTCCTAGATCGAGGATATGGTGAGTCTGGCATGGACCAGAGGAACAGCTACCCACTCATTTTACAAAACAAGTGTAAACTTGACAAGAAAACAAACAAGAATGATATAAGAAAAAATAGAATTATAATTGCTTTTGAAAATAGATTTAAAATTGTTAAATATGTTAAGTATAATTCAGCAGTTCATGAAAAAAATATAATGAACAATGTTGATTCCAGGAATGCAATGATTGTTCAATGTGAAAAAACTTGATCATTTTGATAGATGCAGAAAAAGTATTCAACAAAAATCAATATCCATTACTGATTTGTAAAATACTATAAAACTAGAGAAATCATTATCTGCAATTCCAATGAATAGATTTTGGGTAATGATTGGCAATGAACACTAAACCCTTTAAATGAGATACTGGCAAAGATTAACAGTGCAAAGTATTGTGAAGATGTAGAGGGAAGACATTATGTTGATTCATTATCTCTCCTTAAGCTCCTCTTGGCTCTCACAACTTCTTGTACTTTCCTTGCTTTTGAAGACCTTGCCAGTTTTGAGGAGTATTGAACCGTTATTTTGCAGGCTGTCTCCTAAAATGGGACTTATCTGATATTTTTCTCAGGATTAGATATGGGTTGTGTATTTTAGGGAGGAAAACCACAGAGGTAAAGTACCCTTCTCATGACATCATATCAAAGGTACTATCAATGTAATGGTACCTATCAAAGTGATTTTAAAAAATAAACTTTAAAGATAAATTCAACATTAAGAAATAGAGTGAGAAATATTATTTAATTAAATAGTTTACGAGGTCAGTAAAAATAAAAAACTACATGAAGCAGATTCAAAATTCTTTTATTCAACAACAAAATTTGCTCAGTATTTTGAGAATATATTCTCAATGCAGAGAATGCAATGTTCACTGGTTATATCATTTTTGAAATTTTAACAAAAATTTGTTTTTCAGAAAGCAAAGAAATTCTTTGATAATGAGAAAATAAATCTTTAGAATATTTATAATACTGAGTCTCCTAATTTTAAAATAAGACTTTAAAAAATCAGTCTTCAATTATTTTTTTCCTGGCTTAGCTCTTCATTTAAAAAGGTTTCTTTCCACTGGTGTGCAAATATGTGACAACATTTAGACCCCAGTGGTGTAGTGTCTTGCCTGTGAACTTCAGAGTCTCACTGATCCTGTGGTCTCACTCTATGTTGTTGAAAACATTTTTTAACCTCTCTCCAGGCTCTGAATTCTCCATCATTCAAGTCAGTGATGGTGATGGTGATAAGATGTACCTTGTGGGACTAGTATGAAAATTATATGAAACTGAGTCTGTACATCAGCTGGTCCAACAGGAGAAGACAGCTAAAGCTCCTTTTGGCCTTCAAGCCTAGAGACTCTCTCCCTTGCCCTACTTCCCACCCTCCCTCTGGGGTCACTTGTAGTAAGGCACCCTCTATTAAGGAAGAGAATGATGGTCAACCAACCTACTCTTTTCATTTTCCATCTCTGTTCCTCCACCAATTCCGTACATTTGTTTTCATATTAGGTTTGTTTGCATTTTGCTTCTTTCTGAATGCAATGATCTTTGTGATCTCTAATTTACTATTAAAGAGTAATGTTTTCAAACACAAAAATTCACACATAGCATGGATTTCCTCCCTGTAGCATTGACCTGTAGCAGAAGACCACTGAGAACACAACTGTAGTTGAACAATCTGAATTTATTATTCATTACAGTGAGGGAGAACACATGGTAGGGACCACAGGGTGTCTCAGTAAGAGGGTTTTAGGATGAACCTATCATAGGAAGTGGGCTTCAATTAGGTGATTTGGGAGAGGATTCAAGAAAGTAGGCATCTGCTCTAGATTGAATGTTGTCAGAAAGCCAGAGCAATTTCATGATTGGGTAAAGAAATAGTCACTTATATAGCAAGAGTCAGGGATGTTTGGTATTTTTGCACAATGACTTTATTTTTGCCTGTGCATGAGCAAAATTATAGACTGGTCTTGCTTTGTTTCATTTTTATCCTGGTTTCAGAGTGACTTTGTCTGACATTGGTGGTATGGTTAATTTTATGTATCAATTTGAGGGGGCTAAGGGATGCCAGATAGCTGGCAAAGCATTATTTTTGGATATGTCATTGGTAGTGTTTCCAGAAGAGATTAGCATTTGAATCTGTAGATTACCCTCACCAGTGCAGATGGACATTTTTCATTCAATCCTTTGAAGTCCTGAATAAAGCAAAGAGGCAGAGAAACCGAGGGCAGAGAAACTAAATAGACGTTTTTCTAAAAAAGACATACAAATGGTCAACAGGTACATGAAAGGATACTCAACATCACTCATCATCTGGAAAATGCAAATCAAAACCATAATGACATAGCACCTCACATCTGTTAGAATGGCTATCACAAGAAGACAAGAAAGAACAAGTGTCAGTGGTGATTTGGAGAAAAGGGAACCCATGTGCACTGTTGAGAAGAATGCAAACTGGTTTAGCCACTATGGAAATCAGTATGGAGGTTCCTTAAGAAATTAAAAATAACAACTATTAAATGATCCAGAAATCCCGTTTCTGAGTATATACACAAAGGAATTTAAAATAGGATATTGAAGAGATATCCACATTCTTGTGTTTATTGCAGCATTATTCACAATAGCCAAGATATAGAAATAACCTAAATGCCCATCAATGGATAAATGGGAAAAAAAGATGTAGTATATACATATATATGTATACACACACATACACAGCATATATAAAAAACTATGTATATATACATGTATATACAATGGAATATTATTTAACCATATGAAAGAAGGGAATTCTATCATTTGTGACAACATGGATGGACCTTGAGGGCATTATGTTCAATGAGATAAGCCAGACAGAGAAACACAAATATTGTATGACATTGCCTATGTGTGGAATCTAAAAAAGCTAAACACATAGAAATAAAGAGTAGAATGGTGGTTACTAGAGGCTGAGAGGTGGAGAAATTGGGAAGATATTTAAGGGTACAAGCTTGCAGCTGGAAGATGAGAAAGTTCTGGAGATCTAATGCACAACATAGTGACTATAGTTAACAATACTATATTGTATATTTTGGAATTGTTAAGAGGCTGTATCTTAAGTGCTCTCACCATAAAAAATAAACGATAATTATGTGACATGATGGAGGTGTTCACTAAAGCTATGGTGGTAATCATATAGATGTATACAAATGTATCAAAGCAACCAGTTGTACACCTTCAACTTATGCAATGTTGTATGTCAAATATACCTGAGTAAAAAATTAATCGATTTTTTTGAAGGCCAGTAAAGGAAGAATTATCTCTTTTACTTTAGCTGGAACATCCATCCTTTCCTGTCCTTGCATACTAGAGCTGCTGCTTCTTGGACCTTTGGTTGGTTTGCTCAATCAGAAATGGAAGCTAGTTGCCTTATTTCTGCCCAGTTCAGGAGTGGCAGTGATGACTTGTTGAAACAATTTATTACTTGCATACACTCACAAAGACAATGGCATTTTTATAATGCTAAGTTTGGGAAAGTGCAATGAGATACCAAAATTACTAGAATGAGTAAACAAAAGCCTTGCTTGTGATATTTTCCAGGAAAGGCACTGTTTCCACAATGAGATGTTAGATGAATTGTCTTGTATCATTATAAATGTAGAATGAAACACTGGTATCATTAGACCATGTTTTTTCCTACTGATTAGTTCCCTTTTTATTAGATAAGATCCTGGGAGGCATAGCAGATAATGGAGAATATCTTGGCCAGTTTCTGGAACCCTAGCAACACAGTGGGAATCTAGTTTTCAGTGATAAACAAGTTTGTTTCACAGGATCACGAGAATGTGCCTTCTTCCTCACCTGGTACATTCCATGATTTAAGGAGGCTATGGTGTTTTGTCACATTATTTCTCCCCACTAATATAAGCAGATGTAATATCATCTAATTCTATTCCCTCAGCTGTTACCTCTAACACCTAAATTAGAAATTTGGTCTTGAGCTTCCCGAAGCATGTGAAGGGTTCTTGGGTATAATATGATGCAGGAAGTTTTAATTAAGGTATCTTAACTTACAATAACAAAATTTTACTTTAACACAAAAGAACTCAGAATTAAAAATAAGGTACCATGCATGCTATTTCATTTTTACTCTGTATTTTCATCAAGCAAATTACTTTAATCTCCAAAAAAATCTCTTTGGAAACATTTTGAGAATTTTCAAGTCCTCCAGAAAGATGGTCTTCCAATAAACTTAGAAAATCTAGGAATTAAAAGTTGGAAATCAAGATTTCTAAGCACTGCCTGGCAGACCTTGATTACCTAATTGTGAAAATCCCAAGATTTTTAATTGTCCATGCCAACACCACTGTCCCTCTCTGCTAAATGGCATGTGGTCTATGTGCAATCTGTGCTTCTGTATAACTATCCAAGGTTGAAGTTTTCTTTTCTTTGATAAAATGTGTAATCTTATCAACACAGAGGACAGTCTCCTGACCTTTATTGGTAGATACATCACAGATATGTGTATGTTAGAACTCTAGCAATGGGGCACCTGGGTGGCTCACTCAGGTGTCCAACTTTAGCTCGGGTCATGATCTCATGACTCATGCATTCAAGCCCTACATCAGGCTCTGTGCTGACAGCGCAGAGCCTGAAGCCTGCTTTGGATTCTGTGTCTCTCTCCTTCTCTGTCCTCCCTCCCCTGCCACTTGTGCTCTGTCTCTCTCTCTCTCAAAAATAAATAAAAACATTAAAAAAAATAAAAACAAAAAAAGGAAAAAAAGAACACTAGCAACAATATTCTGGAAGACACTGTTGGGGAGGAGAGGAGACAGAGACCAACATCTGAATGAATTCCCTGAGAGAACCTAGGACATCAACAGACCTCAGAAAGAGGGATAAGTAAGCAGTGCCATGGGGGGCCCTGAGGTTGTCAAAACTGGAGGAGATAGAGTTCTATAGCCATGTCAGGAACAAATAAAAAAATCCAAAGAGTACAAAGTGTCAGTGCCCACCATGGGCCATTACACCAAGGTTGCTAAGTGTGACTTCAAGACACCAGTATGACTATTGATGCTGCAGGAGAACTGAATAAGAAGAGAAAGAAGGAAAGAAGGAAAAAAGGAAAGAAAGAAAGAAAGAAAGAAAGAAAGAAAGAAAGAAAGAAAGAGAAAGAAAGAAAGAGAAAGAAAGAGAAAGAGAAAGAAAGAAAGAAAGAGAAAGAAAGAAAGAAAGAAAGAGAAAGAAAGAAAGAAAGAAAGAGAAAAAAAAGAAAGATAGGAAGAGAATAAAAGAAAGAAAGAAAGAAAGAAAGAAAGAAAGAAAGAAAGAAAGAAAGAAAAAGAAAAGAAATGAAACAGGTCAGGGATGAGAATAGTTCTCCCAGAAGCTGGAATCCTTCCTGCCTGAAGATACAACTACAATAGGGACATTAGGCCCACTGCCTGTTTTTATAAATAAAGCTTTATTGGAACACAATAATGCCCATTAGTTTCCATTTTACCTTTGATTGTTCTTGTGCTACAATGGCAGAAGTGAGTAGCTGTGACAGAGACTATACCCACATCTCCCCCACCTCCCAACCACCATCAGTGCCTAAAACATTTACTTTCTAGCCTTCTAGAAAAAATGTTTGCTGACTCCTGTATTATGAGGCCAGTTCAGGACAGCCTGATGCCTGGGGAGAAATAATGAAGGACCTGATTTACCCACCTAAAAATCATATGCAGCACCAGACCTCCAACCTGCCCTGTTCTCATAAAACTTATAGTGGGGCAGGGAAGACAGGTGCCACATAAAAAATTACAAGCATGGGAGAGAAGAGGAAGCATGGGTGTCTCCTACACCATCAGGCAGAGGCCCTGCCCTTGTCCAGAGAGCAGAGGTGGGGTGCGGGGTATGAATTCAGCACATTTTTAGTATGGGACATTGGAGATGAAGACAAGTTAGCCAAGGAAACAAGAGAGAGAAAAGCATTCTAGCGGGGAAGAGCACACGAAAAGGCCCAGACCCAGGAGACAGCACATAGGTTCAAGATGGAAGAATGTCCAGCCAGTGTGAGGAAAAGTGGATGGATGTCTCTGAAGGATGTGGCTGGTGGATTCCTCTGGGCCTCATCTTTAACATTGAGGATGTGGGACCTTATCCCAATGGCAATGGAACAAATATACACTTTTAGGCAAGATAGAGATATGATCATATTTATTCTTTTTGAAAAGGCCAACACTCTGATAAGGCTTGGAACTTGAGAGCCCACACCCAAAGGGACTAGGAAATCTGTTTGGGATGAGTAGAAATTCCTCCAGGCCAAGCAGTGGGTGCCTTCATTTACCAGGGCAAGAACCACACAGTTCATCTCACTCCTGGGCAGATAGGCCTCAGGTGACCAAAAGAAATAGGCTTGTGGTGCCACACAGCCAAGCCACTGGTGCCCAGGCTCTTGTCACTTTAGGAGATGACTTCTCTACTCTATCAGTGTTCTAGTTTCCAATTGTCTCTGGGGATATTTGTTCTGCTTTCCATTTCATTTTCTCCCAAATACTATTTTTGAAGCATGTTGATCTAGACTGAATTCAGAAGGAAGAGGCTGAGGTTTTTCCACATCCAGGCCAACACAGTGAGGAGGATCTAAATGCCCTAACAGCCATTGAGGAGCTGGAGGGATAGCGAGGGGTACGAGGCCAGGATCAGGAGTGGCCTACACCCCACCCCACATCACATTGTGAATATTCTCCTTGGCTTTTTCTTTTGCCAGGACTTCCCTTGTGTAAAAGCTTTCAAGGTCGCCAGCACCACACACTGCCCTTCCCTGAGCTGCCTGGAGAGAAAAGCAGAATTTCTCTTGCTCCTCTTGACTCTGGAAGTCACTTCCTTGGCCACCAATTCAGATTTCTTAAAGCCCTTAAAATATCCGTCACTGCTGACATGTTGCAATGCAGGTAGAGCACTTTTGTTGTTATCAAACCCAGCAAACCTTGGGTTTTCTCCCAAGGATCATTAAAAGGAGGAAAGAAATAGAGGATCCTGGGTGGCTCAGTTGGTTAAGTGTCTGACTTTGGCTCAGGTCATGATCTAATGTTTCGTGAGTTTGAGCCCCACCTTGGGCTCTGGGCTGATAGCTCAGAGCCTGGAGCCTGCTTCAGATTCTGTGTCTCCCTCTGTCTCTGCCCCTGCCTTACTCATTCTCTCTCTCTCTCAAAAATAAATAAACATTAAAAAAAGGAGGAGAGAAATATTAATTTATGCTAAGGAGCAAGACAAATAGAAAACCACTGCTTGGCAGAGAAGCAGGTTGTGGCACGATGGTGTGTGTCAACAATGTGGAAGATATCTCCAGAGACAGGATAAAAATGAGGCCCCTTTAGCCCCAAGGGCCACAGATGATGAACATGGGAAAGAAATTAAATGGAGGACTAAAGAATTGCTCTAGAAGAAGAGAGAGTTTAATTTCAAAGTTACTCCGAGTCTGTCTTGGTTTCTATGTGCATAGTTCTCCCATCTGCACAAAGCAACACACAACTCTAACACTTGATTCTTGCAATAGAACTCAGGCATTTTGTTTTGTTTTGTTTTTAGTAATTTCAGTGTCTTTTAAAACCGCAGATTGGGCAATTTTTTTTTCCTACACTACTTCATAATCTATTTCAAGCATTCATCAGTAAATATTTGTCACCATTACTCTTAGTAGGAAGACACACAAATTATTCAAGGGGCTTACAATCAAGTGGGGGAAAGGGCATGTGAATGGTAACTCCCAGGTAGGGAAATGCAGCCTCCAGAGATAATTACAGAGTGTTACAGGGCACAGGAGGAGGGTAGCCAAGTCTGGAGTGGTGGGGTAGGGGTGTGGGGGTGAGGTGGGGGTTGTGGCTGCACACAGAAAGAAACTTTATTAAACAAGAGCCTATAAATAAGCTAATACTTTAAAAACTTAGTAATAACCCCTATTAGAGTTTTTTGTACAGTCATTATAATTTGTCTCTAATATATCTAGTTAACTATTCTTCCCTCAAAACATTTGGAATTACCACACCTTATTCCCAGTCTTCAACATGAATCATATTTGATTGATGTGTTCAAATCATCCACAACATGTGAGTTCTGCTGGCTAGAGAAACCTAAAAATGGAAATTAGTTTCTAGAAATCAATGTTTCCCCCTCTAGCCATACATCCAGAGCTCATATTTTTTAGTATCTAAATTATTGAAAACTGGGAGAATGAGGGATATAAGCATGGTGTTGGAGAAAAGATGAAGTTGGCATAGTTCTGTATTAAAACAGCACCAGCTTTCCAGATGGGATTTGGGGTTATCAGTGCAAACAGAATTGCACTTTCATAAACCCAAGACAAAAAAGCTCACTAGCATTTTTACTTTGGGCACATTATTCAATCCATTCATCCATTTGCACCACACACACACACACACTCTCTCTCTCTCTCCCAAAACAATTGATGCATAGAGTAACATTGCTATAAATGAGACAGCAACCAAGAGTCACCCATACTGTATAATATATTATTAAATTGCTAATATATTCTGCAAGTTCTTATCCAAGCATTATGGTACTGTTTATTGCATGACAAGAGGATAGCCTTTAGTGAATCAGAAACACAATACCCCACAAAGTAAAACTTGGAGGAAATGGACTTGCAGAACATGGTCCTCAAATGCTGTAAAGAATAGAAGTCACTTACCTGTGAGCGAGGACTTGAGGAAGCCAGGAAAACAACAGACTCTACCGTGGAGAGTCAAAGGTTTTACAACCTTTTCCAACTTCAGTTTTCATCATTGCTAAACACTGAACAGAATTCAAGCTTTTTCTAAAACATTATCTATTTGCTGATGTGTCAATGCCCTGAAGGCCAGTCTAAGCACAGTTCAGTGACATCTGAGGAAAGGTTGAATACACTCAAAACAATAACCCCAAACACACAGTGGGCTTAGGAAGCCAGCTGAGGGCTTCAACAGGCTTTGGAAGGTGTGGATTCCCTTGAAAGGAGGCGCAAGACACTGGTACCCCGTCCCCCCACACCCTGCAAGAGCGTTGTGATTCTGGCTACATCATTTCTTCTCATAAGCCCTTGGTCTTAAGAAATTACTTTAAAACATAACCAGACCAAAACCAAACAAAAAACAAAAAACAAAAAAAAAAACACACAAAAAAAAACAACTTTAAACTTTCCCCCTCAATTTGAAAGATTACTCTTGAAAAGTCCTTCCATTGCAGGCCCCTGATATTCCTGACCCAGCCCCAGAATTGCGTGGAGATAGATGACTTGAAAGAACACGTGAAATAGCCTTTTTGCTCAAAACTCTGAGGGCTCACATGACCCTTGCACCCTGGCCTCAACAGTCAACAACCTCAGGCTCTACCCACCAGATAAATGATTTTTTTAAAGGTTTAAACTAACAGAAATCCAAGTCAAATAAACATATGTGGCTTCTCCATCGGCTTTGTGCTGTCCGTACCTGTTCCTCTCCCTTCTTGTTAATTCCAACATTTTTCTCAAATGCTCTTATTTTTTCTCTCTCTCTCTGACTGAGTTAACCACTTCCTAAGAGCACTTCACTGTGGCCTCCAGTGATGAGTAATAATAGCCAATGCTGGTCAAGCCTTTGTTGGGTACCTGGCTCGGTTGAAGAGTCTATTTTGTACCTCCTTATTTGGATTCCTCAAAAACCATAGGAGTTAGGTGCTATCATCATTACCTCCATTTTATAGTTAAGAGAAATGAAGCACAGAGAGATTAAATAACCCACCCAAAGTCTACAACCAATAGCTCTAGAGTCTATGCTCTATACCACTCTATGCTGACCTTCCAGCCCAGGCTCTGAAATGCAGGTGATGGGCCAGTGCTTCTCAGTTTGAAGAAAATAAGATCAAATCAATGATAAGATCAAATTTTCTTAATTTAAAGTTTTTCTGCCATAAACTCTTTAAAAATTCAGTATCTTCTATTTGTCTCTACTGAAACCTGCATATACAATGGTTTATGATTTAGCTCCAAACTTTGTATGTTATTATATGTATATGTTAAAATTTCAATATATCAAGAGCAGCAAACACAAGAAAGGTTTCTAAGATATTCCCTCCATCTGAACTGGTTTGACAAGTCCTGGGACAAGTTGACGTCCGAGTCAATGCAAACGTAATATTGGGTTTGGCACCAATTAGGACCTAGGAAAAAGAAATTTGTTCTACACAAACCCAAAAAGACAGCACAGCTGTGAGATTGTAGCTTTGGCTGGGAGAAGATTCTCAGTAGAATTTTGTGACCTTTGTTCTGGTAAAATTGTTGATGACACCCACAGGGTGAAAATGAGCTTCTCATTGGTCCTAGTGTCCTAAGTTTTTTCTTTGTTTGGCATGTAGATGTGAAGGGAGATAATAAAAATAGAGTGTTAGAGTTATAAACAATATTGCAGATGTTCTGTTCAACCACCTCATCCTGTAGATGCAAAAACTGAGGACGGAACAACAACCTGTTCTGAACCCCTTCGAGGTTTAGTAACATCTTCCTCCGTTCCTTCAACTCTGGCTCCCTGACCAGCTAGGGCAGGATGAATACCAAGTTAATCATTCCTATTTTGTTTTAGCAGTAGGTGAGTTTTCTTTATGGTTTATGGTTTAAAAACAGGTAGGGCTGTGGTCCCTGCTGTCCTCCAGTTAAAGCCTCAACTGAAGCACTTTTTGAGTGCTTACTACGTGCCAAATACTCTTCTAACCTCTGGGATACAATGAGCAAAACAGTTGAGAATTCCTGCCCTCAAGAATCCTACATTCAGGTGTGGGGGAAAGGAGAGGTAGATAGTAAACAATAAGCGCAACATACATGCAGATGGTGATAAATGCTATGGAAAAAAACATTACAGGAAACGAATATGATGGGGGTATGTGTGTGTGTGTTTGTGAGGTGAGCAGGTGTGTTGCCATTTTAAAGCAGGTGGTTGAAGAAGGTAACATATGAAGAATAACCTGAGGTGAGGGAGCAAGTACATGAATTTCTAGGGGAACAGTAAGTGCAAAAGCCCTGGGAAAACTATTTAAAGAGCCCAAATGTCCATTGACTGATAAATGAATAAAGAAGATGATGTGATATCTATCTACCTATCTATCCATCTATCTACATCTACAAGTAGATGATATAGATGGATAGATAGATAGATAGATAGATCGGTATATCCAATGGAATATTATTCGGCGATCATGAAGAATGAAATCTTGCCATTTGCAACAACGTGGGTGGAACTAGAGTGTATTATGCTAAGTGAAATAAGTCAGAGAAAGACAAATACCATCTGATTTCACCCATATGTGGAATTTAAGAAACAAATCAGATGAACATTGGGAAGGGAAGCAAAAAATAAGATAAAAACAGAGAGGGAGACAAACCATAAGAGGCCCTTAAATACAGAGAACAAACTGAGGGATGGCTGGAGGGGTGTTGGGTGAGGGGATGGGCTAAGTGAGTGATGGACATTAAGGAGGGCACTTGCTGGGATGAGCACTGGGTGTTATATGTAAGTGATGACTCATTAAATTCTATTCCTGAAATCACTATTACACTATACATTAACTAAATTAGATTTTAAAAAAAAAGAGAGAGAGAGAGAGATAGACTTTGGAATCATAATGATTTGAATTCACTCCCCAGCTATGTGACTTTGGGCAGGTTACTTAAACTCCACTAGCCTCAGTTTCTTCATCTGTAAAATGGAAGTAGTAATACCATCTTAACAGGGTGATGAATCTACCAGAAATTACCTGTGCCATAAACCCTGGGAAAATAGGCTGCCTGTGGGAAAGAAAATGTTTTGGATATGAGGGCAGAGCAGTGACTCCTCTGGCAGCACGAGTGCCACAAAACAGTTGATCTGACCCGTGAGGGATTATGCCCTAAAATGAGTAAAGTTTAGTTTGAGTCTGAGATTTCAGTCTATCTGGATGGCATGTGGGTATTCACCCCAGATCCAACATGCCCCAAGCTAATGATTAGGTATCCTCCTTAATCATACTACACCATGAGTCTGGCTGACTCTGCCCTGAAAAATACATGCTTGAATATATATTTTTTAATGTTTATTTATTTTTGAGAGACAGAGAGACAGAGACAGAGAGAGAGAGAGAGTGAGCAAGTGGGGGAGGGGCAGAGAGAGAGGGAGACACAGAATCTGAAGCAGGTGTCAGGCTCCGAGCTCTCAGCACAGAGCCTGACATGGGGCTCAAAGCCGCAAACTGTGAGATCATGACATGAGCCAAAGTCGGACACTCAACCAACTGAGCTAGCCAGGCGCCCCATGCTTTAATATTTTTTTTAAGTGAACTTTCTCAATCTCATTCTGCCTAGTCAAAGATGCCCATGATTGATACCTGTAATAAGATATATTAATAGTCCATATTTTCCTTTCCCAATAAGTCAATGATATCCAAAAAATTGACTGTACATTTGTGCAAGGATGATCTGATATTAGTACAATAGAACACTGTGAACAATAACCTATGCATTTTTCTGTTCCCCTTTCCTTATCCTGTGACTCTTCTCCAGGCAGGCAGTTAGGTGAGTTTTGTATATTTTGCATCTACCAAAATCGGTATATTCTTCATTTCATTTTGTAGACACGTAAAAAAGATGAAAAAGACGAAAAGAAGAAAAAACATGAAAATGTAAACGTGATTATCTGTAAGTTATAAGAATGTGAGTATGCAGGCGGAATACGATGGAAGTTTCTTGTGTGTCTCGCATCCATGAAATACAGCCAGACCAACACTAAACTATCCTACACACCTAGAAAACTGATTGGAGGATTAACACAACAATCTGCACAATCTGAACCACAGAATTCAGCAGGTACATGGCACAGAGAGGTGAACTGGGGGAGAGAGAAGCTTCAGAGGACAGGGAGCCACTTTTGCATGTGGAGAGAGGACAGAGATGGGGAGGAGAATATGGGAAAAGCACCCCCCCCCCAAAAAAGCAGCTGGAGAGAAAGTGGAAAAGTGGAAACAGCCACAGGGACTGAACTAAAAAGGGAGAAAGGAGAAAGGAGAGGGTTTAAATTCCATTAAGACTATAAACAGGGGGAGCACAGAGTCTGCAACTCTGCAGCTCAATACCTGGTGGTGCTCTGGTGGGAAGGGTGAATACACAGGAGCAGAGTGGAGTCCGGGGTTCTTCAGGCCACACAGGGAGAGGCGGTTCCCCTGCTGGGAGGACACCTGGTAGAGGCTGTGTGGGTCCCCCAAAGGCAGGACCCTAGTGGACCTTGGAGAACAACCACATTCTCTGGTGCTAGAACAAGATCGTTAAGAGTGAAGCCTGGTGCCAGATGTGTGTTGTGATTTTCCATAATCCCTGAAATGCTGCTGCTACACTATCTTGGGAACTTTTTCTGCGGCGGGCTGGCAACTGGCCACAGTCTCTGGGCATCGGCAGCAGCACAGTCCCACAAACGTTCCTGGGTGTGGCCGGCACCCGGCCATTGCTCAGTGAGACCCTCCACAGAGGGGTGGAGCGGGTCAAAGCCGCAGTCACTCAGAAGTAAGGGGTTTGGAAAAACAGTCCCATCTGAGATAAAACTCAGGAGGGAGGCGCTGCCTGGGGCTTGGTCACGGACAGTGTAAAAGTGGGTAGTGGACAGAAGCCTAAGACAAAGGACTGTGCCTGATTGTTGATCAGGGAGAACAGAGTTCCAATACTAGAGACTGGGTAGCTGAGTGACACCAGTTTCAATGCTCCCGCACATGCGCATATGCACCTACAAGCGCCACAACAATCCACCCCAGTAAGATAAGCAGCGCCATCTAATGGATAATGGAGCCATTACACTGAGCCTTGCCCAATTGGGCCAACCTAGCTCTTCAGGAACACAAGTCTCTCCGCCTGCTTAGTTTATGGACTATAAAGCACTTCACAGTTTGACTTCTAGGGGAAAATGAAATAATTTCAATAGTATTTCACTCTGTTCACTGGTCCTCTATTCAATTTTCTTTCTTTTTTTTTCTTTTTTCTTTTTTCTCTTATTAGTTTCTTTTCTTTTCCTTGAATACAGAAAGAGAAAAATTCATTTTTATTTTCAATTTTTATTAAAAATACTTTTATTTAATTTTTTTACTATATTTTTTACTTTTGTGTAAATTTTTTCAAATTCTATTTTACTTCCATCATTTCACTTTAGTCTACTTCAGTGTATTCATTTTTTCAAATTTTCAAACAATTTCCTTTTTTTGTTTCCCCTTTTTTCTCTAATATATCAAGCCCCTTTCAACACCCAGATCAAAACACACCTAGGACCTAGCATCATTTATTTGATTTTGTGTGTGTGTGTGTGTGTGTTTAATTTTTTAATATTTTTAATTTTAATTTTTTTACCTCATTAATTCCTTTTCTGCCTTCAAAATGATGAAACGAAGGAATTCACCCTAAAAGAAAGAAAAGGAAGAAAGGACATCCAGGGATTAACCAACACAGATACAAGAAAGATGTCTGAACCAGAATTTAGAATCACAATAATAAGAATACTAGATGAAGTTGAAAATAGATTAGAATCCCTTTCAGCGGACATAAAAGAAGTAAAAGCTAGTTTGGATGAAATAGAAAATGCTACAACTGAGCTGCAACCTCAGATGGATGCCACAGCAGCAAGGATGAGGCAGAACAGAGAATCAGTGATATAGAGGACAAACTTATGGAGAATAATGAAGCAGAAAAAAAGAGGGAGATTAAGGCAAAAGAGCACGATTTAAAAATTAGAGAAATCAGTGATTCATTAAAAAAGGAACAACATCAGAATCATAGGGGTCCCAGATGAAGAAGAGAGATAAATAGGGGTAGGAGGGTTATGAGAGCAAATCTTAGCGGGAAAACTTTCCTAACGTGGGGAAAGACACAGACATCAAAATCCAGAAAGCATAGAGGACTCCCATTAGATTCAACAAAAACTGACCATCAACAAAGCATATCATAGTCAAATTCAGAAAATTCAGGCAATGAGAGAATCATGAAAGCAGCAAGGGAAAAAATTCTTAACCTACAGGGGAAGACAGATCAGGTTTGCAGCAGACCTATCCACAGAAACTTGGCAGGCCAGAAAGGAGTGGCAGGATATATTCAATGTGCTGAACCAGAAAAATATGCAGCCAAGAATTCTTTATCCAGCAAGGCTGTCATTCAAAATAGAGAGATAAAAAGGTTCCCAGACAAACAAAAATTAAAGAAGTTTGTGAGCACTAAACTAGCCCTGCAAAAATTTTAAGGGGGACTCTCTGAGGGGCAAAAAATGAAAAACAAACAAACAAACAAACAAAGAAACAAACAAAGACCAAAAGCAAAAAAGACTGGAAATGACCAGAGAACCCCACCAGAAACTCCAACTCTACAAGCAACAGAATAGCAATACATTCATATCTTTCAGTACTCACTCTAAACATCAATGTATTCAATGCTCCAATCAAAAGACATAGGGTAACAGAATGGATAAGAAAATAAGACCCCTCTATATGCTATTTACAAGAGACCCACTTTAGACCTAAAAACATCTTCAGATTGAAAGTAAGGTGATGCAGAACCATCTACCATGCTAATGGTCAACAAAAGAAAGCTGGAGTAGCCATACTTATATCAGACAATCTAGACTTTAAAATAAAGGCTGTATCAAGATATGAAGAAGGGCATTATATCATAATTAAGGGGTCTATCTACCAAGAAGACCTAACAATTTTAAACATTTATGCACCAAATGTGGCAACACCCAAATATATAAATCAATTAATCACAAACATAAAGAAACTCATAGATAGTAATACCATAATAGTAGGAGACTTCAACACCCCACTCACAGCAATGGACAGATCATCTAATCAAAAAATCAACAAGGAAACAATGGCTTTGAATGACACACTGGACCAGATGGACTTAACAGATATATTCAGAACATTTTGTCCTCAAGCAGCAGAATATACATTCTTCTCCAGTGCGAATGGAATGTTCTCCAGAATAGACCACATACTGGGACACAAATCAGCCCTCAACTAGTACAAAAAGATCGAGATCATACTGTGCATATTTTCAGACCACAACGCTATGAAACTTGAAATCAACCACAAGAAAAAAAATTGGAAATGTAACAAATACTTGGAGACTAAAGAACATCCTATGAAAGAATGAATGGGCTAACCAAGAAGTTAAAGAGAAAATTTCAAAAGTTCATGGAAGCCAATGAAAATGATAACACCACAACCCAAAACCTCTGGGACACAGGAAAGGCGGTCATAAGAGGAAAGTATATAGCAATCCAGGCCTTCCTAAAGAAGAAAGGAAGATCTCAGATACACAACCTAAACTTATGCCTTAAAGAACTGGAAAAAGAACAGCAAATAAACCCAAAAGCAGCAGAAGACAGGAAATAATAAAGATTAGAGCAGAAATTAATGCTATCGAAACCAAAAAAACACGGGGCGCCTGGGTGGCGCAGTCGGTTAAGCGTCCGACTTCAGCCAGGTCACGATCTCGCGGTCCGTGAGTTCGAGCCCCGCATCAGGATCTGGGCTGATGGCTCGGAGCCTGTTTCCGATTCTGTGTCTCCCTCTCTCTCTGCCCCTCCCCCGTTCATGCTCTGTCTCTCTCTGTCCCAAAAATAAATAAAAAACGTTGAAAAAAAATTAAAAAAAAAAAAAGAAACCAAAAAAACGGTAGAACAGATCAATGAAACCAAAAGCTGGTTCTTTGAAAGAATTACCAAAATTGATAAACCACTAGCCAGTTTGATCAAAAAGAGGGAAAGGACCCAAATAAATAAAATCAAGAATGAAAGAGGAGAGATCACAATCAACACAGCAGAAATAAAAACAATAATAAGAGAATATTATGAGCAAGTACATGACAATAAAATGGGCAATCTGGAAGAAATGGACAAATTCCTAGAAACATATACACTACCAAAACTGAAACAGGAAGAAATACAAAATGTGAACAGACCCATAACCAGTAAAGAAATAGAATTAGTAATCAAAAATCTCCCCAAAAAATCAAGAGTCCAGGGGCAGATGGTTTTCCAGGGGAATTCTACCAAACATTTAAGGAAGAGTTAACAGCTATTCTCTTGAAGCTGTTCCAAAAAGTAGAAATGGAAGGAAAACTTCCAAACTGTTTCTATGAAGCCAGCATTACCTTGATTCCAAAACCATACAGAGACCCCACTAAAAAGGAGAACTATACACCAACTTCCCTGATGAACATGGAGGCAAAAATCCTCAACAAGATATTAGCCAACCAGATCCAACAATACATTAAAAAAATTACTCACCATGACCAAGCGGGATTTATACCTGGGATGCAGGGCTGGTTCAATATCCTCAAAACAATCAATGTGATTCATCACATCAATAAAAGAAAGGACAAGAACCATATGACCCTCTCAATAGATGCAGAGAAAGCATTTGACAAAATACAGCATCCTTTCTTGATAAAAACCCTCAAGAAAGTAGGGATAGAAGGATCATACCTCAAGATCATAAAAGCTGTATACAAAAGACCCAATGCTAATATCATCCTCAATGGAAAAAACTGACAGCTTTCCCCCTAAGGTCAGGAACAAGACAGGGATGTCCACTCTCACCACTGTTATTCAACATAGTATTAGAAGTCTTAGTCTCTTCAATCAGACAACACAAAGAAATAAAAGGCATCCAAATTGGCCAGGAGGAGATCAAACTTTCACTCTTCGCAGATGACATGATACTCTATATGGAAAACCCAAAATATTCCACCAAAAAAACTGCTAGAATTGATTCATGAATTCAGCAAAATTGCAGGATATAAAATCAATGCACAGAAATCGGTTGCATTCCTATACACCGACAATGAAGCAACAGAAAGAGAATTCAAGGAATGGATCCCATTTACAGTTGCACCAAAAACCATAAAATACCTAGGAATAAGTCTAACCAAAGAGGTGAAAAATCTATACACTGAAAACTACAGAAAGCTTATGAAAGAAATT
The DNA here is from genome assembly GCF_016509475.1 of Prionailurus bengalensis. Classification (NCBI taxonomy): domain Eukaryota; kingdom Metazoa; phylum Chordata; class Mammalia; order Carnivora; family Felidae; genus Prionailurus; species Prionailurus bengalensis. The sequence continues at coordinate 158,795,786 of NC_057345.1, forward strand.
GAAGAAGACACAAAAAAATGGAGAAAGATTCCATGCTCCTGGATAGGAAGAACAAATATTGTTAAAACGTCAATACTACCCAAAGCAATCTACATATTCAATGCAATCCCTATCAAAGTAACACCAGCATTCTTCAGAGAGCTAAGACAAATCATCCTAAAATTTGTATGGAGCCATAAAAGACCCCGAATAGCCAAAGCAATCTTGAAAAAGAAAACCAAAGTTGGAGGCATCACAATCCCGGACTTCAAGCTATACTGCAAAGCTGTAATCAAGACAATATGGTACTGGCACAAAAACACTCAGATCAATGGAACAGAATAGAGAACCCAGAAATGGACCTACAAACATATGGCCAACTAACCTTTGACAAAGCAGGAAAGAATACCCAATGGAATAAAGACAGTCTCTTCAGCAAGTGATGCTGGGAAAACTGGACAGCGACATGGGGAAGAATGAATGTGGACCACTTTCTTACATCATACACAAAAATAAACTCAAAATCATGAAAGACCTAAATGTAAGATAGGAAGCCATTAAAATCCTTGAGGAGAAAGCAGGCAAAAACCTCTTTGATCTTGCCCGCAGCAACTTCTTACTCAGCACGTCTCCAGAGGCAAGGGAAACAAAAGCAAAAATGAACTACTGGGACCTCATCAAAATAAAAAGGTTCTGTACAGTGAAGGAAATAATCAGCAAAACTAAAAGGCAACTGACAGAATGGGAGAAGATATTTGCAAATGACATATCAGATAAAGGGTTAGTATCCAAAAACTATAAAGAACTTATCAAACTCAACACCTAAAAAACAAATAATCCAGTGAAGAAATGGGCAAAAGACATGAATAGACACTTCTCCAAGGAAGACATCCAGATGGCCAACCGACACATGAAAAATGCTCAACATCACTTATCATCAGGGAAATACAAATCACAACCATAATGAGATACCACCTCACACTTGTCAGAATGGCTAACATTAACAACTCAGGCAACAACAGATGTTGGTGAGGATGTGGAGAAAGAGGATCTCTTTTGCATTGATGGTGGGAATGCAAGCTGGTGCAGCCACTCTGGAAAACAGTTTAGAGGTTCCTCAAAAAATTAAAATTAGAACTACCCTATGACCCAGCAATTGCACTACTAGGCATTTATCCAAGGGATACAAGTGTGCTGTTTCAAAGAGACTCTGCACCCCTGTTTATAGCAGTACTATCAACAATAGCCAAAGTATGGAAAGGGCCCAAATGTCCATCAATGGATAAATGGAAAAAGAAGAAGTGGTACATATATACAATGGAGTATTACTTGGCAATCAAAAAGAATGAAATCTTGCCATTTGCAACTACATGGATGGAACTGAAGGGTATTATGCTAAGTGAAATTAGTCAGTCAGAGAAAGATAAAAATCATATGAATTCACTCATATGAGGACTTTAAGAGACAAGACAGATGAACATAAGGGAAGGGAAACAAAAATAATATAGTAACAGGGAGGGGGGCAAAACATAAGAGGCTCCTAGTTATGGAGAACAGAGGGTTACTGAAAGGGTTGTGGGAGCTGGAGTGGGCTAAATGGTTAAGGGGCATTAAGAAATCCACTCCTGAAATCATTATGCACTGTATGCTGACTAATATGGATGTAAATTAAAAAAATAAAATTAAAAAAAATAAAAAATAAACATTCAAGACTAGGATGCAATAAGAAAAAAGAATGTGAGTATGCATGAGTTTTATCTTTTTGGTGCTTTTCTTCATCTTCTCAATTGTATACAATAAAAGCAAACTACTTTTTCATATATAATTTATTAAATGAAAAGAATAAAGTATATGACAAAAATTAATGCCTATAAAGATGCTTAATAAAATTTATACTGCTAACAATCTTTTAAATATATCTATAGGTCTTGTTGGTTGTTTTTCAAGTTTTTATTTAAATTCTAGTTAACATGTATGGTAAAATTGGTGTCAGATATAGAATTTAGTGACTCATCACTTATACAATAACACCCCGTGCTCATGACAAGGGCCCTCCTTAATGCCCATCACCTATTTAGCCCATTCCCTCACCTCCCTCCATCAACCCTCAGTTTGTTCTCTATAGTCAAGAGCCTCTTATGGTTTGCTTCCCTCTCTCTTTTTCTCCCTTCCCCTATGTTCATCTGTTTTGTTTCTTAAGTTCCCCTGTGAGCGAAATCATATGGTATTTGTATTTTTCTGAATGATTTATTTCACTTAGCATAATACACTCTAGCTCTACCTACATCATTGCAAATGGCAAGATTTCATTCTTTTTGATGGCTTGGTGTGTAGATAGATAGATAGATAGATAGATGTACGTATCCATATATATATATCTACTTGTATATATATATAGAGAGAGATGTATATATCACATCATCTTCTCTATCCATTCATCAGTCAATGGACATTTGGGCTCTTTCCATAGTTGACTATTGTTGATAATGTATCTACAGGTTTTGAATGTTCTCCAAACGCTAGCTGTGGTTCAGTTAGTGCTTTTCTTCCAGGAGGCTCTAGTTTGTGCAAAAACTATGGAGCCCTCATTTGGAAATGACAGGGAATATTACTATGGATTTGAAGTCTGTCTGCATTGCAATCCGGGTCCATCCAAATGCAGACAAGCCCTGAAGCTGCTACTCAGTAGTACGGCCCAGTAGCCTAAACCTAGAGGTAGCTTCATCCTACTCTAGACCTGTGCCTCTGGGCCCACTTCTCCCAAAAGCTGGCTCTAATCTGAACAGTGTTTGAGATCCCCTTTGGGTCCTTGTACAGTCTGCCCCAACCCTATGTCACATCTGGCTTTGGCTCCTGGGACTCCTCCTCACCCCACTCGGTTGGCCATTAGAGTAAAACATTTGGCTCATAAAACACTTATTGATGGTCTTCATGCTTCTTTTAAGATGGTTGTGGAGACAAAAGTTAAAAATAGTGAGTTGGGTAACCTCAGTATATTGTTAGATATTTTATCTTCCCCCTATAGAATTAACGACACCAAATGAGACTTCTTCATCACACTCTTAGCAAGTTGTGGCTTACAATTATCTGATGAAATACACTAAACTCCACAACTATTTATCTTCTTCAGCTCTCAGTACTTGGCCAGAATTTCTATTTTTGTTTCCCTCTCTAATGAAGAAAACTGACACAAAAATATATATTTCATCTGTGAGCAAATCTTTTCTCATACCTTTGAGTGTACTAGTTCTCATCTTCCCCTGAAGGCTCATTGTTGGACATATACCTATAAAAATCATGAGTAACTGGAAAAGGGAGAAGAATAGGTGAGAAAAAAAAAACAAGAAAAAGAAAATCCAAGACAATGCTATAGAACAACATTCATTACCAAGAGATTGTGCCTATGGCGTTGAGCAGTCACTTGAATTGTAAAATGAATTCATCTCTCACTGGAGAGGGGCAAGCCTGCTGAGGCTTTGGGAAGACTAGGTTTTCAAGTCGCAGCTTCACCCAGGACACCTCCCTTCTTAAAGTGATATGTAAATCTTGGAAACCATCGTCAAGCAGAGGTCACAATGATTTCTGCCAAGTGGTTATAAATAGCGTATGAGTGTGAGAAAGTATCTGCTACTCCCTAGTTTAATGTAAGGCAATTCATTGTTAATACAATATATCCTGGCAACAAGGAACCAGTTTTACCAAATTAGTCAATCATGTCTTTGAACAACAATCCAATAGACTTATAAAACCAAAATCCAGCTCTCTTTTCTGTAAGCTTGTCAATCCAGGTAGATGTTGGCAAACTAGTCTTATAGCTTTGAGGAAAAAAATTGAAGACGCATTATTTTTACTGCTTTCTTGGAGATGGCAATTCAGAGCTCCCCAGTTCCACTCTTACTAACTCTGGGTGACTACTTAATACACAGGAAACTTAGCTTTAAAGTTTTAAAGCAGTGAGTTATCTAGAGCTGATTCACTAATTCATTGCTTCTCACTGAGTTGTCTAGGCACACATTTGAAAATGTCACAATTTTCTTTTTCAGTGATAAAATGCCTCACCTTATTTATTAATTTTACCTGCAGAAAAATGCCATAACAATTTAGAATTGAAACAGTGCAGAGAAAGTGTCACATTTTTAAGTAACATGGAATAAGAGTGATTAATTCAAGGACTTTGGTCATGAGCATCAAAACTCAAACTAAGGCAGGATAAAATAAAGGACTTGCAGCCAAATTCAAGCTGCATCTGACTCTGCGGCCATGCAGGTTGCTGCCATAACACTAGGGAGTCTCCTAGTCAGCCCAGGGCTTTCAACAGACCGCATTTCAGAGTCCATACTTATCTCTCCCAGGATGCTGCCAGCCACCCTTACCTTTAGACCACAGCCCATCCCACAGTAGCAGATTTGGCACATCCTCACTTCCTTATTGAGGATGGATGGGTGGCCGCTTGAATTACCAGAAATTCATTTCAAAGTGTCTCGTGTCTTTCATGGGCGTGTACAAATGACAGTCACAAGTTCCTTTTTTTCTTCTGGACTGTTGCATATGTCTTTATTTCTAGCATAAATGAATGTGTATGGAGTGTGTGTGTGTTTGTGTGTGCAAGTGCCAAAGAAGCCCAACTCAGAACACATCATATTCTAAGTTACAGTATTTTTCTCCAAATCAGACCTCAAGGAATTATGTCTGGAGACCACGAGGTGACATATCAAAAAATGAAGAGCTACGTGCCAAGAAAGGGGTGAACAATAGAAAGAGCCTGGGCACACACACACACCATTTTATACATTCTGCAGATCTTATCATAGAGAATTCAGAAAATGACACAAGAAATTAAGAGAAGGAAATAAAGAAAAACAGTCTAACTATGTGACTCCTTGATGATTCATCTCAAATCATCATTCCAATCACTTATCACGGCTTTTCTGAGTGATTCCCCACCTAAGTGATTACTGACTTCCCCTCCTCCCTTGCCCTGATTCCTGATGTGTCAGTGACAATTCAAGTTTACTGGTAAAGCATTAAGCTTTTCTCTCCTCCACTGCCTCTGCTTCCCTTTCCTATTATAAGTCTTGTAAAATATCTAATCTTGTAAAATATCTATACCTAATTCAGCCAGCCACTCAAGGTGACAAACTTTCCTTCCTAGAACCATGGTCCAGTTTGTCCGTAACCTTACTGAAAAGGCTCTGGTGCTGATAAATGCTGCTGTGACTCACTCAAAGCCTGGTTAGCCAGCTTTTGGAACAACTTTAAGGTTGAGCTGGTTTCTCCAACCCCTGCTGAGGATCCTACTACTACTTAGAGCCTGGAAAAAAAATCATCCGTGGCGCTTAAACTGCTACAAACAGCTTGCAGTTAAAGAAGCTGTGTTGAATGGTTTGGTGGCCACAGAGGTATGGATGCAGTTTTATATCCATGAGATCACAGACAATCATGGCATCACTTATGATAACATTTGAGGACCAATCTTTAACATCTGATGATATTTGATTTACTATGTGAGGGTTCTGGGACCATGTGTGATCAAACTGGTATCTGTAATAATGTATAATAAATTAATGTATAATACTTACAAGTATACTTATACCTTCTCATGCCTGAAACCCCATGTGTAATTTCCGGTATCTCCTAGTATATCCTAAATTCCAAAACATTCCCATTTAAATTTTATAATAGCGATAAAATTCACAGCAATGCTATTTGCACATCCTTCCTCAGATTTCCAATGTGGCTTCTCAATTATCACCTTAAATCTCTAAGCACCGAACGTACTTATAACTTCCAACTCCGTGAAGTCACTTCTTCTTTTTTTCACACTCCCATTGGATTCACATTTTTTTTATTTTCCCTTGTAAGGATCTGCAGCTGTGTTTTTTGACACAGCTATTGAATTTTATCCTAACTCGTCTCCTTTTCTCTAATTTTGTTTCATTAATATTAGAACATCTCTGATAAATCATTTTTATAAACCCAAGGCTTTTTGAACTTCCTCAACAATCCAAAGGCTTTTCTCTGGAAAGGAACTGAGGGGAAAAAATATTGCAAGACTGAGAACTAAGTGTCCAGTTTTTAATATGCTTATTCTGGGATATTGTGCGATTTAAGGAGAAATGCTGAGTAACAACTAGGTCTTGAATTCAACAAGTTACAGAACTGGAGATGTTAATTTTGGAATACTTGGAGTATCTGTGGTATTTACAGGCTTGGAAGGATCTAAAATCCCCTAGAGGAGGGACTCCTGAGATGGTTAAGCGTCCGACTTCCACTCAGGTCATGATCTCACAGTTCATGGATTCCAGCCCCGCATTGGGTTCTGTGCTGATAGCTCAGAACCCGGAGCCTGCTTCAGATTCTGTCTCTCTCTGCTTCTCCAACACTCATGCTCTGTCTCTGTCTTTCAAATATAAATAAACATTTTAAAAATAAAATAAAATCTCCTATAACATAAAATGGAAAAAAAAAAATCTACAATTGATCCCTGAAAGGACTCCATCAGTTGAGGTTGGACTAAAGAAGGAGAAATAATCAAAATAGACTAAAATATGACTGTAAGAATGTAGATTAAAAACAAGAAGAATCTCTAGTGGCAGAGTCTAAAAACTAAGTTTTTCAGATAGTCCATCTTTTTAGCATAACAGAGATGCACACATTGAACCAGGGGAAAAAATTCTGCCAGTATCCTCCACAATCATCAAAGAAGAAAGTATGTTAAAAAAAATTTTTTTTTTAACGTTTATTTATTTTTGGGACAGAGAGAGACAGAGCATGAACGGGGGAGGGGCAGAGAGAGAGGGAGACACAGAACCGGAAACAGGCTCCAGGCTCTGAGCCATCAGCCCAGAGCCTGACGCGGGGCTCAAACTCCTGGACCGCGAGATGGTGACCTGGCTGAAGTCGGACGCTCAACTGACTGCGCCACCCAGGCGCCCCTTAAAGTATGTTAGACTGTAGGGACGCCTGGGTGGCGCAGTCGGTTAAGCTTCCGACTTCAGCCAGGTCACGATCTCGCGGTCCGTGAGTTCGAGCCCCGCGTCGGCTCTGGGCTGATGGCTCAGAGCCTGGAGCCTGTTTCTGATTCTGTGTCTCCCTCTCTCTCTGCCCCTCCCCCGTTCATGCTCTGTCTCTCTCTGTCCCAAAAATAAATAAACGTTGAAAAAAAAAAAATTAAAGTATGTTAGACTGTAGAAGGCAAATTCGTAGTATTTGGATCAATCCACTATCCACTTGAAGATACACAAAAGGACTTCAAACATCGTCCAAGCAGATTGATAACGTCAGTGAAGATGGCACATTAGGGACCTGAAGGGGCTTGTGCTCCCCCAGAAATACCAAATAACCTGGCAAAAACTGTAAAAACCAACATTATTGGAATTCTGTAAAATAGGCAAGGGTTTACAGCAATCAAGTGAACACTTAACCAGGAGAAAGGCCACTAGAACATAGTAAGAGAACTCTATGGCATTTTGATTCAGCCTTCTCCCATCCCTTTCCCTGGTACAATGGCAGTCTTCAAGATGGCAGCTTGAATCCTCTGTATGAATTCACGGTACTACAGGAGGTAGAGAAAACTGCTCTCAAGGAATCACATTTGTTTTGACCTGTCTGTGGTTTCCCTGAAGAATTATCACAAAAAGCCTACCTTTGTTTCACTTAACTTATAACCCTCTTAGGGTGGAGGATGTTCTTCAGAAATGTTGACAGTCAAGTGCTGCCACCTGGGACAAAAATTAACAACTGAAGCAAACAATAGACATGACAAAAGCCAGGAAGAAAGCATTGGGGAATGAGATTCTTCAGGGAATAAGGGCTTTGAAAAGCTCCTGAGTATACTAGCTAATCCAGAAAGCTACGCAAGTGCCCAGGGCAGCATGCATGCTCAGAGAAGACTAGAAAAGACAATAAACATTCATTTCTAACTGATCTTTAGGCTCAGCATATGCAGGAAGTGAAGGCTAATTCAGAATTCTAAGTGGTGTGGCCAAGCATTGAGGAAAAGGGAACATGATTTTTATAACCGAGATACTATTATGGGTTGAATTGTGTCCCTCTAGAATTCATATGTTGAAACTCCAGTACCTCAGGTACTCAGTACCTCATCTCCAGTACCTCAGAATGTTACTGTATTTGTAGATAAGGCTTTAAAGAGGTGATTATGTTAAAATGAGGCTGCTAGGGTGGGCCCTAACCCAATTTCACTGATGTCCTTATAAAAAAGAAGTGTGGACACAGAGACATCGTGTCTGAGCAAGCACAGAGAAAAGACCATGTGAGGACATAGGGAAAAGGTGGCCATCCCTATGAGAGAGGCCTCAGAAGAACTGAACCCCGTCAATATCTTGATCTTGGACTTCCAGCCTCCAGAAGGGTGAGAAAATAAACATCCGTTGTTTAAGTCACGCAGTTTGTAATCTTTTATCATGGCAGCACTAGCAATCTAATATAGGTATGTGGATCTGAAAGTGACTTTCTATAGAATCCCCACACAAAAATTTAGAAAATTGTTCAGCAATCTGAATAGAAAGAAAGAAAATAGGGGCGCCTGGGTGGCGCAGTCAGTTAAGCGTCCGACTTCAGCCAGGTCACGATCTCACGGTCCGTGAGTTCGAGCCCCGCGTCAGGCTCTGGGCTGCTGGCTCAGAGCCTGGAGCCTGTTTCTGATTCTGTGTCTCCCTCTCTCTCTGCCCCTCCCCTGTTCATGCTCTGTCTCTCTCTGTCCCAAAAATAAATAAAAAACGTTGAAAAAAAAATTTTTAAAAAAAAGAAAGAAAGAAAATAGGAAGACACGGATTCAGGAGATAGAAATAAAAGATATGAGTAAACAAAACAAGGACATGGAAAGAAAACAGAATGTGATATGGAAGAGAAGCAAGAAACTAAAAATGTACTATCAGAATTAAAATCTTCATTACAAGTAGTAAACCACAAGCCAACACTGTAGGAAATGTAATCAGTGACACATTACATTAAATGTGGGAATTATTTCAGACTGTAGAGGAAGAGGACAAAAATAGGAAAATGATGAAATAGAGATTATAAATTTTTTTTAATGTTTTATTTATTTTTGAGAGAGAGAGAGAGAGAGAGAAAGACAGAGACAGAGCACAAGCAGGGGAAGGGCAGAGAGAGAGAGAACCGTGAGATCATGACCTGAGCTGAAGTCGATGCTTAACCGACTGAGCCACCCAGGTGCCCCTAAATAGAGATTATAAATAAAAGTGATAGAAAATAGAGGCTTAAGATAAGAATTACAAGGCTCCCCAAGGAAGAAACAAAGCCAAAAAAACTGAAGCAATCATCATTGAAATAAATGGAGCTGAAAATTTTTGAAGCGTAAAGATTGAAGGTCAATAAAAACAGAACCATATTTGGTTAGTTCCATAGCAAATTACAAGGACAGAGGGGAAAAGTTCTGTAAGCTTCCAGGCTGAAAGAAAGGTTAAGTTTTAATCATTTTATAAGTTATTGGTTCTGTTATAGTAATGATTAAATAATTTTTCAACTCTTTGCAAATATAGAACATTGTCTTTGTCCAGAGAACCATAAATAATTTGCTTTTTTACTAGGGAAGCATATAAACTGCTGTTTACTGCAAAATTAATGGAAATTCCAAGGAAATTAAAAGATGTTTTGCATATTTAAAATCCATATTAAATGAGCTGATAATTAGAAAAGACTAAGAAACCACCTACTGGCTGGTATAATGTTACCAAGCTCTCCCAGTGTCATGTTCCATCCCGGACTTGCAAATAACCTTGCATAAAAATATATATCAAACTTATTCAATCTTGTATCAGTTAGCTTTTGCTATATAACATACCACCCCCAAAACTTGGTGGCTTAGAGCACCACTTTATTTGCCGACAATTCTGTGAGTTAAGCATTGTGATGGGTTCTGCCAACTTGGGTGGGGGTGGGAGTGGGGGTGTCTCACTGGGGGTCGTGTGCCAGGCTGCCATCATCTGGTGACTGATGGTCTCATGGACTAACAGACTAATAGTCTGAGATGGCTCACTCATGGGTTTGGTGGTTTGGTTCTGGCAGACAGCTGTTTTGTGGGACCCTAGCAACATAGGCCAGACTTTACACGGTGACAGCATTACCAATAGGCAGGCTCCAATGTGCCATTTTAACACCTGTCCTTGTATCACTCCCACTGATGACTCATTATCCAATATCAGTCACATGGACAAACCCAGATTCAATATGGGAAGGGACTACACACATGGACATGGATATGTGGAGGCTTGTCCATTACTGAAATAGTCTACCAGAAACTTCGACCATATAAACATGCATAAGTGGTCCACATTTAGGAATTTATTCTAAGTAAACATCAGATGTGTGTGATGATGTTCATTTACAGATGTTCTTCAGGGGCGCCTGGATGGTTCAGTCAGTTAAGCGTCTGACTTCGGCTCAGGTCATGATCTCACAGTTCACGAGTTTGAGCCCCACATCGGGCTCTGTGCGGACAGTGCGGAGCCTGGAGCCTGCTTCAGATTCTGTGTGTGTGTGTGTGTGTGTGTGTGTGTGTGTGTGTCTCTGTGCCCCTCCCTGCTCGCTCTCTCTCTCTCCCTCTCAAAAATAAATAAACATTAAAAATTTTTTTTTAATTTTTTAAAATTAGAGACAATCTAAATGTCTGATTATGGGAGGTTAGCCAAACAAACCCATATGACAGAATACAATACAAATTTTTGTTTTTTAAATCACTGAACAAAAGAATATTTATTGATATCAGAAAGTGTTCTGGATAAGTTTATGGGTTTTTTTTTAGAAAGCAGCCAATAATACATATGACACTGTTTTGGTAAAAAAAAATAAAATGAATATAAAACATATGCAGACAAACAAACACAGATCACAGGAGTAAAAGACAAAATGAATGTACTCTACATAGCGATAGTGATCATGAATGTACTCGTATGGACTCTGAGGTAGGACAGATCTGGGTCTGAATAGCTAGGTAAGTAAATTGGACCAATTATTTAATCCTCTCGGGGTCTCTGTTTTCTCAACTTTAAATTAGTTGGTAGTTTAACAACTGATAGGGTTGTTATGAGTATTAAATGAGATAATGCTTGTAGCATACTACTTGACAAACTAAACTGAACTTTAGGATTGCTCTGATTTGCTAAATAAGGAATGATTTTTCTGTTTATTTTTCTCTGATGACATCACATTTTTATTTAATAACAGAACTAGGATAATAGTAAAAAAAATTCTTGGAATTATTGAGATTTTGTTTAAATGTTAAACCAGCCTCCATACAGATGGAACAGAGCCAAAACCCAGGTTCTGCAGTCCCTGTTCTGCAAAAGAAAGGCTCTCATTCAGGGAGAAGCTGAAGAAACCAGCCCCCTGCTTCGAGACGTTGTCAGGCAGTAATCCCAGGACATTGTAAAGATAAGACAAAAGTTCACTTGGGACATTTATTTAACAAATGTTTGGCATTGCATCAGAGGGCCACTGGTGACTGGGCAGCTGACCTGCATTAGGTCAGGTATACTCCACTATGAGTCATTTTCTGCATCTACAGCCAATCAACTTGAACAGACTATTATAACAAGGACATGTCCTTTATTTTTGGGACGGTTTCATTAATAACATTAACAATAACATGGCCATTCCCACGATGTGATGTTTTATAGTCAAATAAGCTTCTAAGCAATTTGCTTTCAAACTAATAATTCACCTTTAAAAAGAAACAATCACCAAAAAGCCATGTGTACTTAATTGTATTGAAGCAGGACAAGAACATTATATTCAGAAAATCTGAAAGGCTAATAGCATCTCACAAATTTCAGTCAATAGAATAGTGTCCATAAATCTTGCAAACTAAATGAATCCAGTGCACCTAGATGATAAAGATGTTTAGATTTAAAAACAATAATTGTGGGGCGCCTGGCTGGCTCAGTCAATAGAGCATGTGACTCTTGAACTTAGGGTTGTGATTTCAAGCCCCACATTGGGTGTAGAGATTACTTAAAAGTATTTTTTAAAAATAAATAAAATACAATAAAATAAACAGACATTGCAAGCTTGTTGATGGCCAAGTTTGTTGTCTATTTGTATTTCCCATAACACCTGACAAATTATTTTGCACCATAAATACTTAGGGCCTGACTAGTTTTGTTGGTTAATAGCCAAAGCACTTGATTTGACATTTGGGTGCTTACAAATACAACTTCAACTCCATGACTATAAGGAAAGCATCTGATGTATTTTATAAAATAGCAACGAGGTATCTTACTTTTTATTATCATTATGACAAAGAAGTAGGGAAAATTTGAAAATATATTTAGAAGGGGCACCGGGGTGGCTCAGTGGGTTGGGCGTTTGACTTTGGCTCAGGTTATGATCTCACTTCTTTGGTTTGAGCCCCACATCGGGCTCTGTGCTGACAGCTCAGAGCCTGGAGCCTGCTTCAGATTCTGTGCCTCCCTCTCTGTCTGCCCCTTCCCTGCTTGCTCGCTCGCTCACTCTCTCTCTCTCTCTCTCAAAACTAAATAAACGTTTAAAAAAATTTGTAAAAAGAAAGTATATTTAGAAGTGTAAAAAACCTACAGCAAAACTGCACTTTCCATTAGGTGAGCAGTCTGTTCTTAATAAGCTATGCATTCCAGGCCCAGTTACGAGACCAGAAACTAATCTCAGTATGCCCCTCCCTGCTTCTACAATGCCTAATTAAGTTTTGAACTTTAATTCCAAAGAACATTGATTATATGTGTGTATGTATATATGTATTTGTGTGTGTGTATAATCATCTTTATAAAACTACATGCTTTTGTAAAAAAATTGTATATAAATTAAAAAGTATGGTTTTATCAGGTTTTAAACATTTTATAAAAAATATTCCAAATATACATAAAAGTAGACAGATTAGTATCCTGAACTCCCAGGTACCCATCGCCAGCCCCAGCATAAACCCATGGCTAATCCTGGCCCAACCACACACACATCCACTCCTCCCACTACTATGGTATTTTGAAACAATTCTCAGACATCACATTATTTCATCCATTAATATTTCAGTAATTATTCTAAACAACAAGCATTCCTTTTTTGATAACCCTAATATCACCATCACATCTGGAAAATTAACAATAATTTCTGAATAGAATCAGCTATTCCATTATCTAAATTGCTAATTGTCTCAGAAAAATTGCTTCAAATGGATTTGTTGTTGTTTTAATGTATGTTTATTTGAATCAGGATCCAAATAATTTCTATATATTGCACACGGTTATTACATCTTTTAATCAATAGACTTCCTTTCCATTTTTTTGTCTGTGCAATTTATTTCTATTAAATAAACCATGTTATTTGTCCTTAGAATTGCCCTCATTGGTTTGCTGATGAGACCTCCAGGATATAGTTTAATCTGTTTCCTCTATTCTCTATATTTCCTGTAAATTGGTAATTGGATGTGAAGGCTATATTAGATTGAGGGTTTTTGTTTGTTTGTTTTTGGTGTTTTTGGGGAGGCCATGAGTGTGGATAAGACTTTTCCCTAGTTGCCATTTTGCTGAATCATATCATTCTCACTGTAATCTTAAAAAAAAATCTTTTCCTTTTTCTCTTGCCTCACCCTCTCTTGTTTCACCCTACACCACCTAACTACGGTGACCCATATTAACAATCCAATACATATCCCTCCATATTTTCTCCATGTTCACATAAATATCTTATTCACATGCAGAGATTCTCTGTTTGCTTTATAAAAATGAGGTCTTGAAAAACCTTCCAAGCCTAGTAGAAGAGTTCTAATTTGTTCTATTTAATGGTTCCAAAATGATACTCCATGTGCATATCCACCACAATTTACTCAGCCATCCTACTTCAGGTGGCAAATACTTTGTTCCTGGATTTTTTTTGCCACATCTTGTTCACATATACATATATGCTGGCTTTTGTTTTTGTAGGATGGATTCCCGAGAGTGAGATTGCTGGGTCAAAAGATATCATGTATATTTTATTTTAATTGATGTTTCCAGATAGCTGTCAAAAAAGGCTGTAGCATTTGACACATCCACAGCAAAGGGTGAGATCATCCTTTCCTTGGCAATCTAAAACAGTCTCGAGGAGTGGAAAAAAAAAAAAAGTCACAAGTAAGAGTCACATGTTGGAAGCCAGCAAGGAGCAGGGGCCATTCAAGGAGAGGAAAACCTCTGTGGGATCTCCTAATCAGCATTCAGTGAGCTAATGGCAAGTGGTTCTTCAATAGAAAAGGCCCTATTCATCTTTGTATCTCATGAACCTAATGCAGGCTTGGCACAGAACAGATAATATAAAATACCCCCAAACAGGGTCTGAAGACAGTTATCTCTAACTGCTAAGAGTTAACCTCTAACTTCTCTCCATTTCATGGATCCCAGTGAGTTCTTTCCTACTGTGTTACATATTGCACAATGTAATGTATCTACCATCTGCTCTTAATTTCATTTGAGTCATTAGCCATCTCAACTAAGATTCTGGGGGGGGGGGGGTGGCGGGGGAGTTGTCTTGAATTAGAAGAAACCAAGAAACTTGGCAAGATGATCATTCCTAAGTCATGGTCTTTTTAATGGTTTTTTTAATGGTCTACATGTGACAGTCACACCAAAAGGAGGACCCACTTCCTTACTCTGTGAGAGTCACATTTTTCTTATTAAGCCTTCATTCATCTCTCTTGCTCTTTCCAGGGCAATGCTCCCTAATATAATACTCCTCACCCCATCTTTCAAACCAAGACCTCTTGTTTGAGTAAGCTAAACGGTTGTGTGTTCTGCAAATAAGATCTTTCTTCAAAGAATCTACTAAATGTTCTCACAATTCAGTCCTTAACTATTAGTATTTGTAAGGATTTTACAGTGGAGGGAAACAAAAGATTAGCCCAGCTTCATCTTACAATGGGGAGAGTCAGGAAATGCCTAATGAGCAACAAAGCTGCTAGTTTTGACCAAGTCTAGCAACGCATTTATGGGCAGCATTTGCAATTAAGCAGCTCGAATGTCAAACGCATTGTTGGTGCAAAAAGGGGAATCTTTATACTGGAAATAAGAGCGCTGTCTGTTGACAAAAGGAGGAAGTAAAAATTACAAAGTACACTTTTAAAAATACAAAGACGTAATACCAACTCATAGTTATTCAGAAAGGCACAGTCCACTGGGAGTGACCTGAGAGAGTGGATTATACTATTCCAGGAAGGGGAAGGCCAACATACACTCAGCATAAACAGCCTTGCCCCCCACCCCCTTACCAGAGTGACACCAACCATATTCAGGAGCTGGACCCTCCACAGCCTACGGTGCTGGGGTAAGTGGTTTTCTTCATCTGACTCATTTAGGATTATGTCTGGCTTGGACCCCAGCACAGTGCAGTTAGTTGTAGAAAACCCGATATATGTCACCAGAGACTGTCTTGAATCTGGACATTCTCCTTGCGTTTTGGTGTCTGGAAAGGTGGAGAAGGCACCCTTTGACAGAAATTCGGGGAAATATGGGAGACATAGAGATTTAGAAGAAAAAGGAGAGCCGTATATTTAGTGTTTTGACACTGGCAGTACCTATAAAAGTACAGCCTAATTATCAACATTGAATACATTTAAATGAAATCCACAGTGCAATCTTTTGCTTTATAAAGGAACTAGGGAAAAAATAGAATTGCAATTTGCTCTGTATTTTTTACATCACCTTCGACAACCAGAAGTGTAACTAACTTAGAGAGAGTGCTGAACAAAGTAACATCTCATAGTTTGCCTTGTTAAGGAATAGAATGAAAGGAAATTTAGCTTTTAAGATGTGAATTTGAATGTAGATATAGTTACAGTCCAGATATGGTTACTGCTGACAAATAGTTCCATTGCTTAAACCCCTATATGGGACCATTTGACAAGGGGGAAAACATACTAATGTCATAGCCTTTTCTTTCTCCTTTTCCCTTCAATCCTACATGACCACCCAGGTGCTTATAGCTCTCTCCATCTCAATGACAATAACTTGCTCACAGAAAGGATCTGATATTAATCATTTATACTTTTCTTCATGTAGATCTAAGTCAATGTATTATTTCTCTAAGGGGTTTTCTATGTAAGCCTTACTTTGACTTGCAGAATGTTAAAGGGGAAGAAGTATATTTGGCATATTTGTGGCGCCCTACATCTTTACCTGTATAAATTTCAGTCTTGGCTTCTTATTGTTTTGGAGACAAACGATCCCCATTTAATTTATAGTGTGATAGCAGTGTTCAAGCTCTACCTAGACAGATATGTTCATTCATTCACTCATCCCAGCTAAGCCAAAATACACTGCATTTTCAAAGAGGGAAGACAGAAGTCTGGGCAGTCTGAGACATAAAGCAATAAACTGATATGTAGGGAAACTGAAAGTAAACAATCAGTGGAGTTTGTACCTGGCTGTGTGCCTAAGGGGGGAGGTGGTAGCCTAGGGGATGGGGCG
Source organism: Prionailurus bengalensis (assembly GCF_016509475.1). Lineage (NCBI taxonomy): Eukaryota > Metazoa > Chordata > Mammalia > Carnivora > Felidae > Prionailurus > Prionailurus bengalensis. Next base: position 158,812,210 of record NC_057345.1, read on the forward strand.
GGTGCATAATAGCGTTGTCTCTTCCTCCTCTTCCTCTGGAGCCTCAATATTTTCCATTGCAGTCCCTGGATACGGCAGGTCAATTGTGATAAACTCTGAAATAGAACAACTCTGGGAAGGGAAGGGGCATCCTTTCCTGTTCTCAGTGATTTAGTCCCAAAAATAATTTAGGTAAGATCTCCTCGACATACCTTAAGACTCATAAATAAGTACAGAACCTCATTTCACTAAATTATTTTGATCTCCTTGCTCATCGGTGTTAAAAAAAAAAATGATAAAAAGAATCATCAGGTTGGTGTCCCTTACCTACTCTCTTAGGAAGGAAGGAGTACTAAGTTAGCAAAGGCAGGTTAACAGGAAGAAAAAAAAAACCCTAGAGATTATGAACAGTAATCATAATTCAAAATTAAATGATTAAAACAATGCACCAGACAGTTTACAAAATGTTTCCACATTACACTATTTGTACACTGAATTTGGTCAAGAGATCGCGCTCAAAGGAATGTTATTAATCATTTTTAAGTCTCTTCTGAAAGTTGCTAAATTTAATTTACTGAAGCTACTACCAATTCCTTTGGAAACGCATGACCCCCAGCTTCTTGGCTTTCTTCATCCACTGAAGAGAGAGTTAGTCATCAGTGTCATATAAGAGTGACTCAGAGTAAGGTGGGAACCGGAGGACTTCTCACACATATATGAACTCAGAACTTGACGGAAGCCCAGGCATCAACACCTCCAGGGAATTGGTCAGGTGGCTCAACCCTTCCTTGCCCAGCACAGTAGGCAGACGGCACTTAGCCCAGCTGGTCCACAACAGCTTCTGCGCCCCAGTTCATTCTCAGTAAGGTAACCGATGACTGAATTCTGTCCTTTATCTCTTGGTTTCTCATGTCAGTCTTCAAACTGCCTTTGATTTTCCTCACTCTTACAAAATTAATCGAGTTATTTTTCATGCTATAATAATAATAACAATGTTAGAAGGTTGTGATGGACACTGAGTCCATCTTAACATAAAAGTGATCCCAACGTCACCCAGATCCTTGCCTTAAGCTCTCCCAGGTCTCTGTTTGAATGTTCTTTGGCACTCTAGAGTTACAATCCAATTTATATCTAGGTATTCTTTCTGTGCCTATTTGACACCATCTGTAAACTTATAATTCGCTGGAAACTGAATGGGGGAGGGGCTCCAAAAAAGAGTAGGAATCTTAGCTGAGTTTCTTACTAGAGCAGCAGATTTGCTACCTATAGTTCTGTTCTGTTTATCAACCGGCCTTGCCAATATTATCAGATGTCACCTGAGGTGAATGCACACATGCACACTAAAGTGGGTGAGAAAAACACCTTCTAGGGCAGAAGGAAGCAGGGAACTCCTCACAGTGCATATTTGATTCCTGGAAACTAAGATGAGAGCAGTAAACTTGCTTCAGATATTTACTCTCCATTTCATGATCCTGTGCCTGGCATTTTACCTGGAAGACATTGGGCTTTTCCCCCAGTCTGAGTCTGTATTCACTTTGACTCCCAACATGCAACAGGTAAGGGAGAAAGTCAATTTAGTGGCTTCACTGCCACTTAATCTTGGCAGCCTTTGTTAAAGGCTTTATGAATAAAATGGTGCCATGGCACACTCTCTCAATGGGTTAATTTTTAGCAACTTGAGGAAAAAGTTTAAATAAAACATGCATTTAGATTAAAAATCAACTTAAGGTTGTACAAATAGCTCTGAGATGTCCCCCTACCCTACTAGCCCAAGGTAAGGACAGTGCTTTATTTATCCTTTAAAAAAAATTTTGTTTTAAATGTCTATTTATTTTTGAGAGAGAGACAGAGAGACAGAGAGCAAGCAGGGGAGGGTCAGAGAGAGAGGGAGACACAGAATCTGAAGCAGGCTCCAGGCTCTGAGCCGCCAGCACAGCTGGACGTGGGGCTCGAATCCACAAACTGTGAGATCATGACCTGGGCCGAAGTTGGATGCTTCACCGACTGAGCCACCCAGGCACCCCATGCTTTATTTATCTTAGTATCCTTTAGCGTATGTTAGATGCTCTAAGAATATCCTTGGCTAGGTGCTGCATGAAATGAAATTTAAATGTTGTGTCATCTTCATGTTTTTGAGACTTCAAAAGTGCGCCCAATTTTAGAACAAATCCCAATGTTTGAATACAAGGAAAAAAATCATTATCTCATACATTTCAGATGAGGAAAGGGGGAATTTGTCTTAAAACCCTTATAACAATGTCACTTTCTTAAGGTACAGACTTTCAAAACTCACACCTTTACTTCCGCTCAAAGATGACTGTGTAGGAAAAGAAACACACTGCAGTTTTGAACACATTTTCTGTATACATACCTAACATTCTCTCCATATTCTAAGCTTTTTTTGAAGCCTTGTGATGATAAACTAAATCATATACAATATACAATCTCTTAAGTAAAGCAGCCATGGCTTTACCAATAATTCTTACCCTGCCAGTACTGTCAGGAAGCATATTGGCAAAGCCATCAACTAGGGGCACCGGGGATAATTAATTAATTAATAATTGTAGGTGTTATGATAAATGATAATGAAAAAGTTTTGAGAAAAGGCAGAAGCAACTCAGAGATACTTTTATCCTTAGAACTAAAAACGCCAAATGTACACGCGTCAGGCCTTCCCTTCATTAAGAGTGGCTGCCAGACCTCTTCTAGGAGACTGAATGAATGAGTCTGCAAAGGAAGCACGCCCTCCTCCGTGTCTCACCGGTCCCACCACACAAAGTACACCCAGGGTACTTCCCTCCTGGAGGAAGCAGGACTCAAGGGGAATGTCACTGTCAAAGGAGCTTCTTCATTCCATTGAATGAGAGAACTTAATGTTTCCATGATGACAAATACCCCCTCAGTTATATCATCATGATCATTTTCGTCATCATCATCATCAATTATTATTTATTATCAGACCCTCAAAGAAGCATTTGTTACTTAATGGAAGCATACTTCATATAGGATCCCTTGGCTTCACTTAAAATTTTCTCCTTAGATTTCTGGGTGACCAACTTGAACATTTTTTTTCACAGAAACATAATTTATTAGTCATATGATTTAGTTTGTGTCATTAGATCTAAACACTTATTTTTCTTAAAAGTGCAGCCGAAATCTGTGAAAGGTCCCTTGGGTTACAAAAACAAACAAATAGAATTTCTTACTTCAATGAAAAGATCAAACTAAAAAGGAATTTGGTATACTTAGCTAGGTTAATGATATTTAAATGTACTAAGGACACATATGTCCAGAATGCCATCGATATTACGAAAGCTGTGCAAGAGAACTTCAAAAAGAAAATATTAGAAAGCTACTTCTAAATGCTCTCTATTTGATGTTTTTTTTTTTTTTTCAACGTTTTATTTATTTTTGGGACAGAGAGAGACAGAGCATGAACGGGCGAGGGGCAGGGAGAGAGGGAGACACAGAAACGGAAACAGGCTCCAGGCTCTGAGCCATCAGCCCAGAGCCTGACGCGGGGCTCGAACTCACGGACCGCGAGATCGTGACCTGGCTGAAGTCGGACGCTTAACCGACTGCGCCACCCAGGCGCCCCACTATTTGATGTTTTTTAATGAACAACTTAGTTGTTGATTCAACTTAGGCCATGATTGCAACAAATTGCAAGTAAATTCAAACCCTACAAATTCCTATCAATCAGTGTGATTGACAAGTTTCATTATTGCTTTCTAAAACAAAGCCCTCCATGGAGTTATGTAGAAATGAAATGAAATCTGGTTGGGGGGGCGCCTGGGTGGCGCAGTCGGTTAAGCGTCCGACTTCAGCCAGGTCACGATCTCGCGGTCCGTGGGTTCGAGCCCCGCCTCGGGCTCTGGGCTGATGGCTCAGAGCCTGGAGCCTGTTTCTGATTCTGTGTCTCCCTTTCTCTCTGCTCCTGCCCCGTTCATGCTCTGTCTTTCTCTGTCCCAAAAATAAATAAACGTTGAAAAAAAAATTAAAACAAAACAAAAAAAAAAAGAAATCTGGTTGGAGGATGTATTTTAAAAGAATTATATATTTCTTATGAAAAGCATTGCTCAGAATGACATTGAGACATTATTCTCAGTTCTTTTGTTTATTTTTAATTGTGTCATTTAATTTTAAAGGGGAGAGGAAGATGAGTAAGAGAAGTGAAATCAAAGCATCTTATTTTGGACTTTTTACTAAGGAAATAAACCCAGTTATAGAAAGTTTAAAAAAAAAAAAGCAGAAGTGAGCAAGGACAGCAATCGAGTTGCAATATTTTCCCAAAGCAACAAAGCATTTTGCATGGCAAATGAAAGACACAATTAGTTCTCCTTTCTTGGTTCCTTTTGAATCTTTGTGGTCAAGAATTTTGATAAAGTATTTCCATTCCTCCTACTAACCGATAATGTGCTAATTTCTTTGCAGTTATTCCTTCTCCTTCCACACAGTCTAGGGGTTCGGAGATGGGAATTTTAGCTCTCGCCACTCTCTGGCTGATCACTTCATGTACGATACCTACTGTACCTAGCTCACAGAAATATTTTGACAATTAAATGAGATAAATATTACTTGAACACTCTTCAAAAGTTCTTAAAGTTTCCTAAATTGGAAGCGTGAACATTATATTGCTGTTATTAGCCTTTCGCCTGATGGTTCAGAGGGCTCAAAGACTTAACCCAACTATCACCAGAACCCTGGGCTTAGACTTGAAACTTTTTCCTTCTTTTCTTTTCTTCCTTCTTTCCTTCTACAGCACTAATTTACCTAATACCCAGTATCACACAAGTACTGGTGGTTGTAGAGAATTGTACACATAGCCCAGGCTCCCAGAGTTCAGTGGGAATCCAGGTGGCAGTGCAGCAAAGGATTAAAGCATGAATAGCCAAATCAAAGTGGCCGGGGTCCCCAAACAGCACTATGATTGTATCTTGAGCCAATTAACCTGCATTTCTGAATTTGTTTCTTTCTCTATAAAATGGAGATAACGTTACTGTAAGGTTTAAGTAAGATAGGGGCGCCTGGGTGGCTCAGTTGGTTGAATGGCTGACTTCAGCTCAGGTCAGGATCTCACGGTCCATGAGTTCGAGCCCCGCATCTCTGCACCGCCCCTGCTCATGCTCTGTCTCTCTCTCTCTCTCTCTCTGTCTCTCTGTATCTCTCTCTCTCAAAAATAATTAAATAAATAAATAAGATAAATATTCATAGATTCTACCAGAGGGCCTGGAATACAGCAAGCACTCAATAAACAATAGCAGTTATTACCGTTCCTACCTGACCTGGTGAACTGGGAATCCAAGTACCATGGTTTTTCTAGTACCATATTCTGAATTCTGCAGAATCAATTGGCATCCCACCAGAAGGGCTTCCACAGAGGAACCTGTAGTGGCCCAAACTCAAAAGTCTTAGCCAGAATAGAGGCCTCACAAATGTTGGGAGTGCTAACTTGGTAGTTTCTAACTTTGGCTTTTTCACTGCCTCCAACCTCATGATGACAAAAAGGCACTTTTTCTAAATCATAGAAACTAATATTAATATTAGCAAGATGTGAGTTATATTTTATAAGTAATAAAACTTTTCTGGTAAGGCCATTAAAAATAAATAAACTCTCATCAATGTGGCACCACCAAAGAACTAATGACTGAGCTTCCAGAAAAATAGTTCTGATGTTGTGAAGTTCTGGACCCACAAGGCAAGGAACCTCTAGACCAGTGTTTCTCAAATGGAAGCAGTTTTGTCCCCCAGGGGACAACTGGCAAACATTTTTCGTTGTCACAACTGGGGTGGGGGTGCTACTAGCATGTAGAGGATCGAGGCCAGGGGTGCTGCTAAACATCCTGCAATGCACAGGACAGACTCCACAACAAATAATTATTTGACCCAAAATAGGAAAAGTACCACAGGCCTTCCCAAGTGAGCATAATTGATCCTGCCACAGCGATAAGCTTCTGCCTATGTAGCAGATATTTAGTCACTTTTTTTTACGAGGTACTCTCCAACGGAAAAGTTATTATTTCCATTTTGCAAATAGGAAAATGGAGGCTAAGAAAATATAAATAATGTGCCCAAAGACCTCTGATGATAGAGGAGATGGGACTAGACCTCTACCTGTCTGATTTTGAGACCTGGGTTCCTAACCTCTGCCCTACTGCCGTGTGTGTGTGTGTGTGTGGCCTCAGTCCTTGCTTCCCACATTTATTTTTCCTAGCAAAGTGGCTAGTGTTTATTTGGGCTTAAGAAATATCTCCAGGACTGGTTCAGAGGATGCGGCTGTCCACACGCTGCAGTGTGAGGGCTGCAGACCTGCTCTCCTTTACTCTGCTCTCACCTTTGATGAGTCCACAAGCTCACAGCCACTGCATCCTAAGAGGACTGTTACAGATGAGGTGCTCCTTGCCTTGAACCAAGCGATGTGTACCCCTGGTAAGCACTTTGTTGTGAGATGGAAGACAAAGCAGATAAACAAACAGCCAAGCCACAAAGGTCAGTGCCCCAAGTCTCTGAATTTTAGGGACCAAGGAGCCATGTGAAGGTGACCAGGCTGGCGGTGTATTGTTGAGGCAGCTATAGTAATCACAGTTATTCATTTACTTCTTGGTGGTCAATGAACCAACCAGCCATCAATCAGCTTCTGTATACAGGTCATGTTCCCAATGACTCTGACCAAGGGCTGCTGCTCAGGAACATGACAACACATGGAATCTTGGCTAAAATACTATTAGAGGTCAGAGGTGTGTATGTATTGGTTTATGGTTGACTGGTCCGATGACCTAGAGGAATGTGAACCTTAAGAATTGAAGAAGAACCAGTATTTTTTAGACAATAATATTTGGGGTAAGGACAGGCTTTATAAAACTCTAGGTCAGAGTTGGTAGTCCCCTGGATTCCAGCTGCAGGCTGGGACACCAGCATCTGAAATGACCCTCAGCCGGGAGAGGTACCTAATAAAGACAACACATTTTAAAATGTGAGCCCATCTTTGGGGCGTCTTAGTGGCTCAGTCTGTTAAGCGTCTGACTTCGGCTCAGGTCATGATCTCATGGTTCATGAGTTAGGGCCCCACGTCGGACTCTGTGCTGACGGCTCAGAGCCTGGAGACCGCTTCAGACTCTGTGTCTCCCTCTCTCTCTGCCTCTCCCCAACTATGCTCTCTCTCTCTCTCAAAAATAAATATTCAAAAAAATTTGAACAAAAGTGTGAGCCCATCCTTAACAACTAAAAAGCTCTTCTCTGTGGCTTGTCACCAAGGAAAAATGTGTTTGGCTAGGGAACAAGGAAGTAAGGGAGAAATGGAGAGGATGAGGAAGGAGGAAGGAATCTTACTGCTTTGGTTTGAGTTTTTGTTTTTCTCCACTAGTTGTGAAGGTGAACTTACCAAAGAGTAGAAGTCCAAGGTCACTAGATTCTGAAGTGCTGGAGTTCTTACCTATTTTGTGCATGAAACCCTTTGGGTCTAGTGAAGCCTTTTCTCAGGAAAAAAAAAAATGTTTTATTTTCCCTTGCCAAATTTGTACTTTTTTATTTTGAAATAATTTCAAATTTGTGGAAAAGTTGAAAAAAATAATACAACCCAGAATTACCAAATATTGACATTTTACCACATTTGCATTTTCATTCTCTCTTTATAACCATATGTATGTGGGGGTTTTGTTGTTAATTGAAGTATAGTTGGTATACAATATTATATTAGCTTCAGGTGTACAATATAGTGACTAGACATTCATATACATTACAAAATGCATGCCACCTATCACCATACAAGTTATTACATTATTATTGACTATATTTCCTATACTCTGCTTTTTATTCTTGGGATTTATTTCTTTTATAAGTGACGTTTATACCTGTTAATCCCCTTCACCTATTTCACTCATCCCCCCACAACCACCCCCACCACCCCCCACCTCTGCCCTGGCAACCACCTGTTTGTGGTTGGGCAACCACATCTTCTTTAGCCATTCATCTATCAATGGAAACTCAGCTTGCTTCCTTTATATGTTTACTTATTTATATGAATATTCTTATTATTTTCTTAACAGAATTAAAGACATGGTCTTCACTGAGTTGAGACATGGTGCTACTTAATCTTTAAATACTTCAGTGTATATTTCCTAAAAAGCAGGAACTTTCTATATAATCTTAGTAAATTATAAAAATTGAAAAATTAATATTTATTGAGAATGCAATATTATTTGTCAAATCAACAAATCTCACTCAAATTTCACGAGTTGACCAAATAACATCCTTTCTGGCAAAAGAAAAAAAATAGTTTTCTGGTCCAGTATCACATGTTGCATTGGGTTGTCATATCTCTTCAGTCTCCATTTATCAGGAGCAGTCTTCAATCTTTCTTTTCCTTCATGACTTTGACATTTTTAAAGAGTATATGCCATATATTGTCTATGGAAGATATAGCTCCATGCAGGATTAGGATCCATTTATGTACAAAAGTGTTGCTATGTCCTTTCCAGTGCACCATCCCAGGAGGCACCTAATGTTGGTTTGTCCCATGACTAGCAGCGTTAATTTTTATCACTTGGGTAAGGTGGTATCTGTCAGATTTCTCTTCTTTGAAATTATTATTACTCTCTTTTTAACTACTGCCTATCTTATGGGGAGATTTTTTGAGATTCTATAATGGTTTCTTATCAGAATTTCACCTACTAGTTTTAGCATCCATTGGTCAAACTTCTCTGATATAATTGTTATGATGTCAGTTGCTAAATGATGATTTTCTAATTCCATCATTCCTTTTAAATTTATTAGTTAGCATATTGATTCTTCTATAAAATGAGGCAAACAATGTGCCCTCTTTAACTCAAAAAGCTGTTGAGAGAACCAAATGAGATCTATATGTAAAAGTATAGCGTAGAATGCTTCACAAATGTAAACCATTCTTTTGCGATTACTCCCTTATGCTTGCCCCCAGCAAAACTTGACAACATAGAAAGTTTCTACTCTCTGATCTAGTACACATTAAACTCCATGAGCATTTGCCTTCTTCAAATAATTCCATGGGGTTTGGATTGCAGTTAAGGCTACAGAATCCATTCAGAAAACATATTCAACATTTAGTTATCCAATTATTCAATTTATTGAGGCCAGACTTGAACATAACACTATACTAATTGAATTTATAAATACAAAATTTCCTTAAAATATCTAAACATGAAATTTTGCAAAAGGTAGTTACACCAACACTTCACCTCAAAATTATGCATTTTTAATGTATTTATATGTTTGAGAAGGGAAAATTCTACTACATGGACATTGATTTGCCACAAATCAATAACTCCTACACAGGAAAGATTTGTGAAACTATGCCAAATTATTAAGCCACGATAGTCTACAAACTTGACTGCTTTAGAAATAGGCACAGCTGTATCAAAAGAATCAACTAGTTTGCTCAAACCTACCATATTTTAATGTTTACCTCTGACTTATTTTTATCAATTGATAGTTCTCTTGCCTTTTCTTTCTTTACCTATATATCTTTTTCTGGGAAAAAAGATGAAGGCAGAGCCCAGAATTTCCTTGAGAAGTGAAGAAGATATGTTAGATTGCGTTATTTTTTATCTGAAATAATCTGTTCCTTATAAAGCAGCAGACAAAAATTGTGTGTATGTGTGCACATGAGTGTGTGTGTATAATTCTGTATATTTCTATTCCTTATTAGGGAGAGAAACATTTACGTATATAGGAAAATATATATACAAGAAGACTTACCAAAACACTAAGAGCCAAATGTGATAATCATTATTTCCTTCTTTAATTTTTTCTGTATTTGCCAAATTCTTTTTACCATGAGCATAAGTTACTTTTATAAGCAGGAAAAAAAAAAGGAACAATTTTTTTAAATAGTTCAAATGAAAAACCAGGAAATAATTGTAAAAAAAGAAAGAAAGAAAGAAAGAAAGAAAGAAAGAAAGAAAGAAAGAAAGAAAGAAAGAAAGAAAAAGAAAGTCCAGGGGGTACCTGGCAGCTCAGTTGGTTGAACATCCAACTATTGATTTTGGCTCAGGTCACGATCTCATGGTTTGGGCTCTATGCTGTCAGCACAGAGCCTGCATGGGATTCTCTCTCCATTTTCTCTCTGCCCCCTCCCCTGCTCACTCATTCTCATTCTCTCTCTCAATCTCTCTCTCTCTCTCTCTCTCTCTCTCTCTCTCTCTCTCTCTCTTTCTCTCAAAATAAATACGTAAACATTAAAAAAAGAGAGAGAAAGTTCAAAGTTTATAAAATTGCTTGGCCTTGCAAGTACTTTGAACACAGTGTCCATAAACAGTCATGATTCCAGACTGAACTTCAACTCAAGTCTTATCTTGTATTTAGCACATAAGGCCCCTCTTGATTCTAAGGGTGGCTCTGGATCAAGGGCAGAGATATGTGTGAACATGGGGCAAAGAAAGGAAACTTTCTGAGTCAAAAGCAAAGGAAATAGGGTTTTTCCCAAGGTGATATTTTCTGCTGCCCCTCTTGCTTCCAAAGGCAGAGAGAGCCAATACAGGCCCAGGGCTGCTCTTACATGTGGTGGGACCTCACAATCTTCCTCCTTTGTGTTGCCTATGGCTGAGCTAGGAGGCCTGAGCCATCGTGACGCTCAGACCTAGGCAAACAGGTAAATGCCCCCCAATTCTTGTTCACTTTGTCCTATGGGATAGCTTGCCCTTCCCTGGCCACCGGTACCCACAGTAAAATTGACGGTATTGGCTGTCTTTGTAAATAACAAACATCATAATACATATTTTATATCTATATTATGGGGAATATGTATATATTGGGGAATTTTATATCTCCAAATAGTCTGAAATCCCTCCCTGTGATACTTTTGATAGTACACTTCCAAATTAATATCACCCTTGTTTTCAATTATACAATTGCTTGATTCATTCACAACTGTAATTTTGCAGCCAAACACTGCATAATAACCTTTTTTAATGTTTATTTATTTATTTTGAAAGAGAGAGTACTTGCAGGCAGGGGAGGGGCAGAGAGAGGAAGAGAGAGAATCCCAAGCAGGCTCCTCACTGTCAGCACAGAGCCCAAACCATGAGATCATGACCTGAGTTGAAATCCAGAGTTGGATGCCTAACTGACTGAGCCATCCAGGTGCCCCAATAATTACTGTAACTTTTAAGACAGCATATGCATTTAAATGGTCAAGATTATAAAATTAATATAATATTCTTTTTTTAACATGTATTTTTAATGCAAAAAGAAGTGTACTATTTCTAAATTGATGTAGTAAGTGTACATGACATAATTTTTTTAAATTAAAAAAAGTAAAAAAAGGTAATACATGCTGAGGCAAAGTGCAGGTACAGTCTTCTGAGTAAAGGGGAAAGGAAGCCCTCCACCTTTTTGATTTTAGGCCCTAGGCCATCTAGCCCTGTCAAACTAATTGTCCAAGTCATTCTGCACTGCTTATAGTCAAAGCTTCATGGTTTTCAGGAAAGAATTTGCTCTCCTTTGTCCTATGTACGTGTAAACCTTTTTCCTCACAGAAAGCCAGAGAGAACAGAATCTGACGCTTCTTGATTCTGTTTGGGACACTGTGCCTTCGGCCAGCATCCCTCAGTCTCTTCCCACTCATCTCACCCTCTCTCCATGAACTCCTTGGCGGCTGCACACTGCATACTCTCTGCATGATGTTGTGATGGTTTTTAGAGGTGGGTTGAAGGATGACAATAAGCTACTGAAAATAAGAAACTGGAAACCAACTTAGGAACATTTTCATAATGGCAATACCAAAATACTCTCCTTTTGCTGACAGTCTAAGAATAATTAAGAATCTAATCAATCAATTGAAATTGAACATTTTCTAATGGATTGAATTTCATGAAGTTGCAAGAGATAAGATTTTACCATGACAGGGGTGCCTGGGTGGCACAGTCGGTTAAGCGTCCAACTTCAGCCAGGTCACGATCTCGCGGTCCGGGAGTTCGAGCCCCGCATCAGGCTCTGGGCTGATGGCTCAGAGCCTGGAGCCTGTTTCCGATTCTGTGTCTCCCTCTCTCTCTGCCCCTCCCCCATTCATGCTCTGTCTCTCTCTGTCCCAAAAATAAATAAACGTTGAAAAAAAAAATTAAAAAAAAAAAAAAGATTTTACCATGACAGTCCGTGTTTCAGATAGATGAATTCACACGTGAGATTACTGTCACATCAAACCCAATGACCTGTGTCAGCTTTGCCATGGCATCTCTCAATCTCTCTCTCTCTCTCTCTGTCTCTCTCTCTCCTGTTTACTTTCTCTGACTGTAGCTTGGTTGGTTTTCACATTACTTAGAGCTATGGTTTAGCACTTAAATGGCCATGTTTCCAACTAAATAACAGTTACTGTTTTTAAAAAACTACTCAAATGCATTAAAGTATCTGAAGTTCGTAAAAATTGGGTTATAATCCTTTGATGGTTCTAATTTGAATTTTCTTTCTAATTTTGAACATTCAGGTCACCATCTTCTTTTGTTGTACAAGAAAGGAGAGTTCCTATCATATACTGGAAAGAACATGTTCTTTTGGGTATTAGCCCTCCTAATCTTTTGTGGTTTTGTATGGAATTACAAAAGACAACTAAAGATTGCAGACATCACTGATAAGTACATTTTCATTACTGGGTGTGACACGGGTTTTGGAAATTTGGCAGCCAGAACTTTTGATAAAAAAGGATTTCATGTAATTGCTGCTTGTCTGACTGAATCAAAATCAACAGCTTTAAAGGCAGAAACCTCAGAAAGGCTTCACACCGTGCTTCTAGATGTAACGGACCCAGAGAATGTCAAGAGGACTGCCCAGTGGGTGAAAAACCAAGTTGGGGAAAAAGGTGAGTGATACAGGGGTGGGAAAAATGGAGGGGGTGTTGTAAAGTAGCTACAGCTAAGTTAAATGTGTTTGGATCTTAAATGGCCTTTCAAGAAAATGTCTCCTAAAGACCAGTTATGGTACTGGAGAATATTGGGAAAATCTTAGGATAGAGCCCTCAGTCGTTCCAAGTTGCAAGCTCTCTGTTTGCATGAAAGACACAGCCCCCATTATTCTCAGTCATAAGTCTCGGTGGGCAAATTTAGAAGTGAATTGGAGGTATTGAGTTTTCCTGCTCTTCTCTCGTGAAGTTCTAGTTTAGCCACGTATACAGCAAAGGCACTTGGAGCTAAAAGCTACAGGAGATCATGAGAGCAATCCCCAAATTGCCATCTGGATACCTGGGACCTACTTCTCACTCTAAAATCATTCCACAACTCACACATTTTCCATGGGAAAAGGTAGAAAATAGCCTGAGACTCTGATAAAGCTGTCTTAGATCATTGTGATAGAGTAGTAAGCCATCGGACCTCATTCTGCCAAGATGACAGCATTCCAAACTAGAGGACTTTTATTGGCTTGAATGAAGCTTGAAATATTCTCATTAATGAAGATATTAGGGTCCAAAATGGAAAAAAAGAAACCAAATGTATGTGATTTTTCTCTATCACATCTTCATTGTGTAGTTGAGACTCTGAACCTTAAAAGCAATGGTTTGATAATGTTCCCAGATCATTCTTTAAAAAAATGTTTTAATGTTTATTTATATTTGAGAGAGAGAAAGAACCAGCAGGGGAGGGGCAGAAAGAGACGGAGACAGAATCTGAAGCAGGGTCCAGGCTGGGAGCTGTCGGCACAGAGCCCAATGAGGGGCTCTAACTCACCAACCGTCAGATCATGACCTGAGCAGAAGTCAGACGCTTAACCTACTGAGCCACCCAGGTGCCCCACAGACCATTTTTAATACTTGATTTCCAAACAAATTTAACAATATTAAATGTTTTCCATCATAAAATAAAACTTTCGATGACTAGATTTTTTACCAAAAATAGATGTGAAGTAGATTGATACCGCTCTTTGTCTGTAAAAAGCAGTTTATAAATAATCTCTCACTTTGCCATCTAGCAAGTGGGAAAAATAGACCATTTTACTCTACATCTGAGATGAAAAAGTAAAAGGCTCATTCAGACAGTATCAGTATTTTACATTCAGAACCAGAAATAGAGTTACTGTGAAATTGTAACAGAGCTTCAACTATTCCAATTTAGCTTCCCACCTTCTCTGAGAGTAGTTACTTCCCAAAACTGTAATGTATTTCAAAGCAGGAACATGGCTAGAAGGAGGAAATGGCACAATTGTGTAAAGCAGGGGCTGTATTTCCATCAAGGATGCCCATATCAGTGCCATCTTCTATCACAACTCCTTTCTTTCCTCTCTGTTCTAGGTCTCTGGGGTCTGATCAACAATGCTGGTGTTCTCGGAGTGCTGGCTCCCACCGACTGGCTGACAGTGGAAGACTACAGGGAACCTATTGAAGTGAACTTGTTTGGACTCATCGATGTGACATTAAATTTGCTTCCCTTGGTCAAAAAAGCTCAAGGAAGGGTTATCAATGTCTCCAGCATTGGAGGTCGGCTTGCACTTGGTGGAGGGGGTTATACTCTCTCCAAATATGCATTAGAAGGCTTCAATGACAGCTTAAGGTAAAGTAAACATTGACATACTAAGAAATATTAGTTGGTAATGTTTATTGAGTGGTTATTATGCACTAGGCACTCTATTTAGTGCTTTAAATTATTCCCAATAATAGTTCCCAAAGATAATACCCCTGAAACAGATTAAGTAACTTGCCCAAGGTCACCCAGGGTTAGGGTTAGCTCTCCGTTAGTGTAACTATCAGTTGCAGACACAACACCATTCTGTTTATTTTTTTTTTCAACGTTTATTTATTTTTGGGACAGAGAGAGACAGAGCATGAACGGGGCAGGGGCAGAGAGAGAGGGAGACACAGAATTGGAAACAGGCTCCAGGCTCTGAGCCATCAGCCCAGAGCCTGACGCGGGGCTCGAACTCCCGGACCGCGAGATCGTGACCTGGCTGAAGTCGGACGCTTAACCGACTGCGCCACCCAGGCGCCCCTAACACCATTCTGTTTAAACCATCAGTAGAGAAGCTCCTGGGTGGCTCAGTCAGTTAAGCGTCTGACTTCCCTCAGGTCATGATCTCACAGCTGTAGGTTAGCCCAGCGTTGGGCCCTGTGGTGACAGCTCAGAGCCTGGAGCCTGCTTCAGATTCTGTCTCCATCTTTCTCTGCCCCTCCCCCACTTGTGCTCTGTCTCTCTAAAAGATAAATAAACATTAAAATAAATAAATAAATAAACCCTCAGTAGAAAATTATCTGCTAAAGTAAATGTAATTATCACAAAATAATGACTCAGCTACATAGCTTTCTCTCTCTCTCTCTCTCTCTCTCTCTCTCTCTCTCTCTCTCTGCAAGCTCCTGACCCATATTCCCATACATTTCAGACACTACAGCTAAAGAGATGATAACCTCCCCAACCCCACCCTGAGGACAAGAAATACAGTTTTCCTCTGGTGCTTCCATTTCCAAATAAAACTCAGAGCAGGAATTTACTAATCAGAGGTGGAGATTTTGCTCCCCCAAGAAAGCACTGACCACATCATTTTCCTGTGTGCCTACCAGAGAACCCCAGAGCTTAAAACAAAGGACTTATTTAGCAAACAAAGTGCACCCAGGCATGGATTTCTCTGGGTTTATAACATTTGACATTCACAGGGCTTCCTGAATCTGTAGATTTATATCTTTGCCAAATTTGGTGAGGTTTCAGCTATTGTTTCTTCAAACATTTTTTCCTGTAATCCATTCTTTCTCTTATCCTTCTGAGACTATAACACAAATGTTAGACCTTTGGTTTTATCACACAGATCCCTAAGGTTCTGTCCACTTTCTCAATCATTTTTCTTTTTGCTGTTCAAATTGGATAATTTCTAATGATCTACCTTCAAATCCACTGATGTTCCTCCATCACCATTCTGCTATTGAATCCAACCAATAAATACTTTATTTTGGTTATTATATCTTTTAAGTGTAAAATTTTCATTTGGTTCTTTGCCTTTTCCTTTTGGGGAGAAGTGCTGTAACTTTCCATTGACTTCAAGAGTATTTTCTTTTGTACTTGAAACATTTTTATAATAGCTGCTTTAAAGACTTTGATAATTCCAACATCTGTGTCCTTTTGGCATTAACATCTGCCATTGTCTTTCCCATGTGAGTTGAGATTTTCCAGTTCTTTTTATGTGAACATTTGGAATGTTCCAGTTCTTTTGGAATGTTTCCAGTTCTTTTTATGCTGAATATTTGGAATTATATGAGATTATGGGTCTTATTGAAGTCCTATAGAGAAGGTTGATATTTTTGTTTTAGCAGACAATTGATGAGGTTGTATTCAGGTCACAACTGCTAACCATCATTCTGTACTTTTTCCTGTTTGCTACCAGAGATGTCCCATAGATGTACCACACAGTAGCCAGTCTAGGATACAGAAGATGGTTGTCCCAGAGTTTGCTTCTCTAAGTCAGATCCATACATGCTCAAGTGCAGTGCATAAACAATGTTACGGGGTCACTTTCCTCAGCTCCTCTCTGTGATCTTTCCCGTTCCTTCTTGTTTCCTGGGACTTCCCTCCAACCAGATGTCACCCTATTCTGCCATCTACTTCCCATGTGTGTGCTGGGCATAGGGCCACATGATGGGTGGAAAGAGAAAGACAAAAAGCAACAGGGTTTCTTCCTATCCTCTTGGGGACCAATAACCACTTAAAAAAATTTTTTTTCAAGTGAAGTGTGTGTGTGATTGCAATACAGCGCTACATGACTGAAATTACCCAATAAAGAGTGGGTATTTTTCTAAATCATGGAACTGGTATTGGAAAAGGTACTGTGCATGCAGGCCACAGTCAAGTGGCAGCTCCAGAATTTCTATATGTAGGAGGGTTTAGGGACAGTGGTCCAACTGGAAGAAGCCTGGGTCTCTTTAAAGCTGTATTTGCCAAGCAAAAATACGGGTTTCATGCTGGTTTTACTTACCTGGTAAGCTTATTGGGTGACTTAAAGCCTTTTGTCCCCAGATTATATGGTATTTCATGAGTGGGTGGGGAGACAAATCTTCCCAAATACTTTCCAAAACCCAAAGGAGATCAGAAGATAGGTGTGTGAAGTACAATTAAGTTGGAAAATAACCCTTGAAATTTTAATGCAAGCAACATATTTTCAAAATCTTTCAAGATCAAGATAATTTGTATTTTTAGTCAAGTACACTGCAAACTAACCACTAGGCATGTTGCTAGAAAGCAGAACCTAAGATAAATCACATTTTAAGTTCATTGGTAGAGTTCTTTAAAAATCTTAGGATAAAGACTTGTATAACATGAGTAATTACTTCCTTATATATCTTTGGTGGAAATATAAATTAAATTTAGGAGGTAATTACTCATATAATGGTTTGCAATACTTTATTTTGCTTTAAAAGGCCCAGGGTAGGGGAGGGGGGTTCCATGATTCCCCTAAAACCTTATTGCCCAGTAAATGAGCAGACCTTTGGTTTTCTGAGGCCACACAATGAAAGAGCTCACTGAGCAGCAGAGGGAACAGATTAGCCACATCAAGGATTGTCACACTGTGTCCCTCAGCCTAGCCTCACTTGTTCCACAATCCCTTCACATTCCTAGAATGGAGGTAAACTTATCCACCCAGACCAATCATCAGTCCATTTCTCCAGAAGGTGCTTTGCGTACTGAGAAGAAACCTGTCCTTAACCTGAATGCTTGTCAATTTAATGAGAGAATCTGGCTTCACATGGAGCACTAAACTGGGGATGGGCCTACCCAGATGCCTTTCCCATTCTGCCACTAAACCGCCCTCCCTTCGCCACCCTGAACTTCAGCTTCCTCACCTGCAAGCTGCAAGCATAGAACAAGCTACTCCTTTCCAACCTATCCAATTCTGTGATTCCATGAAAAAAATTCATAAGAAAATAGTCATCCAAATAGCAAACATTCTCCAAACCAAGCTGGATTAAACATCATCAGTGTATTCTTTTCACAGACGGGACATGAAAGCTTTTGGTGTACACGTTTCATGTATTGAACCAGGATTATTCAAAACAGGATTATCAGATCCAGTAAAGGCCACCGAAAAAAAACTTGCCATTTGGAAACATCTGTCTCCAGATATAAAACAACAATACGGAGAAGGTTACATTGAAAAAAGTAAGTCTCTGATGGACCAGGGTTCCTCTGGGGTTCATTATCATAGACAACATGAAGGAGACTCAAAATTAAATGAAAAAAAAAATAAGGTGTTCATAATAATATACCAATAGGGAATCTTAGATATGGATCAGAGATTCATATTAATTCCAGTGCCATCTCTCACTTCAAGGGTTTATAAACATTTACTGGGAAGTTACCAAGTGCCAAGTTCTATACTAAACACCTTATAAATTTTATAATTTACTCCTCAAAAGAACCATAGGAGTAGTCAGCAGAGGCTTAGAAAGGTGCATGTCCTACCGAAGGCTATACAGCTCCTCCTGATCGTGTCCAGGCTGGAGCCCCCCATCTTCAACTCTACATAAATCTCCTCTTTTTGGTAAACAACCACTCACTAAACATTGTCCAAGGATTCATGGAGGTTACAAAATATAAAGACTCAGACTCTGACCCTTACCTAGTATACAGTCAAGTTGACAAGAAAAAGTAACCACGTGAAACTGTAAAACAGTGACTCTACAATGTGTAAGAAAATTGATGCTATACTTCTTAGACAGAGCCCAACAGCCCAGAGTGGGTGCTAGATGGTGCAGTCTCTACTTACCCAAGAAATTCAGAACTGGATGAATGCATTGCTAGTTAAGTGGCCTTTATGAGACAGGTCAGGTTAGAGTAAGGCCTAAAGGACAGGAAGGAATTATTTGGGTGGAAGCTTTCCAGAGCAAGAATGCATGGGTTGGGGGGGGGGGGTGGGGGTGGGGGTGGAGAGAGCAGGAGAAGTAACATAAATCAGATTGAGTCAGGGATGGAGAAATAATAATAGACTAGATTATGATGACTAACGTATACTGAACATTTGCTATGTACTTGTCACCATTCTAAATGCTTTACATGGACTCTTTCATTTAAAATGCCCAAATAAACCCTATGAAGTAGCTATTACCTTAATTTTATAGAAACAGAGGCATAGAGAAGTAACTTGCCCAATGTTGCACAATTAGTAAGTAGAAGAGCTAGATCTGAACCCAGACAGCCTGACTTCACCATTTATCCTTGGGCCCTGCACTATAATGTAAACAAGGCTTTAAGGAGCTGGTGGAACTTTCTGTGACAGGGCTCTGCCTCCATCTCAAACTTCCTGGTCTTATTACAAGCTTAGTCGACATTCCTCAAACACTTACTGAGCTCCTGCTTTGAGCCGAACAGGGCCCCACCTAACTTTGTGTCACTCTAACCTTAAAACTCTGGTCCTGCCTCTTTGTTGATGGATTTGATAAGTCAGCCAACTGTGACAAGGTTCAAGGCTGGAAGTTTTGGAGGTGGAGCCAAGAGCTGAGTCAGATCCACCTGGGGAGGCTTTTAGAATGACAGACTTCCTCAACCACCCAACCCCACCCAACACACACACACTTGTGCACACACACAGATGCATACATACATATCAACGAGAACATCTGGTTTGACAAACCTCCCAGTGCCATCATGTCACTATATGCTGAGAACCTCTGCCATTAAAAACTCAGCTTCTCACTCATTACCAACTCTGAAGATTCTAAGTAGTTCAGAAAAAAAAATCCCTCATTTAAAAGAGCTTTTTCTATTTGATATTGACATTGATATTTCTAAATGCCTATGAATATATCATGAACTGCCATCTGAAAATTATTTTTTACTTGGACCCTGGCTGAGGTATCCTCTCTTTTACTGATTGTTCTTATTAGAATTTTCCAAATCAGGACTTGGACATCAGCCAGACTCACAGTTCCAAAGCAGACCACAAATTTAAGCTCACCTTTCTTCATTTCCAAGGCAATAGTTGTAAGAGTTTAAAATAGACACTAAGACTTATTAGGTAATCTCAGTTAGGTTTTTTGAATAACTTGCAGCCACTAAGGCCTGAAGTAGAAGGGAAGATTTAAAAATCATAGACTGGGGCGCCTGGGTGGCTCAGTCAGTTAAGCGGCCGACTTCGGCTCAGGTCATCATTTCACAGTCCGTGAGTTCGAGCCCCACGTCGGGCTCTGTGCTGACAGCTCAGAGCCTGGAGCCTGTTTCAGATTCTGTGTCTCCCTCTCTCTGACCCTCCCCCGTTCATGCTCTGTCTCTCTCTGTCTCAAAAATAAATAAACGTTAAAAAAAAATTTTTTTTTTAATTTTAAAATCATAGACTTCTCTTAAGAAGACACAACTCAGGTATGTTTTAAGAGCACAGGAGGAATGCTTTGAGCCATTACCAATCTCTGATAAAATACCTGCCTCTTTAAAGCTATCATAATTCATTAGGCAGACATTTCATCTGTCTGATAACCAGCCTGTGTTTAGCATTCTGAGTCAAGACATTTGGGGATGATTCCCTCTTTATTCACTGAATTATAGAAGTACGTGGTATGTGAATGTACGTATGCACACACATGCACACCCACATTTCCTATATAGTATTCCCTTAAAACAAATTTGGACTCGAACCCACAACTTCCTGGGCTCAGGGGCCTCATAGACTATAAAGCATCTGTCCTTCATTGCTTTAAAGTAGTGCTTCTCAAAGTTTGTTCCCTGGACCAGCACCATCAGCATCACCTGGAAACTTGATAGAAATGGAAATTATTGAGTACCACTTCACACCTACCTATTGGGTCCCACTTTAACACTGTAGTATTAAAGGCTATATATGAATCTCACAGGTGGTGAGTCAGAACCAACCCAGCAATTGTGTTTTAACAAGCCCTCTAGGAGATTCTGCTGCCCACTCAAGTTTGAGAGCCAGGGGTCTAATGAAAGCACGGTTGTATCCTTTCCTGAAGAACAGATAGAAACCCACCACAAAGGGCCTCAATTATAACAACCAATTCAAAATAAATACCCATATACGCATCCTCCCCTTTACACCCTAGCCTCCCACACCCCTTCTCCCCTTCTTCCAAAGAGTAAGGGTGTTTTTGTCTCTTTTTACAGGTCTAGACAAACTGAAAGACACTAATTCTTTTGTGAACATGGACCTCTCCCTGGTGGTGGAGTGCATGGACCACGCTCTCACGAGTCTCTTCCCCAAGACCCATTATGCTGCTGGAAGAGATGCCAAGACCTTCTGGATACCTCTGTCTCACATGCCAGCAGTTTTGCAAGACTTTTTATTGTTGAAACAGAAAGTAGAGCTGGCTAATCCCAAGGCAGTGTGAGTCAGCTGACAACAAATGCCTGCCCCCAGGCTATGAGATTGGCTGCTTTCAAGGACACGTCTCCTTTTTGGTCTCATTCTTTACCTGATCCAACCTGGACTCATTTAGATCATGCCTCTTTTGATAAATGAGGGAATCCAACCACCACTCGGGATGTCCCAGGGTCCTTTTCCAAGCCTTCTTTGGAAAGAAGGGCAGTGATGATGGGTCATATAGAAAGGCCAGGATGGCACCTGCCCAATATTGAGGTTTTGCCTGCTTAATAGGATGTAAAGGAAATTGAAAGACTTTCCCATTCAAAATTATATCTATCACCCGCTCCATGCCTCTAGCCACTACCCCTTGAACTCCAGAATGTTAAATATTTGCCCCTTACCAAAATGTTGAGATAAGTAGAATACTGGGGCACGTGGGTGGCTCAGTTGGTTAAGTGTCCGACTCTTAATTTCAGCTCAGGTCATGATTTCACAGTTCATGAGTTCAAGCCCCACATCAGGCTCAGCGCTGACAGTGTGGCCTGCTTGGGATTCTCTCTCTTTCTCTCTCTCTCTCTCTCTCTCTCTCTCTCTCTCTGCCCTGTTCCCCTCAAAATAAATAAATAAACTTTAAAAAATTAACAGCATTTTTTTAAAAAATGGTAAGTAGAATGCTTTTCATGAGAGGATTGGATATGTTATTTTGCTGAGAAGAAGACTCTGAAGGGTTGGAACTCACTTTTGTAAGCTTTGACAGGTCAGGAGAAGGAAGGGTGAGGAAGCATCATGTGACTGGTATCGGCTACAGGGAGCAGAAAAACACAAAGTAGGACTGCAAGTAGGAGAAGGAAAAGAGCAGGACAAGAGTACTGAATGGAAGAAACAAGTATGAAGGTGGAGAGAGGGAGATTCCAGGACAAGCCTGCCTATTTTAGAGGGAGCTATGGAGGCTAAACAGCCTATTCAAGGCCACCGTGAACATTGACGCATACACCGTCTGTGTTTGAGCCCGCATCGGGCTCTGTGTTGACAGCTCAGAGCCTGGAGCCTGCTTCAGATTCTGTATCTCCCTTTCTCTCCGCCCCTCCTCCACTCATGCTCTGGCTCTCTCAAAAATAAAGAAACATTAAAAAAAAAAAAAAAAGAATCAGTTCAATTAAAATCCTGTAACTTCCTTAAGCCTTCGACTACTTCCACAATGGCTCCCTACCTCTGGTTCTGCTGTAAGTCTCCCTTCAGAAACTAGTTGCCATGGTGACTTTTCATGATCTATCTGTTGGTCTGGAGAAACTCCATGTTGAGGCTTTCTGGGCTCAGTGGTCACAGAACAAAGAGCATCAAGAATCATTTCATCTAATTCTCTGCCTATAAGCAGGATATGGCCAAGCCATCCAGGCTAAAAAGAACCACCACTTCAATTGAAAATCTGTCCAGAAACTCCACAATTTCCTTGGGCAACCCAGCCAATATTTAATAAGGAAAATTTCCAGGAGCTTCTAAGGAAAATGACCAATTTTGACTTTCTTCTCTATTAATTCCAATAACTGTCAGGAATGTGAGAGACCACAGTCTCATCAGCATGGAGGAAATAGCTAAACAGTCGCAAAATGAAAAGCCTTTTAATATATAGAAATCATTCGTAACAATTTAATCTAAACCACAGTTTATAAGGACAATGCTGGTCAACAGTTTCCTGAATTTTTGCCTGTTAAAAAATAAGACAATTCTGTTGACATTCATAATACTGACATTCTTCCTCAGCTCTGTGACTCATTTTTAAAATGAAAATATGAGTAATTTCCCTTGTACTATATATATATGAGGTACTAAAATAGCCAGGGCTCTAATGCAGATTCTAGCTTAGCAGAATTTTTCAAACTCTTTTTGCACACAGCACCTGCCCAAGAAAGAACCAGATCACGGCTCTTGCCTGATTAGGCCCTAGAAATAAACAGCACTCTGGCCTGAAATAGGTCAGGCAAGGCAACATGGCATTCTGTCACATTCTACAACAGGCAACTGCCCTGAACAGTCCCACTCCAGTTCCTTTTGAGGAACTGGACATGGGAAGGGTTCTGCTATGGATACATAGCATAAACCCTGGACAAAAATCATTCAGTCCCACGATCAGGTAAAAGATTTACTCTCGGGATTCTGGGTCTATTTTTTCCTCTTAGATATGACAAATGGAAATTGAGTATGATGCTGCCCAATAGACGGTGGGGCCTGGCTTATGGATCAGGTAATCCAAGAAGTCTAGCTTCCCACAAGTATAGTAAGAAAATAATATCAATGGTTATTTAATATTTAGTACATGTCAGGTTCTTAATGCATTTGTACATTACACAAATGATTTCATCTAACCCCAACCATATCCAGGGTATGTTTTGTTGTTGTTGCTATTGTTGTGTTGTTTATTTGTTTTTAATGTGGTAAGAACACTTAATATGGGATCCACTCTCTTAAACTAAGTGTACAATACAGTATTGTATCATCAGAACGTACAGCAGATCTCTAGAACCTAATCATTTTGCACAAATAAAACTTTATATTGGGTGAACAGCAACTCCCCCTATACCCTTCCCCCAGTGCCTGGAAACCACCATTTTCCTTTCTGTTTCTTTACTTTTCTTTTTTTTTTTTCTTAAACATTTATTCAGTTTTGAGAAACAGAGACAGACAGGGTGGGAGCGGGGGAGGGGCAGAGAGAGAGGGAGACACAGAATCTGAAGCAGGCTCCAGGCTCCAAGTTGTCAGCACAGAGCCTGATGCGGGGCTCGAACCCATGAACCATGAGATCATGGCCTAAACCGAAGTCAGAAGCCTAACTGACTGAGCCACCCAGGTGTCCCTCCTCTCTGTTTCTATAAGTTTGACTATTTTATGTACCTCGTGTAAGTAAATCATGCAGTATTTGTCCTTCTGTGGCTGGCTTATTTCACTTGACATAATGTGTCCTGATTCATCCATGTTGTCATGCATAAAAGGATCACCTTCTTTCTAAGGCTAAATAATATTCCATTGTATGTATATATCACGTTTTCTTTGTTAGTTTACCTATTGGTAAACATTTAGATTGTTTCCACATCTTGGCTGTTGTGTATAGTGCTGCAAGGAATATGGGAGTACAAATATCTCAAGATCTTGATTTTAATTCTTTTGGCTACATACCCAAAAGTGAGATTGCTAGATCATGTGGTATTTCTTTTTTTTTAATTTTTTGAGGAAGCTCCACCATGTTTTCCATAGCAGCTGCTCCATTTTATATTTGTACCAATAGTGACCTAGAGTTCCAATTTCTCGATAACTTCACCAACACTTATCTTTTTTTTCTTGGTAACAGCCATCCCAACAAATATAAGTTGATACCTCACTATAATTTTTTTAATTTTTTTAATGTTTATTTACTTTTGAGAGACAGAACACGAGAAGGGGAAGGGCAGAGAGAGAAGGAGACACAGAATCGGAAGTAGGCTCCAGACTCTGAGCTGTCAGCACAGAGCCTGACGTGGGGCTCGAATTCATGAAATGTGAGATCATGACCTGAGCTCAAATCAGCGCTCAACCAACTGAGCCACCCGGGCACCCCAGATACCTCGTTATAATTTTGATTTGCATTAGTTGATCATCAGTGGTTAGTGATATTGAGCACCTTTTCATTTACCTATTGGCTGTTTGCACATCTTTGAAGAAATATCTACGCAAGGCCTTTGCCCATTTTTTAAATTGGGTTATTTGTTTTTGTTATTGAGGTGAAGAAGTTCCTTATATATTCTGGATATTAGATATAATATGTGTGTATTGTATCTTTGGATATTAGATACTTGTTTTAGAGATGGAGAAAGGAAATCACAGAGATGTGGGCAGTTTGCCCAAGCTAACTGCTAACTGTAAATGTGGGCCAGGGTTCAAACCCAAGCAGTCTGATGCCAGAGCTCACACTCAGAGCCACTGTGCTGAAACTGACTCTCACAGAGTACTTTTCCAAAGTTTAATACTGGGCCTGTAAAAAAAAACTTTATTAAATTAATCTAACATGAGTCTTGCCTAGGCAATAATATTATGCATAAGAATGATGCATAATTTTGAGTATATATATTCCTTTTTGTTTTCCTCTATTCTAGTTTAAAATTCTTCTCACTTCTGGGGCACCTGGGTGGCTCAGTCAATTAAGCATCCGACTTCAGCTCAGGTCATGATCTCACAGTCTGTGAGTTTGAGCTCCACGTCAGTCTCTGTGCTGACAGCTCAGAGCCTGGAGCCTCTTTCAGATTCTGTGTCTCCCTCTCTCTCTGCCCCTCCCCTGCTCATGCTCTGTCTCTCTCTGTCCCAAAAATAAATAAAAACATTACAATAAATAAATGAATAAATAAGTAAACAAATAAATAAAATTCTTCTCACTTCTTATAAAATAACAAAAGTACTTATACACCATTTTTCAGGTCCTTGAAGCTTTCTAACTAAAATCTCTAGATTTCCTTTTTTACCTTCTTGTTTTTCTTTTTAGTTATCAATTTTATTTATTTGTTGTTACTATTATTGTTAGTTTGAAGAATTTATATGTAATCAACTATTGCTAATCTTGGATTATCTGTATTGACCCAAGACCAACTCTTTGGATCTTTTAGCTTTTAAGATCAGAAAAAGGAAAGAGGACAGAAAGCTAGCATATCACAAATACTGTTTCCCCCATGGCTGTAGTTTTGTCAATTTTTGTCAATTCCAGAAGTGATTCTGGAAGTGCCACTGGGGGGTGGGGGGGTGGGGGGAAGGGGTGGACTGTTGTAGTCACTGTGGCTAGTGCTAGCCCTGGGAATACTAGTGAGAGAAAAGGAGAGGATCTTAGCTGGAAAGGGGTCAGGGCCTCATAGCACTAACACACTGCAATCCAAGATAATCCCATAGGTAGCTGGACGTTCTGACTTGGTGGGAAGAGGACATGCAGGCTAGTATTTCTCAGAGACATTCCCACTAGCAACATTCCTGGTCTGACAAGTTTCTGCTCCAAAACCACTGAAGAATGGTAGGTTGACCACCTTTTAATTACCTTGTTGATTAGCTCTGGTTAATGGAATATTCTTTATTATTTTTGAGCCAAAATCTGTCAGCGGAGAGAAGAGAGGGGAGAAAAAGCTGCTTTTTCTGAAACCATCATGATAATAACAGTTCGTGTTCACTGAACCTTTAAAATACACCAGCATCCAGAGTGCTGTCTGTGAATGTTCTCATATAGTTTTTATAGCATTTACACAACACGTGCTTTTACTGTTCCATTTCACAAATGAGGAGCCTAGTAGCCAACATTCTTTCAACTCTAATGATCTATGATTCCTAAATTCTCTCTAATTCCCTAAAATATGAATTCTCCCCTCAAGAAAAATAATTAAAAAAGAGAAAGAAAAGTTAGTGGATTTTAAAACTTTGAAGTTCTTTCTGGAACTCTGCAGCCATCCTAATTGAGAAACTCTAAAATTCTGACTGGTGAAATCATAAGACAAATCTCCTGGCCAGTGATCTCCAGGCCCCTTCCCTATGTCCTTGAGCCCTTGAGAGAAATGATTGATAAGGGCTTCAGGCTCTTCTCATTTCTCTACACACTCTCCACCCCTAGCTGCTAACACCTTTCTAAGAAACAGGGCTTTTCTTCATGAGAAAAAATACAAACAGTCATCTTCATATTTTACAAACTCCAGTGCTCATTCAACTGAGATAAACATAAATATCTGGTCAGAAAATTCTCCAAGTACTCAAGTCTTCTGTGGGCCCCTTCCCCACATTGAACATTCTAATTCCAAAGTAGAATTGAATCCGATTTGAGTTCTGTCCCCAAGAGGAGCAGTTTTTATCACTGATTTAGATGAAGACACAAGAGGCAGTTTGTGAACCCACCAAGGGAATACCTAAGAATACAGAATCTGGGTTTCAAATCTGAGTTCTAGCCATGGGCTAACAAGATGAAATGATATAGAGAAAGAGACAGGGTTCTGCTGTGGTTCTAAAAAACAAGCATGGGATTCAAAGCCACGTTGTAGAAATACTGAGGCATTTTATGCAATAGTTCAAAGAGAGTCAACAGTGTGATGTAATGGTAGGAAGTAACTGCCTACCCCCTCCCACCACCCTTGCAAGGAAAAAATAAATAAATGATCATTTGTCCTTGGTTTAAATTTTATTTATTTATTTATTTTTTTTTTTAGTTTATTTATTTTGAAAGAGAGAACACATGCGGGCATGAGGAAGGACAGAGAGAGAATCCCAAGCAGGTTCCACACTGCCCATGAGGAGCCCAACATGGGGCTCAAACTCACAGAGAGATCATGACCTGAGCCAAAATCAAGAGTCAGATGCTCAACTGACTGAGCCACCCAGGCATCCCTAAATTTTAAATTTACAATATATAGTTAAGGTTGGTGATGTCTATCTGTACTCTCAGCTGCTCGGAGAACTGGTAAAATGTTGGGAACCCCAGTCTCTTGTAGCCACAGACATTCCAAAGAGGGTGTCCAGGAGATCAAGGTTATCTGAAAGCAGCTTAGTGGAAACAGAGTTGAAGACTCTGGAGGTATTTGAAAGAAGAGCCTGTGAAACAGGAGACAGAGCAGTCACTCAAAGAGTCCTCCCTGTGAAAGCAGAAATTAAACTTATTCCAGGGGGCTATAACAATAGGACCAGGGTCAGGAGTAGAAGTTAGTTAGAGTTCAAGTTCAGCACCATATAAAGGAGGAGCGTTTTTGTTTTTGTTTTTGTTTTTGCCAGAAAGAGCTTGACTGAAGAACAAGCATGGCTGATAGGCAATCACAGGGAGGAGAGCCGTTGGGGGGAAGATGCTGGAGAAGGAATTCAAGTGAGCCAGAATGGCTGACTTGGTTGATATTTCAAGACTCTCACAAACCTAAGACTCCTAAGATTTACTCAGATATGGCACATTCCAGTGATAGACAGCTAAGAACTTCCAGTCCCTGAAATCTGACAGAGCAAGAAGACAAATGCCTCTCATCCCACTTCTTATAAGGTCTGAAACGTCATTTCTTCAATCCTGGAAAGCTCATCTTAGCCTGAAAAGGACGAAGAAGAAGGTGCTCAAAGCCACATTTATAGGCTTCCAGATGAACTTAAACTATACTTGAGACAGTGCCCAGAGGCAGCCCCGGGGCCAGCACAGAGAAGGGGAGGCTGGAAGGAGCTTGGAACTTGTGTGTCCCTGACTAGTTTAGTTGTGTGTATGCAGTTATCCAAAACATGGACTGACTTTTAAAAATGGATATTGTGGGGCGCCTGGGTGGCTCAGTCGGTTAAGCGTCCGACTTCAGCTCAGGTCACGATCTCTCGGTCCGTGAGTTCGAGCCCCGTGTCGGGCTCTGGGCTGATGGCTCAGAGCCTGGAGCCTGCTTCCGGTTCTGTGTCTCCCTCTCTCTCTGCCCCTCCCCCGTTCATGTTCTGTCTCTCTCTGTCTCAAAAATAAATAAATAAACGTTAAAAAAAAATTAAAAAAAAATAATAAAAATGGATATTGTCTAAATAAATAAAACTCTGCAAATAATATACTGTGAGAATTTACTTTTCTTCCCACCAGTCCTCTAGTTCCTAGCTAGGAGCTCTTGTCCCCCTGGGACATGTAGATTAAATACCAATATATAGATTTCCTCCTTGTGCTCATTCTTACACAAGTGGTAGCAGTATTAGACTCTACACACTTTTTCTATTTTTCTCAATAACATGTTCAAATTTCAATGAACAAAAGAGTAGAAATATTTAAAACAAATGCTCACAGTTTCCTTTCTAAATCTGGCCCAGCCAGAGGCAATAGACAGCTGTGAGTTCATCATTTTACTTCTTCAGCCCCTGACTTAATCATGGTGCTGTTATCCTTTCATTCAATAGATCTTAAAATTTGTATTTCTTACAGCCTTGTTTCCTCTCTAATTTAGTGCAACAATCCTTACCCTGGATAAAATAAGAAAGGAGATAACTGTGTTGATTATAAGCAGTTCTTAAGAGTATAATGCTATTGACCAACTCTACTGGTTACAAGCGGGATCTCCAAATCATTAATAAGTGATTCAGAAGGTAAGTCTCTCCTCTATGAGAGACTAACTAACTGTTTTAGGAAGCCAATTAGAAAACATTTCGCCCTCTTTCAGGGATATCTGATTCCTTAACGGTGTTTGAGAGTCTGTTGCATATCATCAACAGTCAAGAGCTTCTAAACATTAGCCACTGACTGAAACATTCCTTTTCTTTCTTTATTTCTTAAACCTGTCCTTTCTATTTTTGTAGGTGAGTTCTCAGAGGTATAGCCTAAAAGTGGCAAATGAGGCATTAACAAAGTTGCCCTATTTGATTCCAAAAGCTAACTCTCTTGGACAGTTCCTTGTCAAGTAAACCACTTCCCTGCTATGGGGAGATGGGGTCATGATGAGGATCACTACTTTGAAATGACAGAGGGGAGCCGTTAGGGGCTGAATTGTGTCCCCTCCACATAAATAGATAGCTTGGAGCCGTGGTACCTCAGAATGTGACTTTATCTGGATATAGGGTCTTTTCAGAGGTGATCAAGTTAAAGTGAGGTCATTAGGTTAGGCCCTGATCCAATATGACAGGTGTCCTTCTCAAAAGGGAAATTTGGACACAGACAAGTACACTTAGAAGGAAGGCAATATGAAGAGACAAGGGGAGAAGATAGCCATCTACAAGCCAAGGAGAGAAGCCTAGAACAGAGCCGTCCCTCCCAGCTGTTGGAGGAATCCACCCTGCCAACATCTTGATTTCAGAATTCTAGCCTCCAGGACTGGGAGACAACAAACTTCTGTTGTTTAAGCCAAAGTTTGTGCTACTTTGTTAGAGAGCCATATGATGGTATTAACATCACATTGATTGGGCAAAATTATGGAGTAAAGCAATCCTTGTCAGCTCACCTACTCTGCCTTCTTGCTTCTAAGCATCTGTCCCAAATGAATACCTTTTAAAAACTGTGATATACCTTTCTAGAAGTACTTCACAAGTAATTAAGAACAAAGACTCTCGGGGGTCCTGGTGGTTCAGTTAGTTGAGTGTCTGACTCTTGTTTTCAACTCAGGTCATGATCTCACAGTCATGTGATCAAGCAGGCTCTGCACTGGATGTAGAGCCTGCTTAAGATTCTCTCTCTCCCCCTCCTTCTGCCCCTCCCCTGCTTGTGTGAGCTCTGAAAGAAAGGAAAGAAAGAAAGAAAGAAAGAAAGAAAGAAAGAAAGAAAGAAAGAAAGAAAGAAAGAAAGAAAAAGAAAAGAAAGAACTCTTGGATTGAGCTGCTGGAGTCAAAAACCCAGTTCTGCCTTTACAACTGACTTTACTATTGATGAGTACTTAATTTCTCTAAACCCTAGTTTCCTCCTCTATAGACTGGGAATGACAAGAGTAGCTACCTAAGACAGTTATAAGAATTAAATTAGTGAATGCATGTCAAGCTTAGCTCAATAAATGTCAGCTATTGTTATTGTTTATTTTGTTGGAACCTTCTCAAATTATCTAAGGTTCATGGTAGAACTTAGCTGTAGGTCAGCCCCATCTTGGCCCATTATTTGAATGGATTGGCCAGAGACAAGGACAAGAGCAATATTCTGATTTTTGTTCTTCTCAATTCTATAAGTTAAGTGTGATAAGAAGGGATTAAATTCAGAGTGGAGCACTCAACATGATGAAAGGAAGAACCAACACCTGTGGAGGAGAAAACAGCCACACAAACAGTCACCATTTTCTCAGCACCCACTGTGTCCTACCTAAGGTACTATGACAAAGACAGAGGACTGGCCTGACAAGGCATCCAGTTACTAGACATGTGTTAGAATTGGAGAAGGAGAGTGGTAAGACCCTTCAGATCTCTGACTCATCTTCTAATTTCAAAAAAAAAAAAAGTAACAAGAGTCTTGAAAGATAGGAAGACTGCAACAAGATTATCTGTCATTTTCACAACAGAGCAAGGCTCAGATAAGACCTGGGTTTCTTCTTTTGTGAGAAAGATAAGAGACTTCCATGATACAGAAGGAAGACTGACCCTAGAGAGTGACCTATATACATCTAAGACCCCTAACATCATCATTCCTGAAGAGCTGTAGAAATGGGTTGATGATAACAATAATACCACGTATTGAGCAACTACTATGCATGCATGGCACTATGTTAATTACTTTGCATGCATGAATACCTCACTTAACCTTCACACAACAACCTTGCAAGGTGGCTATGAAGAAGAGTAGAGTTCAGGTAGGATACTCAACTTACCCAGCATCTAGAGCTGGGGGGTATCAGTCAGGACAATCAGCTTCTACTCTGGACAGCCTCTTAGAGGCAGCCACCAGCACCAGATGCTGCTAAGGGTCCATCTTGCTCTATAAGTGTATAATTAGACTATCTAAGCCACAGCAATGAGAAGTTTTATTTTTTACGAGTGAAGTAAACTCACTTGATCTTCCACATGGCGTTTCGAACTATGAAAATTATCATCAAATAAGCACCACAATCATCTTGATGTAAGAACAGGTTCTTATACAAAATCTTTGATGAATTTAGGTCTGATATTGTTTGTGCTACCATAAATTCACTGACATTATTGCCTTTCTCCCAGGTAATGACACTACAACATTTCCCCCCTGTACTTTCTTAGCACTGTGTAATGAAATGCAGTGGAAACCACAGGAAATATTGTGGTTAGGTTTTGAACTTGAGCCATCACACTCAACCCGAACACTGTGACAAGGGTACTATGGAATTAAAAAAAAGGGGGGTTCAAAATTGAGAGGTCCAGGTCCTTCCTTAGGTGACAAAGCAGCCTGGGGATGACAACAGAAACATCACTGGGGCACCTGACTTATGGCTCTTTGTTACAAATGTCTCCATTTAAAATCAAAACCAAGAACAAATTAGTGGGACACTCTACTTGGACGCCCCCTCAGCTCCCAGAAGCAGTGTGCTGACAAGAGGCTACATCTGATGATGCCTACAAGTATAAGTACTGGCATATTGCCTAGTAGTTAGCATTGTCCTTGGCTCTAAGTTAGGTGATGAGCATTTCCTTTGTGTCTTTTGTTTTCAGAGCCAAGTCAAGGGCTGGCAAAATGTCCTGTTGCAGGATTGCATAAGACCTCCCTCTACATCTCATCCCTAGATGGTTAAAGCGACAACTCTCTTACATTTCAGCAGGAAGTGAAGTAAGACCACCCGTTCCTTCTGTAAATTGCCAACGAAGCTTGCGAAAGATACATCACAAACCCAAAATAAGCACAAAAAGAAAGTGAATGAATGACAGTAGAAAGACATACCATGTACTGAACACTTTCTATGTGAATGTATGCATTATCTCATGTAATCTCAACAACCTTATAGTAGGTGCTATTATAACGAATCTTTTTACAGCTGAGAAAACCAGAGATTTGAGAGACATTGACTGTCATGCCCAAACACACACACACACACACACACATACACACACACACACACACCTGACCTGACTGAGGTGGAACTCAGTCCTAGTTCATTAGATACTTATGGATGTCTCCATTCCTCCTGCCCCTTCCTCTCACACACAAGGCAAGTTTTTCAAAATGACTTATTCATGTGTTCTAATTTATTCCCCTTTGTTCTAGGGAAGACTTAAGACTATGGTAAGAGAAGTTAGTCTGTAAAATATTTTCACATTTACCTATGCTACCTAGGCTACCCATAATCCCTCTTTTCTTCCTCCATTGCAAAAATGGAAAGGAGGAGAGTCTTTTCTAATTAATCCAAATTCTCCTGATTAAAAAAAAAAAAAGCTTCCCCAAATAAAGATAACAGACAGTTAGAAGCTAAGATTTGTGATTTTCCAGGAAAATATGTTGATATTACATTGCAGTGGATCGCAAGGGAAATATATTCATGACTTTTAATGAAGCCAGAAGCTTCATTTCAGAAGAGTCGTTCCCAGACACTGCACGGCAGCCCATTAGGGGATTACCTCATTCAGCCGGCAGGTGGCGCAGGTTTGAATGCTCAGCATTTTCTTACAATTGCCAAAAGCCAAATGGCCACATCTCACGTGGAAATGATTGCTTGAGGTATTTTTTTTTTTTTTTTGGCCAAGTTTAAGGGAGATTTACTTTATTTAATTATCAGTTAGAACAGCAAAAACAAAAACAAAAAAACCCACAAACCCCTATAATATTTTTATAAATGGAAATAGCATATTCATGAAGCCAGCCCGTGTAGCTGTGTGTCAAGCGAATTGGGCCTGGGAAGCGGTTTCAAATTGGGGAGGAGGGACAGGCAAAAGGCAAAGGGGGTCAGGTAGCAGGTGATTCACATATTTGTCTCATACTCATCCTAACCTTGAAATACGCTTGCTCTTGCCACCACCTAGAAGGTGCCACGATCAAAAAGATCAAGCGCTCGGTCCAAGGTCGCACTGTTGGTTAAAGGTTAAGTTAGGAGATGAGCTCCAGTGTCTCTAATTCCCAAATCCAGGCTCTTTCCACTGCATGGACCTGTTCTTATGGTGATACTTGGTGAGGAAGCCCTAGCCTCGGTCGGCCCTTTCCCCGAGTGGTCTGGGGGCAAGACACTATGGCTTCCTGAAACTGGTCCCCTTCCTTCCTCTATTCCTCCCCTGCAACACGCCAGGCCCCAGGGAACAAATAGAAATTGCAATTCCCCTTCCTCTCTCCCTCACCTGTGTTATGTTTTTGTCAGGATTAAAGCATGCAAACCCACTGGTGCCATTTGGACACTAGGGGGCACCTGGTGCTCATAAAACCCCTGGGATTCCAGGAAGGGTCCTGCAGTTTCTGTTTGCTCTTCCTGGAAAGGAACATAATCCGTCCCTCTACCCCTAAGAAGTATCACTTCTAATGGATAGAAATCTAGCATGTTCCGAAACAAACTAATTTCTCTGTTTAATAGCTTATCTTATTGAAGAATTCTTCCTCTCAGGCCATCTAAATCCGACATTCCTCTAGTTCTTTGCTATGAGAACATAGTAAAAGTACAAGTTTCCTGTGTCTGATGGAAAACCATCATGCTCCCTGCCCCACTATTGCTAGCATCTAGGATAACCCAGGTTAACACCGAGCACAAACAATGATAAGTGTAATTTAAAAGAAGAAAAAAAAGCAGGTGACGGGCACCTGGGTGGCTTAGTCAGTTGAGTCCAACTCTTGATTTTGGCTCAGGTCATGACCTCACAGTTCATGAGATGGAGCTCCGCATCAGGCTCTGCACTGACAGCAAGAAGCCTGCTTGGGATTCTCTCTCTCTCTCTCTCTCTCTCTCTCTCTCTGACCCTCCCCTGTTCCTCTCTCATGCTCTCTCTCTCTCTCAAAACAAACAAACAAACAAACAAACAAACAAACAAACCAAGCAGGTGATCAAAAACACAGACATAAAAAGAAAAATACCCCTATCTCCAAATCCTGTGCCTGCAGCTCACTACACGTGAATACCTTCATGGAGAAAGGCACACGGATGGGTGACATCAGCCACTTAGAGAAGCTGTCCTTCATTCCACCAGGGGAAGACCAGAGAGCAGCAGAAAGAAGGGGAACGGCGGGGTATTCTCATTTTGTGAAGCCCTCTGCAAAGGCCCAGGTGCCCCCCTACATGCGGAGGCCCTTCCAAGCTGGGCCCTTGGCAACAGTCTCTGAAATAACAGTCCTGGCAACACAGGTTTGACATGAATATGCAAATTAGAATATTCAAGTTGCCCACTTCCTGCTTTTGGATCTTTTTAAAAATTCAGCCACTAACCATGACTAACAAAAAATAAAGGAGAAAGAAAAAGTTTGACCTTCACTTGGTTTCTCCCACTGACCTCCCTGCGCTAGAGCCAAAGCACTTTTCAGAGGAGAGAAAAAGATGGCTGGGGTCTCAACGAGGAGCAGGGACCACTGAGCGCTAAAGACATTTTCACCTCCCCTCTCTAACAAAAGCTCGGGAATGGATAAATAGGCTATACTTGGCTCCGTCAATCAACTGCAGTTGCTCTATTTTCATTGCTACTAAGATGTATAAAAAGCTAACGTTTGCTACAAAGCCCCCATCAGTGTATTCAGGGAAATCCTGGGGGGGCTCACTGAGTAATGTCTGTAAACTTGCCAGGCCGCTAATTGTGCGTATCACTTCCTTACAGTCTCTCCATCCTGTCACTCTGGTCCCAATAATCACTTTGGCTTCCATACTTCTTTCTTTGTTCGCCTGCTCCCTGGAGGTGGGCCTGGGGGGAGGCACCTCAAGGGCAGGCATGTCTTTATAACTAGAAGTGACAACGAGTTTGGGGAATTCAAGCTGGCTGAACATAATTATAAAAAGGAATTTTGCATCATTATCCATCGCTTTTCTGAGACAGGAACGTGAGTGGTCCCTCCCACTCTGAAGACTGTGGCAGCCCCACAGTGAGTGTTGACCCACCGACTGACCCACCCCGCCTGGGGCGGGGGGAGGGACAAATTTAAATAAAGCTTCACACCACTGTCAAACCAAACTTAATACAAATAGCTGAATGGTGAAGAAACAAAAAACCGTATTCGGTCTTTAGAAGATGAATTACACCCGTGTTCAAAATTCCTGGCACCCTTTGAGAGGGATCCATTTGTGGACATATCTTTGCTTGGGATCATCAGTGAGCAGGGAATTTTAGGCTTCTGCCTCAGGGACAGAGTCATGAGCTGTAGCCCAGGAGACAGGGCAGACTATGTTTTATCTGCCAGTGCAGAACCAGGAAGAGGTGGCCCCGAGGCCTTACTGACTCAGGGAACACAACTACGATATACTAACAGGGATTAAAAAAAAGAATGCTCCCAGGTCCCACCTCTGCAGGCTGGTAGATGATCACCACACCCACACGTCCACACCCAACAACGTTCTCCAGCCCTTAGCTCTTGACTCCCCTCCAATTTTTGATAAATGTCCTTGCCTTCAGCATGAAACTGATATGCCCCCCCCCCCCCACTCCTTCTGTGGAAATCTTCTCTAAGGCTTCGGCACCTTTTAACGTTTCTTGGATGTTATTTCCTTATTGATATGGAAATACGTATTAGGAAGCACAGCCTTAAGGGACACCTGGGTGGCTCAGTCAGTTAAGCGTGGACTTCAGCTCAGGTCACCATCTCATGGTGACATAAGTTCGAGCCCTGCATCGGGCTCTGTGCTGACCTCTCAGAGCCTGGAGCCTGCTTCAGACTCTGTGTCTCCCTCTCTCTCTCTGCCCTTCCCCTGCTCATGCTCTCTCTCTTTCTCAAAAATAAATATTTTAAAAATTAAAAAAGAAAGAAAAAGAATCCCAGTTGTTAGGTGGGAAAGATGAGGTGCTGGAACCACAAATGCCCCCCACCCCACCCCAGGCATGCAATATCAGAGCAACACTGGAATATGAAGGTCTCTGTCAGCCCAGTGGGCAACCATGGTCTCCTAATTGAATGGATCTCCCCGTGTATTTCTCACCCTTAGCCTTTGTCCTTTTCCCTCCTGCTGCAGATCAGTTTAGGCACCCTGGGGCCTGAAAGTCTCTACTGAGCAGTGGAAACTGGCTCTTTTCTAGAAACTCTCCTGGATGGGGTGGGGGCAAGGGTGTGGGTGAGGTGGAAACCACTTGTTAAGGTCAGGTTTAGGAATTAGCTTTTAACTTCTCAGATGCAATTTCCCCCCTCCATCTTCATTATGGAGTATAATTAGGACGTGCCATCATATTTTATAATCTGTGAAAGGAAGTGCAGTGTTCCAGAGAAACACATATCCAGATGGCACCAGAAAAGCTTGGTTGCAATGGATCAACCCCCAATGTCCTATTTCTTTTTCCCAATGCTTTGGCAACAATTCCTAGCATTCTTACTGTGGGCAGGGAGAGGAGAAGGAGGCAGTGGGAAGTGAGCTGGCTGCCCTTTGTGTAAAGTTTTGTCGAATCAGTTTGCTGTAGCTAACAAGGGGTGGCAGGGAACTAACTGGAAACAATTATAACTTATGTAACAGGTTGGTCCATGAACATTTGCACCCATCTGGCCAGCTCCTCCTATTCCTCCTTTTACCTTCTCATTAGAGGGAAGATGGGAGAAGACGCCAAGCAGAAATCCACAGGGTGAATGCCTACATGTCAAACCTTGTGTATTCCAGAAGCCTCTATAAGAGTAACTCTGGTTCTGAGAGCAGCCGAGGTTATGTTCAGGCGTGGTGGGGTGGGACCCTGGGTGCTTCTGGCAGCCAAGAGGCTGTGGGCACCAACAGTCCTGCCAGCTACTCATGGGCTCCTCTCTCAGCACCCCGCATCCCTTTGGGTGACAGGTCCGTCCTTGGCTGCCGAAGAACGATCTGGTCATCTTCCCCCTTCGCAACCCTGACATGGCCCCAGTCACTGCTCTCTCACCAGCATGATAAACCTTCGAAGAGGTACCTCAAGAAGCACTCCCCTGTCTGTATTTCTGTAACAGTTCTAGTGGGGCACATCTTTCCTTGGCTTTCTCTGCTCATTCAATAAGCTTCTTGCCCCAAGCCCCTTAGGAAACCTGGCTGGGAGAGAATATGAACACTTAGATGACCACTCTCAAGATGTTCCTTGCTGTGCAAATGCAGCCAGCCTCCATCCCAGCTGATGCATCTGCGTTTTCGCTTCAAGTTGGGTTCTAGTATGTTAAGCTGCAGAAGTGCCTTTGGCCTCCAGTTTGATCATTCCAATTTATTCAAGAATTATCTGTCTGGAGCTGATAGCCCCAGAGTCTGCCTTGGCTCTCCCTGGGGGCCTGCAAATTCTTTATTATGCAAACAAAACTCCCCAATGCCCGTCACCAAAATCAAGCTCTGATTTGTCAGGATTCCAGGACAGGGTATAGAATGGGTTTCATTCTGAGACCTACACCATTAATCATCTGTTTGGAATTGGGCATGAATTTCTCATGGAAACAATGTGTCAATGGGTGGTTCAGGTCTCTCTCCAAATAGCAAGAGCCCATGGAATCCAAACTGTGGCTCAGCTGTAGAGCTAACTGTACTAGGCTCGGTTCTGTGATTTGACAAGAGAATTCACACAATCAGGAGGGAGGAGTATACAGAAAAAAGAAAAGAAAAATGTCTTTCTGCTTTTCTGGGTACAGGACTGGTCCTGGGAAAGTTCCTCAAACAAACCAGGCACATTGTGTCTTTGGCTTCCTGCCACTTCCCCCCTTGGACCCCTTCTTCGGCACCTAACAGCCTCTCCTCAAGCATTCCGGGACTCCTGCTGTTTGAAATGCTTCAGCTTGGCACCCTACCCAGGCCTGTCCTAGTCCTCAGCAGGCTGAAGTCACCAGCATTAGACCTGCTGCCCCAGTCCCACAGTCCCGCTGCACATATCTGCCATCTGGCTGAGTCATAAAAGGAAGCCAGCAAACTCAACTCATGATGAAGTGTGAGGGGCCAGCACCCAGGAGCACCCACAAAAAAGTCCTGGTAGATGAGTGGATCAGGAAGCAGCAGGGTGCAGGATGCATCCCTGGTAAAATAACGGTGGTTGTGATGCTCCATGCATTGGCCATGCTTCAGGCCCTGTGCTAAGTGGTTTGCCTACTTCATTTATCCAGCAAATATCTGAGCACCATAAACAATGGTGTGAGCATGAGGTTTAGGGTTGTAGCACAAATGAAGCAAATGTCTTTGTCCTCATGGAGCTTACATTTTTGTACATTCATAATCCCCAAAGAAGCCTGGAGATTAAATATGCACTGTAAGAATATGCTGGTTAAGTACTGAAACTAGGACTCCGAGTCAGGCTCTCTGTGATGCCTGTGCCCATGTCTTCACTGCTGGGCCCAGCCATCCAGGAGCCAGAGCTCCCCGACTCCTGGTCCCCCACCACAGATAGGGCCAAAACCCTGGGCGTAATGGCCCCAGACTGTTGCTTTTGTCAGCCTCTTCCTTTTCTTGTCTTCTGAACTCGAAGACTCTCAAGAAGCCACACATTTCCCCCAAGCTCAGGGGAGGAGACAGGAGAGGCAGGCCAGGAGCCATGGGTCATATGTGAACCAGGGGTTGATTTTATGACCGCAGTCTCCATGGATCTAATTACAGGTTTTCTCAAGCCTCCTTGAAACCTCAAGAATAGGTAACTGTCAAAGGAGACCATCATTGTACAGATCTTGAAATAAAACATTTGGTGTAATAGATTCATTCAAAAGCTGTTACTTGGTGGCTTACGTTATCACCACCACCAACAACAAAAGAATTAGGAAATATAAACTATTTTTGCAATCCAGTGTGAGACACGCACACTCACTAGTCAGTGAGTTAAGGAAGCAAATAAAGACATCTAGAGGGGCCAAGGTTCCCATGAGGTCTGAAAGTAGGTGCATTAAGTCAAGGCCAGCACAATGTTGACCACCCGACCTTTCTAGAATTGAGTACCTGTTTGGTTCTTTAGTATGACTCAGTGTTCTTCAGAAACAAACAAAACAAAACCCTGGGATACACTTCCTCTGCTAACACTTGATCTTAGAAAAATACCCTTCATATCTGTAAGCTCAGAATACCTCTCTTGTGCAATATGCAGCTTTTGGTGCCACCCAAGTCAGTTTTAGTTGCATATTCTCAGAAAACTGTCAGCTATCTTCCTCCATTTAGAACAGCTATCACGTGTAGCTCTGGTCAGCAAAAGGATTCTTACCCAGAAACAAAGTTCCCACTCCCATCCCTTCACTCCTACCCGTACCCCCTTTCCCACAAGGAGGCACAGTCCCTGCCCCCGTCTCCAGGGCAAGACCAAAGGACCAATTTCATGCCCACCTCCCAAAGGCTGTCTCTGTCAGATTAGCTGGAGAATAAAACTAACAGAGAAGAGGTAAAGGGGAAGCAAACAGGTGAGAAGAGAGGAGTGTTAGGAACCTTCTTCTAGTGCTTACTCTGGATGGCTGATTTGTCAGGAAATCTGGCAAGTGGAAGGCCAGGCCATCTTTGTTTTTAGGTTGATTCATTCTTTGCTATATGCAACACAGTACTGGCTGGGCAAATTGTTCTGTTCTGTTCCATTCTGGTAATCAAGTATGCTAAGATAGGGTGGCAGCACCAGATGGAAGTTGAAGATTTGCCAGGTGATCCTTCGAGATCCTCTTTGAGGCCCGTGTACCATTCCCCCCAGCTGCTAAGTTCTCGCCACCATGCCCTTTGATGGCCTTGCCCTCAGCAAGACTCACCTTATGCTGCCTCCCCCAAGGTTATGGGGGTATGATATAGAGTGAATTTTTGTGTCCCCCAAAAATTTACATGTGGAAATCTAGTCCCCCATGTAATGGTACTTAGAGGTATGGTCTTTGGGAAGTAATTTTGTCATAAGTATAGAACCTTCATGAATGAAATTAATGTCCTTCTAAAAGAAGCCCCAGAGGGAGGAGCCAAGATGGCGGAACAGCATGGACGTTTTCTGTGTGTTTCGCGTCCATGAAATACAGCCAGACCAACACTAAACCATCCTACACACCTAGAAAACTGATTGGAGGATTAAAACAACAATCTGCACAACCTGAACCACAAAATTCAGCAGGTACGCGGTGCGGAGAAGCGAATTTGGGGAGCGTGACGCCGCAAAAGGTAGGGAACCGCTTTTGCGGGTGGACAGAGGATAGAGACTGCGGGGAGAGCATACGGGAAAAGCACCCCTCCCCAAAAGCAGCTGGAGAGGAAGTGGAAAATTGGAAACAGCCGCAGGGACTAAACTAAAAAGGGAGAAAGGAGAGAGTTTAAATTCCATTAAGCCTGTAAACAAGGGGAACACAAAGTCTGCAACTCCACAGCTCGATACCTGGCGGTGCTCTGGTGGGAAGGTCGAATCCCCAGGAACAGAGTGGGGTCCGGGAGGTTCTCGGGCCACACGGGGAAAAGCGGTTCCACTGCTGGAAGGACATTCAGTAGAGACTGTTGAAGCCACCTGGTCCCAGCAGACCCCAGAAAAGGGCCACATTCGCTGGTGCTGGAACAGGGTCGTTGGGGGTGGAGCCTGGTGCCAGATGCGTTGTGATTTTCCATAATCCCTGAAATGCTGCTGCTACACTGTCTCACGGACTTTTTCTGTGGCGGGCTGTCTCTGGGCATCGGCAGCAGCAGGGTCCAGCAAGCGTTCCTGGGTGCAGCCGACATTCAGCCATTGCTCATCCGGCCATTGCTCAGTGAGACCCTCCCACAGAGGGGGGAACAGGTCAAAGCCGCAGTCCGTTGGAAGTAAGGGACTGGGGAAAACAGCTGCATCACAGAGAAAACTCAAGGGAGCAGCCTGGTCACGGAGAGTGGAAAAGCGGGGAGTGGATGAGAGCTGAAGACAGGACGGGTGCGCGACTGCTGATCCGGGAGCACAAACTGGGTAGGTTGGTGGCACCTTTTCACACCTCCCACCCAAGTGCATACGCACCCACGAGCACCGCAACAATCCACCCCAGTAGGCTAGCAGCGCCATCTAGTGGAGCGTGGAGCCGTTACATTGAGCCCCGCCAAACTGGGCCAATTTCGCTCTTCAAGAACACAAGTCTCACTGCCGGCTTAGTTTATGGACTTTAAAGAGCCACATAGACTGACTTCTAGGGGAAAACGAAGCAATTCCAGCCCTACTTCAATCTGTTAGCAGGTTCATCTATTCAATTTTCTTTCTTTTTTTTTCTCTTTTTCTCTTTTTCCCTCTAACAATTCTTTTCTTTTTATGGAATACAGAAAGAGAAAAAATTCATTTTTATTTTCAATTTTTATTAAAAATATTTTTCTTTAATTTTTATAAGTATATTTTTTTACTTTTGTGTAAATTTTTTCAAATTCTACTTTACTTCCATCATTTGATTTTAGTCTACTTCAGTGTATTCACCTTTTCAAATTTTCAAACAATTTCCTTTTTTTATTTCTTTTTCTTTTTTCTCTTTTTCATTTCTTTTCTTTTTCTTGAATGCAGAAAGAGAAAAATTTCAATTTCTACTAAAAATATTTTTATGTAATTTTTATTACTGTATTTTTTGCTTTTATGTAAATTTTTTTCAAATTCTATTTTACTTCCATCATTTTATTTTAGTCTACCACAGTGTATTCACTTTTTCAAATTTTCAAACGATTTCTTTTTTCTCTTTTTTGTTTCTTTCCTTTTTTCTTAGAAAAGAAAAAAATTCATATTTATTTTTAATTTTTATTAAAAATATTTTTCTTGGGGTGCTTGGGTGGCTCAGTCAGTTAAGCGTCCGACTTCAGCTCAGGTCGTGATCTCACGGTCCGTGAGTTTGAGCTCTGCGTGGGGCTCTGTGCTGACAGCTCAGAGCATGGAGCCTGTTTCAGATTCTGTGTCTCCCTCTCTCTGACCCCCCCCCCTTTCATGCTCTGTCTCTCTGCCTCAAAAATAAATAAACATTAAAAAAAATTAAAAAAATAAATTTTTCTTTAATTTTTTCTACTATATTCTTTACTTTTGTATATATTTTTTCAAATTCTATTTTACCCCCATCATCTCATTTTAGTCTACTTCAGTGTACTCATTTTTTCAAATTCTCAAAGATTTCCTTTTTTTTCCCTCCTCCCCCCTTTTTTTTTTCTCTAATCTGTCAAACCACTTTCAACACCCAGACCAAAACACACTTAGGATCTAGCATCATCTATTCGATTTTTGTGTATGTGTATGTGTTTTTAATTTTTAATTTTAATATTTTTTAAATTTTAATTTCAATTTTTCTACCTCATGAATGCCTTCTCTCCCTTCAAAATGACAAAACGAAGGAATTCACCCCAAAAGTAAGAGCACAAAGAAACAACAGCCA
This sequence comes from Prionailurus bengalensis, assembly GCF_016509475.1. Lineage (NCBI taxonomy): Eukaryota > Metazoa > Chordata > Mammalia > Carnivora > Felidae > Prionailurus > Prionailurus bengalensis. The sequence goes on from NC_057345.1 coordinate 158,855,177, forward strand.
GGGATTTAACCAACACAGATACAAGCAAGATGTCTGAACCAGAATTTAGAATCACGATAATAAGAATACTAGCTGGAGTAGAAAATAGATTAGAATCCTTTTCTGCAGAGATAAAAGAAGTAAAAAATAGCCAGAATGAAATTAAAAATGCTATAACTGAGCTGCAATCACGTATGGATGCAGCAGCGGCAAGGATGGATGAGGCAGAACAGAGAATCAGCGATATAGAAGACAAACTAATAGAGAATAACAAAGCAGAAAAAAGATTAAGGCAAAAGAACACAATTTTAGAATTAGAGATATCAGTGACTCATTAAAAAGGAACATCAGAGGGGCGCCTGGGTGGCGCAGTCGGTTAAGCATCTGACTTCAGCCAGGTCACGATCTCGCGGTCCGTGAGTTCGAGCCCCGCGTCAGGATCTGGGCTGATGGCTCAGAGCCTGGAGCCTGTTTCCGATTCTGTGTCTCCCTCTCTCTCTGCCCCTCCCCCGTTCATGCTCTGTCTCTCTCTGTCCCAAAAAAAAATAAACGTTGAAAAAAAAATTAAAAAAAAAAAAAAAAAGGAACATCAGAAACATAGGGGTCCCAGAAGAGGAAGAGAAATAGGGGTAGAAGGGTTATGTGAGCAAATCATAGCAGAAAACTTTCCTAACCTGGGGAAAGACACAGACATCAAAATCCAGGAAACACAGAGGACCCCCATTAGATTCAACAAAAACCGACCATCAACAAGGCATATCATAGTCAAATTCACAAAATACTCATCCAAGGAGAGACTCATGGAAGCAGAAAATGAAAAAAAGTCCCTAACATACAAGGGAAGAAAGACCAGGTTTGCAGCAGACCTATCCACAGAAACTTGGCAGGCCAGAAAGGAGTGGCGGGATATGTTCAGTGTGCTGAATCAGAAAAATATGCAGCCAAGAATTCTTTATCCAGCAAGGCCGTCATTCAAAATAGAAGGAGAGATAAAAAGGTTCCCAGACAAACAAAAATTAAAGGAGTGTGGTATATATATATACCAAAAGCAACAAAGATTAGAAAGGCCCAGAGAACACCACCAGAAACTCCAACTCTACAAGTATTGTAATGGCAATAAATTCATATCTTTCAGTACTCACTCTAAACGTCAATGGACTCAATGCTCCAATCAAAAGACAGAGGGTAACAGAATGGATAAGAAAACAAGATCCATCTATATGCTGTTTACAAGAGACCCACTTTAGACCTAAAGACACCTTAGATTGAAAATAAGGGGATGGAGAACCATCTATCATGCTAATGGTCAACAAAAGAAAGCCGGAGTAGCCATACTTATATCAAACAATCTAGACTTCAAAACAAAGACTCTAACAAGAGATACAGAAGGACATTACATCACAATCAAGGGGTCTATAGACCAAGAAGACCTAAAAATTGTAAACATTTATGTGCCAAATGTGGCAACACCCAAATATATAAATCAATTAATCACAAACATAAAGAAACTCATAGATAGTAATACCATAATAGTAGGAGATTTCAACACCCCACTCACAGCAATGGACAGATCATCTAATCAAAAAATCAACAAGGAAACAATGGCTTTGAATGACACACTGGACCAGATGGACTTAACAGATATATCAGAACATTTCATCCTAAAGCAGCGGAATATACATTCTTCTCCAGTGCGCATGGAGTGTTCCCAGAATAGACCACATACTGGGACACAAATCATTCCTAACAAGTACAAAAAGATTGATATCATACTGTGCATATTTTCAGACCACAACATTATGAAACTCAAAATCAACCACAATAAAAAAATTGGAAAGGTAACAAATACTTGGAAACTGAAGAACATCCTACTAAAGAATAAATGGGCTAACCAAGAAGTTAAAGAGAAAATTTAAAAAGTTCATGAAAGCCAATGAAAATGATAATACCACAACCTAAAACCTCTGGGATGCAGCAATGGCGGTCATAAGAGGAAAGTATATAGCAATCCAGGCCTTCCTAAAGAATAAAAAAAGATCTCAGATATACAACCTAAACTTATGCCTTAAAGAACTGGAAAAAGAACAACAAATAAACCCAAAAGCAGCAGAAGACAGGAAATAATAAAGATTAGAGCAGAAATTAATGCTATCAAAACCAAAAAAAACAGTAGAACAGATCAATGAAACCAAAAGCTGGTTCTTTGAAAGAATTACCAAAATTGATAAACCACTAGCCAGTTTGATCAAAAAGAAGAAGGAAAGGACCCAAATAAATAAAATAAAGAATGAAAGAGGAGAGATCACAATCAACATAGCAGAAATAAAAACAATAATAAGAGAATATTATGAGCAAGTACATGACAATAAAATGGGCAATCTGGAAGAAATGGACAAATTCTTAGAAGCATATACACTACCAAAACTGAAACAGGAAGAAATAGAAAATTTGAACAGACCCATAACCAGTAAAGAAATAGAATTAGTAATCAAAAATCTCCCCAAAAAATCAAGAGTCCAGGGGCAGATGGCTTTCCAGGGGAATTCTACCAAACATCTAGGGAAGAGTTAACACCTATTCTCTTGAAGCTGTTCCAAAAAAATAGAAATGGAAGGAAAACTTCCAAACTGTTTCCATGAAGCCAGCATTACCTTGATTCCAAAACCAGACAGAGACCCCACTAAAAAGGAGAACTATACACCAACTTCCCTGATGAACATGGAGGCAAAAATCCTCAACAAGATATTAGCCAACAGAATCCAACAATACATTAAAAAATTATTCACCATGACCAAGTGGGATTTATACCTGGGATGCAGGGTTGGTTCAATATCCTCAAAACAATCAATGTGATTCATCACATCAATAAAAGAAAGGACAAGAACCATATGACCCTCTCAATAGATGCAGAGAAAGCATTTGACAAAATACAGCATCCTTTCTTGATAAAAACCCTCAAGAAAGTAGGGATAGAAGGATCATACCTCAAGATCATAAAAGCTGTATACAAAAGACCCAACGCTAATATCATCCTCAATGGAAAAAACTGACAGCTTTCCCCCTAAGGTCAGGAACAAGACAGGGATGTCCACTCTCACCACTGTTATTCAACATAGTATTAGAAGTCTTAGTCTCTTCAATCAGACAACACAAAGAAATAAAAGGCATCCAAATTGGCCAGGAGGAGATCAAACTTTCACTCTTCGCAGATGACATGATACTCTATATGGAAAACCCAAAATATTCCACCAAAAAAACTGCTAGAATTGATTCATGAATTCAGCAAAATTGCAGGATATAAAATCAATGCACAGAAATCGGTTGCATTCCTATACACCAACAATGAAGCGACAGAAAGAAAAATCAAGGAATGGATCCCATTTACAGTTGCACCAAAAACCATAAAATACCTAGGAATAAATCTAACCAAAGAGGTGAAAAATCTATACACTGAAAACTACAGAAAGCTTATGAAAGAAATTGAAGAAGACACAAAAAAATGGAGAAAGATTCCATGCTCCTGGATAGGAAGAACAAATATTGTTAAAATGTCAATACTACCCAAAGCAATCTACATATTCAATGCAATCCCTATCAAAGTAACACCAGCATTCTTCAGAGAGCTAAGACAAATCATCCTAAAATTTGTATGGAACCATAAAAGACCCCGAATAGCCAAAGCAATCTTGAAAAAGAAAACCAAAGTTGGAGGCATCACAATCCCAGACTTCAAGCTATACTGCAAAGCTGTAATCATCAAGACAGTATGGTTCTGGCACAAGAACAGACACTCAGATCAATGGAATAGAATAGAGAACCCAGAAATGCACCCACAAATGTATGGCCAACTAACCTTTGACAAAGCAGGAAGAATATCCAATGGAATAAAGACAGTCTCTTCAGCAAATGGTGCTGGGAAAACTGGACAGCGACATGCAGAAGAACGAACCTGGACCACTTTCTTACACCGTACACAAAAATAAACTCAAAATGGGGCGCCTGGGTGGCGCAGTCGGTTAAGCGTCCGACTTCAGCCAGGTCATGATCTTGTGGTCCGTGAGTTCGAGCCCCGCGTCAGGCTCTGGGCTGATGGCTCAGAGCCTGGAGCCTGTTTCCAATTCTGTGTCTCCCTCTCTCTGCCCCTCCCCCGTTCATGCTCTGTCTCTCTCTGTCCCAAAAATAAATAAACGTTGAAAAAAAAAAATTAAAAAAAAAATAAATAAATAAATAAATAAAAATAAAAAAAAAATAAACTCAAAATGGATGAAAGACCTGAATGTAAGACAGGAAGCCATCAAAATCCTCCAGGAGAAAGCAGGCAACCATCTCTTTGACTTTGGCTGCAGCAACTTCTTACTCGACACATCTCCGGAGGCAAGGGAAACAAAAGCAAAAATGAACTACTGGGACCTCATCAAAAAAAAAAAAAAAAAAGCTTCTGCACAGTGAAGGAAACAGTCAGCAAAACTAAAAGGCAACTGACAGAATGGGAGAAGATATTTTCAAATGACAAATCAGATAAAGGGTTAGTATCCAAAATCTATAAAGAACTTATCAAACTCAACACCCAAAAAACAAATAATCCAGTGAAGAAATGGACAAAAGACATGAATAGACACTTCTCCAAGGAAGACATACAGATGGCCAACCGTCACATGAAAAAATGCTCAATATCACTCATCATTAGGGAAATACAAATCAAAACCACAATGAGATACCAACTTACACCTGTCAGAATGGCTAACCTTAACAACTCAGGCAACAATAGATGTTGGCGAGGATGTGGAGAAAGAGGATCTCTTTTGCATTGATGGTGGGAATGCAAGCTGGTGCAGCCACTCTGGAAAACAGTATGGAGGTTCCTCAAAAAACTAAAAATAGAACTACCCTATGACCCAGTAATTGCACTACTAAGCATTTATCCACAGAATACAGATGTGCTGATTCGAAGGGACACGTGCACCCCCATGTTTATAGCAGCACTATCAACAATAGCTAATATATGGAAAGAGCCCAAATGTCCATCGATGGATGAATGGAAAAAGAAGTGGTATATATATACAATGGAGTATTACTCAGCAATCAAAAAGAATGAAATCTTGCCATTTGCAACTACGTGGATGGAACTGGAGGATAATATTATAAGTGAAATTAGTCGGTCACAGAAAGACAAAAATGATACGACTTCACTCATTTGAGGACTTTAAGAGACAAAACAGATGAACATAGGGGCGCCTGGGTGGCGCAGTCGGTTAAGCGTCCGACTTCAGCCAGGTCACGATCTCGCGGTCCGTGAGTTCGAGCCCCGCGTCGGGCTCTGGGCTGATGGCTCGGAGCCTGGAGCCTGTTTCCGATTCTGTGTCTCCCTCTCTCTCTGCCCCTCCCCCGTTCATGCTCTGTCTCTCTCTGTTCCAAAAATAAATAAACGTTGAAAAAAAAAAAAACAGATGAACATAAGGGAAGGGAAACAAAAATAATATAAAAATAGGGAGGGGGACAAAACAGAAGAGACTCATAAATATGGAGAACAAACTGAGGGTTACTGGAGGGGTTGTGGGAGGGGGGATGGGCTAAATGGGTAAGGGGAATTAAGGAATCTACTCCTGAAATCATTGTTTCACTATATGCTAACTAATTTGTATGTAAATTTTAAAAAATAAAATATAAATAAATAAATAAATAAATAAATAAATAAATAAATAAATAAAAGAGGCCCCAGAGAACTTCCTTATCCCTTCTGCCACATGAGGACCCAGAGAGAAGACGACCATCTGTCTGTGAAACAGGAAGTGAGTTCTCACCAAACCCTGAGTCTCCAAGCACCTTGATCTTGGACTTCCAAGCCTCTGGACTGTGAGAAATAGATTTCTATTGTTTAGAAACCACCCTATGGTATGGTACGGTCTCTGGTATTCTGATATAGCAGCCTGAACAGATTAGCACAAGGAAATTGGTGGCCAATGCCGGGCTAGTACATGGATCAAAGGTTTGACCCTTACCTCAGTCAGGGACAACTTAAAAGGACTATATCTAGCTCCAGAGCATCCTATAGGAATGACTGAAGCCTTCATGTAAAATGTATCAGAATTTATCTCTTTGTCCTATCTTGCCTTTGTCCCACCCATCCCTATATCTATATGCATAGCTTTCCAGAACATTCTCAAGATCTCATAATATCAACATTTAGTTTCATAAAGGGATGGACCCAAGCATCTTTCATAGATAAAGAATATTTTCTTCAACTCCTTCAACCTGTACATTAACTGAGTAGAAAGGGTATATATTTGCCATCAACTGGGATCTTTAGAGAAGTCCTGCTACCACAGAAGTCTCTCCACCATGAATGTAGTACACTGTGTTACCTGGCCTTGAGGGTTACCCTGCCTGGAGCAGGTGGTACCTGGTGAATAAGCAGGTGAGTTGCTGGCCCACATAGAAGTTTACATTCTGGAGGGAGAGAAAGACAAAACTAGTAAACAGACTTATATAAAAGATGGTGGCCAGGTCTAAGAAACGAAAATAATTGGTGATGTGACCCAGAAAAACAGGGTAGAAACTAGGTCAAGGGGACAGATGGGACTTTGCTGAAACTGATAACTCTGATTTGACTTAATTAGTTAAAAATAGAAAAAGTAACTTCAGTAAATATAATTCTTTTGATGAATGATACTTTTCAAAGCACGGGTCCCATGGAATTATTAAAAGGGGGCCTTCCTTTATGAAAGATTTTTGAACACTGATCTTCAATTCCCCACTTAAGAAATACAAAAGCAGGTAACTTGATCAGATTACTAATTTCTGGCCAACCTGGACCAAGACCTGAGTCTTCTCTCTAGAACAGAGATCTTTCCATTGCATCATGTCTCAAATCACAGAGATGACCCAGAAACCAGTGCTGGCCATGGTTAGAGAGGTGCCCTGGATTGAAACCTCCTGGTTCAAAGCACTGCTCTGCTACTTACTAGTTATGTAGTTTTGAGCCGGCTATTTTAATTCTGTGCCTATTTCCTCCTTCATAAATTGAGGATGCTTATAATCATACCTCCCTCAGCTTGTTGTACTCTTTAAATGAGATACTATGTACAGAAACCTTAGTACAGAAGAGCATATACTAACTGCTTGGTGGATACCAGCTATGACCTGAGTTCATATCAAGCCTGGTCTCCAAAGGCCAGAAACCCAGGGCAGTTTCATAAGTGGTTCTCGACAGCCTATTCTGTATGAGAGCACTGTTAAATTTTAGAGAGTGGGTGACCCAGGAAGGGTAGAGCTTCTCTCCCTACATCAGGTGAACTTATAGTAACAGCTTATTTCCTGTCAGGAATCTGGAAGGGTACAAGGTTAACTTCTCAGATATTGTTTAAACAACACCTGATGGGGGTGTCTAGGTGGTTCAGTCAGTTAAGCAGCCAACTCTTGATTTCAGCTCAGGTCATATTTTCATGATCATTGGATTGAGCCCTGCATCAGGCTCTGTGCTGAGCATGGAGTCTGCTTGTGATTCTTTCTCTCTCTCCCTTTCTCTCTGCCTCTCCCCCACTCATGATCTCTCTCTCTCTCTCTCTCTTTCAAAATAAATAAGTAAGCATTTTAAAAATACATTTAATAAATAAAGAAACATCTGGCCATTCTATTCAATTACAAACCTTTATCAGGAGATTAGGAGAAAAAAGTCAAGATGTAAATTTAAACGGCAACTTATCAAGACCAGAGTGACCTCACATGCATTAACTTCTCTGAACCAGCCTGTGACGTAGGCAGGATAAATGTGCACCTGTGAGATCATTCATCTTTCACTGGGGGCTCAGGATTCGATGGATTTCTTTCTTGCCTTAGCCTGTAACTTTGTTCATTTATTTACTTAGCCTAACATTTATTCAACACCTATTAAGTGTTGGGTTCAGTGTTAGGAGCTATGGATACAGCAGTGAAAGCTAGCTGTTGTCCCTGAGACATTCACACAGGGTAGGAGAGACATGCAAAAAAAACCCCACCCATTGTAATAGATGATTCTGTAGTCTTCCTGAGGCAAGACCAGAATGGAGGCAAGCCGAGAAGGTCCGTGAGAGTGCAGGAGAAGGCCATGCATCCCTCTTGATTAAAGCGAGACCCACCAGGAAATTACAACTAGAGTTTAGTCTAGGGTTAGGTGTCTGAGCTGTTTGGCTCCGCTATCCGTGTTGAGGCAGGGCTCAGAAAAATCACTGCAGCTGCCTTTTTCTTGCATCTTTGTTCCCCGGGAACAGCCACCTTGCATGATAGGATGCAGGAGTCACACCACGAATCTTCAGCCCATCTTCCACAGAAGAAATCAAGGCGTATGTTCACTATCTATTTCAACGCAAGTGACTCGAACAAAGAAAAGGTTAATGCTGGTTGGCACAGCTAGTCAGGGCTGGCTTGGCCCTTCATAGGGAGAGAAGCCAGCACCCAGCTTGGGGAGGAGCACCCCGAGAGCCAGTCCTGCACGAGGAATTCCCTGTGACTGCAGCCCTCTCCTCCAACGGCTCGTGTTAAATCACATTAGTGCTAACTGACGGCAAGATAGCAACACACAGAGGCCAGGGGTGATTTATCTGACTTATCTGAGTTAGGGTCCTGGATCCAACAGTAGTTATAATAGGTTGTGTAAGTCATTTAATCCTTTCTGACTTCAATCTCTTCATCTGTAAAATAGGGGTGACAATACTAATCTACGTCATTGGGTGGTTGGGAAGATTAAACAAGTTCACACTTGGAAAGTGCTTAGAAGTCTTGCACACAGAAAACATGCTATAAATACCTGCTGTTATAGCTGTTAGACAGTATAGGTCACAAGAATCCATAGAAATAAAATAGGGGAAGTAAAGGAAAATTTCTCCTGGGTCATGCCGTGCAACCTACAAAGCATCTTCCCATCTGTTATCTCCATTTTCTGATCTGTGAGAGGGTAAAAATAGTAGTTCCTGTATAAAGCTTCCAGGAGAATTAAATGAGCTACTTCACATAAAGTGCTCAGTAAATGTTAGCTGCTAGTATTTGATACTATGCCCTGGAACCTAGTAGATGCTCATTCACTATTTGTCGAATGAATCAGTTTATCCTCATGAGAGTCCTGTGGAGTTTATCATCTCCATTTTCTTTTTTCTTTTTCTTTTCTTTTTTTTTTTTAGGTAAGAAACCGAAGTTTTGCAAAGCCCAATAGTAGTGTGGGCAAGTCCAGCCAGCTAGGTAGGAAAAGAGTCATGGCTCCGTCTCTACTTTCCGAGATGCCAAAACTGACTCCTAAACCAGAGCTTGGTGGCCGTTTGCTTAAGTTATTAACATTGGTGTCTTTATACTCTAAACACCACAGCGCAACCCATTCTGAGTGGTAACCCACGTGGCCATCGTAGTGACTAGAGCATTCCCTCCTGGGCTGGACCTGCCTGAGCTATGTCTCCTGCCATCTTTTTGTGTCATCTTTTTGCTCTGACACAGAGCAGAAGGAAATATCACACCTCGGTGATTTCCAGACATTATAGACAGCCTTCTAAGACCATCTTGTAAAACAAAAATAAAAACAAAAAGGCTCCAGATAGCAGATGGATGATTACAAACGCAAGTTTAAAATTTTATGTTATGTCAGGGCACCTGGGTGGCTCAGTCGGTTAAGTGTCCGACTTCGGCTCAGGTCATGATCTCACAGTTCGTGGGTTTGAATCCTGCATCGGGCTCTGTGCTGACAGCTCAGAGCCTGGGGCCTGCTTTGGATTCTGTGTCTCCCTCTCTGTGTGCCCTCCCCCGCTCGCTCTCTGTCTCATTCTGTCTCTCAAAAATAAATAAATGTAATTAAAAAAATAATTTTATGTTATGTGTATTTCACCATAATTAAAAAATAAATTTGAGTTTAACTTTCAAAGAATGGAAGCCCCGTGATTAATTTATTTTATTCCTAGGTTCATCTCTTCTTTAATCCAGAGACCATGCATGGGCCTGGAATCTCATCAGAAGTCAGCAGGATACCATTGGTCCTTCTGGTTAAGGTCCCTTCATATGACTTAGGAAGCTCAGTATGGGCCTGGGGTCCCATGAAAGGCCCCTGAAGCCTTGGATGTATAAACAATGTTTGCGGGAGTTTCCTGCAGAAAGGGGCACTTCATGGCAGCTTTCAGCCCTAAAATTGACAGGCAGTCTTTCAAATACTTAAAAAAAAAATTTTTTTTTTCTAAAATGCATCTCTTTGATAGCTCACCTAGAGAGAGGCAGCATTTGAGGATAAAAATTAAGATGCTGTCATTGAATCCGACTTCTTTGAAATCTCTGTAACAAGCCTAGAACTTACTGGAGCAGCTGCAGTAGGTTTGAAATGAACAGAACTCCACATGAAGGCTCAAGGATGGATAAATCATTGAACCATGGCACTTGAAAGCTAGAGGAGAACTTAGAGATAATTGTGTTCAACCCCTTCACTTTCCAGGTGAAGCTACTAATCACCTGGGAGGTGAAAAAACTAACCCAAGGCACATGGCCAGTTAGAGCTTTGCTCAATGTGACTAAAGTCCGTGTCAGCCGCATACATGAGGTCAAAGACAGATAAAGTGACACCCCCTTATGTACCCCCCTGCCTCATGAGTTTTTATTGCAAATAAGCCTGCATTGCCCTCCACCAAATGTATTTGGTCACTTTAAGATTTGGAAAATGGCAACAAAGTACTGTGCCAACAACCTGAGGTTGCTCATCTTATAAAACTGAAGTGTCACTCTGAAATGCTTTATTCTTAGAACTTGCCCCAAAATAAAACCATAAAAACTCAACAAATGCACTCTTGTAACTATACAGTTGGACTCTTGGTTATAGACCGTGTCTTACCTGACTGGAGGTAAGTGGTGTTACTGTCAAGAAAGCTCAGGACTTTTTAAAGTTTTCTATTCCCTGGCTCCTAAGAGAGGCCTCTTGAGGAAATTATAGCCACAATGGGGCTGAGGAAAACTAACAAACAGAACATAATGGAAGAAAAGTCCCTTGGAGCTAAGTCTGGAAACATGGGAAGGGATAAAAGAGTAAATTTCTGGGGTGCGTGGGTGGCTCGGTTAGTGAGTGTCCAACTCTTGCTTTTGGCTCAGGTTGTGATCTCAAGGTTCGTGAGATACTGGCCTCTGTGCTGGACAGCACGGAGGCTGCTTGGGATTCTCTCTCCCACTCTCCGCCCCTCCCCCGCTGTAGCTCTAGAACATCTCTAAAAATAAATAAATAAATATATATATATATATATATATATATATATATATATATATATATAAAGTAACTTTCTACATCAGCTTGTTCTTCAATCCAGTGAAGTCCTGGGTACTAGACACTGGGAATTTTGTGAAAGACCCTACCCCTGCCTTGTTGGGACAAGAAATGTGGCTCTGAACATTGTGACTTAAATATGCACTTTACCTTTCTGGGTCTTGGTTTTCCCATCTTTCATGCCCAGGGGTATTAATTTCCTTCTCATTACACTTATGTAACAATAAAATGAGACCCCAAATTTTATCATCTCCCCTCCGGCCTCATTACAGACAAGATGTGTCCATTCGTCCAGAGGCCCAAATAAAATCTTGACCATCCCCATAACATCCTTTATTAAAAAAAAAAAAAATCAAAGATCAGCCTCTTATAATTAGATCAGTAGTTCTAATGCTGGCTGTATATTAAAATCACCCAAGGAGCTTTTAAAAATATATTTCCCGTTTTCAAAAAAAAAACTCTTCCTTCCTCCTCCACTCAATTAATGACGGTAAGCGTGGCTACTGTGGACTGAGGGCTTCCTCTGTGTCAGGAAGTGGGCTGAATACATTCTTTACACACATTTCACATCAGACTCCCATGGCCAACCTGTTTTATAGAAGGAGCCTCTGGGGCTTTAACAGCAGGAGGATGGCCTAGTGCCTATGATGAAGGCATTTGTCCTGTGATGATGGCTATCATCAGGGGGCATCAGTTTTCAGAGGAACAGAAATAGGTGCCCCTCCTCTCTGGTCCACATAAGCAGAGACAGCACTCAATGACTGGCAATATTGTTATGTAAGTGGGACTCAATGCCCTCTAGTAGTTTCTAGAGACCTGTTTGTTTGGCTTCTTATCATTAATTGCAGAACATCACAGACACAAAGTGAACACGGAGGCTTGATTTTCAAACAAGATGCTCTGGATTCACTTCCAGGAAGGAGTGGCTCAGAATTGGTAAGACCAAAAGAACTGAGCAAAGCTGGTCACTTTAAAGAGCTGACACACCCAAATGTTGTTGTTTTTGTTTTGGGGGGCTTTTGGGGGTTTTTGTTGTTGTTTTGTTTTTGGATCCATCCCTTGCAGTGGCTGGGGCAGGGCCCCTGGTGAGGTGAGCCAATCGGTGCGGATCTTCCTTTCCAGGGCATCAGAGACCCTTCATATATGGGCCCATCCAACCTTCTCTAAGCTACATATGCAGCTACATGTCTTCAGGATCTTCACCCAAGCAGTATCCGATGGAACAACACAGCACGGCTTGTGCCATCCCCTGCACCGTGTCCGTCCCCACTTCCCTGTCTTTGCCCATGCTATCTTTTCTGTCTCCCCTCCTCCTTGGACTTCTTTACTGACAAATTCATCTTTGGAGGTCAAATGTGAAGATCTGTGACAAGCGCTGTCCTCCTGTGCTCCCACACATTTTATTGGGATTAGTTTCCTGCACTAGACTGCATCCTCTGAGAGAAGTGGCCACGGCAGCGGGTTGAGACAGCTGGATTGAAATTCCAGCCCTGTCACTTACTGGCTGTGCGACTTTAGTGTTTTTTTTTTTTTTTCAACGTTTATTTATTTTTGGGACAGAGAGAGACAGAGCATGAACGCGGGAGGGGCAGAGAGAGAGGGAGACACAGAATCGGAAACAGGCTCCAGGCCCTGAGCCATCAGCCCAGAGCCTGACGCGGGGCTCGAACTCCCAGACCGCGAGATCGTGACCTGGCTGAAGTCGGACGCTTAACCGACTGCGCCACCCAGGTGCCCCGCGACTTTAGTGTTTAACCAAAGGTGTTTAGCCACTCGGTGCCTCATCTGTACAATGGGGAGAATAGTATCTACCACATAGGACTGTTATGAAGATGAAAGGAGATAAAACACGTAAAGTATTGAGAACCGAACCTGGCGTGTAAACATTCTACTAGCTATTGTGATTTGCTGGTGCCTGTAACACGGGATTCTCTCGTGACAATTCATGATTGTGTGTTACTTAGAGAGGAGAGCAAACAAACTGAAGGATGTGAGTTCCTAGCTCATTCAGGAAAATCTGAAACATACACCAGAATAGAGAGAATAGTATAATAACCCCCATGGACCCAAGGCCCAGCGGCAACATTTCTTGCCTTGTGGCCAATCTCTTTGTATCTCTATCCTGTTCCTCACTCTCTCCCCAGCACACACTGGCTTATTTCAAAGCAAATCACAGATGTGAAGAAAGCAACTTTAGCTTTATTCTCTTGAGGGAGCTTTCAGAAAGGAAACACATAGTCACATAGTATCCCCCTTAGGACATACGGCTTGTGACCATGATGAACACAGGGGGAAGGCGGAACAGAGGCTGAGAGATTAAGGGCAGCCAAGGACGCAAGCCTGCAGTCCAGGGCTCTTTCTAGGATGCCTGGGAAAACCTGTGTATCTCCAACCAGCTTCCTTAGAACCCTCCCTCACCCCAGGGCCTACATAGTTCTTAACTGTCTTTGAGCCAGTCTGAAATATTCCACCTCAAAAATCAAACGTTGGTCTTTTTCCATTTCAGAGAAAAACCAACGTAATGGATGGACTTCTCAATGGAAAATTCTCCCGTCACATATGTTCCTGAAACCCGTGGTCTCTGCATCCCTTTGTCTGCAACTGAGTGCTGGTAGAACACAGAGAGAGTGAGTGAGTGAGTGAATCAGTGAGTGAATAAATAGTAGAAAGCTTACTGGGAAACCCTGGAAAAAGGTGACCGGTATGATCTGACAGCTTTGGGTGGACACACCTGCTGTGGTCATGATTTTATATTGCACACAATACTCCATGTCTGCTACTAAAATTGCCCCTGTTTCACGTGCTAAAATGATGAGCAACCTCAACTTCAGTCCTGTAAATAGTGCCCTGTCTCCCCGGTGTTCCTGCACTGGCAGAGTTTCCAAACAGCTGCCCTGGCTGGAAGGAAGGAAGCAGGGGGAGAACCCGGCACTGGGGGAGCCTACCAGGAGGGGCTACGGGAGGGCCAAAGTCCACTAGAGAGGACAGGAAGGCACCAGCAGGCTCTCTGAGTCCTTTCTGGGATACACCGGGAAATGAAGCTGAGCAGAAAACGAATTCTCATAAAAGAAATTCCTGAGAACAATTTCATAGTGAGCTTAATGCCCAAAACAAATACCAAAGCTGGAAATTACAAACATTTCCAAGTGCAGGTTCTCCTGGCTCCCTTTTACCCGTGCATTCACACTTTCTACTGGCTGATGCAGCCACCCCCATGTTAATGCATCAGAATACACACCCCACAGAAGCTTGAATTCCAATTTGGAACAAAACTCTCCCCAGCTGCAACTGTCCTCACTGCTCTTCTGTCAGGCTCAGCATGAGGAGCCCGGAGATCCCTCAGCAGTGGGTCCTTTCACTGAGCTCTGGAACACAATCAGATCCGAAAAGGGGGACTTGGCTCAGGGCCTACAGCGTAAGAAGAGGTGGAAATTGACTTTGAAAGGCAATTAAAGGGGCTGCCTCCCCAGAGTTCAGGTGGGAACCTAAGGAGTTACTCCCCTCTGAGATTACCCCACCAGGCCTGTCAGGTCTGCATGTGCTGGGAATTCTTCCTCCCCTCCCTGAACTCTGGACACCCCTAGCTCTCAGGTTGCCTGGCACTTACAGCCCTGAGCTCTGTGTACAGCGAAATACAACCGATTCATGAGCTGGTCTTAAGAAGCACGCCAAAGAAGTCTGATAAAATACACATTTATTAGAAATTTTTCAGCAGCATCATTTCCGTTTGCTTTTCTAATCAAAGTATATTTCAAAAAAATTACAATAAGCTCTCAAAATACAAGCCACAAATATTTTGAGAACTCGGTAACAAAATAATCAGTAGTACATGTTTCATTCATCCATCCATCCATCCATTCATTGTTTTAAAAATGTGCAATATTAGCACAGAGAGCCAGAAATGCTACTCAGTATGGAACTTGTATATTCCTGCCATGGGTCCTGTTGTGAAGATATGCCCACTATTCAAGAGAAACTCTAGGCTCTACAGTACATTCCGATACAAATGTATAATTTAGCCAAAAGGACCTAAAAAAAAGGCTCAATAAGAACAGTTTCCCTTTCTATTCATGTTCAACTTAGGAAATAAATAGTCATTATAATGATATTTTCAGACAGAAACAAAAACCCAGTTGAGGCTTTGCTTAACTGGTATTCGCTTTGCACCTTACTTGATGAAGACACAGATTTGGTTTGAGTCATTCAGCTGGTGAGCTCCAGTGTCTGGGGTAGGTGACCGCCTGAGATGCCAGGCAAGGACGGAAACTGCCCTATGGTCCATCAGGCAAAAGAGCTCGTTCAACTGGACACAAACTCTTTGCGGGACACTTGTACCTCCTGACATGGAATTTTCTCACAGACATCACAAATAAAAACGTTGACTTGACAGCTAGTGAGGTAACACATGTGAAAGTGTTCTGGCTAGACAACACAAACATGCAGAAGGGTGAAATTGAATTGGTTTTCTTCTACCTTCTGCATTATCTGAGGCATCTACGGTCAGACCCAGATGTCTAGATAGCACACAGTGCCCTGTATCCATATGCCTACTAATCAGCTAATCGAATAATCAGCTAATCTTGAACATTAAGTGCTGAGGTGTAAAAATGGACCCAAGAGTGGGGCCTGGGTTTCTTTGCTTGATAATCCTATAGGGAATATGAGTGGTACCTCTTCTTTAGACATGGCAAAAGGCCCCAAGTCAATTCCTTTCTTTGTTGGGTCATTTACTGGAATGATCACCAACCAATTCAGCAGATACTTTTCTCAGCAAATTTAATGATGTGATAATCTTTCCAAAATTTACAAATGTACAGTATATTTATAGCATTACCTTCAGATAGCTTCAGTGCAAAGATATCCATATAGTACATTGTGATAATTATTTGTAAAAATATGAGACAGCATAAGTAAAAAAAAAAAAGACACACAAGACACGGTTTCCAAAGACACTTCCAACTACAGGCAAATGGGAAAAAATATATTTTTTTAATAAAGTACTGAATGTTAACTTTTTCTTCATCTGTTTGTAAAAAATATATGTGCAAAAGTGTGTTTCTAATGATCCCTAAACAGATGGCATAGCTATACCTCAGAGTCTTCTCTAACAAGGTTTGCGGTGTCTGTAAAAGTGTCTTCCGTCGCAGTATAGGTTGGCACTGGGTCCCTCCTTGGAGAACTTTTAGCAGGGAGGGAAGGAGAGGGAGTGGGAGCCACAGCAGTGCTGTCCTTGTGTTCATTCTCCATCTAAGACCACAGGGAAAAATGAATCAGCCATTTATTCCCCCAGTGGGACTGGAAACAGTTTTGTGTGAAGAAAACAAATCTTTACCAGTTTGCTCAGAATAATCTGAGTGTATACCCACCTTAGCCAGACAAGTTATTGCTAAGAAAGAATGCTGAACGCCTGTGGGAACAAAAATTGTCAACAATTACCTCCGCATAGATTGGGTTTTCAAAGTTGGTAGTTGGTTTCAATTTTCGTTTGAAGATACTCCATTTTGTTGCCTAAATAAAAAGGGGGAAAAAGAAAACCTTCAGTAATGGAATTTTTTGCATGGATTTGTTCCTCCATGGAGGTTTGTTTTTTTTTTTTTTTTAATTTTTTTAAGTTTGTTTATTAGAAACAGAGCACAAGTGGGGTGGGGCAGAGAGAAAAGGGAGAAAATCTGTGCTAATAGCACAGAGCTCAATGCAGGGCTTGAACTCATGAAACTGAGATCATGACCTGAGCCCAAACCAAGAGTTGAACGCACAAGCAATTGAGCCACACAGGTGCCCAACCTCCTTGTAGGTCTTAAAATGTCTTCTGAGTGAAGGAAAAAGCAAACTGGGACCTGGGACCCCATGACCTGACCCATGGGTACATTGTTCAGTTCCTCCTCAGACAGTCTCCAAACTGAAACTGAAAGTCTCTGGGCTCTTTTCATCTAATAAGTTCAAAGACTTCCTTGACTTGACATGTATAGTTGACAGAATCTGTGCCAACAGAGTCTAGAAGCTTTGACAGAGACACGCAAGAGATTTCTTCAGGGGTTGCTTAAAACTTAAGGGGAAAGCCAGATTGTAACTCTCATTTCCTAAAATGATGTCTTGATCCTTGGTCAACTCAAACCTATCCCTTCCCCTTCATCATTTCCTCCTGTAATCAAAATAGCAATGGTGACAACAAAAAATAGCATCTATTGAGAGCTTACTATGTATCAGGGGTTAGTCTAAAAGTTTGACAAGTTTTCCCAATTAATCTTCCTGGCAACTCTGAAGTAGGTGCTCTTATTTTATAGATGAGGAAGGAGTCACAGCAAGCGCATATAACTGAACTGTAGGTGGAAGAGTAGGCAATGATGATAGGACTCAGAGGACCATACACTGAAGAACCCCAAAGAGAAATCACCACAGACTATGGCTGGTGGCCCAGGTCTCGCTGAAAAGCTACCCATGGTGCCAGTGCTGGAAACAGCTCTGGCTGCTTCGAGATGGAAGAAGACAAAGGAACAGAAAGGAAGGGCATGGACAGCCTACTCCAGCAGGAAGCTAAGGTAGCCCATATGTTTTAGGGGCATCTCTTGCTCTGTGAAATTAGGCGGCCAACATGTGAGGACATAGGGGGCACATGGCTACAGGAGAAGACCATTCACTATAACCCACATGTAAGTGAACACCTACTCTGTACATGGCAGCCACCAAGAAAAAGATAAAGACATTTAGATCAAGAGCCTGGCCTCTGGAAGCTTACACTTATGGGATGGGCTCCTTGGAGTTAAGCAATTACTAACAAGAGAAACTGGTGATTTTCACTTTTATCTCCTTGGGAAATCCAGTGCATGTCAACATGACTTGGAAAACAATAGAAGTGAGTCATAGGAATTCTTGCTCCTAGCTTTGAGTCTTTTGAGCAGATTTACTGATGAAAGATAAATTTGTGAGCCACTTTGGCACATTAATGTCAACCTAGAGAGAGCCTAACCAAGTGTTGCCTTACTGCTTTAAGCCACATTAGCTGCCATCTCAGTGCCCAGAAGACAACTGATAGAGAGAGATCCCTAGACATAGCACGTAGGACAGACCTTAGAGGGTCTCAGCCTCAACTGATTAAAAACAACAAAACAGAGGAAGAGCCAACACACTGCAAAGGTGAAGATGAGAAAGAAAGAGACTATAACTGATGAAGATCCACTCTCGTCTGAAAAGTCTTTCAGTGTTCATTGTTTCTGATGATAGATGTGCAGGTCAGAGGCTGCAACATCTCCACCACATTCCCCTTCCTGCTCAGGCTGGGAGAGAGCTCTGTCCAGTGGAGAAGATCACTAGACTTGAAATGGACTGAAAGAAAAGTTGAGAATATAAAATAAATCTGGCACTGCCTTGGGGTTGAGTTAGATTTAGGGAACACTCAAGAGACACAACATTGCGACACTCAAGACTTGTGACATCCAAGTATTTCGGTGTCTGTAGAAAATTAATCTTCAAAATCCATTTTAAAATGTAGCTTAAAAAAATTCAGTCCCTTGAAAAAATATAAAACTGAAAATTCCTTTCTAAGACATTTTTATGTGTCTGGTGTGTGTGTGTGTGTGTGTGTGTGTGTGTATGTGTGTTCGTGCATGTGTGTATCAGAAGAAGGAATTAGTAAATGAAATATGAAAAGGTAGAGACCTTTGTTATAAACTCTTCATTAGCATTAATTTAGTTCAACTTTTATTTTGATCCAAACAAGCAGAATAGAAACCAATTTCTGAGGTGCTGAAAATTTAGCATGACTTCCAAGTTAACTCTGCAGATACCAGTTATGCTTACAGATTATTTCAGAAACAAGGATTGTGTAAATAGTCAGATTTCTCACTACCCTTGGATTTGTTTCTTTATATTACTTTACAGGGGTCATAGAACCTTAAAACTGAGACATTCCAGATCCTATTGCTCCCAATTGGAAATGGAGGTGCTGAGGCAGAGTGGGGCTGATTTCTGGGATCACAAGGCATTGGGGGAGACACTACTGACACTTAATGGACAGGGGCCAGAAATACTAAAATGTGTTGCAATGCATAGACAAACTTTTGTACCACAAAGAACTATGCCAACAGTGAGCCCAATGAGAAACATAAAGACTCTAAAAACCAGAGGAAAAATATTTTGGCCAAAATCAGACAGTTAGATCTTAAATAGCTTCATATGTGTCCATTAAAACTAGTGATGGATTATATATTAACACAAAATTTCATATCAAATTTAATTGAATTTCTCTCTGTAGACCAATCTAAAAATTTAAAAGTGCCTTAAAGCATGACAGAGAAGCTCTATTCATGATATTTTTTTCTTTTAATCTCCAGTGTTAAACCCTGTACCTGGCACACCGAGGGCAATAATGTTGGTTGGATGGATAGATGGACAGATGAAGAGAGTATGAATTAGTGCCATCTCGTGGTGAATATAGGTAACAGCAGTAGAGCTAAGAACACAGTACATTATTCAGGGAACAAAGATGTAGACTGTAGAAAAACTGCATTACATGAAAAAGGAAAAGGTCTTCTATATGTGTGATTGACACAGTGAACTCTTTATTCTAAGTCATTCTGTAAAATCAAGTAACTCTAGTCTGAAGAGACTAGATCCTGAAATCTGTTGCCCCTCTTTTTTTTTTTTAATTTTTTTTTAACATTTATTTATTATTGAGAAACAGAGAGAGAGCATGAGCATGGGAGGGGCAGAGAGAGGATGAGACACAGAATATGAAGGAGGCTCCAGGCTCTGAGCTGTTAGCACAGAGCCCGGCGCAGGGCTCGGACTCACAAACCCAGCGAGATCATGACCTGAGCCAAAGTCAGACACTCAATGCCCCAGTTGCCCTTCTTTTTTCCATATGGTCTCGCACGTCACAAGGAATATCATTCCATCTCAATCCATGCTAGAAATGTGGTTTTAGTTAGTGGAACAATTTTCAATTTATTATTATTTAAAAATTACCTTTATTAACTGCCTATCTTGGGTCCATGAGCCTATCAGGGTCTCCCTAGTCTCCCCTAGCATTAGCAAACCCAGCAATTCTTAAGCCCTTTGCAAATCCCATACCATTTCAGTAGCCAGACACTATTACCTGAGTTGCATCAGCACTTGGGGAAGCCGGCTTTGTGTCTGGAGCTATTTCAGAAGGGTTTATGGGACTTCCATAGTTCTGGTTATCCACATTTCCAGATACAGTCACCTGCATGCATATTAAAGGATATTATCCAGTTTTGAAAGAAGTTTTGCTGTGAAGTTTCTTATCAGCTCTTTGGTTCACTTTACTGCCTTGCTTTCTCACAGACATGGTCAGGCACTATTTGTCTTTTTTTTTTTTTTTTAATTTTTTAATGTTTATTTATTTTTGACAGAGAGAGAGACAGAGACAGAGACAGAGCATGAGTGGGGGAGGGGCAGAGAGAGAGAGGGAGACACAGAATCCAAAGCAGGCTCTAGGCTCTGAGCTGTCAGCACAGAGCCCAATGCGGGGCTCAAACTCACAGACTGTGAGATCATGACCTGAGCTGAAGTCAGGCTCTCAACCGACTGACCCACCCAGGCACCCCGCACTATTTGTCTTAATAGGAGAACAATCCCGTGCCCTAGGACTAAACACCATTCCCATCTCCCCAAAATCAAAGCACCAACCACTATGTCATCTGTCTCATGCCTTAGTCCTGGGAGGCAAACACCCATCACAGTCATACTCTTACTTAGTAATGACAATTTTATTGTGTTCTCTGTGCTGCCTTATTTCCACTGTTGACCATATTTTCAGACAAACAACTCCAATTGTATACTGGCAGCCAAATCTTAGAGGAACAGCATGAATTATTCCCAAACTCAGTGGAGAACTGAGACTCTTATCTTTGGATATTTAGAATAAAATTACTATTCTGAGATGACTGCTTACAAGAGGTTGAATTTCTGAAACAAGAGACATAATGGAATTAATACCCCTCTAGACATTTTCTGCAACATTCATGTGATTCCAAGGTTCCCTCCTAAGCCCAAATTACCATGAATATATAGTTAACAAATTACAAGGTAAAAATTCACTCTTTTTCCCATATTTTTACATTCACTGTTTCGTTTCTTCTCAAACATGTGTTTGTAAACATGGCCTCATTTTATTTCGAGTGAAAATGACAAATGAAATGCCACATCTATTGTATCATGTGATCATATTTTTGCTACCTGGATATCAAAGGACCAGGAAAAATGCTTAAGATGCAACTGTTTCTGATCTTAAGAATGCTATCCATAAAATAAACCTTTTTATATTTAAAAGGTACCATATCTTATGATTTCAAATGAAGGTTAGGTATTAACCACGAAACTGCATTTCCCTGACGCTGTAGTTGTTTCAACAAAGGAAGTAGGCTAAATGCTGACAGGCACTAGAAGTGGTGTGGGAGCTACTGTTCCAGGTCCAGGGAAAAGTTCTTTCCCTTCATCTACTCACCTATGTCACCTCCCTGCTCCTCTTTTTTTTTTTTTTTTTTTAATTTTTTTTTTCAACGTTTATTTATTTTTGGGACAGAGAGAGACAGAGCATGAACGGGGAAGGGGCAGAGAGAGAGGGAGACACAGAATCGGAAACAGGCTCCAGGCTCTGAGCCATCAGCCCAGAGCCTGACGCGGGGCTTGAACTCATGGACCGCGAGATCGTGACCTGGCTGAAGTCGGACGCCCAACCGACTGCGCCACCCAGGCGCCCCCCTGCTCCTCTTAAAGATGAGTGAGTAACAGGGCTGCACCAAAGGAAATTTAGGTATCTGCCTACCAACGTTGGGGACTTTAGTTTTCAAAAAAGTATGTGAAAGGCAAGCATAACGAGGTCACCTCAAATAACGCACCGGTGATACCAATAAGAACCCAGAGAGTATACCCAATCCCCCAAATCTCCATATAATGACCTGACAATCATTCACTTGTTCGTTTCACAAATATTTACAGAGAGTCTGTGTGAGTCAGGCACTGCTTGCCAAGCCCCTGAGTGGACTCGTAATTCTTGCTCTGACCACTCAGCATGACAAGGCCCTTGGTCAGCACAGAATGGTTGCCAAGCCGCAGCGACTCTGCAACACATTGGTGTCATACCCTTGGGTCAGTCCTATTATCACATTTAGTGAACCTGAAGGGTGGGAACACTGCTTCCTTCCATTTGAGGGAAAGTAAGGAGAACCCTAGGAGGGCATTATTCAATAGCACAAGATTGAGTAGTAGCAGAACCTGAAAGAAAGGGCTGTGACTTCTTACCTGGGTTGGCTGGTGAACCACTTTGACATCACTGTCCCTGGATGCATACATTGGGTTTTCAAAGATTATGGGCTGCTTCCCCATCTCCATGGCAAAGTGTTCACTCTGACGGAGAAAAGAAGTATCTGGTTTACACAGGAAGGAAGGTGCCCTCCTCACACCTGGAGGTATACTAGTTGCTATGCCAAATTTATCCAAAAAGAACTTAAAGAAAAAGCCAGGAGACACAAGGCCTCCACAGGGCAAACATCACATGAAGTAACAAATGCACTAATTCATCAGATCAAGGAAACAGAAACACTCTTTTACACCCACATTCTCTTTGGCTCGTTAATGCAAATATTCACTTGGGGATAGGTCTGCACAGCAGAGAAAAGGGTGGCTGGTGGAAAAAAGAGCAAAGAGGAGAAGAGGGAGAGGGGAAAGAAGAAAGAATAGGTAATATTGTACTTTTATGCGGAGGTTAAACATGAAAGATTTGGGAGAAAGGCAAAATATTGAAAGTTATTTTCCAGTCCTGGTTATAGATCCTGTACTAGTACACTCATAAAGTAGCCATTTGGTCCTCACAAGAGGTATTACTGTATCCATTTTATAGATGGGGACAACGAGGGTCAGAGCGATCAAGCTTCATGCCTATTATTACATTCTTAGAAGGCGGCAGAGCTGTGATTTGAACCAACCACTGCATCTAAAATCACTATGTATCCCAACTATACACATTGGTGGGAAAATATAGAAGACTAGGAAACATGGATTTCCCTACTCCTTCCCTTAACATACAAAGAGTCATCAAATAAAAACAATACCATGCTCTCTCTCCCCTCTCCCCCAAAAAACATAAGACTCTTTAAGATTCTCACTAAACTTGACACAGTTTAGAATTCAAGTGTGGCTTAGAGCAGGGGTAAAGTGCAATTTTATTACTAATATGTTAGAGACCTTTCTGCAAAAACGTAATGTTTCCTAATTTTGTAAAGACTTTACGTTGAGAAGCATACCGTTTCATTTTTATTCTAGGTTAATTTTATTCTCTATAAAAAGTGTTTCTTTTATAAAACAGTAAACATACAGCCATTTTGCAGCCACACTCACCATCACCACTGATCTGTCAATGGCGGACTCAGGCCCAAAACCAGACACTCCAATATCCATGTTAACATCTGCTCCTGATCTGAAGGTCACCCCATTTCCATTTTCAGAGGATTTAACTAGACTGCTTAAGCTGAAATAAAGTAATTGAAACAGTGTACGATTTTTTAAGCCACCCGTTGCAATAGTACCCTCTCCTCCATATTGCTAAAGCTTACTTAAATGAAACGCTCAATTCCCACTCTGAATTCATACATCAAATATGGTAGGAAGTTGCCTTAGCTACACAGATGTGTTAAAGCACATTGTTGAATGCTTGACATCTAAGAGAGGGCTAACTTGGCACTTGCAGGAATAAAGCCTGGTCCAACCCACAGACTGTGTTCCAGTCTAACCTGAATCCCCACCAGTGGGCATAACTATTTGGACTATAAAGTGTGATTTGCATTCAGGCTTCAAAAAAGCATTAGATTAAGAGGTTGTGATTTGAAATGATGGCTTTTAAGTTCAATACTTTTTGTTTCTACAGAATAGGTTAAGCTGCACGTTATGCTATTTTAACTTACAAAAAAACCAAACCAAAACAAAACAAAAAACCCTGAATTATTCACATAGTCACATCACCCAAGCTTCTAAAATCAATATTCCACATGATGAAACTGACCTTGGTAGCTTGGGCAGAGAAGGCAAAAGGGAGCCAGTTCTCCTGTAGTGGAAAAATCCTAATGCTGCCAACGCTCCAATTATGATGATCAGGATGCCTGTCAACAGCACAGCCACTGCTGCCACCAAAGAGGGAAGAAAAAGTGACCATATCAGCATGGGGAAAGGGAAAGGAACCAATAGACTTAAGACTGGAAGCTGAGGGCAGAACCAATTCAAAGACTGAGTTAAACAGAATATAAACAGCTTTCAACTTAGGAGCTGTGAAGCATTTCTAGGTCACTCATATATATTTCTTTAATGTTTAGAGTGCGAGAGAGGTGGGGGACAGAGAGAGAGGGGAACAGAGAATCCCAAGTGGGCTCTGCGCTGACAGCAGGAAGCCCAATGTGGGGCTCGAACTCACAAACCGATATCATGACCTGAGCCAAAATCGGACACTCAAACAACTGAGCCACCCAGGCACCCCCAGGTTGCTCATATTCTTAAAACTTACTTGTTCCTGGAGGGACGCCTTTTGAAAGTCCTATTTCACAATATTTTCCCATGTAGCCACTGGGACACCTGAAAGTGAAAGGAGAATTGCTCACAAGCTGTGGCATTCTTAGGCTTCCATAGCTATTGTACAAGCACATCTTCAGGTAGAGAGAGGTTTGACCGAGCAAATTACACGTGGGACAGTCAGTGTACCTTGCACGACTTTGTTTATTCTGCCAAGATATGATGAGCAGCAAAAACAACTGACTTTGATCTGACTATGAAATTCACTTTCAATGCTGTGGCTATGACACCTTCAAGGTCATCAAATAAATGTATTGGTGTCTACTCTATGCAATGTTTCCATTGAGAATGAAAATGGAAACCAAGATTGTATTCTTTCCGCTGATATGTTTCCATTAAACGGTTTTTAAAGACCTCCATTTATCTTGTGCCACGTTAGAGCTTTCTCAAGAATTCTTTTTTTTTCCCCCAAATCTTTAGCCCAGTCTCTGCTCATCACAAGTGCTTGGGCTGACTCAGCTCTGCTGACAGCTGGTCTCCCACACTCCAAGTGTAATTAACACCAGGTGAGTAGAGAAATTGGGGCTGTCACTTCTCTAATCCCTGTTACAGTTGGCTCACAATCCTGTGGCATCTCATGGGGGCTTGTTGGAAATGCAGAATCCCTGTGAATGAGATGATACTTATGCACAGTATGGTTTGAGAAGCACTGCCTTAGTTCTCTGCAGACTCTCCCAAGGGAGGGCAAGCTGGTCACGATGTGAAAATTAGTGAACTGGCAAGGCTCCTCTACTTGTTTTTCTGGCTATTTGTCTTAAATTCCCCCAAGGCCTACAACTTGGACCTCAACATTCAGACTTACTTGCATTTGGGGAGGTCATTCTCATCAAAATAGCAATTTCCTCCGTACATACACCTGCATGGGGGGGGCATGTTGATAGGACTTTCGATGGCTGCAGAAAGGGAAAGCCATGCATGTGTTAGTCAGCCACACTCAGCAGAGCACCCAAACCATGCAAATGTGCTTCAGGCCCAGGGTCAGAGTGGGGAGTGGATGGGGGCAGGGCAGCTAATTAGTTTCCTCATCAAAACGGTACCTTTCACTTAAGTCAGATGAATATCCTTATCAATAATAAGGTCTTGGAGAGTAATGTACATTTGGTGGAAAGAAAGAGGCAATTTATAGCATTTTCCCCCCAGTGGAGAGATGCTACACTCCAGAACATATATTAACATTTAAAAGAAACTTGTGGTAAAGAAATCTCTTAGGACATTCGTATTCTCATTTGAAGTTTTCAGAATTCTCCTCTGCAAGCCCAGTGAAACACAAGAGTTCAATCTGGGCACACCTCAACACTTCATCTGAAGGCTTCAAAGCATCAGGGACCCATCAATCAAGCAACAATGCAGATACACAGATGCCTGATAGACAGCTGGTTAGAGATGTCCTATTTTTTAAGTCCTCCAACTTGCCCTTGCTCTGGGTCCCTGCTCCAGCTCAGCCCCCACGTACTCCTTGGAGGTGCCTGATGGGGCTGTTAGCGTTTCCATGTCTTATACCTAGAAGATGCTCAGTAAGTATCTGTCACATGTGCACTTATTTAAGGAGCTCAGATATCCTCCTGGCTCAGTCCCTCTATTTGAATCTCTACTCAAAGTTCATTTTATCACAGAGGCCTTCCCAGAACTCTCTACCTAAAGGCCACCCAACTCCCACCTGACCCTCATCCCTCTTACCCTGCTTTCGTTTTCTCCTTTTGCTTTTACTATCTGACATTATACATTTGGGGAGGGGGGGCAGTCTCTATTTAGAATCTCTATTAGAATATAAGCTCAACAAAGGCAAGGGATCTGTTTTGTTCACTTTCATTATCTCCAGCACTTAGTACTTAGCACATAGTAGGCTCTCAATAAATACTTATCAAATTAATTAATTAAAATGCCAAACTAAGACCCCATATGGAACAACTACCACCATTATCGTGCTTGCTTTGGTTAAAGTTCTTTTAAACAAGAATCTGACTATAATGCACTTGGCAAACAATGTAAATGAGGAAAGTAGTAGATGAAGTAACATCTTGGACAACACCGCCCATGAGTGCGAAATTGTGATAAATGTCAGAACCATCTGTCTACAGCATACAACAAATGTCAAAAGCTTGAAATTGTTTGGCTCAAAATATTACTAAATACTGTAATCTTGCCAATATTTCCCCCAGCCTCGGGATGAGAGTGGGGACAGGGGAAGAGAAGCGGGAGTAGCTGTTTTTTGGTTCCTGCGTTCATTCTCTAAACCTGCCAACTTTTCCAGCTGGTTCAGAAGAGCCAAAAGTTGGTGCCTTGTTTAACCACTTGCTCCCCCTGGTGGCCACAGGTGGTTAAGCATAGCATCATCAGCTAAAACTGAGGGAAGGGAACCATAAAATGGGCCACTAAAAAATAAAAACAAGGATGTGAGCCACAAAATGGGCTGCTAGCAAACTACAGGATGATTTTTTAATGAGTATTATTAAGAATTGGATACCAGCCAGGGACACTAGTTATTCCCCAGGACTTATATATACTCCCTAATTTAAGAGTCACTGAAGAAAGGTCCTGCTAGGCACAGATCATCCACAGCATTTGGGATGAGAAATAAAGCACTGCTTCCTTATTCCAGCCTCCAACAATGTAAAATGTTTTTTTTTTTAACGTTTATTTATTTCTGAGACAGAGAGAGACAGAGCATGAACAGGGGAGGGGCAGAGTGAGAGGGAGACACAGAATCTGAAAGAGGCTCCAGGCTCTGAGCTGTCAGCACAGAGCCCGACGCGGGACTCAAACTCACGGACCGTGAGATCATGACCTGAGCCGAAGTCGGACGCTTAACCGACCAAGCCACCCAGGCGCGCCCCATAAGGTATCTTTTTAAATGTACCTTTTTCACTTGTCAAAACTTTGAAATGAGCATGTGAGGAAAAGAGTGACCCTCCTCTCGCCCTCCCATCCGCACTGGATAAGGTCCCCCACCTCAGGAAACTGGTTCCCCACTTGAGGAACCCCAATTAAAGCCAGATGGATTCTGGGGCAACAGACATCCAGTATGAAGGTAAAGAAAGGAGGTAGAGACCTTATCGAAAACCCACTCTTCCAAATATCCTTACAAAACAACACAATGGTAGATTTGGGGGCACTGGATTTGTACCCTACAGATCCTAGCAAATAATTCTCAGCAATCACTGGAACACCAACTCTGTTTGGCTCCCTAAGTCCCACTCAGCTCTGTTCATATCTCCCCATCTCTCATCCCTCCTTCGAGCCACCCCCGCTCTATCCTGCAAAGGACCCAGCCACACAAGGATTTTTTCCAGGCTCCTGCAGGAAGAGAAGCACAAGTAGGGAAGTTACTGAAGAAGGCAGAAGAGCATTCCCAGGCCCCCATGGCTGTGCAGACAGCACCCCTACCTGCGTTACAATCAGTGGTGCTCCCTGCTATAAAGGTGGAGCCTTGGGGACAGGCACAGCTGTATCCTCCAGGTCTCAGGAGGCAGAGGTGACTGCAGACATTTTTGCAGCGGTTGGGCACTGGAAAGCACATGAGAACAGTGGTTAGGGTCTGAAGAGGGAATGAGTTCACCAACCAAAGATACACCCATCAACTGAGTTGTGGCCCTGCCAGGTGACATCAGAGCCCAGCACCTCTAGGTCACATGCCACCTGGCTATTCACCTCATTTACATGACCGTCCCCATGGCACCCCATCAGAGTGGCACAGCCACCCTCCTACTTCTCACCATCCTACACTCACACTGTCTACTGGCCATCACTTATCTCCTCCCCGTCTCTGGCAGATTTGGAAGGTAGGTGTCCAGTCCACTGCATGACCACAAAAACTAATCAACGCAAAGCAATTTGAGATAGTTCAAAAGACCACAAAGACCCTATTATTATGTCAAGATTTGTCGTTACCTAAATTTGGATAGATCATAATGTGTCCAAATTATATATTACATATGATTTCCACCCTACCCGCACAGGAGTACTTTCTTCAAGTACTTTCCTTACTTGAAAAACAAGGGAATTTAGACCTGTGATTATCAGAATCACCTGAGAGCTATGCACAACTACTGATGCCCAGTCACAGAAATTCAGATTTAAATTGGTCTAGGATGTTACAAGTGTTACTGTTAAAAGCTCCTCAAGTAATTCTAGAGTCATCTGAATTCTACCTTAGCATGTACTATGATTTCTCCAAGGTATAGATGACCTCTAAACTTCTCAGACTAACATTCTGTGATCCTGATTCTCTGTCATCCAGTCTATAACTACAGACAAGGAAATGGCTATAAAATAATAAGCCATATTCCAAAGTCTCACTCAAAATCTGCCCCATTACCATTTCTTCAGCTCTCTAGAAAAGAGCTTTTCAAACTTGAATGTAATTAATACAAACCACCTGGGGAATTTGATTCGAAAAGGCTGGGTGGGGCCTGAGAGACTTGCATGTCTCACCAGTGCTACTGGTCCACAGCCCATACTTGAGTAGGGCCTGGAGCAGGACTTCTCAAATGTGGTTCCTGAACCAGCAACATTGGTGTCAGTTGGGAATTTGTTAGAAATGCAAATTTTAGGCCACCTCAGGCATATTAAATCAGAAATCTCTCAGGTAGGGCCCAGCAATCTGTGTTCAACAAGCCCTCTAGATGATTATGATATATGCTAAAATCTGAGAACTACTGGTCCAGAGTAAATGTTAATCTGGCACAGCTTGGTCTAGATTTCTGGCCTACACAGCAATCAGCATTCTCCAAAGGGGGCCCAGCCAACTCCACTGACTCCTAGGTAGCCTTTTCTACAAAGGCCAGAGAGGGGGCTCACCACATGTACCGTCCTCTCCCTTCTTGCCTTTAAAACTGCCCAGCACGAGAGCCCCAGGAGCATGGAGGACTTACGAGCTATTATACTGGTGGGGTTCCCTATATGTGAGATGAAAATAAAATCTAATTATAATTCTGGAGATTAACTAAAGTAACAAATGTCTGGGTTAACACTTGAAGAGAGAATCTGACTTATAAAGCTTAATAAAAGCCTATTTCCTTTCCTCACTTCAAAAATTTCCTTCCCTTTTATCTAGCTTGATTCATTGGTGAAGGATGAATTAGAACACAGGTAACCTGGTGAAGCAGGACCCACAACTAAGAAAATGGGAGAGAGGGGAGGGTGTAGAAATGCATGACTGACAATTTTAAACTGAAGCTCACGTAGCTCAGGATAACTTGACTAGCCTGATGTTCACGAAACCCATTGTTACCCACCTGACACCTAGCAAGGGTTTGATGCCTACTGGATTCTGTGGCCTAGAAGTACATACTTGTAACTCCAAACAATGAGGGCCGAAAAAAAAATTTTTTCTTAAACACGCTCCAAGCCCAGTGTGGAGGCCAACACAGGGCTTGAACTCATGACCCTGAGATCAAGACCTGAGCTGAGATCAAGAGTTGGACATTTAACCAACTAAGCCACCCAGGCGCCCCAGGACTGAAATATGTTTACTTCATATCCGCTGGTGGTGTATATAATTACATTTGACCGCCAATTTTATTTTTCTTTGGTCAAAATGGTTAAAACACACACACACACACACACACACACACACACACACACACACACCTTTCATGCACCAAGAGATCAGACTATTATAATCCACTACCATTTTCCAACAATATAGCCATTAATTTGAAATAAGATTTCTAGATAATGAGGAACATCTTACTCCAAGGGATGTTACCTGACCGATCGTATCTATGTTGATGGAAGATTCGAACTTGAGTGAGCCATGGGTTCACCATCAGCATTTTCTCCTTCTCATCTTGCCCAAATTTATCTTGCTTCCATACTTCTCCCTTATTCTTAGATATCCAGTAAAACTGGCCTTCAAAGATGTCCAGGTTATATGGGTTCATTGCTGCTTACCCACAGAGAAAAACCAAAACAAAGCAAGATAATTGAATAGAAAATTCCCTACCCCTCTTTTATGTCAGATGTCATTATGCTTGAGTTATTCCCTAATTCAATGCCTTGAAAATCCAGGAACATTCAGGCAGACTTTCTGAACATGTGACCACAAAAGTGTGCTACTTTGGGAGATCAAGATGACAGACATTAAACTAGATTAATGTCTACTGGTTCATGCCAATTATAGAGTACTTGCTCGCTTTCAAGTTGCTGATTTGATTTTCTCTTTGGACAATAATTTGGATGGCAGAGATCCTTTTTTTTTTCTTTGAACAGAAGATACCACTTATCAGGAAAAGCTGGTAGATACTGGATTGTTGCAGTTCTGCAGAAATCTGGATTAGAAAATAAAATGTTTCTCTCCTTCTAGATGTTTCCAGTTGTACATAATAAACAATTGAGCATAATAAAAACAAATAGGTCTAGAAATGGTTAGACATGGATTTCCATTGGTACACATGACTGTCACCCCTATCAGGGCAACCTAATGGGAAACTTGGTTATTTCAATATCTGTTGCTAAGAGTGTCTTTTAAAAATTATGTTAAAAGGATAAAAACAAAACAAAACCAAACCTTAATTACTGCTAACGGATTCATTTGCATTTAAATCAGCAGCTGGAAGTTGAGGGGAGCAGTATCTAAGAAAATGTATCAATCGGTTCCTAAGATTCAGATTCCTTCTGGAGAAAATGGGCAGAGACCCAAAATATATTTATTATTTAACATGGTAAATTGTAACTCATTTCTAACCTGCATTTGCAACGATTCTTCTATCAGTCCCATCATGTTTTATACTTTCAATATTGTTCTCCTTGAAGTCACTCCAGTAGATCCGGTCATTGTTCAGATAATCAATAGTGAGGCCTGTTGGCCAACCAAGGTCCTCCTGAACCAGGATGTTCCGATGCTGTCCATCCATCCAAGCAGACTCGATTTTAGGTTCTCTGCCCCAGTCAGTCCAGTACATAAGCCTGTAATGGAAAGTTTCCTCTAGTGAGGCTTCTACACTGAAGCAGAGCATGAACTTCCAAAAAGGAAATCAACTGTTTTTCATTGAGATCTGGGTGCTAAGTGATGCTATTTTTATACTTTACTTTAGAAGAAAGGGAGAGAAAAGGAGGGGCCAGTGCATCTGTAGTCCTTCCTGAAAACTTCTTCAATAGAGACTGCCCAGCCCTGTCCAAGTATATACATTCAGACAATTTAAAATGTATAATGACAAAGCTGTTCATTCTTCATAAAGTATTTATTGAATGCCTATGTGTGAGCAGCACTGTCCTGTGTTCGAGATGTATCAGAGAACAAAACAAGAATTCCTATTTTAAAATGGAGACCAGGGATTGCACCACCTCAAATACCTGGAAAAGACCAGGCAGGCAAAAAAAAATGACTGGAGCACAGCAGTCATGAACATCAAGTGATGGTGAGAGCAAAGCCCTGTCTACAAGTTCCAGGCAATACTGCATCAAGAATAACTGATAACTGGTGTTATCAGTTGTTCTGGTTTTTCAAGCCAAACATACAGCGTAAAATGTGTGTGTGTGTGTGTGTGTGTGTGTGTGTGTGTGTGTGTGTTAGCAATTAAATTTAAAAAACCTTAAAGCTCTGTTTAGTTCAAGTAAAATATATCTGTGAGCCATATTTAGCCTACCAGCTACCACTTTGCAGCCTCTAGTCTAAACCAATCACCAGGTATAAACCAATCCTTAAATTCTATTGAGAAATGTGTGGATTTTGGACAACTGGGCTATGGAAAAAATTGTGGCCAGAGGCCTTCCCCTTACACAGTATCAGTCTGAAGCTTGGATGGTCCTAAAGATCTTTAGGGCATCTTAAATTAGTCATAGATGTCAATGCAAAAAGTTCAAAGTCAATTTCAGTACAATTAGGAAAAAATAATTAAAGATATAATTTCTTGAAAATCCAGTGGCAAATATCTAGGAAAGACTCCTTCAAGTACTCGGGTGCCTGGGTGGCTCAGTTAAGTGTCCAACTTGTTTAAGTTGGACACTTGGTTAAGTGTCCAACTCTTGATTTGGGCTCAGGCAGGTCATGATCTCACAGTGTATTGGGCTCTGCACTGACAGCGTGCAACCTGCTTGGGATTCTCCCCCTCTCTCTGTCCTCTGTCCCTCTCCTGCTGGCATTCTCTGTCTCTCTCATAATAAAATAAATAAACTTTAAAAAAAAAAAAAAAAAGGACTCCTACAAGTACTTACCCTAGTTTGGGATTCACAACCACTGCAGCTGGTTGATCCAGTTGGGTGGAAATCAGCCACTTTGTGTACCTCCCATCAAGTTTAGCCACCTGGATCCGTTTACTCTTGGCATCTGACCAGTAAATATGCCTGAATTTAAAGGGACAAAGTTAAAAATCCAAAAAATCTCGACTGGTCATTTCTAGGGAAGAGGTTTGAAGATGAAAGAATTCAGTTTGGAACCTGGGGCCAACAAGACAACCACTTAGATACTCATGATGAGAGCAGAGTCTCCCTCCATCAGGAATGCCCCAATCTCTTCAGCCAAGGGAGCATCTTTGGAAAGTTACAAGTGGAAGAGTAAGGGATAGAGGGGACTCCTTCTTGATCAGCCAGGATCAGTGATGATGGTGGACATCACATCTGGCATTACTACGAGACATGTACTTTCCAGGTGGAAGTCACCAGGCATTGTTTAGCTGGCCCTTTAACTGCAACTGCCCTGTGATTCTGTTTCGATTCAACCAAGAGCCCCAGTGGAATTAATAGGAATCTGGCATCAGCTCCAATGAGCGGAAATAGCCTTTCCAAAATAATGAACTCAGCAAGGCCACCCTGCCCTATTTTCACTATTAGAGCTGCAGGTCTCAGTCTCTTACAAGCAGAAAGACTTCCGTCAGCTTCTTCACTCGCTCTTTCATTAAGGCTGAGCAAGAAGCAAAATTTCACACATGAAGACAGATTTGCTACTGCCTGTTTGGTTTTCAGAAGGAAGTGCTACGGTCTATATAGTTTCAAGTTACTGACTCTCTGAGGCCTTGTTTCCTGACAAAAAATGCTGAAATGACTGTCCTGATAGCCTGTGGGCACAGCAGGGACCTAATTAACTTCTTCAGAGATGTTCAAGTCTTCCAGGAGCATTAGACAGGTTTGTTAAAAGGTGAAAATTAATTTATGCTGCAAATGACTCTCATTCTCCCAGAGGTCGGCAACAAGCCCCTGAGACTCCCCTCTCAAACATTTTTTTCATTATTCATTCATTTCCAAGGCCATGGGGGAGGCTATGAATGCGTGACTTTCCCATAAATGCCACTCCAATGCAAGGCTCCTCCTCAAAAAAGGAGCTTATGAACTTTTCCACATCAGTTTGCATGTCATGAATCTGCCTGATGATAAACCTACTTAAGGCTCTTATTTAGAGATCATACAAAAGCTCTGGTTCTAGTCCCTGGGGCTCCAGGAGACCTAAAAGAGCAGAACAAAGCTGACACTGCTATTAACTCAACCCAAAGACTACACAGGAAAGTCAAATTTCCAATCTGTTCAGACAATACAGTCTGCTCAAAACACAAGATGTGGGTTGTTCCTCCTCAAAATAATTACCAGAGAAAAATGTCTCATCTCAACTGCCTTGCTGGTAGAATTGTGAGACTGTTCCATTTCTTCATAAAATGAATAGTGCTGCCATACTGGAAGTTAATTTTGGAATCCAAAACTCTGTCGGCAAGAAAGCTCTCCTAGATATAATACAAAATCTTGACTTCGGTGCTTTCCCAAACTTTTTCATGGCATACATAGACTATAGGAAATGATACTGTCTATATGACACCTTGGGGTAAGCAGAGGTGGTTGCTGGGGCTAGAGCAAGCCCAGGCATCAGCCGGCTGCACCAGCGCTGAGTGCACCCATATCTGGGTCAGCTTAACTCACGTGGTGTGACAAGCAGGAGGGAGATCTAGCCAGGAAAACAGAATTGACAAGAGGGGAACGTGGCTAAATTTACCTTCCAACCCAGTCCACTGCTAATCCGTCTGGCTGCATTATGTATTTCAGGTTCAGGTTAACCTTTGACACAAGATTATTAGTACCGGATTCAAAGTTGGGGATGTAGGCACGTTTAATAGCACCAAATTCAGAACCGTGGCCTAGCACAGTGTAATATATGACACCTGCAAGGGAAGACAAACAGGTGAGTTTCACGTTAAGAACATCAGGTAAGGGAGGAACTGGGGTCTAATCGGGTGGACTACTGTTCCTTCATTGACATCTCTACTTCCTTATTGTTCCTATAAGACTAGTAATTCAATTACATATATCTGATCAAACTCAACACATTATACTTGAGCTACTAGCTACAAATACTTCAACTGATAGCTTATTGATACTGACTTAGCTGTCTCTATTTCAAGGTAACTTATTAAAATACATTTCAGTCAACAGCCTATTTTCTCTCATTAGGATCAAGTTCTAGTTTCAAAAAAAAAAAACGTATAGATAAACCAGGGGCAGACTATTCAATAACTGGCAGTAAAGGAGCTATGTAGACAAGAAATCCTATTTAGCGTATAGACTACAGGATAGTGGATGGCAGGCATTTAAAAATCAAAGGAAGACTGGCTTCCTAGGTATTTTCCAGGCTTAAAAATTTTATTGTATTGTGTAAGTGTGAAAACACTACCATAAGAAATCTTACATTGCATTGTTATTGATAGTATGCAAAGCATTTTCACATGTTATCTCATTTGATCTTCAAAAGAACTCTCAGAGGTAGTCAGGCAGACAAGAATACTGTTCTTATTTTACAGGTAAGAAATGGAGAACCAGAGAATTGTTACAATTATTTAAGGTGGTTTAGTAAAACCATATATAAAACACTACGGGCTCATGAGTGAGTACTTATGGAACTGTGCCCAGGAAGAACTATAGAAGATGTCAGAGGAGGTGACATTTGAGCTGAGTAGAAATGTTGAGTTTGAGTAGAAATTTTGAAAGGTACAGTGATGGGGAAGAACAGTCCCTGCCTGAGCAAAGACAAAGAGATATGAGGTGGTCCTGGAAGGATAATCCCCAGAGATGGGAGACGGTTTGGTTAGAAGTTGACAAAGTTTGGCTGGGACCCACCGTCATGCTAAGGTGTCCAGAACACGCTGGACAGGAGGAGCCCCCTCTTCCACTCATGCAACAAAATTCACTCATTGAAAAATAAATTCCCCAAAGTTCAACACCTTATAATTCAATTAATATCAATGACAGATGCGAAAGTTCATACTCACTGAGACCTATGCCCTCAGGATCCCAGTCATAATCAATAGCCTGAATACGTTCCTCGCCTTCAAGATAATCTGAGAACTTCTCAGATGAGAGATTATACTTTCGAATTCGCACATTTTCAGGCAGTAGCAACAAAGGAGGATTACCTGTAAATAAGACAAGGGCCTCTTTATCTGTTTGAATTCTATCTGAATTCTTTTTTTGTATAAAGTAGATATAAAATAGCAAGTATCCTCCCGCCTTTAAAAAAAAATAAGTTTTTATAGAAATCTGACTATCTCTGCTAATCAGTAGAGCTAACTACCCAACTGGGTTGCCAGATCTGTGACAGTGGACATTCTTGCCTCCATTTTCAGGTGGAAAGCTAATATTTCTGCTAGGGATGTTACCAGTTCTTTATTCCTATCCCCGGTGGGTGATGGTTTAGAACAGGGCAAGACTGAGACCCCTAGACTGTGTCCTCTTTTCCACTGATTTTTTTTTTCTTTATTCACTGGAAATAAAACACAAGACTGTAGACAATCTCACAGAAGAAATACAATATGTATAACATTACTAAAAGTTTACCAGGAAGTCCTCATTCCTTACTCTTTACTGACAGAATTTATGATTGTTTTAGCAGGTAATCAGCTCCACGATTCAATTTATCTTCCAGCTAATGACAAAAACAGCTCATCCTTGTTCTTACCCAAAGCAGCTATTTCAATGGTTACTCATCTCGAAGTGCACTGTTTGAATTTTAAAATTTAATTTACTTGCAATAATATCAATCAAATCTCATTTAAGTAACTTTTGAAAGTTCACTTTATATATTTCCTCTGTCTTGACATTGTGCTTTATGTGACTACGAGAATTTATTTCAGTCATCTCCTTAAACGACTTGAACATTTTTTTAATTTGCTGCCTAATTACCAGACCAACTGCTCAAATGCCTTTACTCTAGTTTTCACTCAATGTCAGGAAGGTTTGGGGGGGTAAAATATTTAAGTATGCTAATCAAATGTATGCTTTAAAAGCCCAATTTGTATAAAGAAACTGAACAGCCATTTTACTCTTAAATCTTAAAAATGTGATTTCCTTTTCAAATTCTTTAAACTCCAGTACAAACTTCAAATTCAAATCTGTAAGACTTGTGAAGACCTATACCCTTCGGCGGGGATATGCTGATTTTGGTCAGAACTCTGGAAATTTGGACTATATAATACTTCTGCCACACAGTCTTTCTCTTTTGTCATTTCTATCTAGTACTTATTACTGCTTTCTATCAGGCCTCTCAGATACTGGCATTAACCTAAAATGTAGAACAAATGGTTGAAATTATAAATGAGCCAGACTCTTTCTGTCTATGATCAGCAGTCCATGAACAGTAAAAAAAGAAATTACCAACAGAATGTCCTTGACTTGCCCCAACTGAATGAGACTATTTTTCATGAATTACAGGGTTCCCACACCTTAGTCTTAGAGTGGGAGCTGGAGGGTTTCATTAATTTCCTTCCGTTGACCACCACCCTGTAAGAAAGCTTTTCTTGTGTAAATATTCTGGAAGGTGACATCTTGTCCACTTTTTGAAGTTTTTATCAAGGTGGACAAGATGCTAAGCCCAGAATAATAAATAATACCTGACTCTCATTTTAATTCCTACGTATTTGTTGTGGGATTGCAGTTACTGTCTTAATCTGGCAGGAGAGGAGAGAGAAGAGAGTGGATGGGTGTTGGAAGAGAAGTAGCTGGTGAATTAAAAATAAGACTGAGAGCCTAAAGCTTATTTTCTGGTATATTGTACTCATCAGCATTTATTTCTCTAAAAGTCGATTGATTAATCCCAGCAGAACCCAGCATACCATCAGCTGCGCATCGTTTTCCATAGTGGTCACTCACAGACCTGAAGCCTTCGGCACAGGAGCACTCATAACTTCCTTTGGTATTTTGGCAGTGCTGGGGACAAACCCCAAATTGCTCACATTCGTTGATGTCTGTAGATACAATAAAAGCAAATATGCACCATCTGCTCCCAACCATTCCCTAGACACCCTGCTTCTGTTTAAATCCATACTCATAAACAATGCGGACTGAGAAAGCTGCAGACAAAAATAAGCCATGACACCATCATTTGTGGAACACTTACTAAGAGTCAGATGTGGTTTCACATGCCTCTGCTGTTTTTCCCTCATTTAGTCCTCCAGAACGACTCTGCAATATGGACTATTCCTAAACCCAAAGTCCCAAAGCTAAGAAGCAATGAAGATGGGGTTCAAATGCAACAGTGCAGCTCTACAATAGCAGAATAAAATTTTCACTTTTGGAAAGCCGCTGTGTGTTGGCGTTGTTCAGTTCCAGTTCCCTTGCCCTCACGAGCTTCAGGAAAGGGACTCATTCATTTAATTTTTTTTTTTGATTGAGTTCTTAAGCTTCAGCTTCCAAAGAACTGTCCCAATCATCTGAGTATGATACATCATGAGTTAGAAACAGAAAATTCAAATAAGAAAAGACACTTAAAATCATACTCAGTCCTTACCATCTTGATAAGCTAGCTTCTAACCGCATACCTCAGAACTCACTTATGTTTGGCTTAAGAAAGTGTGTAACAAATATATGTTGTTGGACTTTGATGAAGAAAATAAAATTTGTGTTGATTTAAAAAAAACTGGTCTCTCACACTGATACAATAAGCAGTCAGCATTACTGAAGTCTTACCGGTTCGGCAGACATCACTAAGGATGAGCTATCTGCCTAGCCATCTGCTAGGGATGGGCAAGATAGCATGGAAAAAAAGTAATCGGCATTCCCGAGTGTTGTTTTTTCATGTCCCAAGAAATTAGTGAGCAAAATCTTAACATCATCATTGGTTACATACATCATGAATGTACAGTTTATACTCTCAGAACTGATCGTCACCCTCTAACAGTAAAATTATTGGTGCACTTAAGTATTTTAATGAGCAAGAACCAAGAGTTTGGCCCCATTAAGGGAATTCAACAGGGGTTTTATAAAAGGGAATGAGTGGAAAACCTAAAAAGTAGGAATTGTAGGAAATATACTCTACCATCACAGGAGTTCCTGTCCAAAATACTGGCTTTGAACCCAGGTCTACAGGAGCAGATAAAGCCTCCTTCACTTAACTGCGTACAATTTTGTTCGCATAGATTCTCCGCACATGATCTTTCTTTTCCTGTATCTGGAAAAGCAATCTTAGTGTTACAAATGAAAGGTATAAACACTTACCTATAGCCTATTATAGGACATCTCAAGATAACCCCTTTCCATAAGTCTTTGTAAAGGATTGAGGCCCCCTGTATTCAAATATCTAGTAACACCCTGAATGCCACTTATACAAATGTATATAATGTTAGATTCTTGAGGCAATTTTTCCATTTTACTCATCACTGCCAGGCTTACCCTCAGGACATCCAATTCCAGAGTCCAGAACTATGAAGTCAGAGGCTCTTTACAACTGTAACCATCTGTTATGCTATTATATATATTTAGATATGTAATATCTGATATATTATATATATTAGAATTAAGATATATAAAATGATATATGTAATATATATCCTATTATATGTATAATAAAGGACATTGATACAGGTTAGAGCAACATAACAAATAGGAGGAAATTATAAAGTTATAAGAAGACCAACTGAGATATGTATACACATATATATCAAGTGTTGGCCAGTTATAAGTCATACCACTGCTATAAGAACCATAGAGTGGCCTGCATGAAAAGGAATTTTGCAACAACATATATGAACCCAGGACTTTAAAAATATTCAGACCCTATTATCCAGTTTTCCATGTTAATACATTTTCCTTCAAAAAGAAATAAAAATGTGCACTATGATTTATTTAAGGATTATAAATTATTGATAATAAAATTTTGAAAACTTGAACAATTATGGTACACTGCATTTTATCAAATCTGAGTAAGCCACCACTGGTGCACTACTTTATGTAATACTAAAAAACTCTGGGACTTACACTATGGCATGTTATCAACTGAAGAATGATCCTTGTTTCAGAGATGTTAAAATGTGAAAATAAACATGCATCTTAGAATCAATGAGTTATGATTATCTACATGATGGATTGTTAGGCAATCATTCAAATTCATGATTTCGAATGATACTTTGACATGGGAAATATCTATAACAAAAATGGAGGGAAAGATTGTAACACTACATAAAGACTATGTATCTTTATTTTTTTAATATTAATAATTTTTACACATACATGTGCAAAAAAAGACAACAGAAGTACACCAAACTTTAAGATTAGTTGTCTTTT
This sequence comes from Prionailurus bengalensis, assembly GCF_016509475.1. Taxonomy (NCBI): domain Eukaryota; kingdom Metazoa; phylum Chordata; class Mammalia; order Carnivora; family Felidae; genus Prionailurus; species Prionailurus bengalensis. The sequence continues at coordinate 158,895,459 of NC_057345.1, forward strand.
AGTTATAGGATTCAAGTGATTTTTACTTTTGATTGTTAATATTTATTTTCTGGATTTTATAGCTTTCATAATACAAAAAAAAATTCAACAATAGTTCATTTTTATAGGGCTCATATGAATGACTCTTGTTATCCCTACTGTTCTGGGGTCCAGATTCTCCAGGGAAGACTTTTAATAACTCATACTCCATCCTCACAGTTCATTGTTCCTCATTGCCCTGAATTCTTGTCTCTGCCAATATCTGTCAAAGCCATCTGGCTTTCATTTTTGTATTATTGTAACTTTGCATCTTTTATCATGAGTCTCCATCTAACCCTCAAACCCGGGTCTTACAGGGAAGCTGACAAAGATGAACATACCTAGTGAGAGACAATGGGGGGACCAGGGGTGGGAAGGGCGGTGGTTATCTCCATAAAGGATTCAATCTTTGTCTCCCTCTCAAATGAAATTCTCTTGGTCACAGGCTTCTGAATATTTTAGCCAAAGAGACTGTGGTATCTCCTGGCTCAGCCCTTTTCAAGCAAAATAGATTTGTATCTATCTGCCTCTTACAGCAGGTAATGAGGGTTCCTTAGGGTACAATGACTATTTAAGCATATGAGGTTTGAAACGACTAAAAACATTGAGTTCAAAAAAGAAAAATAATCACAAAATAAAGTACCATGGTATTTAATGGAATGTTGCCATGGGAGTTCATACTTCAAAGCTATATACATGAACGCCTTATAATAAAGGTCTTGTCTAGCTCTCAAGAACTACACATTGCTAAATAAGTCTATTCAGATTTTTTATTTTTTCTAGAGTCATGTCATTGTTTTGTCTTTCTAAGAATTTCGCCATTTCACCTAAGTAGTCTAATTTGCTGACATCAAGTTCCTCATAGTATTCCCTTTTAAATTTCTTTTAAATTTCTATAAGGTTGGTAGTGATGTCACCACTACAATGTTAATAAGTGTGACCTGTTTTTATTAATTTGGACAGCCCTAAGCTACTCACATAACCTCTCTGGGTCTCATGTGTATAATTAGACTCTGTAATCTTCTGTGACTAAACGTCCCATGAAGTAAACATTTCTAGACCAATTGCTCCCTTGAGTGAGTTATACTCTTATGAAGCAATAGTCCTTCAAACAAGAGCAGAAACCATATAACCATATAACATTATAAGATTCTTCCTCAAATATGAGGAACTTATAACTTCTTTCATCTGAAAACAATCACCATCTTAATCCACAAACAACAGATCTATCTAAAACCAAACATGACACTGTATTTATAATATAGGCACTCTATTTTCTATTTTATGAAGGAATAAGAACCAGTAAGCAGAGAAATAGCAAGTCAATCTACCTTTATGGGGCTAATTATTTTCTTTATACTTCAATGATGCTAGAAAAATACTAATGTCTTTCTCTCTTGATTTTAAAATATTTTTTAAAAAGCAAACATATGCCCTGAACACCTCAGGGATCCTGTTTAAAATTAAAAGGATTGCTTCTTGGCCTTTTGGCTAAGATCAAGTGTAAAATTAAAAAGAGAAGGAGAAAGAAGGGGAGAAAGGGAAAAGAAAAGAAAGGCGAGTAGATTAGTAGCACCTGAGAACTGATATTTTAAATAAGAATTCTGTCTTAAATTATTGACCCACAGAAGACTGAATTCGTTATCACATATCCACTTAATACCTTAAAAAAAAATATGCTGCTTCCAAACCTAAATTAATGTTTATGCTACTTACTCCCTTTCAATAAAGGCTGCTTTTAATCAAATGTCTTTTGAATTAAAAGTACTGTGGTCTATTGTAAGCCTTTTACATGGCAACTAAAAGGAACTAATGTTTGACCCATGCCCAACTTGGAAATTCTCCAAACTCCTGGGACAGTTCACATGTCAGTCGTGGCACCAAATCTAGACTCAAATCTAACACCTAGTTTTGCAAATCCTGTCATGTTCATACTTTTTAAAATATTTCATAAAGTCACATTGTTATGTCAAAAACTCCAAGCCCCACTGGGAAGTGGGTAAAATAAAAGGCAAATCAACTCATCATGACCAGTTATTTACCCTCCTTTGTAACTCACACAGGAGAAAATTTGCCAGGAAATCCTTGGGATGCCTCAGGAAAGAGCATTTAAAGCCCGAAGAAGTTGAAATCTTGTGGAACTAACTAGGATGATTAAGTCATGGGCTCCTAGAGTTTGAAGAACTTTCTTTCCTATGAAGAAACTGAGGCCTGGAGAGGTCGGTTGATGATCAAAGGGGCATAGCTAGTGGCAGAGCAAACTAGAGGTCTTGTTGGGACTCACAGGACTATTCGAATCCTGCCTCTGCCACTCTGCATGACCTCAAGCAACGTCCTAAAGCTCTCTGAGATTATATAGACAGACATAGTAATAGCAACCCAATGGGGTTGACTTGAGTGACAAATTAGATAATGTATGTGCAAGAATTTCATAAGAGCTCTAAAGGACTAAAAAAGTGTAAATTATTAACATGTCATCCCAACATTTCCATCACAATATTGAACTAGAACCACCCGTTGGTTGTGTTCATCATTCTTTTCCTACACAAATCCTCCCTCAACTTTAACAATAAAAATAAATGTTCCTTCCAAGGCTCCCTGTGACATCCCCATCTTTATCAACTCCCCTTAGAAGATTTTCCCCTAAGTGCCAAAGGATACTGCATCTAGCTTATGGTCAAAAAGTATGCAGACTCATAAACGAAAAACAGCTTTCAGGTGCTGAGAGGTAACTAGTTAACGGGAGAAGGATGTGCTCTGCAGTTAGGTAGATCAGAATTGAAATTCCTGCTCAACCTCTTAACGGTAAGAAGGCATGGCCAGTTTTTTTAAACCTGTAACCCAGTTTCCTCATTAAAAATAAAAAAAAAAATTGAGGGAGAGAATAATATCTAGCTCATAGGATTGTTACAAGGGTGAAATAAGATAATCCATGTACTGTTTAGCACAATGTCTGGTACAGAGTAAATGTCTGGTACCAACGTCTGGTAGAGCGAATGCTCAGTAACAGGTAGCTACGACTGCAGTTCAGAGCACAAAGTAAATTTAAAAGAACTATGTGGTTATCATCTACTTTATGTTCTTGCATGCTTTCATTAGGTAAACCTGGGTTACTCCAATGAACTCTAGAAATATATATATTTACTTACTGCAACCTGTTTCATCAAAATGGTCACCACAGTCATCGACATCATCGCATACAAGATGCTGTGAAATGCAATGTCCATTGCTGCACTTAAATTCATCTTCTCTACAAGGTCTAGAGGTCGAAGCTACACCTGTAATTTAAGAACAGAAGTTAAAGTCAAAGTCAAAACTTTCTCTTCTGTGGAACAAGATGCTTCCCTCTGTGGCAAAGATGGTTATTGCTCACAAATAAGCCTGTGCTTCCCCTACATTTCCCAGTCCCCCCTGCAGTTATGTTGGGACCATGTGACTCGTTCTGGTCAATGGGCTATGAGTAGGAAGCGAGATATGTCACTGCTAGACTGAAACAAACAAAGCCCATGTGCCTCTCTGCTTTGACAACCTGGGAAGCCATGTGTTTCAGGTGGCCTAGTTACAAGATGGAGGAGGGTTGGGCAACCTACACAGGCCTTTACCTGGGTGAGAAGTAAGTCTTCATTAGGTTCACTGCTGAGAGTTTGAAATTTGTTGGGTGCAGCAGCTAGTATTAATTACCTTGAATCGTATATATATAAAGCGCTTCCATTATAAACACCTAAATTATTTGGCACTGGCTTCATAGTCAGGAGGCAAGCAATGAGGAAAGTGATATTGGAGGCAGGAAAGATGGAGACCCATATTATGCAATGGCAAAACATCTGGTAAAAGTGTGACTTGGGAAAAATCAGAAGGCAGACCAACTGCTCGATGAGCATGTCAATCTATGGAAAGAGGTTAGAAAACAGAATGTTAGTAGTGTGCATTCCTTGTCATTACCAGTTGGGCCAGATAGTATTAAGACAGAGAAAAGCTCAGGGAAGAACCAGATGATTTATAAGCAGAAATGAAATAAAATAAAGTCTAGAAACTTGATGCATGGGAAGAACTGACTGCATTTAGATCCCAAACAGTGAGATTCTGCTGTTTAGAAGTCACTGAGACAGAAAGACCCAGGAAAACCTGACTTGGATGAAATGACAGCCCATCTGTTTTTCTGGATGGCCTGAAGATAACTGATGATCATTTGAGACAAAGGTACATGGGGAAAACAAAGCAAAAAAAGAAAGCAGATTCAAAAACTATGTCTCAAAAGTGAGGTTCTTCACTTTTAGAAGTGACTGGAATCAAACAGGTGAAAAGCCTGTCAATTTCCAGGAAATATATGACCAAGCAAGCCAAAATACTCTTGACGGGGACTCTAAAACCCATGGGCCCCCAAACCTACAAGCAGGGAGTGGCTGAAAGCTGTGCAGCTCCTAAAAAGGGCTTATTCTCTTGTTCCCTCTTCAACGAAGAGGGGAAAAGACAAGGAAATACTCCCAAAGGGTGGAGACAATGAGGGACAATAGACCCAGTGCTCCTCTCAGAGCAGAGCCTTGGCCTCATCAGTGAATCTCCTCCACTCCCCACTGTAGTGGCCTTCACAAAGTCTACATAGGGTAACCATATAGTTGAGAGTAAAAGGGCACTGTTAATAACTCCACCAGAGCAACAGACATAAATCAGGACTGCCCTGCGCCAACATGTGTCACCTAGTGTCACCTGGTGTTTCAGAATTGCTATAGAGTGGTGAAGGCAGTAGATCTCTAATTCTTTCTTGCCCAGTGGGAATCTTTATTTCTATTATGCTTCCCCCTGATCCACCACTATCTGTTGGGGGCAAGGGGGACACAAATAAAACTTATTTATGGACCAAGGGGAACCGAATCTGGAATTGACAGCAGGGCTACAGCCTACCCATCCAGGGCTCCTAGATTTCAGTTACTGAATGGGACTCTGAGTCACATCCCTTGGAGTGAGGGTGAGGGAGTTCTATGCATGGGAAGAAATGTGTAAACGGATTGTTACTGACATAAGGGTAAACTGTGGTGGAAATCATTGGTATTCATTAAATATCCATGCACTTCCCTGGGTTTCCCAGTCCCTCTTGCAGTCATATTGGGGCCATGTGACCAGTTCCACCAAATGACCGCAAGCACAAGCAAAATCTATCACTTCCAGACCCAGAAGATTAAGAACCTGTGTACCTCTTCCATTTCTCTCTTCTCCTGCCTCAGCAACCTCGAAGACTATGTGTTCCAGGTGGCATAATTACAGGACTGAGAACTGCCTGACCTTCATTGAACTTTAAATCAACCTCTGCAATCTTCAGCCATTGAAATTTGCAGTTTATCTGTTGTGATGGCAAGCCATGATTCCTTTAACTAACAATTTACTCCTTGGGAAGAGTAAGTTTACGGACCCTTTTATCCACTTTCAGATTTGCCTATGTGCTATAATTGTCTTGATCCATTGAAAAAAATGGCATTAACAGTAAGGGAAATGGAAAGGGGAGAGGGGTAGGGGGAAACTTGCCCCAAAATTTTTAAATGTTTTATTTCTGGGTTTTCATCCTTTTGTTCTCTACCTCAAATAAACATAGCAACAATGTTATAACCATAGGTTCGCCTCTGCCAAAAGGCAAAAAAAAAAACCATAAAATGAGTACAATTGGAGCACTGCAATAGTGTCAGTGTCCTCCCCAACGTCCCCTCCAGGATGACAGCTGGCAGGGAGAATTCCAAGGCCACATCAATACAAGGGATGGAAAACAGAAAAATTAGCCATTTATGTCAATTTTCCCAAATAGTATCCTTTAAGGAAAAAATATAATTGGAGTCTGGGGAAATCATTTTCCTCGCTGACTTTTTCCTAAGTAAATTATCCAAAAAATTAATCAACTCTCCCGTCCAATGAATAGATTTTAAAACATTCTCAAAATGGGGAAGCAGAGATTTTTTTCAATATCTAAAACATTAAATGCAGCCAGTTTGAAACTTCGATCTTAAAATAATCCCTTATTTTTCTCTTCTGAGAAATGAATTTTCATTTTAAAGATGCACGTAAGACAAGATCTGTTAACACCGGAGCTGCCTTATTTAACATGATCTTTTCAGTTGGACATTGAGAAGTTCACATGCCTAGATTAGCAAGAAGTAACTCTAGGCTAAAAAGTAGCCAAACTTCATTTCTTTAAAACAAATAAACCATTAATTTGTGAAGTGCCAACCAGCAATTAGGGTTTGTTCTCATTTTAAGAGAAAAAAAAAGGCGGGGGGGAAGCTTATTGAATATTTAAATGAAGACTGAATAATTAAGGGACTTGCTCAAATCAGACAGGAAAAAGCGGGCAGGGATGCATCTGAGTAACACGCAGGTTTATAGTCTGTAAACAGCTGTCAACAGAGATCCACTGTCATAGGTCCAACTCGAGCCTCTACAGAATGAACTGAAATCCAAGAGGTACATTTTGCAAACTGCAGATAATTTGGGGCCCTTCGTCTTTCCTTCTTCTTTTTCACTTTTGCTTACACTGCTCCTCTTTCTCATCACTCCCATCTCCACAATCATCCACATGGTTGCACAGCTCGTGCTTATAAATGCAGCGATTGTTGTCACATCGGAACCGGTATGGTGAATCACAGGAAACATCCACTGAGAAAGGAAAGATGGCAAAACAAAAGTACACGTTAAGAGTAGAATGGGTCAGTATCTAAAATGCTCCCCAGCCAGCAACAGTCTGGCTTCATTCATCCATTCATTTGTTCATCCAATTAACCAACTGACAAATACATCTTGACTATCTAATACACGCATTGTATCTAGGAACCAGATACAATGCCAAACAAGAAAGACACAGTCCTGGGGTGCCTGGGTGGCTCAGTCGGTTAAGCGTCTCTGACTCTGATTTCAGCTCAGGTCATGATCTGGTAGTTTTTGAGTTTGAGCCCCTCATCGGGCTCTGCACTGGCAGTGTGAAACCTGCTTGGCATTCTCTCTTCCTCCTCTCTCTCTGTCCCTCCCTCAGTTGCTCATTCTCTCTCTCTCTCAGATGAATAAATAAAATTTTAAAAAGAAAGAAAGCCACAATGCTTGTCCTTGTGAGCCACAAACTAGACGTGCTATGATAGCATCTACTGGCGAGACCTGATCCAGTTCCGGGGGAGGAGGGATAAGAAGAGGCTTCACTTGGGAAGGCTCTGAGTCGGGAAAGAGCACGGCAGGTGTTTGGGCCTGAATCAAAATCTCTGTAGCTGGAGCATGGAATGAGGGGAACAATGACAGCCATGAAGCTGGAGAGGCTGGCAGGACCCTACACAAGCTCTTACCCTAATAGCAAGGAGGCCACTGTTTGTCCCTCTGACTGCAGTTGTCATTGACTCTCTAGAGCATGAAGTTTCCCACCATGACAGACTTTCCTTCCTGAATTCCCTCACCTCTCTTACATTAAAGTTGCTATTTCACAATTGAACCCTGTCTTATTTTGTTGAATTAGACTTCTTGCTGATGCTTGTGCACCTGTGAGGAACCCAAAGGTAGAACCCAGGTTCCTTACTTGTTTGGTACAGGGGCATGGTCCTTCATGCATGTACCTGGAATTGGGTAAACTCAACACACATATGTGTTCTTCTACATGGAAGGCTTTGGCTGTTTTATTTTCCTTCTGCTTTTGCACACACAGGAGCAAAAGGAGAAACTTGTAATAAGGTTGGTTGGTGGGGGGCGGGGGGGGGGAGTCAGATCCAAGAGCTGATTCTTGGAAGTGTTGTTAATATTTATTTTTTCAAGCTCATTTATTTTTGAGAAGGAGAGATAGAGAGAGAGAGAGAGAGAGAGAGAGAGAGAGAGAGAGAGCAGTGCAAGCAGGGGAGGGGAAGAGAGGGAATCCCAATCAGGCTCTGCAATGCCAGCACAGAGCCTGATGCGGGGGGTGGGGGGGGGTGTTGATCCCACAAACCATGAGATCATGATCTGAGCCAAAATCAACAGTCAGATAGTCAACTGACTGAGCCACCCAGGGGCACTGGAATTATTGTTAATAGAACTGTTGCAGATCTACTTTGCTGTGAATGACAGGTGCAACACTATAAAATAGTGTTGGTTACTTTTTCATGTGGCTATGTCTCTGCCTCTCCAAGGTTTAATTTTACTAGCTGTGGGCACTTGATCTTACAGAGGGAGCAACTTCCTAAGGACTTCTTCAAAAGTTACACATACTTAAGATATTTTTCAAGATCCATTAAGTTAAAGCAAAACAAAATATGCTCAGTTCCTAACAAGAAAAGAGGTAGCAAGAAAAATGTTGAGATGCCACTGTGAAAATACAATGCATCCTAATCAAATTTCTCTGAAGGGAAGGAAATATTCTGACATGGCATTTTTGTCAAATCCTTGGGCTAAAAATGAATAGTGATGAATGTTTCAAACACAGATCTCAGGCAAAAGACCAAGTACAATCACAGTGATGCCACTCATGCATCTAGTATTCAAAAATGGTCCAACTGCTCTCTGGTATCACATGCTCCACATAAGAAACTCTGAGATTTTGCCAGATAACACCACTCCCATACCCGCCCTTTCTCTGCCTCTTACAGCACAGGTGAAGTTCTTCATCAGAACCATCGCCACAGTCATTATCACCATCACATTTCCAAGATGACCTGATACAAACATGATTTTTACATTCGAACATAGTAGCCGAGCAATATGCACCATTGGGGAAGCGAGTGGCTGTGGGTGGGGAGGAGACAAATACAAATTATTAGAAAAAGTACTAGTTTTGAAAAGTTAGCTTCTATTTCTCCTTTAGCCCTTTCCATTATAGCCTGCTCTTCCTTATTCATCAAGATGTTCTGTTGCCTGTCTGAAACCATGAGGGAATAATGAGGGAATACTTCTTAAGGACAGTTGTCCAATCCCAGTTTTCAAAGATGTGAGTCATTCTGTGGATAGCACTGGACTTCTTCTTTAGAGGCAAAAGCCACTCTTCAGCTGTGTCAGTACTGGCTTTACCCATCATCCATTTATACAGTTTCTTTGAAACCAGGTTTCAAGATGTGGCAACCACATCAATAATATCCATCACAGACAATCAACAACACTTAATATTCATTCAGTGATTCATAAAAACTAAAATGTGAAGAATAACATTGGCTTTCATTTTAAAGAACTTTTTTATGCCATCATGCACTTTAGAAAAATGTTAGTGCTATAAATTCAGAATGTTCTACTACCCAATCCAAGTTCTTTATATCCATCTATTCAAATATTCTTGTTTACCTGTGTTTTTTTCCAATTAATGATTTGTATCATAGTTAATAATGTGTAACTATTTTTCTTAGCACAGATATTTACTATATTTTCTATTTAAAATATTGTTAATGAAATGCACTTGAATGACTATTATGAACTACTTGGATACAGTGACTCAAATCCCAAGTGAACTCATAATTATCAATGAATGCATTGATAGATAATCAATGAATGCATAGAAAATCCCTATGGCTTTCTCATCTAAGAAGTGGTGGCCTGTGGAGAGGTAGGTTCTACTAGGCCATATGTGTTCATTTCAGATAAACAGCACCACAGGTGCCTAGAACTTACGACAGGTGGCTTCATCAGAGGCATCCAGACAATCAGCGGTTCCGTCACATTTTGATTGTTCAGGCACACAGTGTCCACTCTGACACTGAAAATATCCAGGTTGGCAGGTCTTCAACTCTGAAGAGAAAAGACTGTCATTCCAGAAGGCCTTGTCATTCTCAGTCAGGTCCATGGAATATAGTAAGTACTTCATCACATTACTATCCAAACTTTGTGACTGGCTCACAGCAAATGCACAACTTGTGGTTAGCAAATGAATAAACTCTCAAAAAATACACTTTCCCCACTCAACAACCTATCTCTCCTCTATTAAATAATCTCCAGCTTTCTCTCACAAATCTGAATCCCCAGACCCAACCCTTAATGAGTAAAGAGCTATAAAAAAATCACTTGGGGTTTATGATTCCTATTCTAATCTTCTGGCCTCTATACCAGGGAACTATAGTAATATATCCCTGAGGGCCACTTTCTGGGGAGCAGTAGGAAAAAATGAATGTATTTTTTGTCATTTATAAGGACAATGCAGACTGAAGTCTGCTCCTAGGAAATGTTTAAGTTAAAATGAGATTTTTAAAAATCTCTTGCCATTTCCCCCTTGTATTAATCAAGACTGCTGTAAGTTAAGAATAAAAGCATAGAAAATACAGAACAGAAGGTACTGTGTTATGCTAAGGTTTATATATAACACAAATTACAAAAAAAAAAAATTGTTTTACCCTGAAAAAACATAAAAAGTCGCATTTGAAGTCCCTACTTCTGTCAACAATGCTGACCCTACTACCACAACCCCTGGTAAGCCTCTCAAAGCACTCTGACAGTTACCACAGTCTCGTTCATCTGAGTTGTCTCCACAGTCGTTGGTATGGTCACAGACCCAACGAGAGGGGATGCAGCTTTGATCATCACAACGAAATTCACTTTCTGAGCACTCCCGGGGGACTGAAAAGGAAAGCCACACAGCCATCAGTGAGGACCAGGAATCACACACAGAAGACAGACTTGGGAGTTGGCCTGAATACCCTCAGTGTGCGAGGCACTCCTGTGTCCCAAGTCCTAGCAATTTGCTTGGGCTGACCGACTGTCTGCCCTCCAAAATGAGACCTTCTAACTCAATTTTAAGAATATAAAGAATGACCTTTATTAAGAGGTTTGTCCAAATATGATTTAATCTCAAGATAATTGTTGATTTCATGATAGTCTAGATAACCTCCAATAGAATTAAACATGAACTTTCTCAAATTTAAAATTCCAGTGGATCACACTTTCATGTAAGAAGTTTTTAACCAATTGATATTTGCAGGTGCAATCAGCATTCTGATTCTCTCAATTGCCTATGGCAAATGGTGATCACTTCTTATTTCCAAAAGGTGACCAAAATTACAATATATTCCATATTACAATTCACCTGGCTGGCTCAGTCAGCGGAGCATATGGCTCTTGATCTCAGGGTTGTGAGTTCACGCCCCAAACTGAGTGTGAGGCTAACTTAAAAAAAAAAGAATGCATTCCATATTAGTCGATCTGAAATTGACATGTATATCATGAATCACTAATAATACGTTCAGGGCAGGGTCTCAAAGTTGTTTTCAGAATGCATCCAGTTATTCAAGACTGACTATCTAGTTTGATATGATCCAGACCTTTGGATTCCTTTTCTTGACCTCCCTATCCAATTCTTTGTAGTTAGCACCTTCATTGGGAGAGAGGAACTAAAACCTGACCAGTCATTTAACCATTAGCCTTCAAGATCTCTTTCCTCTGCTATTAAGGCCATTTTGGGGCAAGTGCTTAAGAAGCAAAGTCTTTGGGTTAGCACCTTTCCTTCCTTAACTTCTCTTCATTCTGATTTTTTTCTTTCTATTCTATTTATCTTGTTATATTTGTCCTTGATTTATTATAAGTCACCTCAAGTTCTTTGTAGAAAAAGTTAGATATAAATAAATTTAACAAGCAAAAAACATACTTGGGTAAACATCCTTCTCCCCAAAATTTCATTATAAGTATCTTAAAAGGAGATGTTTATGTCTTTATCCAAAGAAAAAGTAGAAATGTAGCAGTCAGCAGAAAGCAAGAGGTCAGGTCATTGTCATCCTACCCATCGAGGAAGAATGGCATAGACAACTGAGTTATGGACAAAAAGAACAAGCATCACAGCTTTAGTGGCACACAAAACCCTGAACACTCACCGCAGTTTTCCTCATCTGAGTTATCTCCACAGTCATTGTGCCCGTCACATTTCCAGCGAAGAGGGATGCAGTGGTGGTTATTACAGCGGAATTCTCCCAGAGGTTTGCACGTCCTCTCCTCTACAAAGCACAGTCATTGCCAAGATTTCAGAAGCCAAAGGTCAAGAAATGCCAAGGTAGTGCTGGCTTTCTTGCGAGACAATCTGAGAATTATGCTACCATAGACTCAAAGCTCCCAGAGAGGAACGCCAGCAACATACACTATCAATATCCCTCTTTTGGCTAACCTGAACCTATCCTACTTAAACTTGAAACTGCTACAAATTAGATTCATTCTCTTTCATAGAAACTGCTCAAAAAATGAACTGGTATCTGGCTTGTAAATTTGCAACAAAGGCCTGGAAAGGAAGATTAAGTGATGCCACGAGCTAATAGAACATTTCCATCTCATTGCCTTTAGTGGATTAAATTCAGTGTTATTAAATTTAGTGTTAAAATAACCTGTTATCTTCCTTACTCTCTTCCAACTAAGCCTGGCATATACACTCACAGACATTCAGGTTTCAAGTAAAAGTATATGGCTAACCTGGACAGATTCTATTAATTCATTGGGCCTTTTGCCCGTAAGTTCTGTCAATGTTGCAATGTGACTTCAGCTTTCTAATAGATGGTATGGACAGAGAGACATTCAGAATATGAAAATCTTCAGACAAGAAATACTCTGATGATGAATTATTTTTTTAGAGACAGATACCACATCTTTTCTGTACCATCCTTCCATCAATTTTAATCAATCTATATAATTAGACAATTTAAACTTGTCAAGTGTGAATAAGGATGCCACATTTAGGAGAAATTATATAAGTTCCTGATATCTTAACATCTTGCCCAATTACAACATCCTTTGGGATGGGATTTCATTTAAGATGATATAAATTAAACTCCCCCCATTATCTGATAAAATGCTACAAAAATGTACCATGTTATCAGAAGGTGCTGTTCCAGAGCTAAACAGACGAACAATAATGACACGGGAAATGCACTCTCATCTCCTAGATGGCACCTGACACTTAGGTTTTCTTGCTTTCCCCCCACAACCCCTGCAGCCCCTCCTACCACAGCCTTGCTCATCACTGTTGTCCCTGCAGTCATCAAAACCATTGCACACAGCCCACTGTGGGACACAGCGGTAGTTCGTCCTACAGCTGAATTCTGTATGGTTGTCACAGCGATGGCTCACTGAAAAGAGAGGAAATAGCAAAGTCAGAACTGAAGTCTCAGTCCTGCATGAAAACAGCACCAAAAGATACCTTCCCATTGTCATATTAAGGAGTAACAATTATCATGTTACCAACTGGATTAATTCTGGCAACATGTGTCTGTTTTAGGTGTGATCTATTTACCAAGAACAGAAGTGTCTTAAGTTTCCTCACTATCCCAGTATCACTCATTTGTGTTACAGGATAACTATGGGGGCTGGGGTGGGGGAGAACCAGGCTTGAAGCAAAAAGAAACCTGGGTGTCAGGTCTGCCACGAAATACAAATGTGATCATCCACTTAATGTGAACCTCAGTTTCCTCATCTGTAAAATGGGAATTGGTAATACATTCCCTACCTCACAGGGTTGCCCTAAGGCTCAAATGAGAAAGCGCTAAACATACAAAATATTCTGGGTAGTAAGATATTCGGGGTCTCAAGAGGAGGAATCAGACACTTTCAAAACTGGGTCTGGTCCCACCTGCAAGCCATACTTGGCCTTGCAGTGCCAGAGTTAGCAGGGAGAGCCAACGGGAAGTGTGCCATGGGGCCAAAGCAGGGGCCCCTTGGTTTCCTGATCCGGGTCATGAATGTCCCTCCCACTTACTGCATTCTGACACCGGCTCATCCGAGTAGTCTCCACAGTCATTGTCCACATCACACTTCCAGCCTTGAGGGATGCAGTGGTTATTGGCACACTTAAAATAGCCTGGCTGGCAGATCCTGCTGGCACAGTTGTAAACATCTTCATCTGAGTTATCCCCGCAGTCGTTCTCCGAGTCACACCGCCAGGCTTCTGGGATGCAACGTTTGTTGGCACACTGCCATTCATTGGACTCGCAGCGGTGATGCTCTGCAAGCAGGGGCATTGCGTTGCAAGGTGTTAGGAAAAGAAGCTCCTAATTTACGCTGATGGATCTTGGAGAGCCTGATCACAATTTCTTTTCAGAGGACTCATGTCCTAATGCGCTTATTGTCAACCAGCACAATTACATAGTCAGTTACTCTTTTGACTATGACCATCTCCCAAATTCATAAATATCCTTCTCTTGCATGCAGAATTAGGGGTTCAAGACTACTCTCTGATGGCATACTAAATTCACCCTCTCCTCTCCCTGTTCTCCTAATGGACAACGTGTTTCAAACTTCACGTTTGTTGTTATTAATGTGTTGTTTTTCGTTTGGAGGGTTTCCTTCTTGGCTTTTAAAAATGAAAACACAGGGGCGCCTGGGTGGCGCAGTCGGTTAAGCGTCCGGCTTCAGCCAGGTCACGATCTCGCGGTCCGTGAGTTCGAGCCCCGCGTCGGGCTCTGGGCTGATGGCTCAGAGCCTGGAGCCTGTTTCCGATTCTGTGTCTCCCTCTCTCTCTGCCCCTCCCCCATTCATGCTCTGTCTCTCTCTGTCCCAAAAATAAATAAACGTTGAAAAAAAAATTTTTTTTTAATGAAAACACAAATAAATATTACACACGAGAGTCCTTGTTTAAAATGAGAGTGGGAAACCCTCATTTCACCCTCAATGTTAGCACCCCAGGAGGATTCTATGCAGAGCACATGG